>NC_091799.1:65935000-66560000 GCF_041296235.1 Equus asinus
GATGAAAAGATGAAGATTTATTTTAAAGAATCCTTTGTGATACTTTTTTTTCTATCACAGGAACACCATAAAAGAAAATAAAAGAGCACTATTTTGTGGATAGAAAATGAGAATACAATTTATTGTAACTTATCTGGATTATTTGTAGTTTCTCAGCACATACGCATTTTATTTAAATTCTCATATTTTTGTGCCTGTTGTATCTTTGAGGTTAAATCATCCCAGGTATAAATCCCACTTCTAAAACTTCTTGTGAGACCTGGAGAAAGCCTCTGTTGGGGAATAGCTGTATAAACAATGATACTGTGCACCAGCAAGGATTCAGTGACACCACAGATGTCACACATGAATTCCATATAGTGCACTGTGCTAGATAAATATTTGTGTCTTTCCTCCATTGACAAATATCATGCAGTTTTTGTCAGATCTCATTTGTTTCAATATGGTGCCCTACCATCTTTTGTTGTGGGATCCAGGACAAGTGAAGACATAAGTGATAGGCATAGAAGCTCACTCTCCATCCGGTTTGCCTGCGGACTCCAGAGTGCTGTGCATCAACAATGTGCTAGCCCCCAGCCCAGTAACAGGCAGTCCTAGGCCCCCGCAGAAAGGAATGTCAGTGCGCTGTCTGCTGCAGGCATCTTCTCCTGCAAAATGACAAGGTCTGGAAGAGCATTCAGTTGGAATACCTTTGGGACAAGCTGAGCTCTACTCCTATACCATGCCCCTCCAGCACCACCACCCCAATACCACATCTACACCTCCACTTTTAAAACTAGAATGGGCTAAATGTGTTGCAAAATTGGGGCTCCACAGTGCAAGTTAATGACCACAGCACTGTCCTGCCTCAGTGGAAAGCACATGATCTTGGGAAGCTGAGAGAGCGGATTCGGATCAAGGAGCCACCTTTTACTACCTGCATCATCTTAGGCAACTTATTTAAAGTTCTTCAGCCTCAACTTCTCACCTGAAAAAATGGAGCTCTTCTTTCCCCTGTTGTTGACTTGCAGTCAAGATTAGCTAAGATAATATGCATAACACTCTTTGCACAGTGCCTGACTCATATCTGGCTCTCAACAAACAAAGCTTTTCCCCCTCTCTGACCCTATATATACTCTATTCACTGCCTTCCCCCCACTTCTACTCTCACAGAAATATCCTTCTTCACTCAAACGCTGGCTTCTCGCAACTTCTCTGTCTCTTCTTCTAGCCCTCGTGCTCAGTGAACTCTTCCTACATCACTTCTCCTGGTCTCAATCTTAATGATAATGAGCGATCTTAGGTTTTGGGGCCTTACTATGTGCCAAGAACTGCATAAACACTCTCAGATTCTCACTGCAACCCCCCAACATAGGTCTTACTTTCCTTAACTTACGTCAAAAGAAATCAAGGCCAAGAGAGATTAAACTTGCCAAGTTAACAAGCAAGTGAGTCAAAATTTGAACCCAGTCCATCAAACTCCACAGCCCCTACACTGCATTGTCTATTTGCCTTAGTCTATGTTGCCTTTCACGTTATATCACATTTTAGGTGTGTAATCCATATGCCAACTGATGACACACATGAGGACAGGTTTAGCATAATGTTTAGTTCATAGTAAATGCTAAATAAACATTATTTAATGATTATTTCAAATAGTTAAGTGGTAATTAATTAGTCGATGATGATTAAATAATTGTGAATATGCTCATTACCCGATAGACATTTACAGGCAAAAGAAAATCCTGAAGTAAGGAAGGTTTTACTTTATATTTCTTCAGGAAAGAGGATTTTTAAAAGTCTATGGATTAAGCCAGAACTGTCTTTTTTTTCTTTGCCTAGGAAGATTAGCCCTGAGCTAACACCTGTGCTAATCTTCCTGCATTTTATATGTGAATCACTGCCATAGCATGGGTGACAAGTGGTGTAGGTCCACACCAGAGATCCAAACTCACGAACCCAGGCTGCCAAGGCAGAACGCATGAAACTTAACCGTGACACCATGGGGACATCCCTCAATCATTTTTTTTATAAACCCAAATGGTTGAAAGAAAACAGAGAAGAAGACATGGGTCAATTCTAGAAGTATAATGAGTGTCTTCCTCAGCATAACCTTCAATAATGTTTTTAAAGGTGGTATGTTGATGTGTTGACATGACAGTTGTTAAGGCTATGATGAAAAGATATTACAGAAAGAAGGGTGAAAAGAGGACCATGAGCCACGTAGAGATGGTAATCAAGGGGTGGCCTCTTTTTATGTACATGCTCATCTCTCAACCAACAGTGAAAGCCACACTCCATCTTCTCTTACCCTGTGTTAAAATCTGGCTACACCACAGCCTTGAATTACAGCAATACAAGAGTCGTTCTGTAGTGATGGGAATCAGATTCCTTCAACCCTACTCATAATAAAAGACTTATTATCCATCAATTTCACCAAAACTATTCTAAGCTGATTTTGTTATTTGTTTCCTGACAATTTGGCTTCATCTCCTAATTCAAGTAGAAATTGCTAATTTTTTCCCCCAGGCAGTTTTAAAGACCAAGGGGCCAAGAATGGAGGAAAGAAAGACCTCTGCCTCAGATCCTACAGAGATCTGTGCCCAGGACTCCTGTCACCTCAATTAAGAAAAGCCCAAAGCAGTGTCTACATCCATGTGATGAAGGAGTTAGTTACCCTGATAAAAATCCTACCACTGATTTCCTGAGAATGGAAAAGTGAGATATAATGTGCCTGGCGGAGCTACCAATGCTAAGTGGTCGTAGGTGGCTGTTATTGTTTTGTTTCGTTTCCGCGCAGGAGGAGGAGGTGATGCATGTTTTGGCTTTACATCTGGCAGCCAGCCCTCTCCAAGGGAAGGGTTTCTGACACCTGCCAGCAATGGACTTAGTTGCTTTCAAATGGGTCTTAATAATCTGATTGGTCATGCATCCAAATCACAAGCAGAGAGAGGCTTCCCAAGCCAGAGCCAGGTGCAGAGCGCCCACACACTGACTCCGACTCTACTGTGTGCTAACGGCAGTCTGAAACAGCCTTGACTTCAGTCTTGTGGTGAGCAATACACAACTCTTTGTAACATGGCCCCAACCGGAGTTTCCCAGACTTCCAAAGTTCACAGATCCAATAACATTAAACCAATTCCTGGCAAGTATGAACATTAAAAATAAGAATATGAAATCTCAAAAACCAACCATGACTTAACCATCATTATTTCATAAAATAAGGACATTTTAACTATTAAAAAGTTAGGAAGATCATAACCTCAGAATAAAGGACAGTCTTTTAAATTACTAATTTAATACTATGCTCCTCCCCCCAAGAAAAGTGTTCTTATTATCCTTATGAAACTACAAACCAGTGAAATATAAAAAACTCAGAATGCTGTTTCTCAGATTCCAGGAAATCCTTAAATGTGACTCACTGAGTGACCCTGGAGGAGGGTGTCTCATCCATTACACACATTCAAGGTGTACATAGAGGAGTTTTGTTATGGAATTCATAAAAGTGTAAGTTGGGGTTAATGAAATCCTGGAAACAACATAATGAAATCCTGGAGATAGATTAACCTTCCACAGGCTGAGACCAGAGCCGACCCCCAGTGCCATCCTTGATGCCTCCAGCCACAGTGCTCGCTTCTGCCTCCAAACTCTCCCATGG
Source organism: Equus asinus (assembly GCF_041296235.1). NCBI lineage: Eukaryota > Metazoa > Chordata > Mammalia > Perissodactyla > Equidae > Equus > Equus asinus. The sequence goes on from NC_091799.1 coordinate 65,938,638, forward strand.
GGCCATGATTAGCCATCCCACTTGGCACTGAATCCCCCGGCAGCTGGTACCATCTTTGATATTGATGGCTCACAGCACTTACTTACCTACATGACATTCCATGCATCTTTTCTAGATGAGCAGAATTTCTGAGATTCTTCCATAACCAAGGGTAAGAAAGTCCCTGGCAAAATGTAAGGCTGAGGTATAAACATGGTAGCCTCTGTAGTAATATTAGTAATTTCAAATACCTACATGGGCAAGAAGATAACATGAATACAGAAATTTTGTAGGCATACAAATCCAATTTTTAAAAAATTATTGAGGCATCTAAAAAGAAAATCTGGGAGCTAAAACCAGGTTTTCCAAGCACTGTGCCTTTTCTTAAGCCACTTTTTCCACCATGCTTCCACTGAAGGAGGCTCGGCCCTTCTTCCTTTCAAGTCCAGCCTCTCTTCTCAGAAGGCTTTCTAACTGTCCCAATATTCAGTGAGTTTTAGCTCCTATGAGTTCCTGGAATATTTCTTATCTCTTCTCTTCTTTCCCAAAGCAAGAATTAAAGCTTAGTAGAGGCACGATGAGAACTAAATAATAGACCTTTTATATTCCTGTCTCCATTTCTCTGTCCACCAAGCAAGATATTCCCACTCCCACCTTCTACATACCAGGAAAAGCCTACTCATTCCCCAAGGTCAGATCAGGCCAGTTGCTTCCTCTTCTTTTATACCTGCCTGGATTCTCTTCCCTTCTACTCCAATTAATTACTTCCTTCTCCATGCCATGCACGTTTTTTCCATTGAGCAAAAATAGCACTTATATTACTGTGAAATTGTTCAGATTAAAACCCAAATGCGCCACTAACATTGCCTGACATCTCTTCAGTTGCTCAATCCAGTCCACAATGATTACTTAAACCGTCTCCTCTCCCTTCAAACCTCTGAAACAGTCTTGCTCCTCTTGGTATTTAGCATACGAACTTGCCTCTTAGTTTAAAGATGAGATAGAGACTACCAGATGAGAATTCCCATATACCAAATATTTCCCTAATATTAAATATACAAAACAACCCACACTAAACCCTTCCTCCCTTCCTCCATCCTTGTCACAGTGGAGGATAAACCCCCTCTTCTATCTAAGATTAATCTCTTTGGATCCCATCATTTTTCATATTCTCATGAGCTATAAATATTTGTTATCCCTTTTTTGTCCCCCTGGATAATCAAACTTTCAATTGGATTCTATCATTTGGCTCTTGCTATGGTCTGAATGCTTGTGTCCCCTGCAAAATTCCTATGTTGAAATCCTGACTCCCAAGGTGATGGTGTTAGGAGGTGGGGCCTTTGAGAGGTGCTTAGGTCATGAGGATGGGATGGACTGACACCTCTTGAACATATATAAATGTTCTACCATTTAAAAAACAAAAATACTTATCTTCACTCAACTCTTCATTCCTCCACTGCTACCTCAGTTCTTGCAGCATCTCTTAGACCTTCTACAGCTAAACTGCTGCAAGGTTGCCCATTCCTGCTGTTATCATTTCCTTGTCCCTCACAAACTCAATCTACTTCTATCTGGCATTCTGGCATGGAGTGATCTCTCCATCCCTCTTTCCCAACACCTTCCACCATGTGTCCTCTCCTGAGGGTTGCAAAATTTACCAAATAAAACTATAGTTAACAAATAAACCAGTTAAATTTGAATTTTAGATAAACAACAAATAACTTTTGGCAGATAGATGTAATATGGGACATACTTATTCTAAGAAAGTATTTCTTGCTTATCTGAAATTCAAACTACTTGCTCTGTATTTTTTCCAGCAGTCCTATCTCTCCTACACAGTACAATCAAACCACCCTGGATGTCTTCTGGTCCTTTGAATTTGGCACGTTTTTCATTGCCACAGGACTTTTACAGAAGCCAGTTGTACTAGTTTCCTAGGGTAGAGCTGCTATAACAAAGACCTACAAACTAGGTAGCTTAAAAAAAATACAAATTTATTGTCTCACGATTCAGGAGGTTCAAAGTCTGAAGTCAAGGTGTTGGCAGGGCTATGCTCTCTCTGGAGCCTCTGGGGAAGGATCCTTCCTGGCATCTTCCTCTGGTAGCTCCAGATGATCCTTGGTTTGTAGCAGCATCACTTCAGTCTCTGGTTCAGTCTCCACATGGCCGTCTTCCCTCTCTGTGTCTTCGCCTCTTCCCATAAGGACACCAGTCACATTGGATTAAGGGCCCACTCTACTCCAGTATGATCTCATCTTAATGTAATAAACTACATCAGCAATGACTGTATTTCCAAATGAGATCACATTCTGAGGTATTGGGGGTTAGGACTTCAACATATCTTTTGGGGGATACAAGTCAACCCATAACACCAGTCCTTCTGCTAACAATGTGCTGTTTTCTCCTATTTCCTGAAGACTCCTACTCACTTCTACCCACTCTTCAGATTTCAGCTTAATTCTCTGGCTTTCTTGACTAAATTCTATTCCTCAATTTTGCACTTTTATAGAACTATATCCTTCTTTTCATTGCACTTTTAGATTCCATGTGATCAGTCTACATGCTCTTGCTTGATAATTTGATGAACATCTACCTTCTCCCCTGGACTGTGCTCTCCATGAACGCAAGAACCAGGCCTGTTTGGCTCATTAGTCCATCCTTGGATCTGAGCATAGTACCTTACACTGAGTAGGTGCTTAATGAAGACACATCCTATGAATGAAGAAACCAATCGATGAACTATTTTACAGCACAAATGGCTTGAGAGCAGAACAGAATCTTTATATTCACAAAGCTTGGTAGAGGCCTGGCAGAAAAACAGTGTTCAATAGCAGATTTCTGAATGAATAATTAGCTGCTCTTTTGTTGATTTTATCCCCAAAAGAATATCAAGAAGACAATTACCCTGTCAAGACAGAGACATGTGTTTGTTAAATGCGTAAAATACTTAATTCATTTTCCTCTGAGTTTCTTCTTTTTAATTGAGGTATAATTGACATGTAACATTAGTTTCAAGTGTACAACATAATGATTCAATATTTGTATATATTGCAAAATTTGTATACAGTGTGAAATGATTTTTCTCAAATAGATCCAGATTTTGTCACCAAAAGATCACATTTGACCTGTGTTTGAATAGCAAGAGTAAAATTGACTCAATGTTGAACACTTATAGGAAAAGTTATCCACAACAAGTTAGTTAAAACATGTTTACTGAGCTTTATAATATTCTTCAATTTTATAGAATTCTATTACTAAGTTTTTGAAATGGCAAAATACAAAAATATCTCTAGATATCTGGACTTTTACCTTTTCTCTTATAAGCTATGAAATGACTAAGATGGTATCAGAATACCAAAACGGGTATTTCTGAGATGTTCTCAGGACTATATGCGTGCTTAAGAAACAAAACAAGGCCCAGGAACTAAGAAGCTTTTGAGATTCGACTCAGAAGCAAAGCTTATTCATTATTTCCATCCTCCCCTGCTAACTTCTTGGAAGAGGTAATGCATCTCTATGTCTGAGTCAGTGGAATCTCTTAGCCATATATTTTTAATGATGGTGAACAAGAGGATTTTGCCAAAGTCTGCGTGGAGACAGAGCAAGATTTGTTGAAGACACATCTGATACTGAGATTCCACTCATTTGGATTTTAGGTTGACTTCCACTGGCCCTTGTGTTCATTAGGAACTTACCTTTGATTTCTGTTTGGATGGCATAGGACTAAACTGAACTAAAATAGTGTCTTCTAAGAATTTGCACAGCTTGGGTAAATCAGTATCAGAAGTTGAACTTGTTACCTAGGTAAACAGAAGATAAAATCAATTTCGCTCTAAAAGGATTAGACTTTAAATATTTCTAATGTAGTCTGATTCTTTAATATGCTCCAGAGCTGATGATTTCAAGTATGCTTAATAGATATTGAATAGATAATGAATGCTAGATTCATACTGTTTGTGATAACGTGTTATGGCACATTCAGTAATTTAATGGCTGAGTAGGAAAAAAGTTTTTCTTCCTGTGTTTCTCTTACTCTCACACTACTACGACACTCACACTTCTGTCACTAGACGTGTGGGTTTTCCCTACACCAAGTAATTCTGTGACACCAGCTGAGTGGCCTACAATTTAATTCAATTCTGATACTATGTACCTAGAAATAGCATCACATTCCACAAGTTAAAGGCTTAGTCCCAGGAGACTGCCCCCCACTTTAGATGCCAATTGCAAGTAGTAGGACTTCAAGTTACCCACAATTTCTGCCCAATTTGGCTACAAATCGGAGGTTGCCACACCCCATCTTCAGGTTCAGTTAATTTGCTAGAGCGGCTCACAGAACTCAGGGAAACATTTACTTACGTTTACCAGTTTATTAAAAGGATACAGATGAAGAGCAAGATTAAGAGATACAGAGAATGAGGTCTGGGGGGATCCTGAGTGCAGGAGCTTCTGTCCCCGTGGAGTTGGGGGACTTCACCCTCCCAGTATGTGGATGTGTTTGCCAACCTGGAAGCTCTCCAAACTCCCTACTACTGGGATTTATAGAGGCTTCCTCATGTGGGCATGATCAGTCATTAACTCCATTTCCAGCCCCTCTCCCCTCTCTAGAGAAGTTGGAGGATGGGGGTAGGGTTGAAAATTCTAAGCTTCTAATCATGGCTTGGTCTTTCTGATCACTAGTCCCCATGCAGGAGCCCACCCAAAGTCACCTCATTAGAACAAATGATGCTCCTAGTATCCTTATCAGTTAGGAATTTACAAGGGTTTTAGGATCTCTGTGTCAGGGAAGGGGTCAAACATCAAATATTAGAACAAGAGATGCTCCTAGTGCTCTTATCACTTAGGAATTTATGAGTTTTAGAAGCTCTGTGTCAGGAACCGGGGGTCAGTGACCAATATATATATATATATATATATTCTGTTATCTCACAATGAGGAAGTAAATTTTCAGTGGACTTCCTTATGTATCTACCCTTCCAATGGAATTAGTCCAATCATTTTATGCCCCTACAAGTATTTCAGTAATGAGTCAGGGTTTCTTTCAAACAACCTCACTGAGGGATCCTAGGATTTTCTTTTATTATGTGGGTCTTTAAATAATATCCATGTTTTAAAAAAATTTCATCTCTTTGTCCGTTTTTTTTTTTACCTGTGCTGTGTTACAACTAATCTAGCTCATCGATTTATATACATTTTGAATAAATTCCAGTAGTAGTACAAATTATTTTCAGATAGGGAATATAAGTTTCTTCAGCCCTGTTTTCCCTTTGTTTATAAACAAGATGTTTTAACTATAAAGGCATTTAAAAGTTTGTATTAAATCAAATGAAGTAAAAAGCTATATCCAAGTACAGGGGAAAAGGAGACAAATGTGCAATGAAATTTGTTTTAAAATCTGACTTCTGAGACCAGCTCAGTGGCCTAGTCGTTAAGTTCAAGCACTCTGCTTCGGTGGCCCAGCGTTCACAGGTTCGGATCCCGGGGGTGGATCTAGCACCACTCCTCAAGCTACACTGTGGCAGCATCCCACGTAAAATAGAGGAAGATTGCCACAGACGTTAGCTCAGCAACAATCTTCCTCAAGAAAAAAGAGGAATATTGGCAACAGATGTTAGCTCAGAGCCAATCTTCCTCACACACACACTGTGAGGAAAATCTGACTTCTATCTATAAAAGTCACTGGGTAAAGGCTGGAGTCGTGATGGTTGCTCCCAGCTTGGTATTCTTGGTAACTGGCATAGTCCCTTAAAGAAAGCCTGGGCCCAATAAGTATTTGTGGAAAGAACAAGTAAATCAAAGTGCTAATAGAAGCAAATATTGGACTTTCCTGAATTAGAGCCTCTAAGAAGATAAAACATTTAGTGGACAAACAGGCAATACTATTTGATAAGCCCTTCAAAAGAAAGATGCTCTTTTCATTTCAAATACTGTTCTACTCATTCCTGTTTTCGACCAAAAATGGCAAGTTATTGGGTTAGAGAATAAAAAAGGGTATAATTAAATTCAAGGATGCAGAGATAGTCCTAAACAGTTTTAAAATTAGGTCAACTTGTAACCTTGCTGTCTCAGATAATATATGCTATCTTAGATAATATAAAAAGCTGCAAATGGATACAGAGCTGAAGTTGGCATTCCACTCTTTGGAGTGGAAAAAACTGGCAACAAGCAACCCAACCAATACCCATTTACCAAAGCATAGTAAACCCAGTGTGGTCCAGGACACTAATGGTGGTCAATGTTTTATCAGCATCACAATACAACGGCTTCAAATTAAATTCAAATGCAACAGGCATTCCTATTCATGAACAGCACCACAAGCTATGAATGGAGCTAGATCCTCTTCAGATTGTCACAGAAGTCCACATAAAAGCCTACAGTTATCCATATAGAACCACCATACCTCAATTCTCCTCAGACAGGACTCCGGGGAGAGCCCAGTGGTTCATTTCTTAATCCTGACTATTTCTATAATGTACAAACATGTACCTCTACATGGAGTATCTGAAGGAGGAATATGTTTGAACACCCGGCAGAGGTGTTGCCTCTGACCCGGGACTAACAAACTTGATACAGGCATGGATCTCCTCTCTTGCGGAGATGCAGACAAATGACAAGAAGCCTAAGAGGTCATTTAAGAGCTTCCTCTGAAATTGAATTCGCTAATTCTCTGGGCTCAGAGGAGAAAGGGTTGGAACATGTGCTCTGCTACTAACCCCCTCATTTTACTGGAAATATTGATCATTAAATGCTACATCATACTAAAGTAGTTATCAAGAAGAAATATATAGATCAGGTCATCAAGCTTATGAGTCATAGGGTAAGCAGAATAGAAAAAAAGAATGCAAGAGAGATTGGGGAAGCACTGTAGGAGCGGGAGAGTGTGGGCTATGCAGTCAAATAGAACTGGAGTTGTGGTTCTACCACTTCCTGCTGAATGCGCTACAGCAAATTGCTGAAGTGTCTGAAGTTTCCTTTCTACATCTGTCAAATGGAGGTCAAAATATCTACTGTAAAGACTATTTATGGGAGATAAATGAAATAAGTTATGCCTATTACCTGGCACACAGAGCTGGGGTCTACCCATGTGAAAAGGAATGTTGTTGGTGAAGCAAGCAAGTATGCAATGGTTGGACTAAATATCTGTATCACTTCCAGAGAGTAGAAATAGCTGTAAAATGAGCCATTTCAACAGACTCACCAGCAACTGGTTTTCAATTTCTAAAAACTACACTTCGTGTTAGGCATTCATGAAATTTGCTAAAACTATTAGCAAGCCATACCCACTTGGCAACTGTGGGGAAGAATTGGTAAGGAAAGGCTTTTGTGTGTATGCCTTCATCTTTTTCCAAGTGTTTTGTTACCAATAACAAAAAGTTCTTCATATATTTTTTACTGTGTTTACATTTTTATCAGTGTTGAACTGATACCAAAAGGAGAGGGATAGCTGACAGGAGTGTGGTTTTTCCTTGTGTTCTGTCCTCGCCATGGACACAGACAGACACACACACAACCCCTGGAAGACGCACAGTCACACACACACACACACACACACACACACCCCTACTCACGAGACTGCCTTAACCCAACACACAATCTCATTTAAATTATTAGGAGCTACAAGGGTTTCCAAATGATTTCCATAAGAATGTCAGATATACCTGAGTAAAAAACTAAGCTCAAATTCTAAAAATATTTAAGAAAATATTTTGGAATCCAGCTACACTTTTTTGTCTACTGACATTAAACTATGTTGCTTTATACACACAAGATGCACCATAGATACCACATGACTTACTTGTTTTAAATTCGGTAATTTTCTAAAGATATCAGGACAGTCAACATGAGAATGTTCTGTTCAAAACTGGATATTTGGCAATTCATTTTAATAATAGATCTATGTCTATATTCTACAGCTGGGTACCAGTCAGGCTATCGTAAAGAGGGGGAAAAAAACAATCTTGCATTTCATCGATGATCTAAGACAGTGAAAACACAGCAGGGAAACAAACAAGACAGTACTCTCCTTATATAGAGTAGAGGCGATGGAATGAGGTGGAGATGACAGTAACTGAGTGAGCAATGCTGCTAACAGAGTGACTCTCAAGCGAATCATGCAGACCAGGCAGCAGCCCAATGATTGCAGAGTGCCACCTTGAACCACAAAGCCTTCATATTTGCGTAGTGAGAAAGAACCAAGATGTGAAGACAGAACTTGAAAAGACTAGTACAAAGGTGCAAGAAGTAAGAGTTTAGACAAATGCCATGAATTGTATCTGATCCCTGACTTTACCAACCTCTGAGGAAAGTCTTGTCCCTGCATTTGACTGCTATTGCATGCACACAGAAAGAAGAGCATGTCTGTGTACATTTTGGAGAAAATATTGTTCTATTGACAAATATGCTCTTAAGGATGCCCTGAAACATCTCCCATTGACACCTATTGTCTTCTCTCAGTTCAATAATGATTTCAGTCCATGCAGTGACAAACATTGAACACCCTGCCTTGCCTATGCATTGCTCTACACAATTTGCTCTCTGATGCTATAAAGGGAAATTTACTCCACCTCCCTCAGTTCTTAAGCCATGTTGAAAACTCCAGAGTTGGTAGTGAATACAGGAAAGATTTGCAACTGGGAATGCTCTTACAGACCAAGCGGCAGCTATGGGCCAAAATCAACATGTTTAGAGGATTAAATGAGATAATGTCTGTGAAAGTGCTTGTAAACTAGAGCACACTAACAACTGTTCTGATGAAATCGTTGGTGAAACTTCAGAGATGCAAATGTCAATTCTTGCACCCATGGCTCAATAAATCTATTGTATGAATGTCAGATGAGAGAGACCTGGATGGAGAGCATTTCAATAGAAACCAGGAGTCTGACTTGGCTGCTGGAAAGTCTTGGGTAATCTGCAATTATAGGTAGGTAGATCACATCTGCCTATGGTGTTTATTTCTTGGAACCACATTTTAAAAGCATATGGACAAACTGGACCCTGCTCCCCTCACAGAAGAGGATCCAAGTTAATGAGAGGTTGGAGACCCTATTATCTCAGGAATGGTTGAAAGAGATGGAAATAAATCTTTCTCCTCAAATATTTGAAGAGAAAAGAGAGTAAAGGACAATAAAATAGAACATGATTGCGGTAGAAGCTACACAGGGGCAGATTTCAGCTCAATACAAGGACAAACCTTCTAATCATGAGAACTCTCTGAAAATGTGTAATGAATTACCCCTTTCTTTATTTTTAATTACTACATTGACCTTTTCAGAGAAGCTTCCGAGTGGCTACTACATGATGAAAGCTACTTTCTCTGCCTAGTTGCCATGCTCTGTATCCTGTGTCCATACCTGCTGGCCACAGCTGATTGGCACAGAATGGGTGTCTGACCCAAAGGCCCCAGCCACTGAAGTGTTTGAGCCTGAGATGCTGGTCTAACAGTGGCCTCCACTTAGGATAGTAGTTAATAATGCCCATCAGATCCACTCTTTGAAAGTTTGATATTTATAGGTACATAAAGAGAATCTGTTGACCGATAGCAGAAGAAGAAAAAGAGAGAAAGTGAGAGCAAGAGAAGAGGAAGATAAAGAGCAAGAGAAAAGCTGAGGCCTCAGGGACCTCATATCAAAAATATGAGTATGTATACCCAAAGCAATATACAGATTCAATGCTATCCCAATCAGAATCCCAAGAACATTCTTCACAGAAATTCAACAAACAATCCTAAAATTCATATGGGGGAACAAAACACCACGAATTGCTAAAGCAATCTTGAGCAAGAAAAACAAAGCCGGCGGAATCACAATCCCTGATTTCAAAACATACTACAAAGCTACAGTGATCAAAACAGCATGGTACTGGTACAAAAACAGGTCCACAGATCAATGGAACAGAATTGAAAGCCCAGAGATAAAACCACACATCTATGGACAGCTAATCTTCGACAAAGGAGCAGAGGGCCTACAATGGAGAAAAGAAAGTCTCTTCAACAAATGGTGCTGGGAAAACTGGACAGCCACATGCAAAAGATTGAAAATCGACCATTCTTTTTCACCACACACCAAAATAAACTCAAAATGGATCAAAGACCTAAAGATTAGGCCTGAGACAATAAGTCTTTTGGAAGAGAATATAGGCAGTACACTCTTTGACATCAGTTTCAAAAGAATCTTTTCGGACACTGTAACTCCTCAGTTGAGGGAAACAATAGAAAGAATAAACAAATGGGACTTCATCAGACTAAAGAGCTTCTTCAAGGCAAGGGAAAACAGAATTGAAACAAAAAAACAGCTCACTAATTGGGAAAAAATATTTACAAGCCACTTATCCGACAAAGGGTTAATCTCCATAATATACAAAGAACTCACACTGCTTAACAACAAAAAACCAAACAACCCGATCAAAAAATGGGCAGAGGACATGAACAGACATTTCTCAAAAGAAGATATGAATATGGCCAATAGACACATGAAAAGATGTTCATCATCGCTAATCATCAGGGAAATGCAAATCAAAACTACACTAAGATATCACCTTACCCCCGTTAGATTGGCAAAAACATCCAAAACCAAGAACGACAAATGTTGGAGAGGTTGTGGAAAAAGAGGAACCCTCATACACTGTTGGTGGGAATGCAAACTGGTACAGCCACTATGGAAAACAGTATGGAGATTTCTCAAAAAGTTAAAAATAGAAATACCCTATGACCCAGCCATCCCATTACTGGGTATCTATCCTAAGAACCTGATATCAGATATCTCAAGAGTCTGTTGCACCCCTATGTTCATCGCAGCATTATTTACAATAGCCAAGACGTGGAACCAGCCTACATGCCCAGAAACTGATGATTGGATAAAGAAGATGTGGTATATATACACAATGGAATACTACTCAGCCATAAAAAAAGACGAAATTGGCCCATTCACAACAATGTGGATGGACCTCGAGGGCATTATGTTAAGCGAAATAAGTCAGTCAGAGAAAGACGAACTCTATATGACTCCACTCATAGGTGGAAATTAGTATATTGAGAAGGAGATCTGATCGGTGGTTACCAGGGAAAAGGGGGGGTGGGGGGAGGGCACGGAGGGGGAAGTGGTGTACCCACAACATGACTAACAAAAATGTACAACTGAAATTTCACAAGCTTGTAATCCATCATAACATTAATAAAAAAAAAAAAAAAAAAAATATGAGTATGTATCAATTTCCTTTTCCAGTTGTCATGTTCTTTGAACTAGAAAGTCCTCATCACCAAAAAAAAAAAAAAAAAAAAAAAAGGGACTAAGTGATGATCATATTTTAGAGAAATTTTGGAAAATTTCCTGAATTTGCATAATGGTTGATGTCATATCTAAGAACCAAATATTATATCACAAAATGTCCCATGGCTAAAAATATGATTTAAAATATAAGTAATGACTTTTGTTTGAGTTTACATCTGTTTGTTCAGGAAATGTTCTTGGAAATTGAACATCAGTATCAATATTCCAGAGTTCCCCTATCAGTCCTTAAGGTTTCAACACTGTAACCATCTGAGAGTAGAATTCAAGCTAGATTGCTATGTTTCTGAAGGTTCCATTGAAAGTTTCATAATCCTATTATGGGATAAATCATCATAGCAGAAATCTCAGCTCAGATTCTGATTGACCCAAATACACTGTTAATAATGGCTTCTGGAGTCCATTTGGAGGAAGCATTAGATTGCTCTGGAAAAGGTGTACTCCCCTACCCAACTGATTTTCAGCACGGCTATTGAATTTCAGCATGAGGCACTCTGTGGCTCAAAGTGAAAACTGTTTCATACACTTCCTCGTTGGAAGGCAAATCCCACCTTTATTCCCAAGCTACTCTTCACAAATTTCTCTTGTTTCTCATGGGTTAGACCTGACACATCCTTTTAAAGCAGAAGTGGGAACACTTTCAGGGGCAGAGAATTTGTGAATGTCTTGTTTATCTTGGAAAACTGGTATTGCACTTTCCAAACAAACACAAACCAGCCCTGGCTCTCTCTGGGGCCCTTCCATACTACGCACCTAAAAGCATTTACAACAGTTTGGAGACAGCAATGGTGAGCTTTATAGCTCAGACATGCATAGGAAGCACTCTCCTTTGGCATATAAAACGTCTAGACGCACACAGAAGGATGATCTCAGTCGTAACAGCGGCCTGGTTCTGCTCGGAAGTTTTTCTTGAGAAGAAACCATCCTTTAGATGATGCAAAATCCCAATCCAAGACTAGCAGTGTGACTGGCAAGCCAATCATATTCTTTTAGCTCAGATCTGGCAAGCCTCATACAGTCGTACTCATTTAAATCTGAAACATACCAAACGTTTCTCATTTATCCATTAAATCAACAAATATTTACTAAGCATCCACTAAGTGCCACATAGCCAGCCTTGGGGTTCTAGTGGTTAAGATTTGGTGCTCCCACCACCACAGCTCAGGTTTGTTTCCCCATCAGGTCAGGGCACCACACCACCCTCCTGTCTGTTGTCACCCTGTGTCAGCTGCATGTTGCTGAAAACTACACCATCCCTGTTTCATATACCAGCAGGGTCACTCACGGTGGACAGGTTTCAGCGGAGCTTCCAGACTAAGACAGACTAGGAAGAAGGGCCTGGCCACCCATTTCCCAAAAAATTGGCCATGAAAACCCTATGAATAGCAGTGGAGCATTGTCTGATGTTGCACCGGAAGGCGAGAGGATGGTGCAAACAGACCTGGCAGGGTTCTGCTCTGCTGTACACAGGGCCAGTAGGAGTTGGAAGTGATTCGATGGCACTAACAACAAAGTGCCAGGCACCATTACACAACAATGAATAACAATGCCAACTCTCAAGGAGCTCATGATGTATGGCAGTGATTCTTAAGGGTGAGTTTTTTCTGCCTAAAAGGATTTATCTTATTCCTGAGAGTGTTAAGAAAAAAACAAGAGAGAGCCCTTGTTATGTTGGAAACCAGTGTGCCAGGTTTATATCTTAGATCCCAAGAGAATGTTAGCGGGTCTTCAAGATGCAGAGGTAAGACTTGCTCCTCTCTGTCCATTCTCTATTTGAGAAGTGCTTAGCAGACTGAAGAGAGGCAAGGGGCAATGGCAGGCCTCTTTGAAACTTTGCATGAGGACCAGTCCCTACAGAGCCTTCCCAGCTCCTTTGCATAAATATGCACAGAAGTCCTGCCCAGCTTTGATTGTCCAGCCTCCCTTCTTCGGGTGCAAGGACTGAGGTCAGCATTGTAGTGTCTCTGGTATTTCGAATTGGAAGAGATGGCCAGGGAAACCACCACAGCGATTTCACAGTTGCATGACTATTGCCGATGAAGTGACTCAATCGCCTCAGAATGCTTTGCTAACCATGAGGTCACTCAGAGCAGGCAACAGCAGTCAGCCAGAGAACCAGCAGTCAGCTAGAGAACCAATCAGTGGGCAACGAATTCTTCAAAGATTAGAATGAATCTTTCAGTCAAACAGGGTGAAAGAGAAGTACGGCTAGAGAAAAGATATCGGACTTTTACCACAAATTTATGAACAGAACCAACTCAGCAGGACTAGGCAAGCTCATATTGACTTAAAGAGCTTGAAGAAAAATAAATATTTTTTTTCTGCTAAGGATATAAATTAGTTTATAGAAAAGTAGCAGAGAGACGCTATAAAAGAAATTAAATAAGTTATGTAGGAACTTTGATTTTCTCTCATAATACCCAAAAATGCTATTTTTCTGCCATTCTGACAGGTGAAATGTCTGTTAACCAGCTCCATAAGCTTTATCAGTGCCATTGTAAGTCACGTCCTTCAGGGATTTCATCCCCCTAATTCTTCTGAATCATCAAAACAAGTGTCCAATGCTACTTTAGGGCCAATTCGATTTTATTGACTATAGATGACTCTACCTTATGAAAAATTGAGACAGGACTTGACAGAAGACTAGATCCAAAGAATAGTTGGGGTTCTCACAATACATTTTTGAGTTAATTCTTTAATTGATGAATTACAATTTTCGGATATCCAGGATACAGCAAGGTTTTATGATAGTATAATTTTAAAACAAAACAAAATAATACGTATCCTGAGTTGTTAGATCGGGAGTGGCAGGCTAATGAACACTAGGGTCAGCAACCTTTAAAAAAGTAATGATAATAGCCTCTATTATTTGAAGCTTGCTTCCCTAACCCCGCCTTGTTGGTGCAGGCTCTTTGGGTCCACTAAGAAGCATTACCAAGTAAGGACACAAGAAATTGCTGACTGTATGCTCCACCCACTAGAAGACAGATTTCACATAAGCAGAGACTTTGATTATTTTATTCACAGCCATGTACCCAGTATCTAGAACAATGCATACCACAGAGTGTGTACACAATAAATATTTGCGAATGCATTGAGTAAATTAAGTGACAGTTTTTACATGCCAAGGGATATTGTGATTCAATTTGCCAAAGAAATACCCAGGAGCTTCACTTCTATCTAATTAATGCCTCTTTAGGATTTGAAGGACTGACAGATCCAAGCTGCTTTGACACAGGCTTTTTCTGATAATTTACATATTTCTTTTTGATCAAATGCGCACAGGATTTTTATAACTAAGTTTGGTATGGGAACTAGTGAGGCCCAAGCTAAAGACACTCTTTGGGAATTTTAAATAGACGTTAGCAGGTCACCAAAGGCTATGAGGTCAGAAGCAAAATCAGAGGTAAGGTCTTTAACAAGGCTGGGCTAGAAGTGGAGTCAGCAAGAGTCAAAATTGAGCCAGGATGGGAGCTGGAGGGTGAAGCTGGGCTACTCCTTTCCTGAAGCCCTGGCTCATCTGAGTTAGGATGAAAGAGGACCTCTGGTTGCTTCCATGCTGATGGTAGGAAAGGAGAGTAGAAACCAGCCACTGGAACTGGGGCATAGGGACCCAGGTAAAATAATGACCTAGAAGCTGATGTAAAGTAACTCCGCGCTTACAAGTTGACGCTTCATTTTCCATGGTGATGGAGGCTTGAAAAAAAGGGTCATGCGTGAATTTCAAGTTTTCTATTAGAAATAAATTGCTTTATAAATAATGTATTCCACCAAAGTAGGTAATTTTATAAAATAAAAGAAACATTAAACACACACACACACACGTGAAACCTCTAAATTCTCTAAAGTAACCGTGTCTTTCTAGTTTACGGTTATTACTAAGAGGGATCACTTAACTCGAAATTAACTTGGAGGCAGAAGTCTCCAGCTGTTGGATAATCAGTTTTGAGACTTCTGACTAAAAGTTCCCGGTACATTATGTAAGTTGCCAGCTCATTTGCTCCCTATACGAAATCTTTCCTCTTTTTTGGACCAGGCAAGACCTCCACTCAGCTATATTTATTCCTATTTTCTTCAGTTCACTGACCAACTTGCAAACTGTCTTTCTAAGACTTTGAGGCAGAAAATTAAAGAAAAGGAGAATAGATGAGAACTATGTAGAATCCATTGTATATGCTGTGGGAATTCTACCAATTAGGAAATACCTTTTTAATTGGAATAAAAAATACACAAAGAAGTCCAAATCAAAACTTTGCTCCCCCTCCTCCCAAGCCCTCATGAAGGCCTGTTCAAACAATATGGATTTGAGGTATCTACTTATAGTTATTTGCCAGTTATCAATTCTTCGTTGGTTCCCCTTAGCAACATTTCTGCTTTCGGTTAGCTGGAAATAGATCTTTAAGCATATGACTTAGAGTGTCCAACACTACACAAAGCAGCAAATTAAATAGGAAATCATTTCATCAAACTTATTTATTTTCTGCCAAGATACAGTTAAAAAAATTAAAAGTAAATAGCCATGCATTTGACCTACTGTGCTATTCTCACATTACTTTTTTTTTTTTTAAAGATTTTATTATTTCCTTTTTCTCCCCAAAGCCCCCCGGTACATAGTTGTATATTCTTCGTTGTGGGTCCTTCTAGTTGTAGTATGTGGGACGCTGGCTCAGCGTGGTCTGATGAGCAGTGCCATGTCCGCACCCAGGATTCGAACCAACGAAACACTGAGCCGCCTGCAGCGAGCGCGCGAACTTAACCACTCGGCCACGGGGTCAGCTCCATCACATTACTTTTTTTTAAATTTATTCTCTGGTTTTTACTTTTTATTCCTCTTAAATTTTCCGTTCAAATGATACCTTTCTTAAAGAGTTGCTGACAATTTTTTCTCCAGCCTTAGCCTACAATACTACTGTAGGCTACAAAATATTATTGACTTAATCTTTGACCTTCCCTCACGGAGTGAGGAAAATAATCAAGAAATTGTATGTGGCTGTCTTAAGAGATGGAAAATGACATTTTCTTCATATATTCTGAGCACTAGAACACAATGTACAATAGTTTCAAAGCTTTCTTTTCCCCCACAGCAGACTCCAAACTAATATGCCTAATATATATATTTAATGGAAAACAGAATCACTCACAAAAGGATTTTTCAAAACTCTAGTCTCTAACCAGCCAGTGTTTTGTCTTCACATCCCTGGAAATGACAACTGCTCGATTTTCTCAAGATTCCTCTGGCTTTTCCCAGTACATTTATTTCATTTAATGATAAGCATGTAGGAAAGAAATCTTGGTTCATATTGTGAATGTAAAACCAGACACAGCTTTTTAAAAAATCATCTAAGGGAGCCTATAGCCAGGAAGCAAGTCATGGGTTACATTTCAATTGTGAACGAAAGCACCTAAGGATGAAAACTGTCTCCCAATCTCTCCTGAAGAGACCTATGACAAGTAAGACTTCCTGGATTGACGCAGAATGGTTTTTGCGCTAAATCTTTTCTTGTTTTAAGAAGAATTATATCATAATGTGAAACATGAGCCTGTCACTTTATATTTCAAGAAATTATGTAAGATGAGTTCTAAGGCAATTTGACAAATGTAACAGCACTCAGATGACCTTCTCTGGGTCACAATCATTCTTCCCTTTCCCATGCCCACCAACTTATTTCTCTTGATGGACAACTCCTCTCTCATTTGTTTTTTCTTTCAACTCAATTCAATCCAATTCACAATTAGTTATTAAGCCCTTATGTGTAAGACACACCATAAGGAATTCAAACATTAATAAAGCACGGTCTCTCCACTGGAATTAGAGAGCATTTAAAAGGGGAATTCAGCAGAAATGGAAATGGCAAGGAGACTCAGAAGAAACTTCAAAAAGCTGAGACAGTAGAACTCAGCTTCTTACCGATGAGCTCCTCAAGGAGAGAGCCAGTACCTTCTTGGTTTATGCAGGGCCTTGGGCAAGACTAGGAATGGAAACCCACATGTCATAGGCCTTAACATATAAAAGTTAATAAATTATACTCTCAAATGGTGATTTAATATATGTTTTATCCTGTTACCTTGACAAATTTGAAAAATACATAAAAGTTGTGTTTTTATATGACTCAAAAGTCAGCAAAATAAAAAAGACAACTAAATTTAGTTATTATTGTATGTATCTGAGTGTTCTTCTGATGGACCCACAATGTTTGGATGAGTAATAAAGTAAAAATATGTAAAATTCATAAACTAGTATATATTTTTCAACAAATTTATTTTTCTCGCATTTATTTCAACAAGATCACTTGTTATGTCGCTTGATCAAGATTTTTTATATAATTTATAGTCTATTGACATCAATGATCTAAAAGGATTAAAAATGTAAACATAATAAAGAATTGGTTTCACTATGTTATAGTTGGACCTATAAGCATACGCATTAAAGAGTAATATGAATTATTTAATATTACAAAATGTTCCTTCTTCTCCATGTGCAACTGTGATAAATAATGCACTAACCTAAGAGTTCCTCCTGAACCATGAATTGTAAACAAGAAGCAAGACAATGATAGCTCAGCATTACTGGGAAACAATAGCTGGCTATGTGAGGATTTATTCCATTCATGCTATCTGAGAGAAAGAATACGACAAACGAAAATAATTCGTATTTTCTTTCTTAAGAGCTTCCACTGCTCACATTTCCCCATATTCTAAAGGAGTGTCCATATTCAACATGGCAGTGGCACAATTGATTTTGACAGCTTTGGAGCAGTCATTTTTCCTTCAAGAAAATAGGACAAGAGATGTGAGAAGCATTTCTTTGGGCCATGAGAACATTTATGCAAGTGCTGAGCTCCAGACCCTAAGTGAGAGAGATGCTTATGAGTTTTAAAATAATTCTTAATGTGGATTCATGACATGCAGGGTTCTCAAAAGCTTAAGAGCTTAAGGCCTAAATACCTCTAACCCAAGTCCAAGGGCATTACTATCCAGCACAGATCACACTGTCTCATGCACAGCAGGGCATAAATAATGTGGTAGCTGTTACAGAAGTTGGTGACTAAATATACATCTGTGGGGTGAGGAACACATAAAGGAGTAAAGCACAGTGGTAAGTTTTGAATCCTGCTAGTAGGGAGGCTTAATAATTCTAGAAAGAATCATAGTGTGAGAAAAGAGGTTCAATTTGGCTCTAAACATTGTTGAGTTTGAGATTTGGTAGAATTTCCCTGAAGACATCTGTTAAGCAGCTGGAAATCTTGGGCTGGATGAAAATAAATAAAGACTGAAATATCAAGAATCATCCCTTAATTTTTTTGAAAAGTTAAAAAAATAACCCACAGAATAATGCAAAATACGCCCAATTTAAAGATAACAGAGTAAAATGGACATTTCCTTCTTCTCTTCCTAAGAATGAGAATAGAAAATCAAAATGAAAATTCCACTTTTGCTAAAAATTGGAAATGGATAAAATGCCAATAGGTTCAGGGGCTGTTCACACAAAAGGAATCAAGCAAGGGCACATGCAAAAAGAATCAGTAGATGAACTCATGGCAGTAAGTCTAAGGAAAAAACAAAACAGTAAAGACAGTTTCTGAAAGAGAGGAATATAATCTGAGCCATAATGGCTAAAGCCTTTGTTTTTAACAGCAGGACAGTGGGACACTCACTGGGGGAACAGACAAGGGTGGAGCTAAAGAAAAGTTCACACAGACAAGCTATACTTTCAGGAAACTTTCCATCTCTGTACCCACAAAGCAGAAGAGAGACCTTACCTTGTGAACATTCCCAAAGCTGGAGAGAAGTAATCGCTATATGAACTTACCACAAGCCCAAGGATCGTAAGAAAATCCTAGTCAGCCTGGAATACGGTACCCACTCCTCTACGAGGTAAAGTTTCTATCAATGCCTGGTCCAAGAATGTTTTACTTCCTTCAAAGATGAGTCGTGAACATAAAAGACTAGCATAGTGTCTATGCAAAAATGCTACAGGAACGTAGAAGAAAAATGTGAAACTAAAGTCAAACAGAGAAAAGCCGCCAGAAAAAATTGCCACAGAACAGACAAAAATTAAAACAAAATATTCCATCAGGAGTAGCCCCCCCAAATTAATGAATTAATCACTCCTATAAAAAAGACTAAGCAGAAATATACTTGCTTAAAGAAGAGATGTTGACACCAAAGGAGACAAAATACAAACTGAAGCGCTCAGAAAAAGATGAAACCAACAAAATAGGTAATGAAGACAAAATTGGAAGAAACACAAGAGAGAATAGATATTATTAAAACCCCAATAATGAAGTAGATAATTGATGTGAAAAAAGGCAAATAAAAAGTAAATCATGATAGTTCAAAATTTGAGAGAAAACGACAAGGAGGATAGATAAAGGGGATTCGACACATACAAAATTGAAGTACCCAAAGAAGAAATTTGGAAATAAATAAACAGCAAAAACTTATTAAAACATTCAAGAAGACATTTCTAAAATTAAAGAAGGCTTGAAGTTAAATACTGATACGGAACATCATGTTCCGGGGAATATTGACCGAGGCCAGTCAGCATGAACCATACTCTGGTTCAAATACATAGAAACATTCCTTTGGGCAGTCAAAAAAGTTATTCAAATGACTATTAAATACATGAAAAGTTGCCTCCTTCTCTTACAATAAGAGAAATCCAAATTAGAATTACATTGACATATAATTTTCCACATATAAGATTGGGGAAAAAAAAAATTGGGTAATGTGCCCTGTTGATGCTGGTGTGGAGAAACAGGCACACTTATACACGGATAGCCACAGTGTCAATCAGTATGACTCTATTATGGGAAATTTGCCTATATCTATACAAATTTCAAATGCATATCACCTGGACACAGCAATTCCTCTTTCAGAAATTTATCCCATAAATTCTACAAATCTGAAATGACATATATATGTCATTCTTTGTAGCATTATTTATACTAGAAAACAATTAGAAACAACACATATACACACATAATATATGTAAGCATTCATACAATGGAACACTATACACTCTTCAAAATGAATGAGGAATCTCTCTATGTACTAATATGGAATGATCTTCAAGATATATTGTGAAGTGAAAAAAATTAAGATGTAGAACAACTTGTAAAAAGAATGCTCTCATTTGAGTGAAACAGAATGAAAGAAAATATGTGCTCGTGTACATGAGTATACTATATCTATTTTTGTGAATCTCAGGAAGAATACATAAGACAATTGATAATATGAGCTGCCTCTGGAGAGAGTATCAGGGATAGAGCTAAAGAATAAATAAATATGAGTTAGAAAATTTGGAAACCACATTAAAACTCTTATATGCATTTCTGTGCTATTCAGTTCTGGTAAGCAGTCATTTACTAGAGAAAATAAAATTATAATGGCTTGAATAATTTAATGTGGATTAAGGAACAATCTATAGGCTAGAAAAAGTTGATTATCCTAGTGCTGTGCAATAGAACTTTCTTCAGTGACTGAAATGTTCTATAATTCTGCACTGTCCACTATGGTAGCCACAAACCACCCGTAGCTATAGCTCTTAAGTACTTGAAATATGGCCACTGTAACCAAAGAACTGAATTTTGTATTTAATTTCAATTCCTTTAAATTCAAATAGCTAGTGCCTACCATATTGGACAGGAGAGCTTCATACTAAAATGAAAACACGGAGCTCTGAGCATTAAAATGCTGATCTCTGAAGTCAAAAGATGTCATTAACATAAATAATTTACATTTTCTCCATGCTAATACATCACTCTGTGCACAAAGCTCCGTCTTCAGGTAGGTAGCTTTGTTCCTGTTTCTCAAAGTCCTCTAATCAATAGCTAGAGTCTCAGCGGGGCGTCACGATACCTCTGTGGAAATTGGAAAAAGGGAGCAGCTCCACAGGCAGATGGCTTGGCCAATGTCACTTGGTATGAGATGTGAGGTGCTTAGCCCCATTCTCTGGCAGTCACGGCTCCCTGCCATGGCATGCAGCTTTTTGAGCAGACCATTGGGGTGAGTTTCACTGCTAATTCATGCCCTTGTAGGATCGTGGTACCTCTGTGCTGTGAAATACCTGCTCAATTGTACATAGTGGCCCTGCCCATAATTTTTTCTTGAAACTAAGACAAGGCTGACCTTTCAACCACAGCAGACCTGCAAGATCAAACCCCTTTACTCACCCCCTGCTTGTGTCAACCCCTGAACACTGAAGCTGAATCCTGACTCCAGGTTCTGAACTTTCTCCTTTTAATTCCTCCACAATTATCTCCTGGCTGGAACCATAGTAAGACTGCCTCAGGGTATCATTTTGAACATTAAACAAGGTAATTTATGTACAGCACTGAGCTAGACTAGACCAGACTAGAGAGGGTGGACAGCAAATCTTAGTTCTTCCTGCCCTATGGTTGTGGCAGTTATGTATGTTAAAAAGAAACTAAACTTATGAATTTGTCACTTGCAACTTGGAGGTTCTATGAAGTGTATACAAATCCTTAATGAAAGTAGGTGGGAAGTAGGACCTGAGAATAACTAGGAAGCCTGTGTCTGTTCATGTATGTGAATTTCAGGGGGTGGTTTGTTAACTGAATCTAACCATGACATTCACTTCAACAACCCAACCCATTCTAACTTTCCTAATTTAGTCAATAATACCAAAAAATTGCCATCAACACATGTGGTATATTTTCCTGACTTCTGTGCCTTGTTGAAATTAGTCTCATTATAAAGATGAGGAAATTGAGCCTCAGATATTTTAACTGATTGCCCCAAATCACACAACTTGAGGCAGAGGCCAGTTCTTGTCACTTTAAGTATAGTTTTCTTTTGACCAAACTCTAGTTGTCTAAACACAATATACCAGTAATAATGTAATTGTCTGTTAATTAACACTAACGACCCTACATCCGTGTGAATAAGGAAGGAAGTTTGTATATGACTTGATCAGTCACCAAACTCGCCTCATTAGAATTTATTTCGGGATGAGCCTTCCCCTTCACAGACCTCCTGAACTCGGGGTATAAGAGGTCATGAAACCCACGCTCACGAATTTACACATGGGTGGTGGTGATTCATCCAGCCTGAGTCATCCCTTCCCTCCTGGATCTTCTAATGGCCAGTGTCACACAATGAGAAATAACTGGGCACCCTACAGTTATGGATTATTTCTCTATAGCAGAAATAGGAGACAAGTTTCTTTCTTTTGTAACGATTGGCACCTGCGCTAACATCTGTTGCCAATCTTTTTTTTTTCTTCTTCTTCTCCCCAAACCCTCTGGTACATAGTTGTATATTCTAGTTG
The DNA here is from genome assembly GCF_041296235.1 of Equus asinus. Lineage (NCBI taxonomy): Eukaryota > Metazoa > Chordata > Mammalia > Perissodactyla > Equidae > Equus > Equus asinus. Next base: position 65,961,192 of record NC_091799.1, read on the forward strand.
TGAGTGCCTCTGGTTGTGCTATATGGGACACCGCCTCAATGTGGCTTGATGAGTGGCACCATGTCTGCGCCCAGGATCCGAACCAGCAAAACCCTGGATTGCCAAAGCGGAGAATGCGAACCTAACTACTCAGCCATGGGGCCGGCCCCAAAACAAGTTTCTTAAGGGACAGATCTCTGGACCTTTGAGTCATTTGCAAGGAAGGAAAGATATTATATTTTCCCACATATTCCGTTAATACCTAATACACCAAATAAAGCCACAAACACAGTACACCCGCTTACTTGGTAGTACATATACCAATTCTTATTTTGGTTTCTTTTGACTCAAATGAGGGAACTGAGGAGGGGGTTTTGATCTATTTCAGGCCCTAAGTATAACCAATTTAAAGTTAATCAACACAGTATTTATAAATAAAACAAGACTCAGTTGAGCTGGTAATACTTCCTCTCTGTCTCCCACTCTCTGAAGTGTTGCAAGCTAACCTTTAGGCCTAAAAATAGGGAAGCATCGCTGAGTCACTAATAAATTTCAGCCCTACACCTCACAAAAAGATAAAAATGCTCTACAACAATACTTAAAAGCTTGTCTTCCTAAGCCCACATTCTTGTCATGAAACCAGACCCAAATTCCATGATGGTTCCAGAAAACTATTCCTGGCATATTAGACCATTGCCAGTGACTTAGAGGCGCCCACCCACTTTCGCAGAGAGAGGGGACTTTCCTCCTGGCAGAAGTAGAAATGAGGTTAACTACCTTAGTTGCATCAGTCACCAGATTCCCCTTATTAGTAATTTATTTTGAGAAGAGCCTTCATTCTTATAGTTACTCAGATTCAGACAGACTCACGAAGTCTAAGTCTGGAAGAGACTTAGAGGTCATGAAACCCTGGTTCCTCATTGTACACCTGAAAACAACAACAAATACGGGGCTATCAGGAACAGTCCCATTTGTCACTAAAGAGATTTATTTTTAACTCCAGAGTTCTGTCTTTATCCTGTAATTTCTCAATGGCACGGCAAGATGAAATCCAATGGATAACATAAGATGGCTTTATGTTCATGCATTTATGCATCAATTTGTGCAAGCTCCTGTTCTAGGTGCTGAGTGTACAACAAGGGACACAACTGACATGGTAACTGCCTTCTTGTGGCTCAGTTTACTGAGTTACACAGACAATAAGAAAGGCAATTATGATAGTGTGATATTTATGTAAGAGAGCAGTACTGGAGTGTTACAGGAGAATATGGGCAGAGAAATCAGTAGAAGGGAAGAGGTAAAAGATTTCTAACCTGGCATTTGACATCAAGGAAGTCTTTCTGGAGGGAGAAACACCTAAGCTATGACCCGCATGACGAGTTAAGAGTTAACTTGGAAATGAGGATGGGGTGAAAAAGGAAGTGTCCCGAGCAAACCCAAAAGCCCAGAAGTAAGTGATATAAAAGCAGGTTGGATGAATGAAAAGCCATTCTGCCTAGCAGGAGCCCAGATGGGCCAGAACAGGATGGTGAGCCATGACATTGGAGAAGCAAGCAAGGATCAGATCACAAAATGCAACTATTAAAAACTGCATTAAGGAGTTTGGACTTGTGTCTAAGACTTTGGGAACCCAGTAAAGAATTTTAGCATCTGAGAAAGATTGCTGAGGTTATGTTCTATGTGGGGACACAATTGGAAGAGACAGATTTAAGGCAAGGATACCAGTTATGGAGAGGCTGCTCAGGCATCTAGGCAAGCAATGTGGTCGTCTGAATTAAAAATAGTGAACGCCTATCAGAAATATTTATGCAATTGAATGGGAAGAATTGTGTTTTTACCAGGGCAAACAAAAACATTCCCAAGGGCTTATCCTCCTCCATAGCCCCCTTACCTCACAGCCCATAACTCTGAGAGATCGCAGATCGAGCCAACAATAAAGCTCCCAGAGTAAAACACCCAGCCTCCAATGCAGCCAGGTTGGAGTCCTCTGTAGTATAGGATGAAGGCTAACAAAAGCTTTGCTCTCTCACTAGCATTCATCCTACAGCTATTTACTGAGGGTCTGCTATGGTTCAAGCATTAGATTATTTATTCTTGAGAATAAAAATAAGAACAAAATTGTATCCACACTTAAAGATTGCCGTATTGTAGAGGAGACAGATATGTAAACAAATAAGTATAAAACAATGTCATAAGTGAAGTAATAGTGACTCTGAGGATATGGAAGCATATAATCCAACTAAGGAAATGATTAAAGTCTCCATGGCTGGCTTCATAGAAAGTTTCAAGGGCTGATTCATAAAAAATAAGTAGGAATAGCTAGAAGAAGGGAGGAGGAGGAAAAGATTGCATCAGTAAAGGCATGAAAGTGAAGAGCAGCATGGTTTCTGGATAAGAGATATGGGCAATATTATATAACCAGAGCATGAAGTGAGAGACAGAAGCTTGGAAGATAAAGCTCAAGAGGTTCCTAGGGAGGGCCTGGTGGGCCACGGTAAGTAGCTTAGATTTCATCCACTGGAAAATGGACAGTCACTGAAAATAGCAAAACAAAAGAACAATAGAATCAACTTCATGTTCCAGATACTGATTTTGAGGTATCTGTAAAGACAATTGGATTTTAGGGGGCATATCTAAAAGCAAGGATGCAGGTTAGGAGTCTCTTGAAAGTAGCCAGAAAAAGAAATTATCAAAGACTAAAATTCAAAAGGTGAAAGGAAGCAGAAACAGAGGAGAAACCATCAGACAGTTTCAAGGAGAACCAAGAGGGAAGGTATGGCAGAAGTCAAGAGACCAGAGGTCAAGATCAGTAATTCCAGTAAGATAAGGACTAAAAATGATCTTTGATTTGACACCATAAAATGTTTTAGATGATAACAGTGACAGCAGTGTCACCAGAGCAGCCATTAACAGAATAGGCCACTCAAGTCGCTTTCTGTGTGTGCCAATGACTGGCTACCTTATAGCTTCCAGATGCTGGTCCCTGGTTCCCTACAACAGGGAAAGTAAATTGGGCAAATGCAATAGTTGTTAAATGCCTTCTTCAGAAAGATATATGTTTGAACTAGATAATCTTTGATATTCTTTAAAACTCAGATTCTATAATTGTTGGGATGCATAAGCTTCCCAGATTTGTCCTGTTGGCAATCTAAGTAACCCTATTATTGGATCTAGTTTATGCATGAGGAAGAATTAGGAAAATAAGTTCAGATATTGAGTGAGTCTGCAGTATTTGATTCCTGTACTTTTAATATCAAGTGGGAGGAGTATGGATAGCAAGGGGTACCAGCCCTCTCTCAAAAATTTCAGCTGAATCTATTCAATTCCTGTGTTTGAAGAGCAAGAGTTCAGATAATGAGGGATATCTACAACATATTATGTTTTAAATGTTGTGTTGTACAATGTAAGAGCTTAACTAAATAATGTCACTTTTCCTTTGAAGACAGTGAAAGCGGAGGAACTCTCCAAAGTGATGTTTAAGAAACATAGACTCTTCTATAATATGGAAAGAGGAGCACTGGACCAGGAGTCAAGAGAACATACACTCTGGCCAACACTAACCTGCTTGGTGGTCTTAGGTACCCCATTTAACCCTCTGGATCTTAGATTTCTCATCTGTAAAATCTGGTTGGACTAGATAACCTCTCAGAGCCCTTCCAACTATTAGTCTATATGATTATAGGCATGATTACACGCTGTGCCTTGCAATGATGATGGATATACAAATCCATTATCTCATAGGATATCTCAAGGGCTCCAGGAAGGCGTGTGTCTACTCCCTGCTTTGGAAAGTCTTTTATTCCTTCCAAATAGGAAAGCAAAGTGAGAGGTGAAACTTTTGTTTTCCTGCAAGATGAGAAAACTCATTTATAAATCTGAGGCACCGCAAATCAGTCTCATAATAAACACCTTCCTAGGAACTGACTTCATCTCCCCAAATTCAAGGTCCTCAGAGGAACACAGAACCTTTATCAAAAGTTTTGCTCTTAAATACCTACCAAGTTGCTGTCGTATTGTTAGAAACGTGTGTCTCATTAAATCACAAACCTTGTGCTGGGCCTGAGAGAGATTTTCATGAGTGGAATTGCAATGTCTGAAAGGAGACCTCAGAGAGTTTCAAACAATTAAAGCATTTACACTTCAGAAGCAGGAAATAGAGTGCAAGACTTTCAAAGGTATCTTGTTTTTGTAGGCTTATCAGAATGTTGACACAAAGCAATGGAAGAACAAAAGAGAGAATTATCCAGAGCCGCTTGGACAAGAAATTAAGTAAACCCAATCAGCTAGCACCTAAAAATTCTATTTTAAATTTCATTTTCATTTAAAAGTAACATAGGCGCATTTTAACATATTGAAATACTTTTTAAAACGAGGGAAATTTTATCTTCCCTTTCCCTTTTCCAAAAAATCAAACAAGTGACATGAAGGAATAGGAGAGAAAAAAAGAGACGATTTTCATATACTTAAAAAACATACTGGGGCCGGCCCCGTGTCCGAGTGGTTAAGTTCACACCCTCTGCTTTGGCGGCCCAGGGTTTCGCGGATTCGGATCCTGGGCATGAACTTGGCACCTGTCATCAGGTCATGTTGAGGCGGCGTCCCACATGCCACAGCTAGAAGGACCCACAACTAAAATATACAACTATATACTGGGGGGATTTGGGAAGAAAAAGCAGAAAAAAGGAAAATAAAAAAAGGTTGGCAACAGTTGTTAGCTCTGGTGCCAATCTTAAAAAATAACATAGTGGAGATGCATGTAATAATAGATAGACACCATTTATGGAAAACATATTTTGTGCCTGGAACTGGAAAATCCAATCATAACCCTTTCTAGGTACAACCCAAAATAGTCAACTTAGTCCATAACTAACTTAGAGTTTCAGTGACTCCCCAAATTGTGGATACTTGTCAAATGTTACAGGGAGATATATATATCAGAGGGGAAAGAGAGAGAAGAGTAAATATTAAAATAGATTCCTCAAACTAGTTTGAGAAAATGGATCACCTTATGAAGGCTGTGGGAAAGAAACGTGTAGTACTAAAAGCTTTCCTTTCTCAGGCAGCTTACAAACTGCCTTCTTAACTCATTTACTTTGATATTCTCCTCCCACATCCTTTCAATATTCTATCCCGCCACATCCTCCAACCACGTTGATTCCTTTTTGTTTCTTGTTTTAGGCTGGGAGTCCAAAAAACCCTTTAAAAGAAGGATTTGAGAGTAGGCAGTTTATTTGAGAGGACCCAAGGAAGGATGGGTAGGTGTGTAACTAAGTAGGACTAGGAAGGCAAGGAAACTAAAACAAGATGCATGGTCACGTAGGTAACCTTAGAAGGTAACTGATGCTCAATTCCACTGAGAATTTGGGAGAGAACGAAAAACACAACTAAGAGTTATCACATTAGAAAGGTAGGGAGTTGGAGTATTCTCCAACCCAATCCATCATTGGCTGAGGGCTGCTTCCAAAGGCATGAAGTCCACTTGCTGGGTGGCCTGGTCGAGAGAGAGTCTTTAAGTGGAGACTTGTAAGAGCTTGCCACCTTACGAACTGACCCATGGTGCTGAGAGGACATGGGTGGGGCAGAGGCCATCTGCTACATTTCTCAAATATGCTCTGCACTTTACAACCCTTATACCTACGTGCGTGCTGTTTCTTCCATCTAAAGTGTTCATTTATTCTTCACTTTCTTCCTCCACCATGAAGAATTTACTGATTCCTTTTTTCAAAATTCAGTCTAAATACCACACAGTTTGGGGAAGTCAAGGTCATTTAACAGTTTTTCTCTGCAGAAAATAGTACAGCTAACATCACTGAATGCTTAATACATACCTAAACACCTTCTGAGATATGTACTCCTAATACTTCCCTTGTACTGTGCAGAAGGAAAGTCATGAGACTTGAGATTTCAAAGATATAGCTGATAGAGCCAGGATTCAAGGCAAGATGGTCTGTTTCTAGAACTCATGCTATACCCCAAAGACAGAAGATGTACCCAACTGCCCTCAGAGAGCTTAGCATCTGTTTGGAGATACAGGTTACTCACTTAAAAAGATAAAGCATATCTAGTAATTAACAAATTAATAAAATAAATACCAAGTGTTCTTTTGTACAAACCAGGAAAGAATAGATTGGAAGGAACTAATCAGAAAACAACAGTAAGAGATAAAGAGGTGGAAAATGTAAAAGAAAGATTAAGGCTAGAAATAAGAAAACCCAACATGCACCTATTAGGTGTTCTATAAGATAGACGGCATTGGAAAATGACACTATTCAAGCACAAAATGGGGTTAATTGTCTAAAACTGATTAAAGGAATATTTCTCAGAGTGAGAAGCATACTGAGTACCAATGAAAAGAAATCAATATAAATGCACACCTAGACACATGTACAGTTAAACTGCAGAACACCAAAGATAGAGACTTTTTAAATAACCTGAAATCAAAGGCAGAAAAGCTTAAAAGGAATAAGAATTAGATTGACAGCAAGACTTCCCAGGAACCATCACAGAGTCAAAGGCAAAGCGCTGTTTCAAAGTGCGGAGAGGAAATAGCTGTCAACTTAGAATTATTCACGCAGTGAAACTGTCATTTAAAAGTGAGCGCGAAATCAAGATATTTAAAAAAAATGAGAGAACATTAATCACTATGTGACTTTCTTTGAAAGATATATTAAAAGTAGTAAAAAAAAATTTTAAAAGATTACAAGAAGAAAATTTAACACAGAAAGAATGAGCTACTAGAACAAAAATGAACAAAGAAATTAGCAAACATTTTGATAAATCTCAGAATACACTGACTGCATAAAAATAAACATGACAATTAATTTAAGGGATGAAAAATTTGGCAATACTAAAATACTTGACAATGACATAAAAGACAGATGTGGTGATAAGGGTTAAAATATTGTAAGCCTAAAATATTCAGAGGAGCTATTGATTATTTCTAAGAAATGGAGACAGAAAGCTTCCAAATCATTGTTTTGTATGTAGGAGGAAGGGAAAGAATAAAGGAAACTCAGTGAATCCAGTAAAATATTAGAAAGGGGGAAAAATCAAAGCCTGTAAAAGATAAAGAACAGATAGATAACATGACTAAAGGCAACGAACAATTGTGCAGGGTTTCTATGTGCTAGCTGCTACTCTGAGTGTTTTACAAATATCAATTCCTCTATTCCTCACAACAACCCAGTCAAGTAAGCCCTATGTCTTATTGCTCTCATTTTACAGATGAGAAAAGCAAAGCATAGGGAGGTTAAGTAATTTGTTCAACAGCTGAAGCTAGTAAGTGACAGAGACCAAGTAGAAAGATACAAAGTATACACAAAGTCTCTACTAGTAACTACTATATTATCCTGTTTTCAGAAATGAATCCAAATACATTAATTGCAACAAATGAACTGTATTAATCTCACAAGGTAATGACAGATTTTCTGAATATATTTTTTTTAAAGAGGCCAATGAGATCAAAAGCTAGATATTTGTAAGGATAATAGACAAATCTCAAATTTCAGTCAAGACTATTAAGAAAAAGAGAGAGTGGATAAAGAAAAGGTGACTTTAACAAGACAAAGCAGGCAAACTGTTAGAATGTATAAGAGTTTCAGCAACGTTTCTAAAGGGATTAAAAATATCAATATGCGAAATCAATTGCTTTCATCCCTATATAACAATTGCAAGTGATTTGAAATGTACTTTTAAAAAATATACAACTCCAATCACCTTTCAAATGGTAAGTGTCTAGGAATAAATATAACAAAATATGCATTAATTTTTAACAATAAAATGTAGACACCACTAAAAAGACATCCAAGACAACCTTTATATACGATGAGACATAATCTTTACGAACGAGCAGACACAGTATCGTAAAGACAACGGTTACACCCGAAGTAATCAGTAATTCTATTTAATGCCAATAAAAATAACAACTGGAATATTTTGATGAAACGTTGCAAACAATCCTAAAACTCATTTGAAAGGACAAGGATATTCAAGATGGTTCTGAAGAGAAAGATAGCAAAGTTATTAAAAAACTAATAATGATAAAACCATAGAATTCAGTCTCCAGTCCTAATTTAGCCACTAAAGATTTACGTGTCTTTGGGTAATTTATTTAATCTTCTTGGATCTCAGTTTCCGCATATACCTCATATAAAACAGTCTATTTGGGGCCAGCCTGGTGGCACAGTGGTTAAGTGTGTGCGTTCTGCTTCGGTGGCCCAGGGATCGCAGGTTCGGATCCCGGGTGCAGACATGACACTGCTTGGCATGCCATGCTGTGGTAGGCGTCCCACATATAAAGTAGAGGAAGATGGGCATGGATGTTAGCTCAGGGCCAGTCTTCCTCAGCAGAAAGAAGAGGATTGGCAGCAGTTAGCTCAGGGCTAATCTTCCTCAGAAAAAAACAACCAAATAAACAAACAAAAAACAGTATATTTGCTCATGTAGACACTAGATCTTCTCTGATTATCCAATATAAAATAGCCTCTCCCCAGTAACTTACTATCACATGGCCCTGTTTATTTGTTTTCATGGCACTTGCTGTCTCTGAAATGTTAGCGGTCATGGAATTCTTCTTTGTCTCTCCATCTCCCCCAACCAAAAAACACTCCCCTGGAATCCTGTCTATCTTTTCACATCAGTGTTCCTTATACCTGGAATTGTGCCTGGCACTCAGTAGCTTCTTAATAAAGATTTGTTAAATAAATATAAGTGCTAATTCTCACCTATGTTCTGAAATCCCCCACTGAGGTAATCTGAGAATTAAATTCTGAAAACTCTGATGGCTTACAAAAGACAAAGTCTGATGGAGGATATCATCATGTTGTTTTCTCCAAAGGCCAGATGAAGAGAGAGTGGTGGAAAAATAAATAAAGGTGAAATATAAACAAGACAAGCTTGAGACAAACTATTAAAACAGTCTCACAAACCCCAGAGGGTATACCTCTGGCTAGGAGAATTTAAGTTCTCCCTCCAAACAGGGTACAGAACATTAAGCACTTATCCCGGGGCCTGTCACACAATTTCCAGCTATAAAAGACCATATTCGCCACGTCAAGATTGTTTCACATGGATCTGGTAAAAAATTGACAAGATGAATAAATTTTTTTGTCCAGTAATTTATGTTTTTTTTAAGATTGGCACCTGAGGTAACATCTGTTGCCAATCTTCTTTTTTTTTTTTCTGCTTCTTCTCCCCAAAGCGCCCCAGTACATAGCTGTATATTATAGTTGCACTTCCTTCTAGTTGTGGCATGTGGGACGCCGCCTCAGCATGGCCTGATGAGCGGTGCTGTGTCTGCACCCAGGATCCGAACCGGTGAAACCTTGGGTCGCCGAAGCGGAGCGTGCAAACTTAACCACTGTGCCAGGGGGCCAGTCCCTGTTCAATAAGTTTAAAGAGAGCTGGGTTCAAACTGCAGCTCCCCCAGTTACGGGATGTGCAAACCTGTATAAGTTACTTAAGTTATCTGAACCTCATTTTCTCATCTATAAAATGTGGTCAGTAATAACCATTTCTTATGGCTAATAAGATAATTACATGAAATCACAAGTTTATCATTGTAAAGATGCTAAAATAGTGCTTAGAATCTCTTGGGTGCTGAATAAATTGTCTCCTTTCCAAGAAACAACAGGAATAAATGGGAGGAACCGGAAGTAACCAATCTCCGAATAACAGGCAACACTAATGTCACGTGTTTTAGAAATACTATAGCTGGGAAGAAGAAAGGTGATCCCAACTGGGAACTTCCTTAGAAATGCAGACCTTCCACTTTCTATGGCCCATTGCTTGAATAGGCATGTGCCTGCTTGTGCAGTGGGGTGTGGAGGAGGGATCTAAGTGTGAGGCAGTGTCTACATGCACATACAGTACTATAAATAACATCAGCAAGCCTTTAAGGATGCCCAATGATGTCTGGGTGTTGAACACAATGTGACAATCTGCAGGATGGTGGTGGGAATGATAGTTTTGATGCTGTGTACAGCTCTTTATTTTCAGGGAGAAAAGGGAAATAGAGTTAGCAGTGAGGAGAATGTTTTGCTTTAGCATTTTAGACAGTCTTGTTCACTCTAAGATCAGTCACAATAAAAACAAGTCAAAATGAAGTGCCACATCCTGTGGATGAAATAAAATGGAGGCTCCAGGTTAATGTTCTCCAACAGGAAGAGGGAGCCTCCTGTATAGAAGGTTGCTGTTGATTTTCACTGATTCAACAATTATGCATTGAACGCTAAGTCAGATACTGTGCTAAAATCTAATGTTGTTTTACCACTCTGTCCAGTTCTGCCTTCTGTAAATCTACCCTACAGCGTTCTACCAGATATGTCAATTAATTCTATTCTCAGCTCTTTCTTTTTTAAGTTTACCTTCTCTACATAGGTCTGATACATTAACTCTTTCAACCAATTAATTCTGGTAACGTCAGGCCCCACAAAGTAAGACATATATCTCCTCAACTCAGTAAGTCTCTATTTGGGTTCCCCTTCTCAATACTGTAGTTTGGAAATTGCCCCCAGACAGAAAGCCTGGATAATGACAGAGCCACGCAGTGTGCTAGACATTAGAAGATGAACAACAAGAAATATTGGAAGACAGGTCTCTTCTCTCATGATTATATTTTAGTAGGAAGAAGGACAAAAAATAATAATTTAAATTTACAAATTACAAAAAAAAAGATGAAAAATTTCATGAGGAAATAAACAGGGGACAGATGTAAAATAATGAATTATGGTGATTTCCTTAGATGGAATGATCAGAGAAGACTCTCAGAGAAGGCGGTATACAAACTACAACTTTAAGGATAAGAAAGTACCACAGGGAGAATAGGGAAAGGGCACTCTATGAAAGGACATTCATATACAAAGGGCTTGAGATGACAAATAGTACATGAATAACTGCAAGGAAAACTATGTGGTCAGAATATAGTGAATGCTGGGGATAGTGGTGAGGCATGAGGCTAGTAAAATAGACAAGAGCTATGTCTCTGGGGGCTTTGCAGGTTGTATTAAGGAGTCTGAATCTTATTCTGAGTGCAAAGGAAGCCATTGAAAGTTTTGAATAGGAGAATGATATGATTCAATTTATATTCTAGAGGAGATTACTCTTGCAGTTGTATGGAGAATGAATAACAGAAGAGCAAAATTGGAAGATAGGAGGTCAGTATAGAGGTTATTATAATAAGTGTATGAGAGGTAATAGACCAAATTGTCATCAGCAAGGATAAGAATTGGATGGATATGAGAGAGGCATATCTTAGAAACAAAATTGATAATACTGTTAATGAGTCGAATACGTGATATGAAGCAAAGAGTGGAATTGACACGACTTTTAGGTTCTTGGCTTGAATAATCTGGTAGATAGTGATGCCTCTTATTGAAATAGTAAAGACCAAGGAACGACATTTTGGGTGAGGGTATGCTGTGGAAATGAAGAATTCTGTTTAGGAGATTGTTAAGATTGAGATATCTATTAGAGATCCAAGTGGAAACATGAATTAACCAGTTGTATATGTAAAGCTGGAATTAAAAAATGTGTTCTAAATCTCTAACCTTAAGAACAATTTTTGCTCATGCAAAAAATACAATTATTGACTTCTGCTTCTGGCTATAGGTGAGTAATAAGGGCTGGAATCACCCTCACGTGATAAAAAATATAAACTATGCAAAAAATATTTTTAGACATTGAAGGTAGCCCAGGACTTTGATACCTGAGAGAAGAGGAAAAAAGTGAGATGAACCCTATCATCATCTGCCTAGATGCAATTTCCAGACTACAGCAGAGGGAAGGAGAATCTAAATAGAGATAGCGATCTTATTGAGCTGAGGAGATGAATACCTGCGTTCAGGGAAAATGAAATTTCTAAAATTGATGGGAGAGAACTCAAGAGAGCAGAAAGCAACACAAAGGAAGAGGCTCAAATGTCTGAACAGGAGTTCTCTTGAGTCTTTGGCTAAATATCAATCAGTACATGTGACAGGCAAGAATAATTTCTTAGAAGAGAACAAATACCAGGGGAACTATAACACAACGGGTAGAAATTGTTCAGTTTTGCTCTATCCAGAGTAGAGAGACCTCACTGAACAAACATGGCAATCAGTAGAGACACAGAAGGCCACACCCTAAAAGTAAGGATGAGTCAGCTCTAGAATAAAGGCTACCATAGACCCACTCTCAAAGAGCTTAAAATAAGTCCCCAAAGAATCAAACTCATCTGCAAGTAACTTGACTTTCTACAAGAAAAAGGTTTAACACTCTTTAAAGGGAAATAGCAAAAACCAGCAATCAGAAACATAAAATTCACACTGTCTGGGATCCAATAAAAAACACTAGAATATGAAGAAGTAAATGTAATCTATAACCAGGAGAAAAAAATCAAAAGAAATAGACCAAAAATGAGAAGAGAAGATAAAAGTAATAGGTAAGGACATTAAAATAGCTATTAAAAATGTTACATACACTAAAAGGTGTCAAAGATAACATGAGCATAATGAGGAAAGAAATAGATGACAGAGGAAAAAGATGTAAGTTCTTGAGGTGAAAAATTGCACTGAATGGTATTTAACAGGAGATCAGATTCTGTGGAAGAAAATATTGGAATCTATCAATAAACTTGAGGACACATAAAATCTATCCAAAATGAAGCACACAGAGAAAAAAATGCTAAAATAAAAACAAAAAATGAACAGAAACTCATGTCCAGTATGATAGCACCAGGTGATCTAACATACATGTAACTGGAGTTTCAGAAGGAGAAAAAGGGTGGTGGTGAAGTGGAGTGGGAACAGGGCAAGCGTGTAAAATTATATGAAGGAATGATAGGCCAATGTCCCAAAATGGATAACAACTATAAACCCAGAGATCCAAGGAGCTCAATAAAACCCAAACAGGATAAATACACACAAGTACATACACACACATGCACATGTAAACACACACACCTCTGCACATCATAATAATATTGCTAAAAATAGGGATAAAGAGAAAATTTTTTAAGTATTCTGATGAAAAAAATACACATGCAGAGAAAAAAAGATAAGATTTATCATCCAAAACCATGTAAAGCAAAACTATGTAAAAAGAATAGCATCTTTAAACAGCTGGAAGAACATATCTGCCAACCTGAAAGTCCTTATCTAGTGAAAATGTCTTTCAAAATGTCAGTAAAGTAGCAACTTTTTAAGACAAACTAAAGCTAAGAAAATTTGTCAACAGCAGACCTTTACTACAAGGAATCTTAAAGGAAATTCTTCAAGCAAAAAGAACAAAGGACAGATAGGACACATACAAAACAAATAGTAAGATGGTATATATAAACCAAATCATATCAATAATTACATTAATTATAAAAGGTCTAACATTCCAATTAAATAACAAGGATTGTCAAATTGGATAAAAAAAGCAAGACCCAAAATAGATGTTATGTACAGAGACCCATTTTAGATACAAAGGCACAAATAGTTTAAAAACAAACATATCATGAAAATGTCAATATAAAGAAAGCGGGAGTGACTATATTAACATTAGAAAAAATAAGCTTCCGCACAAGGCCTACTTCCAGGCATAAAGAGGAACATTTCATAATGATAGCAGAGTCAACCTTTCAAGAAGACATAATGTGTATTGAATGCGTATTCAACAAACAGTAGAGCTTCCAAATACATGAAACAACTCCTTAAATTGAGGAGAGAAATTACTCAAAGAACTGAAATAAACAGACACATCCACAATTATAGCTGGATTTTAACACCTCTCTCTCAGAAACTAATAGAACAACTAGAAAATCAACACAGATATAGAAAATCTCAAATACACTATCAATTCAATCTAACTGGCATTTACGGAGGACTCATTACAGAACAGTAGAATCCATGTCCTTTTCTGGTGCATACGAAACATTCACTAAGATTAATCATATTCTTTGCAGTTGTAATTAAGGTAAGGACTTCAGACATCATCCTGGGTTAGGGTGGGCCCTAAATCCATCGGTAAGAGTCCTTAGAAGAGAAGAGAAGGGAGAAAGAGAAGAAAGCCATATGAAAACGGAGGCAGAGATTGGAGTTATACAGCCCCAAGCCAAGAAATGTCCGGAGCCAGAAGAAGCTGGAAGAAACAAGGAAGGATTCTGTTATAGAGCCTTTGGAGTGACCATAGCCCTGCTGATACCTTGATTTCATACTTCTGGCCTCCAGAACTTTGAAAAGATAAATTTCTGCTTTCTAAGCCACCAAGTTTGTGGTAACGTGTTATGGCTGCCTTAGGAAACCAAGGCAATGCTATTCACTGGACAGTGGAAGAAAGACCTCTGTGAGTCTGCCTGCAGCTGGCGCCAATCCTATCGTGGTAGTGACTGCCCCAATCTGAGTTCGCAGAATGCCTTGCAGCTACATTTACCTGAGTTAAGGCACCTGTTTCTTGTGGTCACTCATTTATCTCACATAGGCTTTCTTTCTCTTTTTCCTTTTTTTTTTTTGTTTAAATTGGCACCTGAGCTAACATCTGTTGCCAATCTTTTTTTTTTAATATGATTTATCTTTCTCCTCCTCCACCTTCTCCCTAAAGCCCCCGGTACATAGTTGTCTATTCTAGTTGCAGGTCCTTCTAGTGTGCTGTGTGTGACACGACCTCAGCATGGCTTGATGAGTGAGTGGTGTTAGGTCCATCCCCAGGATCCGAACCAGTGGGCCAATGAAGTGGAGTGCAGGAACTTAATCACTCAGCCACAGGACTGGCACCCTCCTCTTGGTTTTAAAAGAAATAACACAGGATAGCGGGACAAACACCAGATTTGGAATGTATTCTTGATTCTGCCACTTGCCTAACATTTCACCCAACTGGGCCTGATTTTTTTTCATGTGTGAAGTGAAGACGTTGGGCAGGACGATCTCAACAACAAGTGTTTGTGGGTTCCCCTTGTAATGAGAGGTTTTAGCACTGCATCCCAGGAAACCCGTCAGTCTGGGGCAAATTAGACAGTTGATCACCCTCATCCTATTTCAAAGGTCCTCCCAGCTCTAACACTCCATTACCAAAACCTTTCACTAGTATTTTACATTTATAATATTTTTCTTTTCATCTCATCCTCCTGATTCCATTCTCACAGGAGTCTCAAGGCTAAGGTAATGATCCATATAAATGTTAATCGAGTTCCAAAAGAACTTCATGCCTTTAGACTGGGGATCAGCCTGGGGAGCCACCTCTAACATTAACACAACATATAGAGGACCAAGAACATTTCAGGTTTTCTTTAATTCATAAGATCCTGTATTGGATGCAAAATATTCCTATAGAAGAGACTATTCTATTGTGGCTCTTGGGTTAAACACTAGGATAACCTCAAATATACGGCAGCATAGCACAAACCAATGACTATTGAATCATAACAATTGATGAGTAATATAATAATCATTCCTCCTGTCCACAGCAAACATACAGGGAAGGGAGTGGATGCCTACTCTATTGCCTCAAAAGAATTGCCAAGAAGACAAGAGCTATGGCTTTTGTGCTTAATAATATGAGGTCAGCATGTTAGCATGAATTGAATTATATAATATATAACCCATTGCAGTTTTTTAAGGCAACAGATTTCTCTTTCAAACATGATACTTCAAGGAAATAAGGATTAAACAAATATATCTACAGAATATATTATAAATCACCCAGTGAAGTGTTCCTGTGAATTTTTAAAGTTAGAAGAAAAAAAGAAATAAGTATCCTGGAGGAATATGCAGTGATGCACCTCATTACTTTCTACAATTTTACATTAAGTGGGCTTTGTCTCTTTTCCAGAATAAATCTCTGATGTGCTAGAGTCATCAATCAAAAAATGGTAATAGTCCCTCTAAAAGCCCCCCAGTACAGTAAAGCTTTGATATGTCTGATAACGGAATTAGGAAAAAAAATCTCTGAATTTTTTATTACTCTGTGCTAGTTTTTGTTCTCAAATTCTGCAAGAGAACAATTTCTCCGGCTTTTATTTGCAGCTTCCTCTATGTCTGAACCTAGGCTCAGACATAAATCCATGGAAGCTGAGCTAATGACAGCTAGAGTGACAGCCCATATTGTATTCAAACTCACTCACTCTCCCCACCCTATTACTGGAGAAAGCCACATGCACCAGATGTCATCTTGGTCCTTTATGCAAACACATTCCATGTGGCTCTTCCTTCCACTGTGTCAGATATGCCCAGGCATGTCTACACCCTAGAGAACACAGATTAGACTCAAAATAAGCGACTTGATGAGAGAACAGTTTCTATCCCTTGCCTCCCAATTTCTAGCACTAGAACCTGGTGGTTCCCACCTTTGGCTTCAGGTTGCCTCAGCATTTAGAACTACTCCTGTTTCACATTTAGTTCACTCGAGCAGCAGCTTCAAGGATCGCATCTCAGCCTCACTGCTAGTTGCTCTCGGTGTTTGTGTCCCCGCACAAACAGCAAGGCTTCTGCTGTGCTCCTGCAGCCAAGTCCCCACATTACTACCGAGATCAGGAAGCTGGCCCTTACTCCTGCACCCCCAGAACTGCGTCTGCAAGCACCTCTTCTACTTGAGTGAACTTATCACCATCACGTAGAGGCATGACCCTTTCCAGGATGGCCTTCCTTAGCATCTATCAAATTTTGAGCTTTTCTTTCTGAGACCACTTTTCCTGCAGCAGCAGGAAACCAGGTGGGGTACTGTTTTGGACAGACATGAAATCCAGAGAGGGAAGCTCAGACTTGATTCAGTGGAAAATGCGGAGCCAGGCTAAGCACTTAAGCGGGAACACAACAGAAAAGGAAGGAGTAAGTACAGGACTCTGCCTCCTGTGCAGCCCAGGGAGCAGCTCGCGCTGTCTCTGCCTTGTGACTCCAAGCTCGCACTGCTCCACCCTTCCAACCTTGAAAGAGACATAGAAATAAGAGTTCTTGAGAGCTGCTTATTCTTATTCTCACCAGGCCTCCTCTTCTTTTTTATATCACTTTACATCTTCAAAAAACACTTGCCGCTATTGTGCCTAGAATAATGAAACTGTGATGGTATTAATGTGCTTGGAAAATGTCCAGAGTAAAATTGAAACCAACTTGGGCATTCTCAAATATCTTCATTGCCTTTCCAAATGTTTGAGTTCCAAAACAATTCAAGATGCATTTAGTAGGATGTTTTCCCTTTCTTACTTAAACCCAGGTGGGCTTTAAGGAAAGCAGAATTCAAGCATCTCTCATCCCTTCACCCTGCAGTAAGCCAAATGTGATCTGGAAAGAGCCATTTGATATCCAAGAAGCTTTCTACTTTTTAAGGAGTTTTTTTTTTTCCTTAAAAGGGGTAATAATTCTAATGCTAACAACTCAGAATTCTCTAAGTATAACCAGAAACTTAAGCTACAAATATTCAACTCAGTGTGGTTTTTTTTTGTTTCCTAATAATGTGCATTATTGTACATCTCCCTTGTACATTTTAAGAAAGATTTCATAGCCTTGGTGTAATTCCCACCCTTAAATCTGGGTGTCCATTTTCACGGCCACAGCAGAGTTCAGCTAAGCCAGTGAATAATGGGCTTTCAAAAGATATTGTTAGCACATTGATGTGGGTGTTGACTTTACCCCAGGTCCAAAACAGTGAAAGTAACAGCCATAAGGGTGCCCAGGGTGAAATAGAGAAGCTGAAACTCACTGAAGGAAGGCAAAGTAAAAAACAAAAAGTATAGCAGATAATATTATAGGCTCCTAAGAAACCCTAGAAACATCAGACACAGAGAAATCAGTTTAGAAATGGAAATTTAGCAGCTATGCAATGTTCCTGGGTGCTTTTCTTCACTTCCTCCACACATAGGGGTCTTCAGAACACTGAGTGCAAAGGACCAGCTGGGGTAGTGGGACAGGGGAAAGGCCATGTACGTGACCACATGGTACAGATGTTCATTTTTAAAGGCTGATGAACAGCATAGTAAAAACAAATATGCCTTTTTAGAAGCAAATAATGGAATTTGAAAACATGAGTTTGAGTACTAGCCCTATGAATTTCCGAGCTGAGTGAGCGGAGAGAGCGACCAAACCACTCAAAGCTCGGGACCCTCATGTGGCTAAAGGGATAATGAAATCTACTTCACAGAGCAGTCTCATTCTCGAGATTTCCATCGGTCTCTTCCATCCACGTGCCTCCTTTTTCCATTTGGAAATCAGAGACCTACAGGTAATCTCTCCCTAGCACTTTTATTAGCAAGGACTGAGATGATCTAAAACAGACTTTGAAACTGTAAAATGCAAAACAATTTTTAAAAAGGAAGACATTGCATTATTGAGAGAAATCTGATCACTAAGTGGGAAAATGAATGAAGTCCTCCAGGGAGGCAGAGACAAGACAGAGAATATGCAGGCGAACTTGGTCTTCCTCACTCACCAGGAGAAAGCCAATCTGGCTCAGGGTGGTGAGACTACCCCAAGAGGCTGTCCCAGAGTGGCCACGAACCTATGGACATCTCAACCTACATCATCCAAATATCCACCAAGCCTGCTTCTCTGCAGCACTAGTTTGGCTTTATAAAGGACCTGGCCTTTTGGATGTTTCCTGAACTAGGGATTACCCAGCCAGGTTTTGGCAAGTTACAAGAGAGCTTGTCCCTGCCCAGACTCTTCTGGACCAAGCTAACACCTTGAACTTATTGGAGAAGAGTTTAGTTATTAAGAGTGGAGAGAGTTACGGTCCTTGCAGAAAACCGATGGCCCTCTTCAAGTGGGTAGTATGAAGAGAGTTAATAAGGAGAACATTGTTAAAGTATGGACAGGGAAACCTAAGAGAGGTGGGGGTTAGAGGGAGAGAGAATTATAGCCCTTAAGCCTGAAGGTTTGAAGAAGCTCTTAAGAGTCCTCAGAGGCAAGGAAATGTCTATAGATAGGGTCTTCTTATAGGACACAGCCAGATGCGATGATACCCTCCCATCTTCAGGGGAATAAATATACCACCCCCACCACACTATCCTCTTGCATCCTATCTGTTGCCATTGGCTAAACCAACTGGAAGCCAGAGTACAAGGGAGTCCACAGTGTGATCCACATAGGTCCACCCCTCTCGGGGCACAGAGCAACATGGAGAATGGACCCAGAGGTCAAAAAGAAGACATGTAGAAAAGAAGACAGAGAGATTTTCTAGTTGCTTGCTGTCGTGGATTGAATTGTGTCCCCTCAACAGATGTGTTAAAGTCTGAATCTCCCAGTACCTCAGGATATAACCTTATTAAGAAATAGGGTCTTTACAGAAGTAAGTTAAAATCAGGTCATTACAGTGGGCCCTAATCCAATATGACTGATGTTCTTATGAAAAGGAGAAATTTTGACACAGAGGAAAGACCATGTGGAAACACACAGGGAAAAGATGGTGATATGACTACAGTGATGTATCTACAAGCCAAGGACACCAAGGAATGCTGGAAAATACCAGAAAGTGAATGGACAAAGAATTCTCCCATGGAACCAGCAGAGAGCATGACCCTGTTGGCACCTTGATTTTGGACTTCTAGCCTCCAGAACTGTGAGACAATCAATGTGTTGTTTTCAGAGCTCAGTTTGGGATGTGCTGTTTCAGCAGCCCCCGGAGACTAATACACTTGCTAAGGGGCAGCCGGCCCTTGATTGAACAGCCTTAATTTCTCAGAGTAGAAGTTAGCTTCAAAATGGACCTTAGAGGAGATTATGCCCAAGCTTTCATCTTACAAATAAGAAAATGGAGACATAAGAGACTTGTTCATAGTCACTCAACTGGTAACCAAGATGAAAGAAACAGCAGAGTCCCAGGAAAGCTCCGTCTGCCCCACATGGACAGGTCAGTGAAACAATCCTCAACTTAGCTGAGCTGAAACATGGCACAACACTCTGCAGTGCCCCCAGGACATCATCTACGTTAAAGAATTCTTCAGAGTAAATGACAAGTAGCATCCTTTACTGAACCCCCATATCTCTGCAGAACTAGCAGCTTTTCCAGAGGCACCAAGCTAATACAGTTCAGAAATGAAAATTAGCCTTTGTTCTTTCTTAGCACTAAAGAAAAATGTCTAATAACCCTGAGAAAGATCACCATTAACACTCTAAGACAAAGTGTTTTACTTCCCTGTGAATTAGCAATAAAAAAAAGTTACCCAAACAAAGCTCATTGTTTGAAGATTGACTGCTCCACATATCCTAAAGAAATGATAAGAAACTACACAGTCAGCAATGTAGAACTTTTTTTAAAGAAAAAGGAGAGAGAAAGAAAAAAAGCTCCACCCAGAACAAATAGATTTCCTATTGCACTGTGATCTTTCTTATCTAGAGGAAGGTTTTGTTTTCTTGTCAATCAACCCCAGCAGATCTTCTGAGGATTGGCCACACCTTGGGCTGGGGAATGCTCAGGAAGGAATGTGGGAAGGAAGAAGGGAGAGGCGATTTCCTGATGGGTCAGCTGCAGGCAAGGGTCTGGACCCTGGGAAAGTCTTGGTGTAGAAATTCCTCTCCTTGGAGAGCAACCAGAGCAGGAACAATGCTGTGATCCGCTGTTGGTAACTCCCAGGTCACGGCTTGAGCAACGCAGGTCACTGGCACTGGGTTATGCCACAACACGTCCAGGGCTCTCATCAGTGGATTGTTTACTCTCCTGGTTCAATCAAGCTGCCAACATGAAGCATTGTTCTCAAGGCAAGTTCTCTCTGAGGGAGATACACAGTTAGCTTCACAGAAGATTACAGCATAAGTATCACCAAAAAGTCAAACCAGCTAAGAAAACTCCATTAGGACTTCCCAGATTGCCATGTTTTTGGCTCTTGGATGACAGTTCTTCCAAAGGAAAGATATGTTTAGACAACCAAAGTGATCCCTTTACGTGCAGTTTCTGATTTGTCTGCAGAGACGTAAATACGTCCTCCTACATAAGGCAACTTTAATTATGTAAAGTTAATCAAAGGGCCACTGCCCATGCCTCTCACCTCGGTCGCCATGCCCTTTGAGGATAGCACACTGAGGAGACACACGGATACTTTCTTCCTTGGCTAGAGCACCGCTGAAAGTAATATTCATTTAATGGAGGCCAAAATAGCCTATTTCTAGATCCGTTTTTCTCCTATATAGGAAAGTTTCTTCTCTGACCTCCAAAGCTAAGCTACTGGTGAGGAAGCATTTAACCATTCTAAGAGTTTTCTCCCGTTAGATCAGTGCAGAGGAGGGCCAAAATAAACGAAGGAAAATCAATAAAAAATGCTCTATTCAGAACAAGATTTCCTATTTCTCGAGACTAGCTGGAGAGCAGCTGTTAAGATCGTGTATTTGCCTTATTTTCTCTTTCATTCAGGTATGAGCAGGACACTTCGCTCTCCCTAAGCACTGTGGAAGCCTCCAGGGCCTTCAAATCTGGTGCGCTGGTGACCTCTAGAGGACACAGTTTTGGTCCAGGCTCAATGTTAAAATTAACAATCCATTGCTCTGGAGAAGAAAATGCATTATCAATTTTACAGTTTTTAGTTTTCATAGCAGAAGAGATTTCAAGAAATTATCTTGCTCCAAGTAAAATCTCCAAGGTGTCAACTGGTCCATTTTCCTGTAAATGAGAGAGGTTTGTTCTTGATGAAAATCTGAATTTTTTTCTCTCCCAAGATGGAGCTCATTTTCCAAAGGATTCCTGACTTGGCTACAACATTAGAGACCGGCTTAAACGGATGTCTTTAGCTCTCCTTTGTCTGCTCAGTGTCCTGCCCAATTCTCGAAATAAGAACTTGAGAATGTCAGAAAAAGCATTCAAAGAAGTCACTCTTGAATCCTCTAAACTGACAGGGCTCGGCGTTTCCCGGAGTTGAGTGAAGTCGCCAGCCATGCTTCTCCACATGTTCCCTCACCAGCAGAACTTTTCAACCTGCCAAGTGGGGTTGGGGACGTTCTCAGGGCCATCGAGGTTGGGGTGAGACAAAATTGCACAATGGGGCTCTAATCTCCCTTAGGGTTTCCACAAGGGCCTGGGTCAGGGCTGCCTTTCCAATCCCACACAAAGCCGGGAGCCTTAAATCACTTCCTCCCTCAGGCAGTAACATAGACGCCACACTACTTATCCATGGGGACAAAAATCAGCCAACTCTTCAACCCGCAATATAGAGCCATTTAGGACGAGGTCATAGCATCATTGAATAAAAGTTAATTTTTATGCATTCTGGGCACTTTGCCAGGTACTAATTATATATTATCTCTCATTTTCACAACAGCCTGCAAGATAAATGTGATTCTCTTCCTTTCACTGGTAAGAAACAAACTCAGAGAGCCCAACTTGACGAAGTCACATGTATAACTGGCAGTTTGCTTAGAAGTGTGCTATTTCCGCTGTATCACAAAGCTTCTGACATCAAATATTAGAGCAGTTTAATCTATGGAATTTTTAAATGAAAAGATCAAGGAAGTCAAAGGATGTGCCTGAGGCCATGCATTTTTGTGGCGGAGCTGGAGCTAACAGCAGGTATTTCGATTCCCAGACCAGTGCCTGGGTTGCTATACAGAGCCCATAATAATTGCCTCCTTCCTTTGCAGGAGCAATGGAGGGTCACTATGGGATCAGCATAAATATTAGAAAATAATTCTCCTTTAACATTCCTTCTCCCATTTACCTCATCTTGGGTTTCCACAGTGGGGAGGTCTTTCTGAGGACTCCCAGGGAACCCTCTGAGGCTCCCACCTCTAATCCCAAGGCTGTCCTCACTATTTTCTCCTCTGTGCACGTATCCTCATTTACGTCTACGTGGGAAAGAAAGCTGGACTCTCTAGGGCAGAAGCAAAAACCCATCAAAAGGATAAAAAAGAACAGCAGGTCTTAAAACTCAAGATTAGGAGAGGGATGATAACTGAGATTGGAAAACAGACGGCATTTCTACAATTGGAAATTTTATTCTTCTCTAAGAAACTACTCATCATTCGACTTCTGGAAAACCCCATTCATTTCTCAGCAAGTCAGTTTCTGCCCCTAATATCATGTTTAAGTTCTGTAAAAACATATTCTTATCCTGTTAAGGTTTACAAATCAATGATAAAACTGTGATATACTTTAAATCGGACTGTTCCACTGACAAAGGATGGAATGATAAGAATATAAAAACTATATGATCCATTCATTATCCAAGAATGGGTATTTAGTCCATTTTTGCTTCTTTGCCTTCTTTCCACTGCCCAATTCTTGCCCGATCCCACAAGTTAACACTTCTCAGAAAGAACCAGCTCTTTTGAAACTCTTATCAGCAAAATGCTGTTAGCAGTTCTAGTGAAGATTTGTTACATCAAGAGCTAAAGCTAGTAACAAAATGGTGGTTTGGGATTATCTGGGTTCAATGATCTCTGTTGGCATTGTCCCCATATCATGGTTGATGACAAGAGTTTTCAGTGATTCATCTTTGCAATAAAAGGAAGGGGTTTCTGGGAACCACCCAGATCTTCAAGGCCAGTTGTTAAAAAGTGACAAGTCTCCTTCATTATTAGAAATCAGGGGCTTCTGATGCGGCTTGAGAAGCTTGACAAACTGAATCTTGTTAGTTTGACCTTTAGGAATCACTACAGAGAGTCAGTTAGGAAAAGTCCCACGTTGGTGGGCCAGTGAGCTAGAGTTTTAGTAATCCTTATAAAAGTACAGGGAGACATGGGGCTGCCCCAGTGGCGTAGTGGTGGGGTTCGTGCACTTTGGCAGCCCAGGGTTCACAGTTTTGGATCCTGAGTGTGGACCTAGCACTGCTCATCAAGCCATGCTGTGGTGGCATCCCACACAAAATAGACGAAAATTGGCACTGATGTTGGCTCAGCAACAATCTTCCTCAAGTGAAAAGAGGAAGATTGGCAACAGATGTTAGCTCAGGGCCAATCTTCCTCACAAAATAACAAAAGAAAGAAAGAAAAAGAAAAAGAGAAGTACAGGGAGACAAATAACTATGTACCATGAGGGGTTGCCTGGTTTAGGACTGTTATGGAGCAGAGGGAAGAGAGTTAAAGAACTCTGATGCTTTAATGTTTTCCCCTGAGTTTTGATGTCTGACCTGCCTTGTTCCAATTCTGAGGTCAGCCTGCCGGGTGGTACTACAACAAGTACTAATTAGAAAAGCCCTTTCCACCTTCTCCGCCATCTTTCCCGCATCCTGGAGCAGTTCATCACAGAACTGCAGCAGGGCTCCCAGCCAGGAGGAAATTGAGGACATTTTCCTTAGAATTATGTGCTGTTCACGTTTTTCTAGTTCCTACCCTGGGAAGGATGGTTCGGTTAGCTTTATGAGGGGTTTTTCAAATTCAGCTATTATTTCTGCAGCAGCCACCGACTGATGTCTGTCAAGGGCTGAACAGGCTGCCGTCTGATCTCACCACTCCCCACGTTCTGCATGAGGAAGCCTTGCCACGCTGAAATGCCCCACACCGTGCCCTGAATCAAACCTGTCCCTCTCGGCAAGCGATGCCGAATAACAATTAGAAGCAGAAGGAAAGAAGGCTTTCAGCTGAGAAGTTCTACTGGCAGTAAAATGGAGAACAGAGAAGGAGCTCTTAAAAAATTTTGAGATAATTGCCTGAGTAAATATGAAAAGCAACATTTAATATTTATCTAACTTTCTCTGCAGGCTGAGAAGGCAAGACAGGTCTTCCGAGCACAATATACAATAAAAGTAAAGCAGGATAAAAGAAGGATCCGGCTGACCGAGGCAATGTTGCTTTTCCATGTCTAAGAATACGGAACTGGGGATTTTCAGTCAAGTTATGGATTGTTAGGGTCCTAGAGAACAGAGAATAGAAAGAGAGAATATGGCATGCAGATAGCTCAGCGATATCCATCCAGGCTGATGCAGATTTTCAGTTGGGAGAAGTAGTTTTATTGACTAAGTGTTACAGCGCCCTTTCCAATGTTTTCCCAGGAGCAAGCAGGATGAGTTGGCTTATATTATAGCCCATGAGGCGGAGCACAGCCGCTCAAATGATGGTGAGCCATAAACAGAGGCCACAGCTGTTCTCCAGGCTAACTGAAGGATTGCCTCATCAGAGAAAGTATCACATAACTTTGTAGCACCTGGGCAATCTTGTTAGTGTATGTATCAGCTTTGAAAATCAAAGCTGATTCTGTGTACATTTTGCAGTTGTTAGCATGAAACAAAGGGTTGCTTTGTTTTATTCGCAGAGTTTCTGGGCAAGTCCTCTTTGAAAACTTCAGCATTATGTTTACAACATACTCATGGGAAACACTCCTCCCAGTGCCTTTCCGGTCCCAGCGCCCACAGATGCCTGTCTTTGAGGCAGCCCATGCCTGGATTACTCTCCTCGGCTCCTCCAGAAATTTGCTGAGGGCTCACTAAGTGTCAGGTACCACATGAGCAGCTTACAAGTAGTAACTAGTACTTTATAAGTAGTATCTCATTTAATTCTTACAATCACTTTTGTGAAGTAGGAAATCATTTCAACTATTATCGCATTTTGCTGATGAAGAAACTGAGGGTATATGAGGTTAAGCAAATTACACAAAGTCAAGCAATAAGTCAACTGTAGAGACGTGACCCCAGAAGATCTTGACCTCACGGGCTGGTGGTCTTGCTCTTAACCACACTTTATGCTGGAAGGCTGCCAGAGCCTGTTTCTAAGAGCAATTGTTCTGGTCATATCATTGGATTTTTACATAGCCAGGGCTGCTGGATAGTGCCATGCAACACTTTAATTCTCAGGAGACTGTCACCACTTTTAAGGCAGGGACCTTGCCAACACAATGACTGGCCCATAGTAGACGTTGAAATATTTGTTGTTAATCATCCCTCATTCTCAGGAGAAAAATGTGATAATTTGGAAATTGGTTAGGCTTTGGAGTTTGGTTAACGGGGATCGAAACATCTTATCAGTTTGCACAACTTGTTAAATCTTTCTTGGCCTTGAGGTCCTCAGATATAACCCGGAGTATTACCTTAGAGCATTATCTACCTCATATCTTTTTTTTTTTTTTTTTAAAGATTTTTTTTTTTTATTATTTCCTTTTTCTCCCCAAAGCCCACCGGTACATAGTTGTATATTCTTCGTTGTGGGTTCTTCTAGTTGTGGTATGTGGG
The DNA here is from genome assembly GCF_041296235.1 of Equus asinus. Classification (NCBI taxonomy): domain Eukaryota; kingdom Metazoa; phylum Chordata; class Mammalia; order Perissodactyla; family Equidae; genus Equus; species Equus asinus. The sequence continues at coordinate 65,987,200 of NC_091799.1, forward strand.
ACGCTGCCTCAGCATGGTCTGATGAGCAGTGCCATGTCCATGCCCAGGATTCAAACCAACGAAACACTGGGCCACCTGCAGCGGAGCGCGCGAACTTAACCACTCGGCCACGGGGCCAGCCCCATATCTTTTTAAGATAGAGTAAGTCAGTTTGAGACAGAAGCTTACACAATAACTGACACATTTCAGAGACTTCATACATGTCTCTTCTCTGAATGTAGTAGCACACAGACACCATTCAATTGAAACATTTAATGGAAAGAGAAGTCAATCAGAAGAGTACTAATCATAAAATGGAAAAAAGCCCTGCAAAACTCCATGAGCAAGAAATGCTTTTGCAATATAAAGGGTTTCTAAATTCTCCTAAAAGCACATTATTTGGCACACTGATAAGTAGATGTCTAGTGGGAATACTTAGCAATCATTCCGGTAGAACTGATTCACTTTTTGAATGATAAAATCCAGTTGGCTGCTGAAATCCAGAACTCTGAAACTTGTAAAGTAAATAGTGCCTAGAATGTGAGCTGAAGAAGGAGGAGCTATCTAGAAACATTAGCATGGGATGGGGGCATGTGGGGGTGTGAGCGTGGGTGTGCCCCCTTTTAGGTCGCTTCATTCGATCTTTTAGATCTAATCTCTTAGATCCAGACATGAACTGGTGACTCATGTTAGTGGAGGTTTTATAACTCAAAATAATATAGGGGGTTTTTTCATGTTGAAAAGTGCATGGCAGAATGTGATCTGTCTAGTGTGGTTTGAAAAGGGATTTTTCCAACCTGTATAAACATGGGCATTTATAAGATTTTTTAAAGTAAATTAATAAATAATAAATTCAAGCCAATCCAGGCATATAAAGGAAGGCTTTCACACCCAGACCACTAAAAGACCGTGCAAAATAGAGTCTTGAAAGCAATATATTAGGATGTACAATATATTTGCATGTAGAGTTTACAGAACAAGAATTCAGTTACCTCGTGCACAGAGGGAATGATTTCAGCTTCCACTAACGAAATATTCAACTAGGAGTTGAATCTCTCAAGTAGAGATTATTTCTCTCATATTTCGTCAAAACTGAAGCACTAGCAACTATAAGAGTAATCATTATTTCATGCTCCTGAAGAAAGAAAATGCTGCCAAGTAACCATGAAAAATGCTTTTCTATTACTTAAAATTTTTATTAGATATATATGCATTAAGCATGGATCTGTATTATATCACCTCTGTGTATTCTTTAAAATGAGAAATAAACTGGTTAAGATTTCTCTAAACTCTTTCAAAAGCAGAGTTTAAGTCTTCTGAATCATTTTCAATTCAAAATTGCCGATGAGTTTTTCCATTCTACCTCGGTGTCTGTGACATCAAGAGCAGGAGTGATTTATTCTTAAAAGTCTTTTAAAGAACTAAATGCCACTGGTGCTGAGCTCTGAAGGGGACTTTGGAAGCAGGTAGGTTTCCCCTGTAATGGATGTTTCTAGAAGGCACCTGATCCACCATCTCCCCTGTCTCATTCCTCAGCTCTTAGAGATGAAAAGAATGCTCTGCTCTAGTCTCCAGGCCTCTGACACATTCACAATTTCAGAATTGCTAATGTTTCAAAGTAAATATGTACCTTAAAACTTAATAAAATATTATAAGAAGTCTCTAGATAGAGAATCTGTGGTAGATTTGATGATAATATGAAAGGGGCTCCTTTTATCTTTCTTTTTCATGTGGCTTGTGTTCTCATGGTCACAAGATGGCTGCTGTAACACCAGGTATCATGCCTATGTTCAAAGGAGGGAAAAGGATAGCAGGGGTACAAATGCCATTTTATCTGGAAAACAAATCTTTTCCAGAAGCCTCATAACAGAGTCTCTCCTTCATTGTCCATAATTCAGTCATATGACTTCATCTACTGCAACGGAAGCTGGAAAATGCAGTAGCAGGCAAAGGGGAATGTGATTTCTGACTAGCTTAACCTTATCTCAAATCATGAAATGAACCTGTGTAATAACAATTCCCATAAACTGAGGTTCTGTTAGCAAGAAAGGAGGCAAGGAATAGCTCTTCGGGTGTTTGGGAAGCAATTATCTATGTCTATTGCATACTATAAAAGAAAAAGAAAAGACATTTTAAAAAATCAGCTACTTTTCTTAAATTTAGCGGTTGGAGAAAACTCTTTGGTTTTAGATGAGAGAAATAATAATCAGGTGGCTAACAGTACAGTGGCATTTATAAAAGTCACTGACTTTTTGTAGTGATCCAGAACTCACTAAGATACTCCCATATTTTAATACTGCAGATTTCAAACTTTTAATTTCAAATCTGTTATTCTTACGTGCTTCATCCTCCTTTCCTACCAAAAGTTGCATATTTTCAATAAAATCTCTACCTATAAGGTATCAATGAGATTAATCAGTTCGGTGTTTTGTAAATTAGAGCTAATTAGCTGGTATGATTAAAGGATGATATCTTTAGAAGTCCCATTAAATAGAAGGTTATTTCAGTTTCTGACACGGATAATGATATGGATGGGCTACAATAGGAGAGTTACTGGAGAAAGTCTACCTTTTAATGGTCCTAAATATATCTACCCAATATGTGAATGCTTATTATTAGCAGATAATTAGCATACGGTATATACCCTATCTTCCTACAGTAAGGAATTAGTAATGGAGAAGAGTGATCTCCTCCAACACAGTCTTCTGTGGGCTTATTCAATGAATGCTAAAATTAAAGCACCACGAAATGCCCAGTGGGCAGCCAATCTTGGCATGTGCTGTCGCCTTGCTTGAGGATGATACTGGAACAAGAGCACTGACCCTCCTTCTACATTTGGTTAACTGTCTTTAGCAGTAAATTCTCACCTAGATTAAAAAAAAAAAAGAGTCCTTTAAGAGGAGAAGAAATCCTTTTATCCTTTGACCTGAGCAGCCCATGGGCACTCAGATTTTATGTAGACCTGACCTGAGGAAAATACAAGCCATCTAGTGAGTTGCAGAGTCTCCAAGCATAGGAGACAGGATGGACTTTGAGGCCAGCTGGTGGGATTCCAGTCGTGGCTCCGCTACTCACCAGATGTATGACTTTACTCACTTATTCTCTGAGCTTTGTATGGACTAGCACTGTTCCCACCCAGGGTAGATACTCAACAAGTGGCTGATACTAATTAACATTAACTAATTAATATTAACATATTAACCAGGCTCCATCTCAACAAGGTCAAACTTAGAAGGTGGGAATGTGATTTGAGGTTTCCCAGAAAACTGCTGACCCCAAAACATACCTCACCTGCCACGAGACAAGGCCCAGGTCCCGTTGATTACGCATTTGGTTTAGGTTGAGGTAACGCTTCCCAGAAACCATAACGTCTCTAACGGCAAAAGTTTATTTTTAACCTTTATAGCTACTCTTCTTATTTCTAGCATAGATCTTCTTCTTCTGGTTTCTTTGGTTTTGTTTTGACAAAGATTAGCCCTGAGCTAACATCTGCTGCCAATCCTCCTCTGTTTGCTGAGGAAGACTGGCCCTGAGCTAAATCTGTGCCCATCTTCCTCTTCTTCATATGTGGGGCACCTGCCACAGCATGGCTTTATAAGTGGTGCATAAGTCCACACCCAGCATCTGAACCTTCGAACCCTGAGCTGCTGAAGCAGAATGCACGAACTTCACCACTATGCCACTGGGCCAGTCCCTTCTTCTTCTGTTTTATTTTTTCCTTAAAGATTGGCACCTGAGCTAACATCTGTTGCCAATTTTCTCTTTTTTTCTCTTCTTCTTCTTCTCCCCAAATCCTCCCAGTACATAGTTGTATATTCTAGTTGCAGGTCCTTCTGGTTGTGCTATGTGGGGCACTGCCTCAGCATGGCCTGATGAGTGGTGCCACGTCTGTGCCCCGGAGATCTGAATCAGAGAAACCCTGGGCTGCCGAAGTGGAATGCACGAACTTAACCACTCGGTCACTGGACTGTCCCTTTCTTCTTCTGTTTTAATATATTAGCAACTAAGTATGTGTTTATAGAAAGAATACACTAATTTCACTTAAATGCGAGGACTATTTGTGGGAGGGAAAAAAAAACCTATCTGGTCCCTTTCAAAAGGAACAGGGATGAGAAAGTGAGAATGTGCCCCAACCGGGGTGAACAGTAAGAAAGTGTCACAGAGGGCCTTTGTGAGATTGCCCAGGGGCAGATAAAGCACACACCTAGGACATCAACAAGGCACAAGCACCACAAGAAGTTTTAGGAAAAAATTTTATAGCTTTAGAAAAAAAAATCACAACAACAAACTGTATCATCATGGAAAATGTCAGAACTTATTTTCAATATGGTAATTTATTCTTTTAAATTAATATAAGGAGGAGACGTGTCTTATAATGTTGTCAGGGCTTTAGGGCCACCAAAGGTTTCAATCTGGCCCTGCTGGAAGCATTGGCAAAACCTGACAAACACTGCCTCACCCAGGTGATCAAGGTTAGCATCAGCAGAGGGAAGTTATCTTGAGAGTATGTACTATCCCACAGCAACCGTGGTTCCCGCCAAGATGTTAGCTCAGAACCATGTCAGAACTCCTCCGGGTAGAGAGGACTTAGACAGGGTTATAAACCCAAATGCCTGTAGGCAGGAAGCCGACATTCTTGTTCAACTTCTCAACATCCACCCTCCTTTCTTCTACCTTCCTGGTAGAATCCCAATTGTGTTTAGATATACACCTTCATCCAGGTATAAGTCAGTGGTGTTTAGTGTATTCACAAAGTTGTGCAACCATTTACCTAAGTGCAGAACATTTTCATCATCCTAAAAGAAACCCTGCACTCATTAGCCATTGCTCCCTACTCCCTACTCCTCCCAGTCCTTGCAACCACTTATCTAGTTTGTCTCCATAGATTTGCCTATTCTGGGCATTTCATATGCATGGAATAAAAAATATATGATCTTTTGTGACTGGCTTCTTTCACTTAGCATAATGTTTTCAAGATTCATCCATGTCGTAATATGTATCAATACTTTGTTCCTTTGTATTGCCAAATAATATTCCATTGTATCGACACACCACACTTTATCTGCTTATCAGTTAACGAATATTTGGATTATTTCTACTTTTGACTATTATGAATAATGTTGCTGCAAACATTTGTGCACAGTTTTATGTGGACATATGTTTTTACTTCTCTTGGGTTGATAGGAGGAATTTGGTTTTTACTGTGAGATTGGACATTACTGGAAAGTTTCGAGCAAGGTAATGATTTACATTTTAAAAGGACTATGGTGAATTCTATGTTAAGAAGAGATTGTAATTGGAAAAGAATGGAGGCAGGAAGATCAGTTTGAGGCTGTTAAAGTCAGCCCAGTGAGAGTGGCGTAGAGAGAGAATGCAGCAGTGGTGGTGGGGAGAGGGGCTAAGAGTCTGTAAATATACTGAAAGTAGAGCTAAGTAGATTGCCAGATGGAACTGATTGGAGGTGTGAGATGAAACAAGGAGTCAGGGAGGTTTTTTTGTCCTGAAGAATTAGAAAAGTAGAGCTGCCATTTACTGAAAGGGGAAATATTAGGGTGGGAGCAGGTTGAGGGAGAAGGTCAAAAGTTTGAGGTTGGCTGTTCAGTAGACACCCAAGGAGAGATTTGGGGTATAGAGTTAGATCTGGAGTTTGGAGAGGGATGTGAGCTGAAGATACAAGTTTCAGGAGTCAGTGTATTGGTGGAATTTAAAATATAATCATCTCAGATCCTTTTAAACCTGGGTCGTATCCCTGCCTTCACCTCTTCAACACTCTGTGGGTCCAACTGCTAGTTTCTCTGGCATATTCCCCGGCTGTGTAAGGAAACGCCCACAAAACATTATGCTATCTCTTCTAGGGCACACATAATCACTTGGGCAGCAAAAAAGCTATAGACTTTTGTTTTGCGAGGACAGAGGTGTTTCATCCTTTCTATAGGCCTTTTTCAGTGCCAGCCCTGGTCAGCACTCAATGTGCTCGCTATAACCGTACCTCACTGGACTCTAAACATCTCTACCAGTCTATTAGTTCTCTGAGAGCAGGAATGGTCTTACGGTCTGTGCATTAATTTTTTATTGCTATTGTAACAAATTACCACAAACTTAGTGATTTAAAACAACAAAAAATTATCTCACAGTTCTGGAGGTTAGAAACACAAATTGGTCTCACTAGGCTAAAATTGAAATGTCAGCAGGATTGTTGCTTTCTGGGGCTTTTAGGGGAGAATCCATTTCCTTGTCTTTTTCAGTTTCTAGACATCACCTGCACTCTTTGCTTGTGGCCCCATTTTTCCTTCAAAGGCAATATCGCCGGGCTGAGATCTTTTCACGTTGCCGTCTCTCTGGTTCCCCCTCTTCTGCCTCCTCCTTCCACTAATAAGCACCCTTATGGTTACATTGGGCCCACCTGGATAATCCAGGCTAATCTCCCCATTTCAAGGTCAGCAAACTTAATTCCATCTGCAACTTTAATTCCCCTTTGCCATGTAAGATAACACATTTACCAGTTCCCAGCATTAGCATGTGGAAATCTTTGGGCGGCCACTTTTCTGTATACCATGGTCTAGAATCTGTAGCTCCTAGCACAATGCTCAGTACATTCCAACCCTCAATGAATGCAAATGAATTGATTAATTAATATGTCTCTCAGTGCCTAGACCTGGGTGTTTTCCTCTAAGCCCAGAATATAGCCTACTATTAAGTAGCACACCTTCCCAGTCTATTTTTAGTGGGATTCAGGACAAAACAAAGAGAGAGAGAGAATGCAGTTTTTGAAGAGTTTAAAGTCATCATCTTTTTAAGCATTGGTAGATAAAAGGAGTAGAAAACTTTAAAGGAAGAAAGCATTCAATTCTTGATCTTAAAAATCTTACTGTAGCTTCGTGTATGAAACCTATTCACTTCTTAAGGGTTTGCGATTCTTAAATAGTCCACAGAATTGAAATCAAAACCGTTTAATCTTCTGATGAATCCTAATGTGGAAGATAGCTTTCAAGTATTTTGCCAAGATCCTATATAAGTGTCAAAGCCAGACGATCAAAGCAGCAAGAGCCAACTAGCAAAATTTCTTGATCCATCCCCACCCCAAAGGGACCCCATCTTCCCCCATTACACTGTATTTTTATTGTCTATTTTTTCTGTTAGTCCATGAGCTTCATGCAAATAGTGCTCATTTGCCTCTCTAACTCATTATTGTAACCCCAATACTTGGCACGTAGTAGATATTCAATCAACCACCAGTGTGGGATTTTGTTGAATTGCTATCCACAAAGTACATATTGAATCAGAGGTAGCTTTCTCATCAGCACTGCATTCATCCTTAGATCTTGAAGACTCAGACTTGTTTAAGGTTCTCTTGGGACGTCTGCCCTTTGACTCACTCTTCAGACACTGACCCCTAGGCTGTCTTGAACAGACATTCATTTGTCACTTAATCAGCAAACTGTTCTATGTCCCACACAGTAAAATAAGAACATTGCATATCACCACTCTGATTGTGTTACTGACAAAGTCACAAAAGTGGAAATTTCCCTTCAGTGTACCTTGAGATTGAGTCTCTACAAAAGAAACATCTCGTGGGTGTTCTATGAGAACATGTTGTAAACAAAATGTATAAATTGGATTTACTTGATTTTTATTTAGTTTTTCAAATCTAACTCCCTTGAATTTGTGAGTAATCTTATGCAATTATTAAAATTTGATTCATCCTGGGCATCAGTTCCAAATACTTTATCCTTTCAAAGATGGACTGTTTGTCGTACCGGATGAACTGATTTTCAAGCAGCGCATCATAGAACCACAGAATTTCCTAGGGGTTGTTGGGAAGTCTATTGATAGAAAACATGTAATATATTTTATCAAATCCGACTCTACATGGCTTGGAGAGGTTTGGTCCTAGGGCATGAAAAAATATTTTTACAAGTTTAGAGCACATTAAAAGGAAAGGTATATTTCATGGAAGTGAGCTCTCTCACCACTGAATTCTGCTTATCACCAAGGCCAATTCCAATCTGCATCAGAGTAGTTGCTCAAGGCAACAGAGCACAGGGCAAGAGAAGATCTTAGTGGTGATTTTGTCCAGAATCTTAAATTCATCCAGACTATACTTAAGAGGGAACAATATTGTATAAATTGGAGGTCTGAGAGCATGGACTCTTGAGCCAGACTTCCTGAGTTTGAATCCCAGTTTAGCCAGTTACTAGCAGTGTGACCTTGGGAAAAGTTCCTCAATCTCTTGAATTTAGTGTTCTCAACAGGAGGTGCAGTAAGATAATAAGAGCAACCATCTCATTGAACTGTTGTAAGGATTAAATAAATTAGCATATGTAACGATTGAGGTGCAGAGCTTGGCACAGGGTGTTATATGAGAATTTACTATTATTATTCTTACTGCTATCTGGATCTCCCCATAATCGCTTTATACCTGTTCTCCTTCTAAGTGATCTCATCCAGTCCCGTGTCTTTAAATGTCATCTAGGATACATAATACTCAAATGCACAGCTCCATCCCTGGCTGCTCCTCTGAGCTGCAGATGCATATAGCTTAGGTCCTCCTGACATGGCCCCTTGGATGACTTATAAGCATCTTGAACTTCACGTTCTGAAACAGAACTCTTGATACACCCCACAAATGTACTCTTCTTGAGGTCTTTCACAGTAAATAGCATGGTCATATACTCCATTGTTCAAGCCAAAAACCTTGGAACAATCTTTTGTTCCCACAGCCAAATAATCCTATCAGCTCTACCTGTGAAACATATCCTGAAAAATATCTAGGTTTTTTCTGTGTCCTTGGCCTCCACCCTAGTCCAAGAGACTATGGCCTTCCACCTGAACTACCACAGAAGGAGCCTCATAACAGGTCTTCTAGATTCACTCTTGCCTCCAGTAATCCATCTTCCACAGTCATGGTCATCTTCTAAAACATAAATCAACATAGATGGTCCCCTCTCAAAGCGCTCTAATGACTTATTATCAATCTCCAAATACAATCAGAGCTCCTCATTGTGGCCTAGAAGAGCCTGAATGATTTGACTTCTGCCTACTTTTCCAACCTCAGATCCCATCATACTGGCCTCTGTCTATGCAGAACAAGCCAAGCTCCCTACTACCTCAAAGTCTTTGCATTCACTTCTCCCTCTACCTGGGATGTGCTTCTCTCAGATCTTTATGTGCTTGGTTCTTTCTTGTCGTTTATCTCTCAGCTCGAAGTTTCTTTCTCTGAGGTTTCATTCCCATCCCTGCAGTTGTTCTCTATCAGATTAGATTGTTAGATTACTCTTTTATTTCTGCATTGATTAGTATTGCATTTATTACTAAAATTATCCTGTTCACTTTTCATTTGTCTATTATTCACTGCTCTAGACTTGACATATAATAGGCTCTAACTCATAATAGGCCCTGTGGTAGACAGAATAATGGTCCCCTAAAGATGTCCATGTCCTACTCTCCAGAACCTATGAATACGTTACCTTGCAAAGCAAAATGGAATTACCAGATATGATTAAGTTAGAGATCTGGAAAGGTAGAGACTATCCTGGATTATCTAGGTGGGCTTAATGTAATCACAAGGGGCCTTATAAGAGGATGGAAAGGGTCCTAAAAGAGAGCCACAGTTAGAGACATAGGAGAAGTGACACTGAAAGCAGAGGATGGAGAGATGCACTCTGAAGATGGAGGAAGGGGCCATGTGCCAAGGACTGCAGGCAGCCTCCAGAAGCTGAAAAACGGGTGGAAATAGATTCTCCTCTAGAGCCTCCGGAAGGAACACAGCCCCCCTGACACCTGATTTTAGCTCCTTAAAACCAATTTGGATTTTTGACTTTCAGAACCTGTAAGATAATGAGGGTGTGGTTTTTCAAGCCACAAAGTCTGTGGTAATTTGTTACAGCAGCAATTGGAAGTGAATATAGGCCCTCAAATACTTTTGTTGAAAGAATGAAAGGATTCTAAGAGTTCAATATAAAGCAGCGAAGAAAAAATAGCAGATAGCTTCCTACTCTCACAGTGGTTATAATCTAGTGGAGGAAAAAAGACAAGAAAACAAATAAAAATATATTATCTAGTAAAGTAGAAGGTAATAAGCACTAAGGGAAGAAAATGAATAAGGGAGGAGAGATAGGAAGCAAGTTATTGTAATTTTAAATAGTGTTTTTAGGGATGGTCTCAGTGAGAAGCAGGGAGCTCAACAGACACTTGGAGGGGAGGAGGGAGCCAGCAATCAGCAATGTGGACGCGACACGGGAGAACAGGATGCCAGGCCGAGGGAACAGCTGGTGAGAACCTGGGTGTGGGGGAAGGGCTGGTGCCTGATGTGTTAAAGGAGCAGCGAGGAGGCCAGAGAGGCTGGGACCAGGAGTGGAACGGGAGTAGCTGGACCTGAGGTCAGAGAGGTGTTTGGGTGGAAGCCTAGCACAGAAGTCATGGCAAGGACAAGGACTATTTCTCTAAATGAGAAGGGAGCTTTTTGAGCAAAGGAATGCCATCACCTGCTTTACATTTTAAAAGGACCACTCAGGCCTAAGCAGGGTTGAAAATTGAGGTGGGACCAGGGAGGAAGCAGGGGCATCAGTTAGGAGGCTTTGCCATGTTCCAGATGAGGAAGGAAGGGCCCCTGGCCCACACGCTGGACCACACCTGGATCATGGAGGCACCCCTGCTGGAACAAATTTACCCCGGTGCTGGCCAACCCCTTCTCATTCGGAAGACTTGGCACGGTGTTACCTCCTCTTGTAGTGTTCCCCAAAATTTCTGCTTCTCCTTTCCCAAAATGAATAGAGATCTTTTATTTCCATCTCTGCACTCTCATAACATCCTTGACTATCTTCCTTATTTTAAAGAAAAAGAAACTTTTCATTTTGAAATAATTTTAGACTAATGAGAAGTTGCAAAAATAGTACAGAGAGTTCCCATGTACGCATCACCAGGCTTCTCCTGATGATAACCTCTTATGTAACCACAATATATTACCAAAACCAGGAAACTGACATAGGAAAATACTCTTAACTACAGACCTTACTCAGATTTCATCAGTTTTTACATGCATCTTGTGTCTGAGTATATGTGTGTATTTCTAGAAAATCTTACCTCGAGTATAGATTTGTGTAACCACTACCACAATCAAGATACAGAACTTGTCCATTACCACAAAGAAATTCCCTCTTACTATCACTTTATAGTTAGACTCTCTCCCCAACCATAACTCTTGCCAACTACTGTTCTGTTCTCCATCATTTTAATTTTATTTCAAGGATTTCATATAAATGAAATCACAGAGCATGTAACCTTTTAAGACTTGCTTGTTCTACTCAGCATAATGCCCTTGAGACATACCCAAGTTGTTGTATGTATCAATAGTTAATTCTCTTTAATTGCTGGGTAATATGCCATTGTATGGATGTTCCACAGTTTGCCTGTCCATTTACCCCTGGAAGGACATTCGGGTTGTTTCAATCTTGGGGATATCACAAATAAAGCTTCTATGAACATTTGTGAACAAGTTTTTATATGAACATAAGTTTTAATTGCTCAAGGATAAATATCCAGTACAGTAACTACTGGATAATATAGCAAGTATATATATAACTTTATAAAAAATTGCCAAACTGTTTCCAGAGTGGCTGTTCTATTTTGCCTTCCCACTAGCAATGTATGAAAGACCCGGTTGCTCTGAATCCTTGGTAAAAGTTGATATTGTCAGTATTTTTTTATTTTAGATTTTATAATAGGTATACAGCAATATCTCACTATGGCTTTAATTAGCCAGTTCCCTAATGGCTAATTATGTTGAACATCTTTTCATGAGATTATTGGCCATCTATATATCCTCTTTAGTGAGGTGTTTGTTTAAGATTTTTTGCCTATTTTCTAATTGGGTTGTTTGTCTTCTTGTTATTGAGTTTAGAGAGTTCTTTATATATTCTGGCTACAAGTCTTTTTGTCAGATAATGTGATTTGCAAATATTTATTCCCATCTGTGACTTGTCCTTTTATTCTCTTAAGAGAATCCTTCTCCAAGCAAAAGTTTTTAATTTTCCTAAGTCTAATTTATTGATTTTCCTTTTATGGACTACGTTTTTGGCACAGTTTGAGAAATCTTTGCTTAGCCCCTAAGTCATGAAGATTTTCTCCTATGTTTTATTCTAAAAGTTCTATAGATTTCTATGTTACATAACATACATATGTTATCTGATCAATTTTGAGTTAATTATTGTATAAGGTGTGAGCTTTAGGTTGAGGTTCGTTTTGTGCCAATAAACGTCTAATAGTTATAATGCTATCTGTCAAAGATACCGCCCTTTCTTTATTGAATTGCTCTTGCACCTCTTGGCCATACTGTGTAGTTCTATTTCTAGACTTTTGACTTTGTTCCACTTCACATTGTATTTTAATTGTTGAATTCCTTCTCTCTCTCTCTTCCACTCCCACTGGACTTGAAAGTAAGGATTGTGTTTTTCCCAACTTTGCTTCCGGGGCATCTGGCACAATGTCTGGCCCATAGTAAACACACAGTAAATAAGTTTATTTAATGAATGGAAGTTTATTAAATGGATGAAAGAAACTTGTCTCCTTTGGTTTTTATAATTGATGATGCAGCTAGTGATAACAAGAAGGAACTTCAAGGGCAAGCGAAAATGAGATGAGTCCCACATAACCACTTACTAGCTGTGTGACCTTGGGCAGGTTATTTAACTTTTAAAGCTTCAGTTAGTCAATATGTGCAACGGTGATGATAACAGCACATACGTCATAGGAGTGTTGCAAAGACTAAATCTGATGATGCAGTTAAAGGCTTAGCACAGTGTCCTCCCAGGACTTAGCAAAGCCTTAATAAATGCTAGCTGCCATTATTTATTTCCACTTATTAATAATATAAAGAGAAAATTTTATTACAGATAATATCATGGTAACCAAGGATGAGTTCTTTGAGGAGGACTTGACTAGAGTCCAGCAAAATGAATCAACAATACATCCCTGTTCCATCTTGCAACCCAAGTCAAAATTATAAATCTATTTTCAAAACCACTTTATACTTAGCGGTCCTTCTGGTTTCTAGCTAAATCACAAAATCTGATATAAATAAGCACAGAGCATTTTCAAATCAGCAGTAAGTGCATTTTTCTGAATTGCATCAGTGGACATAGAAGTATTTGCTCAATAAAGAGAGAAAGTTGCTAACTTGGCAGGCCACATTTTGATTACAGAGGACTGGCCATCCTCGAAAAGTTAAATAAAACTTTCTCCTGCTCTCAGCAAACCATTTATGCTTTGCAATAGAAATGGCACTATGTGAATATGATACTCTTTGCAATCATTAATCCCATCTCTTTAAACACCCTAATGAGCTCTAGTGAATTTTCTAATTATTCTATGCTTTTGGTGAAGACATTACTCTAAGTGCTAACTGTAAACAAACAAATGCATAAACATTAGGTGTTTTAACACATTTTTCACCCTTCATAAACACCCCATATTGTTTATCATTTCTGTATGTACTCACACAGAGTTTTCGTCTGGAGATATATAGCAGTGGATGAGATAACAGTAAAATAGAGTTCTGATAACTCAAAGCATTCATCACGATGCAGTCATGGGCCATGGGTTAGTTGGAGAGGGAAGCTCTTTCCTGCCTTCTAAAACAGTTCCTGAGCAGTTAAGATGTCTGTGTTCTGACCACAGGTTTTCTACTGAGAAGTCCATAAGCATCTTCAATCATTGCACCTTTCTATTAAGAAAATCCACATCATATCCAAACACCATCTGCCGGGTGATGTTTCTGCAAACACTATTGACAAAACCCACTGGGAGCCAGTGTGTCAACTGCCAATTCCCTGAAAATACCACCCCAATAACCTGTGGCTGAAGCAAAGATAAGTTTATTGCTTACTTCAGCAAGGAAAACTGCTACCTGAACAGAGTCTTAGTAGCATCTTGGAAGGAGCAGGAAAAGACAAGATACTTGTGAGGTTTGGGGTTGAGTTTAAGGTGACTCTTTCATTGGTGGGTGGTGAGGGTGAGGAAGCTTGATTAGGATTGGGCAAAGATCATGACAGAATTGTTCGGATAGGTGGAGCGAGGTGAGAGTGGGAAGGGAGTCTTGAAGACTGGTCAGTTATTAGGTGATCCTCATAGAGAGATCCAGTATGCTGAAAAGGGACAAGGAGGTTAGCTGAGTGGTCTATTGTTCAGAAAAATGGTTTTCTCAGAAGTTCCTGAAATAAGTAATAAAGTTATTTTTAACTTCCTCTTCCTAGGCAAGAATTTCCTGGAATAGTAGTGTCCTGTTAATAAGGTGACAGTGAGCTGTGTGGTTGCAGCTGGTTTTGATTTTCTTGGGAGTGGTGCTCATGCGATTTGGTTTGTGAAAACCTCTCAGCCTTCCAGCCTCACCATTGACACCCTCCGGTTCAGGGATTTTCTCTTTATTGTTTCCTTTCATTGGGTTAAGGCATTGATGTCTCCAGGATGCTTCCCTTTAAATATGATTTCTCTTGAAAGTGGTAGAAAAATGCATTGTTAGAGTATGAAAAATTAATCAGTAATTATAAATTATTTAATGATTTAATAAATTATTTAATGATTAAATTATTAATAAGAAGTCAGTCTCCTGAAAGGTCCTGAGGGAAAGAGGTATAGAAGTAAGTTTTTCAAGGAAGAAAGGATGGGGAGCTGACTGCTGGACTGGAGCTCAGGCCATTGCCTCAGGAGGATGGGGTGCTGCTCTGAAGGATGCTATGAGCTCAGGAAACCATGGCAACTGGCATGGGCTGGAGTACGGGCATGCAGAGATGTATTGTAAAGATCACTTTCTCATCTTGTCTCTAGAAGAAACACTTTGTGGCTGCTATTTAGGTTCTCCAGATTCTTCCCCAAGAGTCACCTCCCCTCCTCTTATAAAAGCATCTCCCATCTCCTGGGGTTTTCCCTCAGCCCTCCTGCAGGATCACATGTGTAGCATGAGCTCATGTATACCAACTATTTTCACTGTGGTGGAATTTTGGAATTCAAACTACACAGAGATCAAATAAATTAAATATATGCATATAAGCCCATTTGTGTAACAACTCAAGTTTACTTTTATTCTGTCTTTTCTAGATTATCATCGTTTTCCTATTTTACTCCCCTTCTAGTCAAAAGACTTCTTTTAACACCTTATTGTCTTTTCTGTGTAGTACTGTCTCTTCTAAATTAGATCTATTTTTTTTAATAAAGATTCTTCTCTACATTTTTTTTTTAAGGATTTTATTTCTTTTCTTTTTTCTCCCCAAAGCCCCCCAGTACATAGCTATATATTCTTCGTTGTGGGTCCTTCTAGTTGTGGCATGTGGGACGCCGCCTCAGCGTGGTTTGATGAGCAGTGCCATGTCCGCGCCCAGGATTTGAACCAACGAAACACTGGGCCACCTGCAGCGGAGCACGCGAACTTAACCACTCGGCCACGGGGCCAGCCCCTAGATCTATTTTTTCCCTTCATTTTTCTTTTATCTTTCCAGTGAAAGCTAGATTGATAGATATAGTATAGATTTTTTTTTCCAGTATGGCCCCAGGTCAATTCCCCTAAATTCAAGATGAAACCCTTTCATAGCTAATAGTCTCTAGACTAAATCTTTTGACACGGCTTTTCTCTCCATTCTGCTTAAGCACAACTCTACTCTCCTAGGCTAAGGCTCTAAGAAGCATCTCCCAACCTTCGCCCAACCCAGACCCTCCTTTGTTTCATTTAGGATTTCTCTTCCTTTTAAAAGATTCCTAGGAAAGTTGATTTCCTCAATCTCTCACATTTAGCCTACCTCATTTTCAGTTCCTGTCTTTCCCATTCTGTTCTGAATCCACTATTCTCTAAAAGTTTTCATTTTCCTTCTGTTTTCATAAATATCTTATCACCTATCACCACCACTAACCCCTCCAGCATCATCAATACATTAGCTTGCCAGGGCTTTCTTATGTTAGCATGTCAAATAAATCCTTAACTGGCATAGTAGACAATTTTCCTTAAAATATTAATACTCTTAAAACAGGCACCTAAAGATGCATACATGTAAAATCACATTTTGTTATGACAAACATGGCCCACTAATAGATTAATGAATGAAGTAAATAAAAATTTTGACATTTCTTGGTATTTTGCCTCATGAGAAGTATATCCCAAAAGAGGGAAATGAGAAGAAAGGTAGGAAGGGCCACACATGGCTTCTGTAAGCCATGCTAAGCATTCAGGGATTCGATCTAAAATCAATTTGAACCACTAAAATGTTTAACTTGGTGATGATAACTTGCGTTTTGAAAAGCTAAAGGGTAGTGAATAGATTAAGGGAGGTCAAGAGTGAATATAGGGAGTAAAACTGGAAGGCAATTGCAGTAGTCAAAGTGAGAGAAAATGGTAGCTTGGTTTCCAGTGGGGGCAGGGGGGATAGAAAGAGTCCAAGAGATTAGAGATAATTAGTGGATGTTAATAAGATCCTGTGATGAATCATACACTGAGTGTGAGGGAGAAGGAAATGTTAGGGTAGACTCAATTTTCTTTTCTTTCTTTTTTTTTTTTGAGGAAGATTAGCTCTGAGCTAACATCCACTGTCAATCCTCCTCTTTTTGCTGAGGAAGAATGGCCCTGAGCTAACATCTGTGCCCATCTTCCTCTATTTTAGATGTGGGACGCCTGCCACTGCATGGCTTGACAAGTGGCGGGTAGGTCTGCACCTGGGATCCAAACTGGCAAACCCCAGGCCACCGAAGGGGAGCGTGCAAATTTAACCAATGTGCCACTGGGCCAGCCCCATCAGTTTCCTCACCTACATAACACGAGATGGAAGGTGGCAGCATTCACGTAGGTAGGGAGCGCTAGAACTGCTCTGTCCAATATGGTAGATAGTAGCCACGTCTAAATTAATTAAAATTAAATAAAATTTAAAATTCAGTTCCTCAGTCATACTAGTGTCATTTCTAGTACTCATTAGCCACGTGTAGCCACTGGCTATGAAATTGGCCAGTGCAGATATAGAACATTTTCATTATCACAGAAATTCCTATTGGACAACACTGTACGGGAAGAGAATTGTGTAACAGTGATGGCCAGAAGCTGTCACTCTGGTTACTTACCTTTTTAAGGTTCTCTTACTTATGATTATACCTAATGTCAAGACACTCACATGTATACTCTTCACCCAAATGCATCAGTTCACTTTTGTATGCTGTTTCCATAACCCCTTTGCCCAAAATGCAGTGTACGGGCATGTTCAATGATCTCGCCTGCATGGAGTTTAGTCAGCACATATTAATCAGAGGAAAGGGAAGCAGGAAATCATCACAGTGGGCTGTTGGTCCCAGTGATACTGAGTGTTTTAGTTTGAGTTTTCCCTAAAGCACATTCTGACAAAAGAATTTTGTGAAAATCATTTATTTTGGAGGTAATACCAAGAAGCACAGGGTGGGAAAGCAAAAGAAGAAATAGTAGCAAACCAATAAATGTACATTAACAGTGGGTTATTGCTGTGGACAATGGGGTCTAAGCCTGCTGGGGACCTCTGGGAGAATGAGAGGAACACAGCTCAAAATTCTCCTTCCAAGAGGTGAGGAAGCTAGAATAGTCATGCACCAACTCCAGTTTCTTATTGATTGCGGATGACTCCTGGTATGTTAAATCTCTAACCCTCCCAGCCTTCCTGTCTTATTGAACATACCTTTGAGTGTAGGGAAAGCAGTCAGACAGAGAGACAAAGGAAGTCATGGGCATATACAGGAACCCTCTGCCAGTGACTTTTGGGGTGGGCGAGAATATGTAGGACAGGCACTGACAGCATCTGCTCTTCTGCTTCATCCTTTTCTAGGCTGGGAAAGCATTTTCTTTAGCTTTTCCTCCAGTGGTCTGGTGATCATGTAAAGGGAGTCTTATCCCACAGTCCATGTAAGACAAGGGAGAACACACATCCAAAGGAATTTTCCGAGAGTTTCCCCCACCTACAGATAGATATGTAGGGACAACCATGACTTCAGTTTGAGAATATTGAGTTTGAGTTGTCATTGAATCATGCAAGTGGAGATATCATGTAGACAAATGGATATACAAGACTAGAACTCAGAAAAGATGCCCCCCAAAAAGATTGGCATCTATACCTCCTCCACACATGGGTGCATTTAAATCATGGAAATCGATGATATTGCCTAGGGAGAGAATATGCAGTCAATGAGAAGGGGGTCAAGGCTTGAGCTTTGAGTCACCCAAATCAATGTCTAGGTAGAGAAAGATGAGCCCAGAAGAGGAAAATAAGCAGAGCAGGAGCTGCTAGGGAGGAAGGAAAAAGAACCAGGGCAACAAGAGGCCCCTGCAGCCAGGGAAGAGAGTGTCCCAAGTTCTTCACAGATTTAAACCAACAAAAGAACAGCCACAGCCCAGCAAAAGCGCATTACACAGCATTTCAATATGGGGGATTATCAGAAGTAACTTACTTGTTTTAACTGACATCTCCTAAGGGAGGAATTGAGGCCTGTATAATTTTCTTTGTTCACAGACTAAAATTGTATACATAAATGGAACCCAATTCAATACTGGGTTGGTTATTATAGTAATCCAAATTAGGTATTGACAGAGTGTAGAAAACTCATTTTTTTCTAAGGAGAACTAACATCTGGAAGTATCAAGTAGTCTATGAGATCTCTGTACATAGTGTTCTCTGACTTCTTTCCACAAAACACTTTGAATGTAATAATTTAAATGACTATCTTGTAGAAAATCTGATTTGAGAAATAACGGGAGCAACAGTATGGCACAGAAAATGATTATATAAGATTCTCAAGTGTTTACATTAAAAAAATCAGATCAAGCATGAGTCAGACAAAACACAAATTACAATCAGCTAAATCCAATGAAGAGCAGGAGAGAATAACTCCTAGAGATTATAAAACACGCAACCCTAGGCAGCCCACACACTGGAGGAAGCTCTGAGAGATCTGCAAAATCAATCAGAAACAAAAGCTTTCCGTATTTTGACGGTGGGTAGGAAGTACATCGTGAGACTTTTAGTGTTCTAGTCAGTTGTGTCTCAAGATGTCTTTGTGCTATAATTATGGATCTGAATTAGGGACTCTTCTTCATGTGAGAGTGTGTGTGTGTGTGTGTGTGTGTGTGCGAGAGAGAGAGAGAGAGAGAGAGAGAGAGAGAGAGAGAGAGAGAGAGAGAGAAAGTGGAAGTTTTACCCCAACAAGAGTAAAAGGCAGGGGTAGCTGAGTTGAAAATGAGGGAGAAGACTTGAGACCAACAAAGCAGGAGGAGACTAAGGAAGATCACTGCCTGCAGGCGGCAGGGACGGGAGGGTGTATGTAAGCACACGCAGCAGGGTTCTGATGGAGGGAACATCCTCTCCTCATAGAATGGCGGGAAGATTCTAAGCTGCAGCCTTGAACATGAGCCAACTTTAGAAGCTCAACTGTATAAAGACAGAAGTGTAAGGTAGACCTAAAAGGTACCACTGAGGCAGGACCAGCAAAGTGCAATTATCCTTTACATAGACAACAGCTGAGACTTTAAAAAGTTTAGACTGAGACAAAGAAACTCACTTTTGGAACATTGTCTGCCTGGGGTGAATATAAAATTACAGAAATAAATTAAGGCTGCCCAGCTCATTGGAACGGACACAGCGCACTATATCAATGGACAATTACTAATAGCAGAGTAAAGGAAATCCATATCTTGCCTTAGTTATCACAGAAGACATCCCTTGGCTTACGTTAATGGCTTTTATAATATTGGCAACATTTCAATCCTCTTTTCTCCGGCAGGCCTGAGGCATAGTGTCCACCAGTGTCATCAAAGAAGCAAGGACCAGAATAGTTTTCTATACCATACAGCACAATCCCAGTTCTTTGCATTCTAAGGAATATATTTAAATTCAGAACGCTCAAACAAACACTGTCGATTGAGCCTGCTGGAGAAATGACTTTATACTTTTGATTAAACCCACACTATTTATATTTAAGTCCCCACTGCAAAGACAAGTTCCCTAGACCTTACAGTTCCCTCAGCTCCTGATAAGCTCAGGGTCAAGGTGAGGATTCAGGAAGGTAATTTTAAAGTCCCCTTCCCATTCCCACAAGGCTACGTGCCTGTTTGCCCGCTCTGTGCAAGACACTGTCAACAATCTCTGTACATTTATGGGGTTTGGTAGAGGGGTAAATCAAAGGTCACTTCTCCTGGTTTGGTTTCCCAAGTGTTCCATCTGCCTTATATGCCTAGGATTGAGGCATACTTTAGGAATCTGTCTGCATATGTATCCATAAAATGTGCATAGTACTTTTTAATACTTTCACACTTTGTATAAATGGTATTAAATATCTTAACAAGATAGTGCTGACTAGAAAGATAGAAATGGTATAAAAGAGTGAAACCTATATGTTTACCATTTATGTAAATTAAAAATTTATGCACATCCTTGGGGCTGGCCCCGTGGCCGAGTGGTTAAGTTCCTGCGCTCCGCTGTAGGCGGCCCAGTGTTTCGTTAGTTCGAATCCTGGGCATGGACATGGCACTGCTCATCAGACCACGCTGAGGCAGCGTCCCACATGCCACAACTAGAAGAACCCACAACGAAGAATACACAACTATGTACCGGGGGGGGGCTTTGGGGAGAAAAAGGAAAAAATAAAATCTTTAAAAAAAAAATTAAAAAAAAATTAAAAAAAAAAAAATTTATGCACATCCTATCAAGCATCGTCCTTACTTAGGGGCTTAGGCTGATGGACAATCCACCATCTAGAACCACCACTGGTTACTGTAGTAGGGAAGGGAAGGATGGTGAATCTCATCCTGGTTCTCAAAGGCTAGCACTCAGAAATATCGCACATTAATTACACTGATGTTTCATTGCCAAACACATGGCCATGCCCAATCTCTAGGGAGTTAAGAGGCATGATCCTACCTGGAAGAGGGGAAACCAAAATGTAGGTGGAGGGTTCTAATGACAACCACACACAAAATTTCAATTCATGTTTTATAGTAGTCTCAAAGGAAAGGATGAACAGCCAACACATTAGAATGGTTGCCTATAGCATTGAAAGGGAGGGTGATGGAAGTGGAAAAGAGGATAAAAGAGAATGAACAAGTGAACCACAAATAAGGGCCAGTATTATTACTCTCATTGCACAGATGGGTAGGTTGAGAATCAGAGTTTTAATGTGTGTCATGATTCCAACTAACCGTTGCCAGAGAGGAGCTCAGACTCAGGTCTTCTGAATCCACGCCCCACTCCCTGCTCCCTAAGTCCCTATCTCTTGGAGCTACATAATTTGATAAATAAATAAAAATTATTCAATTGATAATAACTTCCTATCTACATGATGATTTGAACAGGATGCACCAATCTTTCTAAATTGGCATTTATTTATTTCATTTGGTATTTTAATCAAGAGCACTTCAGATACCTAAAATAAAACTCATTATATTTCTCCTTGATAAGCAACGTTAACAGTATTTTGGAAAAAGCAAGCAGTTGAGAGTCAAATGAATCTGAATTAAAATCCTGGCCTTGTCATGTACCAACTTTACGACTTCTGACAAGTAATTTAACCCCCTAAGTATCAACGTCCTCATTTGTAAAGCAAGGGTAATAATAGCTAACTTAAAAGGGCCATCGTAGAGATTAAATAAGAAAAGCCCACATCACAGAGCTTGGCACGTGAGAGTATTTTAAATGTGTAACTTTAGCTTTATTTGCCCCCCAATTTTTTTTTTTTTAAAGATTGGCACCTGGGCTAACGACTGTTGCCAATCTTTTTTTTTTTTTTTTTTCTGCTTTATCTCCCCAAACTCCCCCTGTACACAGTTGTATATCTTAGTTGCAGGTCCTTCTAGTTGCGGGATGTGGGATGCCACCTCAACGTGGCCTGACGAACAGTGCCATGTCCGCGCCCAGGATCTGAACCCTGGGCCACAGCAGCAGAGTGCGTGAACTTAACCACTAGGCCACAGAGCCAGCCCCTGCCCCAAATTTTATAAGGTAATTTACACCGAACTGATAACCTGCGTTTTCCTGCTCCAGCCTACTCACTGTTCATTTGATTTTTGCTCACACTATTACTAGTTAAGGTACCTAGTTACCTAGGAAGTTCACCACAACTATAATGAGCCAAAGCGAAAATCAGTCACTGAGGCCCTTAGGTTGATGTTTTAAGTTTCATAGCCCTACAATAAGGACTGTAGCAAGTAAGTATGCCCTTTAGAAACATCCTGTAATACTGCTTAAATTTGAAACAAAACCCAAATGATAGGTCAATAATCACCAAAGCTACTAACTTTTCACTTAATTTATCCATAAGAATTTCATCCTATCCATTCAACCAGCAAAATGAATAAAGGCTTCTTCCTGTTTGCATGAATATGATCTAATGTAACCACCAGGATATTCTAAGAGACCAAAGAAAGTTTTAACAAAAATACTATGTTTAGAAATGATTGTTTTTCATTATAGTTTTACTATATATTTATGCATCTCCAAATAATATATTGCTACATTTTATATGATTTTGAAATTTGAGCTAATATAAATGGTATCATATTGTACACATTTTTCTATGACTTGCTTTTCACTCAACAGCATGCTTTTGAGAATCAGTCATGCTGGCCTATGACTGAGTAGCTCACTCCTTTTCACACTGTATGATTTCCATTCATAAATACACCACAACTTAGTTATCCATGCTCCACCTTCAGAACAATGCTGACCCTTGATGAGCAAGCAAGGATACAATAGGAGAGGGGCCCAGAGTGAGGGGGAAGGGATATGCAGCAAACACTTTCCATTTCTAAGTTGAGTGGATGTACTCTTGTATTTATAAAATATTTTATAGTTTCAAAAATTTGGGGTGGGGGAGGATGTTGCTCTTTGTTATCTAACCCAAAATACTTGGTCATTTCACCAAGGACAAAGTTTCATATTATGTTGGCGTGAATGTCACTGGGTGTTTTTTTTTTTAATAGTTTCTTTTTAAAGAGCAACCCAAAGTATAAGGAGTCAGTTCCTTTAGCCTTCTTTTCTGATATCATTCCAACCTCATGCGAGAACCACATGTGAAAGTCATCTGCAGCACATTGGCATCTAAAAACTGTTCTCTTTACCCCAATAAATTTTCAACCTTCAGGGCCTGGCCCCATGGCCGAGTGGTTAAGTTTGCACGCTCCACTTTAGCCGCCCAGGGTTTCACGGGTTCAGATCCTGGACACGGACATGGCACCACTCATTAGGCCGTGTTGAGGTGGCATCCCACATACCACAACTAGAAGGACCCACAACTAAAATATACAACTACGTACTGTAGGGAATTTGGGGAGAAAAAGCAGGAAAAAAAAAAGAAGATGGGCAACAGCTGTTAGCTCAGGTGCCAATCTTTCAAAAAAATTTTCAACCTGCTTACTCTATATGTGGTGAGCCGAGGCACCGGATGGCCACAAAAAAATCACTCATCTATAAATATTATTGATTTAAAACTAACTGCCAAATACAGATTGAAAGACAGAAGACATACAAAACATTTGTAAAACATTGTCACAGACAAAAAGCCACATAGAATATGAGAGAGTTGGACAGAACAACAGCAGGGAAATGATTGATACAGATAGAGGGGACAATACTCATTGATTCTTTCAGAGAGGATAGTAGCATTCATTTGTTATTTAATCAGTCATTAAATATTTATCAAGTATTTACTACATTCCAAGCATTGAGTCAGGGGCAGAGCTCACAAATGTAAGTTTGACCCAGGCCCTGCCTTCAATCAGCTTACAATCTAATGTTTATACTACCATAGTGCTTTGCAAATATTTCCACTATGGAACTCACTGCATCTTCTTGAACAGCCTGTTTGCCTTGTGGCATTGTTTCCTCAGGGCAGGGTATCTATCTCATTCCACAGTGCCTAGCTCAGCAGCTGGTACAGAAAAGGTCTCAGTAAATGTTTATTGAGTGAATCACAAATGAAAACTGCATTACCCTAGAAATCTATAAGTCAAGGTTACCTTCCATCTTTTTTCTTCCTTGCAAGATGCCTTATTTTTAGATTTTGCCTTCAGAGCCCAAATATCTTCAAGTCACAGTGCTCACCTCCATATCCCATACTCCCAATGCCTCCACCCTGCCCCTACACACACACACACACTCACAGAAAAGAGTTTAAAATTCCAATCATAACGATTTAGAGCCATTAATGAGAAACCAGAGTTTAACAATAGAATCTCAGAAAACATTCCAGAGAATTATTTGCTTCACTGTCTCTCTCTAAAGACAGCCTACTGTCCCAGCATTCTTGAACACAGAGATCTGAGAGAGCTAACAGACAGTCTGCATCTTTGCTCATTGCACAAATCAACTGGGATAGTTCAGCAGACAGACGACCTTTGTACAGTTGAGGAGGTCAAAGAGATTAGCGAGAAGGGCAACCGCCTAGAGGAAGCAAGGCAGAGGCAAGGGTTCTGAGAGCCAGCCTGGAGTGTAGCACCCTGGGACAAAAGAGAATAACAAGAGGAAAAATTGAGCCTGCTGCCTTGTTAAAGAAGATGGCAAAGGAGAAAGGAGATTAACGTAAAGCCTTGGATTCTAATGGTTTGGGATCTTATGGAATGTGGAAATGGGGCGGGAAGAGGAGAAGTCTAACCACAGGGGAGAAGTGCCTCTGTATTGATCACAGATTTTCTATTGGCTGCTTATGTCCTGATTTATGCTATGTCCTCATCAGCCCTTCAAGAGGGGTCAGCACGGAGCTGTGGGACTGGTAAATATATTCTGGGTATAAAGATCATCTGTTTACCATCATTCTTCAGAAAATTTGGTCATCTGAAAATTCCAAGCAATCTAGCATCTTCTGTAGTCAGCAAAGAATTTAGGAAAATGCCTCAATTTCTAGTTTCTAATCCCTGTTGGTCAAAACCCCAGACCTCAGTTTGGTCTTCAAGAATAAATTCTTTTGATACATCAAAATTTTATTTATATTAATCTTTTTCATTTTAAGTTGATGTCAGTGGATTTGGATGTAACGATTAAGGAACATAATTTAGCATAAATATCCCTGAACAATCAGCAAATGATTCATCGTGTCTCTATAGGATGTCCCCAACCCAACTGCATTATTGACTCTGGGGCCAGAAACCATTTCTTCTACTCTCGTCTATCTATAACATTTTTGAATCAGGCTGAGAAAATAATGGGTATCTAAAAAAAAATGTTCTGTTTGATATGTAAAGAAAAAATCCTACTGTTCTCATTAAACCATCAGAGGATATTTTAAAATATTGCTTGCTCTAGGTATAAGAGATACCATAATAAAATCATATTCTCCTTGTTTAATCCAAGAAAAACTCACCAAAATCTAACTAAAGTATGCAAGTTGTATATAGAAGCCTTGCCCTTTGCTGGTAGGCTACCTCATTCTGGCCTCCAAATGCCGTGTCCACATTACCTCCCAAATAAGTCATTGAATCAAATTTGTAGGAGTTGTTATGTAGAATGAGAAAATGCCTCTTCAAGCAAAGGCTTGGTTTTCTCTCCTTTTGTACGTCTGAAAGTGATCTAAGCACAGTCCCCAAAATCTTCAAGCCCCACAAGCTTCTTCTCTCTACCAGTCCGATTTCTTTGTTCTCTCCTTATTAATTAAGCACATGCTAATTGAAGTCCATGGGCATGTCAGGCCCTGAACCAAGGTGTCACAGCTGTTCTCATCACAGAGTTAGAGAAGACAGAGGATGACCAGGCTATCTCAGAGCAACATTAGGAGAAAGCAGAAAGCACAGTAGGTGCCCTTAGGGGCACCAGCTCTGTGAGAGGGTAGCAGACGCTGGCAAGAGAAGGCTGTCACAAATCCCCGCCACGGAGCACTTTGCACTGCCACTAGTCTCCTTGAAAATATGTTGAAACTTCATCTGGTTTTGGAAGTAAGTGCTCAAATCAGTTTGGGAAGTCATAGCTGGAAGAAGCTGGCAACAGGGCTTTGGGCTGGAAGAAGGCAGGAAGTCACAGCGCGCACTGCTCTTCTTTTATCAATAGGCTAGCCGAAGGAGCAATTACAAAACAACCTGTAAGTCACATCTTCTAATGTCTGTATTGGATAACCTATGTGGAATCCAATTCCAATTATGTTTGTTCCCTTTGTTCCCTTACTCCCAAACATAAATCAAAGGATTAATGGCCTTAAAATTGATCTAAGTGGCAGAAAAGGCCTTGAAAAAATATTTTTTTCTCTCCACAGATCCCCTCATTTACTATTCTAAAGGGAGCCCTTTCTTCCCTTAAATTAATGAAGGTCCCTGCAAGATGGAAATCTCCTTTGTCTAATGAATTACAGAGAGATGAACCTTGAAATAAAGATGCACCATGCATCAACTGAGCTGTGGCTTTAAAGAGAAAAGTTAACTTTTAACAGGAATGTGTGGGATTAAGAAAAAGAAAGAAAGAAAAAAAGGATTTGTGATTTCTGGGCAGACACCAGGCATTTTTCAGGAAAATAGGTGTGGAGTTAGTAATCAAAGCTTGTATTTTAACTTTTAAGAGTCTTTTTGTTGACATAGGCTTCCCACTCACTCTCAAATAGCTCTGATTGACCTAAAGACAATACTAAAATTGACTGCATATATCCTGGTTTCCACACCTCTGGACAAGCATTCCTCAGAAGAATCTACAGTTGGAATGCAGTCAAGGAGAAAGACAATATGAGGCAAGAACTCTTTAGTACTGCTTTTTTGAAAACATCATCACAAGACCAAAATCAACAAAGACTAAAACAATAACTTTAATATTTCCACTGCCAGGGGAAGAGTCATTCACTCTTTGGCTAATGGGGAAAAATCCCTGGTTCCAAGGGATCAGATATAGAGTCTGCCCAAGGCTGACCTCCAAATCATTCTCCCAACACACAAACCATAAAAAGAAAAAAGAATTCACAAATTTCCATTGACTGGGAGATATGCAATGCTTTTCATTTCCTATAGTAAAAATATAAACTAAAAATATAAGACGTCAGTTTACCTCTCTCTAGGTTGCTTCTGGGTTGAAGCACAGATTTCACTGAACACATTTGTTCTACATCAACTTCAGCATTTTAAGCTTGAGGAGTTCTTTAAAAAATTATCTCTTGGGGCTGCCTGGTGGCACAGCCGTTAAGTTTGTGTGCTCTGTTTCAGTGGCCCGGGGTTCACCGGTTCAGATCTTGGGCACGGACCTATACACCGTTTATTAAGCCATGCTGTGGCAGGCATCCCACATATAGAGTAGAGGAAGATGGGCACAGATGTTAGCTCAGGGCCAGTCTTCCTCAGCAAAGAGAGGAGGATTGGCAGTGGATGTTAGCTCAGGGCTAATCGTCTTCCAAAAAATTCTCTCCTCACTTACATGCTTCGCATTCTGGATGATGCTGTCCATTCAGTTTTGCCCTTCAGAACGGTCACGGAGGGGAGATTGCTATGGATGTTTGTAGCAGAATGCAACCTGTCATAATTTCAGAAATCAAGGACAGTTTTCTCTTCTGATAAGTATGTGCAGTGACACTTCACTATCTTGCATTTGACTCAAGGCTACAGCCTATTCAATTAACTCTCCTAAAGTCCCAGTTTTCTTACCTATGTTTTGGCAAACACGAAAGCCTTTACCTCTCCCTACTCGAACCCCCTTAGGAAATATACACACGGGGGACTTAACACAATAAGAACACATGGAGATCATTTAAAGACTTGCCTTTAAAACATTTCACCTGAGCATTTCTCCAATCGACTAGGAAAGCCGTCTCCCCAGCTATCATTTGCCTTCTCTACTGATGTTGATGAACGTGGAGATCAAAACTGAGTTCTATTGATACGAATCTTTGGTCTCACTCTAGTGTTGACAGATGTTTTAGGAATGCACTTTTCAACTTGTTGGGAAACTTGTGTCTCCTGAACTCTTGCTGACAAGTTAAAATCAAGCCGTCTTTTTTGTCTCTTTTCAGTTTAGGCAACAGGTAAAATAACTTTCTTTACGCCTTGCAGGAATAATTCCTCTTCAACACTCCACAAAACATTCTACCCTGAACGGGCTGCACTATGACTAGGCAAGAAACAAGCAGAGGGCAAAGCAGGAATGTTCTTAGGAAAGACGGTCACTTTTCCCTCAGAAGCATGCAATGGTAGAGTGCTTGTGAATAAGAAAGGTAAGTGGTTGAAAAATAAACAAACATTATCTATCATGCTAAGGCTTTATTTATCATACTGCTCAGAGCACATAAAATGTAAAATCAATGCTATTGTTGCAATTGGGGGGAAAACCTCTTGAAGATGCCCATGAAAGAAGAAAGCCCTCTGTCTCCTTCCTTTTACCCACCTTAAGCCTCTCAAGTGTCACCTTGATGAAAGCTAAGGGGGAGAGTAACTTACAAGAATAATTCAAATAATTCTACCTGCATTGGTCACCTGGGAAAAAAAGAAAGTGAGAGATAAGAAAAAGATTAATTAAACAGCACAAGATAAGGTGAACCTCCGAAAAATAGGAATGTAGAAAAGCAGAGCTCCTGGAATAAGAAAGGGAGACTATTCCAGGTGAAACAAAGATGTCATCAATTTAGAGCAATATCTTCTGTTTCACGATATGTGGCCTAAAATATTAATTACAGTCAGAGCTAGAGTCAGAAAAATCATTCATATGAATTTCTTATGGTGTCTTTAGGATTATATTGTGACACTGTGCTGATTCTGTAACTTATCAGTAGACATGGACTGAGCTGAGGCATTAAAGGAAATCAAAGGACCATGCGCGAGGCACTGTGCTAGGTGCTAGACACACAAAGATGTGTAAGAGAAAGACACTACCCTTGAAGAGCCAGCCATTGGGGAGGGGGAATTCTAAAGTCCAGCCAGCCTGTATGTAGTGATTCCACAGACTCTCCTACAGCAACGGTTCCTAAACTTTAACGTCACATGAGTCGCCTGAAGATCCTGTTAAAAGGCAGAATCTTGTTCAGCAGATTCTGACAAGATCCCCGATGATGTCGTTACTGTCCTTGGGCTACACTTTAAGTAGCAGGCCCTAAATCAAATTGATTTCAGCAACTTCTGCAACAACAGATGACACGGGAATGGATGGAGTATTTATTTGACTGTGCTGGGTGTGCTCCCTGGGCAGTAAGAATGGAAGTCTCTGAGCCCTGTGATTCCGTACGTACAGAAGATGGTGAGTGGCTGCTCTCCATCCCTCTGGAGTTTGAGGGCATTGACTAAATCGGCAGCAACACAAAAGCAGTTTAGTGATGACATCAAGTTTCCCCTTGATTGGAAATCTTGCTAATGGCTACAGTTAGTTTTAAAGTAGATGATAGAATTTCTTTACCTGGAACTCTAAGGAAAAAAATATATAAATTTTTCATCTGTCCCGAAGACTGAAATGGTGATTTGGCATTTCAAAGACTGACCACTCTGAGAGTCTATGAAACAGAAAGCATATAAAAGTGATTTTCAATATTTGTTCAATACATTCCTATAACAACCATAAAAATAGTTGATCTTTGGTCAAATTGAGTTTGAAGACGGTTGGCATACTTAATCAAGATCTTTCCTCTCAAGGTTTATGCCATAAAGAGAGAAAATAATCTAAGATTTTAGTATCTCAACAAAAGTACCAAGATAACAACTAGATATGAGAATTAGCTTTCATAAGAAATGTGCTTATTTAAATGTTTATTTAAAGCTTAAAAGAAAAAACAATAAAGGAAATCCTTGAATTTCAACCTTACAGCTTATAAACTGAAGAGAATGCAAATCAATTCACGTCTGCTGTGGCTTCAACCCCTTCCTATCGGCAATAGGACTTTAGTCATTGTCCCATTATTTCTCATCATCTTTTGAATCAAACTTGCACACTCTAACAGTTCTTTCTCTAAAAGGAAACTCATTATGGTCTGTCTTACAAAATAAAATTTCTACTCTGACTCCAAACCCGCTCCCCACCCCGTACGGCTATATCCACCTTTCTCAGCCACCTTTCTTGACAGGATCATCTGCACAGGTATCTTAATTTTCTTACTGCCCATTTATTTTTATTTTGAACACCTATTTTTTTAAGCAGCAGAACACTACTTTTCAAGTGAACTCTTATGTGGAGCCCTAAGACAAAAAATAAACAAAAGCACAGCTTCACTGACTGAAAGAGGGGAGGGTGAGCACAGAGCACTCCTGCTCAGTCTTCCACTCCTGCTTGTCCAGTCAGTCCCAAGCTGCCCCTAAAAGATCTGAGGCTCTGTAAACCACCTGTTTAACACTCTGATCCCTGCCTCCTCCTCTCTCCAGTCCAAGGAAATTGTTAAGAACACCTAGGAGCTCTTAAAATCAATAGGCATTTTCTAGTCTGAGTCTTACTTGATTCTCCAAAGTATTTGATACTATAGATAAATGTGGAACTGTATACAATTCCCACATATTTGATTCTCTCCCTTCAGTGCCTTTGCACATTCTGTTTCCTCTGTTTTAATCCTCCATTGGCTTTCCATCTCACCTAGATTAAAAGTCCAGTTGGTTTTCATTACCGATAAGCCCCTACTCAATCTGCAAGCCACCCCCCTCCTCTCTGACCTTATTGCCTCTGCTCTCTCGCTACGCTCTAGTCCCACTACCTGCCTTCGTATCTTGCATTTACTATAATACCTTAGCTAGCTGCAGTATTTTTCTGAGTTTGTTTCTCTGTTGGATATATAGCTATTGCTGTCTATTGTATGCTTTTCAAAAGTATAGATGTAGAGGAATTGTCTAACAACTCACTGAAAGTTTTTCTCATTTAATATGCAGAATATCATTTTATTTGGAACTAAAATATGAGACAGGCTCCGATCTCTGTCTAGACTAGAAACGGTTCCAGTGTAACAAATCTACCAAACTTAGTTATATCCTACTGCAGTGTGAAAAAAGTCAAATTCCACAAGGATTTCTTGAGCACTTCGAGGGTTTGTGGGAGTTAGAAGACTATGACATGCTTTCCTAACTAAAAATGATTATGGTTGAGTTAATGGTTGGCAATTCAGATTGACGTGTGTTATATTTGATTACATGCTGAGAAAGGGAGAAAAATGCTGAAAGAACATATTGGTCTTTTTTTTCTTCTTCTTAAATTTGAGTTCCTGACATACTAGCTTTCTTTTTTTTTTTTTTTTTGGTGACAAGGTTGGCCCTGAGCTAACATCTGTTGCCGGTCTTCCTCTTTTTGCTGAGAAAGATTGGCCCTGAACTAACACCTGTGCCCATCTTCCTCTATTTTGTATTGTTTTGTTTTGTTTTCAAAGATTGGCACCTGAGCTAACATCTGTTGCCAATCTTTTTTTTT
Source organism: Equus asinus (assembly GCF_041296235.1). Taxonomy (NCBI): domain Eukaryota; kingdom Metazoa; phylum Chordata; class Mammalia; order Perissodactyla; family Equidae; genus Equus; species Equus asinus. The sequence continues at coordinate 66,018,483 of NC_091799.1, forward strand.
CTTCTTCTCCCTAAAGCCCCCCAGTACATAGTTGTATATTCTAGTTGCAGGTCCTTCTAGTTATGCTATGTAGGATGCCACCTCAGTATGGCCTGATGAGCAGTGCTAGGTCCCCACCCAGGATCCGAACCAGTGAAACCCTGGACCGCCAAAGCGCAGCAAGTAAACTTAACCACTCAACCATGGGTCCGTCCCCTCTTCCTCTATTTTGTATGTGGGACGCTACCACAGCATTGCTTGCCAGGTGGCGCATAGGTCCGCACTGAGGATCTGAACCTGTGAACCCCAGGCCGCTGAAGCAGAGTGTGCAGACTTAATCACTACACCACTGGGCCGGCCCCATTAACTTCACTTTTCAGCAAAGCTATTCTTCTGCTTCAAAAAGAGAGAAATCAACAGTACTGGATCTTCACTGTCACTCTAATAGTCACAATTCTGGACAATGATTTTGTTTTTACTTTATTAGCTTTATATTGGTTAAAATAAAGTTAGCAGAAAAAATAAGTCAGTAGTATTCACATGGTATTAAATTGTAAAATTCTAGCTCATCTCTAACTCCTGCTCTTTTTACTCTTACATTTTACGTTAAATTTTCCACCAAATGAATCCAATGGAATAATAATTGAATTTGTTTAAACAGAAGTAGGTCAAAGTCACTCTGAAAACAAAAACAAAGATGCTGCTCACATAGGCTGATGCTGAACATCACAGGCATTCATTTCTAAGCCTAGATTTTAAGGATCAGAATGAAATAAGCCTCTATATACTTTCTAGGGCTGTAGCTAATGCTCATATGGTCAGTGCACTTGCAGGGCTTGTGGTTTCCCAGGTCACGTACAGTTCCAAACTCAAGTCTAGGCTCTCTTCCCTCTGCTAACCCATGGGGAAGTGTGCTGTCAAAAATCAATCACTTCAGTAACTCTGTAATGTGCTCAGTAGTTGTAATTTTTACTATAAAATTCCTCCAGTCCTGCCAAAACTTCAAAACAAATATAACATTTCATGCGGTGGATCTCAGATACAGTAGACTCTTCTGGTTGTATCATTCCCAGATAATGGTACATTATTCTGGCTTTAAATACAACCATGACCTCGTGATAGCTTTCTCGGATGTCTTGGTCACTTTCACAACTGAGAGGGGTGTCAGATCTCTAGGACCACTTGCTTTAGTTCCTTATTATTCTTTCTTTTAGTTTGATTGTGAAGTTTTACACGTAGTGTTTCTTTCCAATCAGGTACTAAGAGTATAGACGTTTCTCCCTTGGACCACTCTGTGGTTTTCTCCAAAAATAGTACAAAGACTTTGTCCATCACATTTGAAAAGTGAGCAACCTTAGATCGCCCTACTGGGTTCCACTCGGCTTCACATTTGATTACAACACTATTCCTGTTTTCAGCTCTTGCTTCCCCTGCCCATTTCATCAAGGTTGCTGATGTCATAAATCTGCAGCTCCACCCACTAACTTTCTGGGCCAATCAACATTCAAACCACAGTATGGAGTTCACCAACAATCTTCGTCCACCAGCAAGCGGGGTCAAGAATTAGTCTCTCTCTGCCATGCATTTCAGACTGAGCCTAGAAAAGCTCTAGGTATCTGTAGAACCACTCATTTGCCATCTATCCCAACCCACTGTGACATTACTGTAGTCATCAGTTTCTATGCATAGCACTCCAATATCCTCCTAGCCCTGCAGCCCTGCCATAAACTCCAAGTTACTTGACAGGATTCTGACACACAGCCTAGCTCTCGCCTGTCCCTTCCTCTGGAGGGCTGGACCTTGTTCACTGAACCGATAGCTACTTCTCAGACCCCAGCTAGAAATGAACTGATTTCACTGAAATATGCCACAGTAGTATGTCTCATATAAATTCCAGTTGGTAGACTAAAAATCCTTATATGTTAGAAATGAAAAGTTACTCTAACCAAGCCCAAGTTAAAGACAATCTCTGGACACTGTAATCTAGACACTGTACTCTAGGCTACCCACTGCAGTAATCAGCTTTCTAGCTATTGAGTTCTCCAATCCCCCATTCTCCAGAGTGCTAAGCCTCTTCAGCAGTATCCAGCCTAGTTCTGAGATCCGATCACACTTCATTCTCAAGCCCTTCAGAAACATAGTGTTAAAAAAAGACAACTGGCCCAAAATGGAGTCACTTATATTAAGCCTCGCATCACTAAACTAAGATTTAACTTAATTACAGTTTCGGCTCTCCCAGAAACGGACTTTCAAACCAGTCAATCAGGAATCTCCCGATGAGCACTAGTTAGGCAATCTGCCTGATAGACCTGCCATCCCCTAAGGAAAGTAACCTTGTAATAAACAACCCAGTTTTCTGCCCAGCCTAATTTCCCTGTTCCTGCTCCTTTCTGCCTACAGAAGTCTTTCATTTTGTACAGCTCCTCAGAGCTCCTTTCCATCGACTAGTTTGGATGCTGCCCAATTTGAATTGACTTTTGCTCAAATAAACTCAAAGATTTTTCATATGACTCAGTTTATCTTCTAACAATAGCAATATGAGATGCAGCCTCTAGCCTCAAGATGGGACATGACACATGCTTTAAAACAAACAGAAAGTACAATACGTGGTTGCCATTCCTGCTACTTTAGGCTCTGCTGACCAAGAGGCTTACCACCCAGGGGAGGAATACTTTCACTAGGGGACACAAATATGCTTCTATTGAACTAGAAGTTGAAAAAACTACTTGGCTACTTTGAGCTTCCCCTGGTATTGGGATAAACAGTGAAAATGAATAAAGAGGTTGCATTTTTGGCTGATCCTGACTCTGGGGAAATCGGGTGACTGTGATACAATGGTAATATGTGAAGCACATGAATGGAAAGCAGAGGAGCCCTTTTAATACTATTTATAGTGAAAAAAAAGGATAGCCAACCCCAGCAACTCCAAATAAGCACTACCACCAGGGGTTAGACCCTTAAGGAATCAAGGGTCCTAAGCAAAGTGAAGGAAATATTAGATGAGTAGTAGAAAGAAGAGATGATGTGATGCAGCATTGTGTCTACTTATGTTCTTTTCCTTGCTCTGTCAGGCTTACATTTATATATTTCAACTAACTTTCTTTTATACAGAGTGTGTTGGCAATAACTCTTCAATTTACTCCATAGGTTATAGAACATGGACACGTGATCGTGAGAGAACCAGAGGAATGCTGGGCATTTCCCAGAGATCTTGAACTAGGAGCTGCATGCATGAATTGATGCAGCTCTGGGTTTCCTCATTTTGGGGAAAAGGTAATTGTGCTTTGGTTGTCAAGGGTTATTTTTAGTATGATAGGCAAGAATCAACGTTTGTAAATGAAAATCTGTATAAAGGATATCCAAAGGGGTGGACTGCATAAAATGTTGTCATATTTTTCAGCCACTATGTATTTGGACCTGCTTCTTATTTGGGGGGAATTCTCAACTGTAAATAAGTTTTTGGAAGAAGTGGGCCCCGCTGACTAGGATGATGACAATGGGACTGAGTACTGTTCAGTTCTGATGGCTGCTACAGGCACCAGTTGTAGTACTTAGTATTCAGTGGTTTGGGCTATGTTTTGGGCTTCCTCTGAACCCAGTTCTCTCGTCTTCTTTCTCACTATGTAAAGTAGCCTATTATCTTTTTGTAAACTTATTTTCTCCTTAAATCTACCAGACTAAGTTTCTATTGAGACCAAAAGATCTATGTTGCCATTCTCCTGAGTCCCAGTAAGACTCTTCCCTCTATTTGAAATCACTGACTTGGGTAATTTGTTCCACACCTTACTGCCTAGAGAATGAATATCTATTTCCTGTTTCTTATGGCTTTTAATATCATCAATGATTTAATTGCCATTCTCCTTCCCCGTCTCCTCCCCAAATAGTAATTCTTTCCCCAAATAATTCCCTAAAAGATAATCCTATGATTATATTTTGATTGGAAAAGAGTAATAGTGTACAGTAACACTGAAATTATATACCTCACTAGAGTTTTGAGTTTCTTTGTCCATGACAGATGTTGGGGATCATTTATGTAAAGGACTATGCATCTCCCAAAAATGTGTGGAATCTTATGAAATACACATCAGTTATTGAAAATGTAACAGTGACATCTCACAAAGAAATTAAACAAGTAAAATTCAATTTCAGAGTGAAGAGTGGGTCTGAGATTGGAACAATGCAATCTCAAACTTACTTTGTGTAATAAATGGTACATGAAGAACAATATTTATATAGGGATTTTAAAGCTTTTTCGTATATGTTATGAAAAATATTGGTATATTAAGTCAAAAGGCTATGAGTCAGAATGCAACTGGGGTGACCCATAGCTTCTATAAAAAAGAAAATTTTCTGGATAGCTAAAGGTTCCCCCCTTAACTACCAACACACTTTTAATACTTTTTGATGAAAAAAAATCTTTCAAAAATATATTATACAACTTTCCTGCCTTCCTAATTAGATCACATGACAGAGAGTATAAACTTTTCTTTATGAAAAGCATCATTTTTGTGAACATCAATTATTAAACCACATTATAGGGCTACTAAGGGCTATTAAGATATATGAAGCTGTTTGCTAAAGCTGTGGAACTTTTTCTACTTCACTTTAATGCCTTGAATTTGTCATAAAACCCAAAACTCTTACATGCCCTGCAAGCCCCTTATGATGGAGTCCCTGCCTATATCTACAGCCTCCTCCCAAACCACTCTTTCTCGCGCTCACTACATTCTGGACATTTTCTCTAAGCTCTTTCACACCCCAGAGACCTCCTATGCTGTTTCTTCTGCTGAAACCCTCTGCCTCCCGGGTTTCACCTGGCACCTTCGTCTCATCCTGCAGATCTCACTTTAAATGTTACCTCCTCAGAAAACCTTTCCTTACCCCAGAGCCTAGCACAGCACATGGTGTGTAATAGACATTCAGTAAGTGTTTATGGAATGAGTGAGTAAATTATCAAAAAAGTAGATTCCACAAACATTCTGGAATAAGAATATAATAGGACTTTTTTTTGGTAACAGAATTTAAAATCTAAATATTTATAAAAACAAAAATGAGTACCTATGGAATAGATTTAATGGGAAAAGTATAAAGTAAATAGAAAATACAGCTAGTGATCAATTAAACAATGGATATGCAGGCATTGAGCTCCCCATTTTTCCACTGTCAAGTTAACATACACACTTAAACTGCCATGCAGAAATCAGCCAGAGGAAGGGAAACAAATAATCAGATCTCCTTCCTACCTGGAGTTCTTTAATAAGGCTTAGAGATTATCTATGGGTGTCAGAGACCCATGCTATCCCCCATCTCCTATTTCTAAGGAATTTTTATTCTACATTTTATGCTGAAAAGGAGAGAAAGCATGTAATATTACAGGATTGTGATATCCAGTTGCAATAGAGTAATACTAAACAGATGGCAAAATTTGGGGATATTTGGCATAATATGTTAGAATTGAGAAAACATAGACGTGGAGGTCATGAGACCCAAGTTTTAGTCCCGTTTCTTCCAGCTTTCTGTTAGATCTTGCTTGTGCGAATTCTATGACAGGTGTTCATTTCCTCAAAAACCGTGTCTTCATGCACCTATATGTGTGTGGCATAGGGCTAGGAGCTGTGTATTTGTTTGTATGTAGGAAGTGAGGCCAGATACTGCAGGAAAAATCATATATGCGTGTATATATATGAAAAAGTCCTTTCCTCTAAGTAGTTAATAACCATTATGGAAAACTTGAAGCAATTATAGAAAAAGCAGGCATATAAACAAAAGCTAAATTGTGTGGTTCAGACTTCAGACTTCAAATGTGGTAGGAGTTCAAAGAAGGGAGAAATGAGTGTGGGCTGGGGTTTCTTAGGAGAGTCTTTGCAGGGGGAGAGGGAGGGAACTCAAGAATATGTTCCATTTTGTTGCAAAAGATTGAAGACACTCATATAACATTTCACTAAAAAATAAACCCCTTCTTCCCAAGAGGTTAATTTCTTTTTGCAATTGAGCAGCTTCCGAAAATGTACAAGAATTCCTGAAGGAGGAAGGGACTTGTCTAGCCAGCCAATTTAGTGGAGGCAAGCCTGGGAATGAATGTGTTACAGATGTCACAGCAGCTCCTCTTCACACGCATCCTTCGTGGAAAGAAGGGGAAAGGAACCAGATCGCAGAGATGACTGGGGTTTGGTGGGCAGCAGAGCGGTAGAGCGAGTGTGAATGTGATAGAAGTTAGTGCCACGTATATGCAGAGCAGTGAGACTGGCCAGTCTGGAATATAGAGCTATGTAGAGGACGGTGAAGAGATGAGTGGAAAACTACATGACAGCATGAATTTGATCTAATTAAAATCAAAAGAAAAGCCAAAGCTCCTAGGAGAAAGGACTGATTCCAGGCTGAGGCAGGAAAAGTATAAGACGAGCCCAGAACTCATTGTTGCACTAGGAACTGAGGAGCTGCCCAAAAAATGATGAGGATATTTCACATGCATCCGGGAACCAGCCTGAAATAGTCTAGAACAATTTGAGCATTAACAAATAATATTGTTGGTAATGGAGTATAACCACCTGAATGGAACAATACTCCTGAGTCTATACTGACATACATAAACAAATACATGGAGGGAAAGGAAAATTCTTCCTTGCAGTATAATGCCAACTAATAAATACAAAAGACATGATGAAGCTAGAGAGTCAATAATGAATAGTATAATTAGTAGGTGAAAGTTTGATAAAAATGTACTTATGGAGGCCAGCCTGGTGCCACAGTGGTTAAATTCACGTGCTCCACTTTGGCATCAGCATGGGGATCTCTAGTTCAGGTCCCAGGTGTGGTCCTATGCACTGCTTATCAAGCCATGCTGTAGCATACATCCCACATATAAAGTAGAGGAAGATGGGCACGGATGTTAGCTCAGTGCTAATCTTCCTCAAAAAGAAAAAAAAAGTAGACTTATGTAGTCTCAAAGTTTCCCCCCCAAATTACTTATTAATTACAAAGAGAAAAATAGTAATTTGACAAAGGAAAAACCTGGAAGACTTTTCACCTCAATCAAGGAATCAAAACTAACATCATTAATATTAGAACACATGGGCATTATGTGACTCTTGAAGTAATATTCTGAAAAGGATACAACATCCCTCCACTAATATTCCTTCCCAAAATGCATTGCCTGAATCTATCATGAGCAAACATCAGACAGAACTGTTTCAGGTGAAAGGAGACTAAAGAGACACGAGGACTAGACACAACATGTGATGCTAGGCTACATCCTGAACAGGAAGAGAACAGCTATAAAGGATATTACTGGGCCAATTGGTAACATTTGAATATGGAATATGGATAACAGTATTATATCAATATTCAATTTTCTGCTATCAATAACTCTATTGTGGTTATGGAAGAGAATGGTGTTGTTCTTAGGAATTACATAGTTAAGCACTTAAGAGCAAAGGAGAATAATGTTTTCCACTTATTCTCAGAAAAATATATTAATATTATAAATTTTATATATATACACGTGTGTGTGTGTGTGGAGAGAGAGAGAAAGAGAGAGAATAGCTCAAAATGTGAATTATATCAAAATAAAAAGTCACACACACAAAAAAACTCCAAAGCAATGTTTCATTGTATGCCTTGGAATGTGATAGGTCATTTATATGGATGTAAGAACAAAAATCAGTGTCTAAACTCCAATCTTTCTCTTTACATAACTTTGTTGTGTCATTGGACTCAACTAAAGAAAATGGCAAAAATGCAAGTAAAAGGAGTTCAAATTTAAAACAGCATGGTTTTGTCAAAATTATCTACTTAATCCTGAAAACTGAATGGTTCGGATATGAGGAAGGCACCCTTTCTGCTTAACCAGCTCAGAGGAAGCACACCTAGCCCAAATGAATAGACCCAAAGCTCCCCCATGCCAGTTCCTCATCCTGTTGCATGCTCCATCTCAGGTTACTTTTTGAGGCTTCTGTCTAAGGGTAAAAATAAGAGAGATTTTTCGATCACAGAGGGTTGGGGCCTGTGACACCTACAATCTTCAGATTCAGCCATACCAAGAAGCCCACAAGAATAATATCTGGCAATTCTGAGCATTTATGGGGTTTAGAATTATTCTTCTGCCCAAGGTCAAGTTTCTATATATCCTGAGTGAGCCTCTCCAGCTACCCACATGCTGTGTCATTTGTGACTTCCTCCTTGATTCTTCATCATCACTCCCTAAGCTAGCCTTCGGCCTGAGTTTCTGCTCTATTTCCTGACTGCTCTCTAATTTCACCAGGGACGAGAATCCACCCCTTCTGCCTAGGACCATGATAATCTGTTACTTCTGCCAACTCCCTTCTTCTTACCCAAATAACCAAATTCTTTTCCCTTAGGCCTTGTCTTTGGGAAAATTCTTCCACCCAGAAAGTCTTTCCTGGAGCTATGATTCTGTGACTATCTGACTCTTAGGAGCTTTTGATCTCTAGGTATTGTGAACACAAATTAGGGAATGCTATCTCTCTATGAGACAAGAATATACCTCCTAGAATAATCTGGAAATTTGTAGAATGATCTGGAACCTCCAGATTGAAGTTTTCTAAAGGGAGTTATTATATTATTGAATCTTGAAAAAATGACAGAATATATCGAAGTTGGTTTATTTTGATAGAACTTAGCAATAAGGACTCCTACTAGGTAAGTATTTTATCTTTTGTGTTGCTTTTGTAAATGGGATTTTCTCTACCATTTTATGATCTACCTGATTGTCATTTGTTAACTGTATAACCTGACACGTTACTTAATTCTTTATTTCTCGAGTCATCATTATTGTTGACTTAGTTTTATTGTAGATTCTCTGGGGGTTTTCCAGGGATATGATCATATAATATTCAAATAGAGATCACATTACTTCTTTTATAATGCTAGGCCTCTCATTGTTTTCCCTTGTCTAATTCATTGGTTAATTCCTCCAGTTCAGTGTTACATATTAGTGGAGATACTGAACAATTGGGAGAAAATATTTGCAAAATAAATCACAGATAAAGTGCCATTATCTGCAATATACAAAAAAAAAAGCCCTTAAAGTGAGAAAAACGACCAAAAACTCAACAGAAAAATGGGCAAAAACGTGAGCAGACTACTTACCCTGAAACATAGAAAAGTTTGTCCAAACTCACTCATAAGAAGAGAAACGTGAATTAAAGCTACACCAAGATACCATTTCTCACCCACTCGGCAAAATTTTAAAAGTATAATAACACACGCCATTGCCAAAGCTTCAGAGAAACGAGCCCTCTGCTATATTGCTGGTTGGAAAGAAAATTGGTACTACCCTCTTGGAAGGGAATCTGGCAATAGCTAACAAAACTACATGTACATTCCCTTAGGATACACAATTCCTTCTTTTTAGTAACTTACTCTGCAGATATGCCTCCAACAATTTGAAAATATTTGTGTACAAGTATACTCCTTGCACTATTGTTTGTTACTACAAAATGTTGGAAGCAACTTGCCCAAAAGAATGAGGTTAGTTGAATAAGCTGTGGTACATCCACACAGTGGAGTACTGAGCTACTGAGCAGCTCTACAGAGGAATGAAGCAGAGCTCTGTGAAGCGAGGTAGAGTGCAAAAGAGAGCTCCCTTTTCATTAAGAAACAAGGGAAAGTAAGTTATTGATCACTAGTGCAAAAATCAACAGAGAGAAATAAGTCAGAGCCTAATGCAATTGGTTACTAGAGAAGACGGGTGAGGATCGGGTGGAAAGCATGAAAGGAAGGATGGTGATGGGCCATGACTCTTCTCTGCATGTACTTTTTGGTACAGATCCAACTTGTGGAATGACATTAGTGTTTTACACACTCAAAGAGAAAAAAGAATGAAAGCAAAACAAAATCAGAAAGCCTAGAGAAAAAAACTCGAAAATGGAGTACATACAAAGACAAATAAAACAAACTATATTTCAAAAGAATAAACTAAGCACGCCCAATAAGCTGGGGAGAGAACTAACCCAAGTAAATTTTGCATACAGGATTTAGACAAAATGCCCTTAGGCTAAAAAAAAAAAAAAGAATTTTAAACAAATACTGAACTCTAATTAGTAAGCTTCTCTTTGCAGAGGCATGGGTTAGCAATTCTGAAACTATTTTCTTTGTATTCATGGAGTGTTAAATAAGTTATTATTCTGTGGATAATGGGAGGCAGGTTCCTTGATGCTGGAGTTACAAATGTGGAAAGGGAAAAAGCTGGAATGAAAGAAAGGAAGAAAGCTAGAATGAACCCTGTGGTATTGGGCTGGAAATGGAGGTATCAGTATAAAGTTACATTTCTATATATAGAGAGAGAGAGAGAGAGAGAAATAAAAGAGAGAGAGAGAACACATATAAAAAAACAGGTCGTCCCTTGGTATGGAGGGTGGGGATTGGTTCCAGGACTCCTTCAGGTACCAAAACCCATAGATGGTCAAGTCCCTTATAGAAAATGGCATAGTATTTGCATATAACCTATGCACATCCTCCCACATACTTTAAATCAACTCTAGATGACCTAATAAAATGTAAATGCTATGTAACTAGTTGTTATACTGTATTGTTTAGGGTTAGAGAATGTTTTTTCAAATATTTTCAATCTATGGTTGATTGAATTCGCAGATGTGGAACCCACAGATATACAAGGCCTATCATAGAAATAACTGTGTGAACGGGTCTATAGAAGTGATTATACTTCAGTAGAAATGAGCATTTCTCTTTAATTAAACGGCCAATTCCAAGCTAAGGCAGGGAGATTACAAAATGAGCTTGAAACATCTTGTTGCACCAACAAGTAAAGAAGTTCTAAAAGAAACATAACATATGAAAAGGATACAAGGGCCCGTCTGAAAGATCCCCAGTTTGCAAAGGTGAGATAATTTGTACATCAAAATAAATAATAGTCAAGTATTAAGACCTATTGAATAAAGCAGTAATCCATGAGTCCATCTGCTGGAAACAAACTAATAAAAAGTAAATCTCTCCTCTAGAGTAGAAAGGCAGCTAATAAATGTGGAAGAAATTATAAAATTAGAAAATCACCATTTAGGAAACATAATAATAATTAATTCAGGCAAAGAGTCTTCAGTGGGTGCTAAAACTCATAGTAAAATTTTGAGGAGTAGCAGGATATTTACATAGCCTCCAAGTATCTCGCCACAGATATTTATCAATTACAAAAGGAAAGGTAGTAACTTTTCAGGGAGAAACCTAGCAGATAGCACTTTAACAAAGTGATCAAAGCTAACATTGCCAGTAATGGGACAAACCAACGCCACACACTCTTGATACGGTGCACTGAGAACAAAACTCTACTTGTGTGGTGTCCCCGCCAAAAGTGTAACCTCAGTCTAATCACAAGGGAAAATCAGCAAATTCAAATTAAGGGACAGTCTACAGAACACTTGGCTCATACTTCTAGAAACTAAAAAAACTGTTCCAGATTAAAAGGAGCTAAGAGTCGTGACAAATGAATGCAACACATGATCCTGGATTTTCTTTTGCTAGAATGAACGTTATTCAGAAAATAATGGCAAATTTGCAAAATCTGAATAAGGACTACAGATTATATAATAATGTATTAATGTTTAATGTTCTGATTTTGATAACGGTATTGTGGTTATAAAAAATATGGTTTTTTTTAAGAAAACACAGGCTAAATGATTTAGGGGTAAGGAAATGTCATATTTGCACGTTACTGAAGAATAGTTCAGAAAAAAACATATATAGATGGATGATTGACGATGATGAAGAGATAGATAGGAAGAAAGATCAATAAAATGAATATTGAGATTTGGAGAACCTAGGTGAAGAGTATATGATAATTCTTTGTACTCATCTCATAACTTTTCTGTAAATTTGAAAATATGTCAAAAAATTTTTAAATTGAAGGCAAGAATATATATGCAGAATGCTCCCTCCGCTACCTACAGAAGCATTTCCCAGAGAGCAGCTGGCCTCACTCCCACTGTGGCACATTGATAGAGTAGACAAGACTGGGAGGCAGGAAATTTAATATTGACTTGGCTCCTAACTATGTTCCTTAGGCAAGTCATTGATCATATCTGAGCTTCAGAGTCTTGATGAGAAAGAAGGTTTAAACAGATGATCTCTGAGTCAATCATCAAATATCTTTTGGAGATATACTAAGTACCAGGACTGCCATGGAGAGCTAAAAACCTGCTCTCCTGGAAATAAGAGTCTAATGCAGAAAACAGACCTAAAACAAGCTATCTAGGTATATAAAATTCTGAAAGAGAAACAATACATAAAACAGAGATCTGGAACCATAAATCAAAGAGATCTGAGTCACGGGAGATCAGGGAATGATTTCCTAAAGAAAGTCACAATGAAGCAGAGACCTGAATGCAGGATAGAGGTTAGCTGGTGGAACGAGCAGCTGGGGTAAACATTCCAGGAAAAGAAACTGTATGTGCAAGAGCTAAGGGAGGAGATTGCTTAGCATCTCCAAGGAATTGAAAGAAATCCAGAGGTCTAAGGAATAGAGAGAGAGAAATCTCAGGCTAGTGGTGCAAGATTGACTGGAGAGGTAGAGGGACCATACAGAGTGGTGAATACTATCTCAAGAACATTAAAATATCTTCCTAATCTATGATTCTATTTAAAAAATATGTATATACAGATGTTTGACTTTAAAAGGAATCCAAATTCCCTAAGTCCATTATAATATGGCTCAGGACTTGAGTGTCTGGCTCATAATACTTACTGAGAAATACTGGTTGAATATCAAATATATTCATTATTCCATAGCTCTTCAGCTTAACAACTATATCTGATAAAAGCTTGCTATATCATAGAGGGCCTGGAATTCATCATAAAATTACTGTCTTCTCCATTAGGGGCTGATACAAGCACATCTTGACCCCGCGAGAGAAGCTCAGCAGCAGTGACAGAAAGGGAAACAGTCTTCAGAATAGAATGTTCAGTGGCTGCACAATCATGGAAAGCCAGAGCCAACTGAACTCTGAAATAAACACTGAATAATTGTCCCTTGGCTGGGAGACTGACAATACCATCTAAAATCCAACTGTCTGTAAATTAGAAATGTAGATTAGTTAGTGTCAAGTTACATTATGATTTCCAAAACTTCTCTGGAATGATAAATTTCACTCCCTTTGGGGCTATGTCACCTTGGTTGTATGTCCACCATGAAGGATCAACAGGAAATTCATGCTCTTACAAAATGGGGGCAAAGTGGGTCAATAGCCTTAAATCAGCCTAAGCTAAAATCATTGGGCTTTATGGATTTTTAGTAAGAAGCTGTGTTTAGAATTTCATCTTCTGCAAAGACCAACAAGGCTACTAACCTAATCTGGTGTGTCTCATCAGGGCAAAATCATAGCTCAAAGCCTACTCAGTGTGTACATTCTCACCAAAAGGCAGTGACTATGGGGGTGGCCACAGAGGAGGGTTGCACGTGGATAACAGCAGGGACCTGACACTTCTGCAAGCCAGGCTTGCTGGATGTACTTAGTATAGCGACTAACCCGGCTGAGTAGAAACTCCTCTTGGTAATGAGAGAAAGAAATGTAGCTGCTCCTGATACACCTCTCCAGAGCGCGATATGAAATATGAGCAGAATCACCATGGATCAGACCTGTGTCAGGTAACCCCTGCGGGCCCTGAGATAGACTGCTTCAAGCAGCAATTCAGCCTCTGGGAAGGAAATCTAACCCAGTTTTGAGGGCAATTTTATCAAATACTATCTCTGAATCAAAGTCCAACTGTCTTAGTTGAGTATCTAAAGACCTCCGTAATCTGGTTTGAGCTTCCTTTTCCTGTACTTATTCCTCGCCATCCTTTAGCCAAGCTAAGCACACTTTCTCAGTCCTCTTCCTAAACACCCCTGTTCCTTTGTTATGGGATGCCCCCTCCCATTTTGACACAACCCAACCAATTTCCAGCAGAAAAGCAGCTCTTCTTCAAAGCCCCTCCCAGTGCCCATCCCTCCACCTCCTTAGCTTCTGCAATCCCTTAGCTCTCTCCATTCTACTCCTAATTTTTATTCTTTTATTTGATGTCCAGATACTGGGCTATAATTGCTTCATTTAACCATCACAAAATTATCTCTGCTTTGTAACGGAGCAAAATGAAGCAAAGAGAAGTTAAAAGTTTTGCCCAAGCTAAATTGCTCACGTTGGTAGCACAGGACACAGCAAATAATTACAGTCTTGAAAATGTATGAATTTTAAATGCAATATTTTCAATAAATGAAAAATTGATAACAAAATCTGGCTAGCACTGAGTATTTTAACCTACTCCAGAAGTTAGCAGCATGATAAATATGCTTTAGTGGAATACAGCTGGCACATCCATTTATCTCCCAAGTATAACATCATTTGTACATTTCTAGGATTTTGTATTTTATAAGCAAAGCAAGAAGTTTATAAAAGAAGAAGACATGAAGGGGATGCCTAAGTGGTTTTATTATTTAGACAAACAAGAGTTGCAGCCATAATGAATCTGACCTCCGCGAAATCAAGGTCAAAGTCTCTCAACGTTTGTTTTCCTCCTCATCTTTGAACTAGCAGGAAGGCAGTCTTTCCAGAACATGGACAGAGTCCATATCTCTGATCTCAACATCCCCAAACCATTTTCTACAAACATAAATAACTAATTACTGAGCTGAAGAAAAATCATCTGGAAAAATCTGGCAACAGTGATGATACACGGTGGGAGGAACTGCAAAGTCAGCTCCACAAACTTCTACGATAGAGAGAATGCAACACCAATTAGCACAGCAGAGAGTAAAGACCGCTATGGTACAGCCACCCTTCTCCCTAGAAAACTGAGGGAATTTCTGAAAATATACAAGAAAAACGCACTGTGAAACCATCGTCTCCTACTGCCACTCCCTACCAAGCCTGGGGTACCCCTCCCAGAGCCACCGGGCATGTAAGGATGGGTTTCCCTGAAAACAGAGAAATCATGACTTGAACTCAGGAAATCCCTCCCCTGAAGCGGGCCCAGTTGAGAGGAGTTACTGAGAACAATGGGGGTAAAGGATGAAGAGGAGGGACAAAATCCTAATTTTGAATTCCTACATGTAGAGATTCCTGCATCATATGGAGGCAATTTGAGGCTTCATGAGTATCCAGCCGCATCAGATGTGGGATGCAGTCTGGGCCTCTTCTCAAACCACTGCAGTAATAAATAGCATAGGTAATTCCTTCTGTCTGATCCCAGTTAAGTCACACAAATAGGGTTACATCCAGCTGGGGAAGGGAAAGCTTCCTTTGAGCTGAGGATGTTAGACACGTTGGGAATTCTTTGTTATGTCTTGAACGCCAGAAATTGTTTTCTTTTCATAAGAAGAAATTACACATAAGAGTTTCGTGAAGCTTTTCCTTCGGTTTGTTACCCTGGGTGGGGTACCGCTCAAGAGAGAGTGGCACTGCTGACATTTGGTGTCCAGCCCTGACATGCTGTAGAGATTTCCTTCCACCCCTCGGGACTCATGGATTTACCCTCCTTAGAAAAGTCCACAAATGGAGCTGTGCAGAAAAGTCAGCGGTATCAGGGTCCCCATGAAGCTGTAGCTGTCTCCCAATAGTTGTTATTTACATATGGCACTAGTGTACCTGCAGCTCGGTGTGTTTCTCTTAGAATCAGTACCCTTTCTCCATTCTAAAAGGACCAAGAACCATTCTTTCCTCTCCAATTCTTGTAAGATCGCTACAGCCCACTCAGCAACAGCTCTCTGTGCTAAAAATGACCTAACTGCTCCCACCCAACATTCCTGAGTAATCTCCCAAGAGCCCCTGAATATGCCACCAAATTAGGAGTGCAGACCTGACGATTTATGATTAACTCCTCCTCCCAGTTATGGTTTTCAAGTACATGGCTCATTGTTCGGGTGAAGCATTTCTCTTTAAAGGAGGACCTTTAGAATTATTGGCCAAGCTCATTAACTCCATGTATACCCTGCAAAACAAAGTCTCTAGAGAATAAAGCATGAGTAAGCTAAAATTAGAACATGTTGGACTCCCCACCAAACTGTCTTCTGTTGAGCTGCTCTGCATGTAAAAATTGCCTAGCTGTTTTACCATGCATCTTGGAGGTACAGAAAGCAGCGTGGGGCATACTTGACTGTGAACTCTTTCAGATCGGATGCCACGATTTTGTTAGATCTTCAGTGTCAGGTACAGTGCTTGACACATATAAGACAAGTAATAATTGTTAGTCAGAGTCTGAGTCTGTTCACGAGAAAGATAAAAGAGAAAGCGTGAAACACCATGCTTTCGAAATACGGTCAGTTAAAAACTGCATTAGTTTTAGAATACAAGGGTTGTTTTGAACATTATTATATATAAGACCAGTTCCAGGAAGAACTGAGGCAGGCCTAGATAACGAGGGAGGATGGGTTACTAACCCAGCGCATCCAGTCCGAAGCACTTACTTGCAGAAGAGCCTGGGAGTAAGCAAGTGGCTTACCAAATACGAAAAGGAAAGGGCTCACGAAGTTGTTAAGTGACCAACAAACTTAGAGTTGTGAGTAGAACAATGAAGGTATCAACCACATTCTATACAGCGTCTAAGGGGTACTGAAAAATCTAAGCCATTCAGGCATTTGAAGACTGTAACAAGAAAGGGCCCCCAGAAAGAGCATTTCTAAAGAAAATAGCACAAGTTAAAGCCCACGCAGTGTCATAATTAACTACAATAGTATAAGAAGGATTGATGAGGCACATGTGAGTATAAATGTTATTAAATTAAAAAAATTAATTGCTAAACTAAACCTGTTACCCACCTGGCCCAAGCCTTCTTCTCCTGGATTCAGCATTACCAAAGGAGCTCTTGCATTTCTCCTTGGGATTTGATTTGATTTTGATAAGGTTTTTAAGTGTGATGGTTAATATATTAGAGACAGATATCTAAACCTTAGGAGACGTAATTTATATTTAGAGCTATTTCCCTATACTAGTAAGCATAATCTTAAATTTCCCCAACCAGATATTGGGGAAAACAGTTTCTAACGTCATTTAATTAAAGAAAGTAAAAGACCACACAGTGAAGAACAATTCTCACCAATTTTTCATCTGGTTGTGTTCAAAGCTCATCTCAAAACTGCCAAAAAACTAGGCTAATCCATAAAACTCTGCACAAACACAAGCCAAACCATAGTCATAAATAAAAGAGTGCCATCAGATAACTTGTGTACACAGAGCTAAACGACAAGACCCACTGATAAGAGACGCAAATTTGCTCTCATCTCAGATCCCAAGAAATCTTCTGACAGGATGAACTGAAAGTTTTTATTCCTGACCCCAGGAAGAATAAAAACCACAAGAAATTATGTCAGGAATAGAGCACAAGGATTCTTTGAAAGCTCATGAGTAATCTATATGTTTATTCTTTTCTTCATTTCAAAGAGAACCACATCTCATTTTATAGGACTGCTAGAAACATTTACAGGAAACGTTTTTTTTTAAAGTAAAGTAACCATAAGAACAAATGTGGCTACCTAGCTCATTGCAATTCTATGCAAATGGTATTTGATACATACTCAAAGCCACTGCAGACATTTATCAGCAAAAATATATCTCTCATTTCAGCCCAAATTCCATTTATCCTCTAATCTCCAAGGAGTTCTGTGGGAACGATTCTCATTAACAAAATTTGACAGAGGAAGGGAGATTCCATCTGGCAAATGAACTGAAGTGATATTTCAAGGTTACTGATTAAATCACTAGTGAAAATATGTCTAGGGTGCGGGACTCAATTCTTAAATCTAATTCTTTGACCATCAGAATATGAATTAATGAAACCCAAGATGAATTCAAATCTTAATAATTAAAAAGTTGAAAGCCAGTTAGAGAAATAAGAATGACTTCCAAACAATTAACCTAAGTTTTGGTGATTCTGAAACTATAATTTGTTTAAAGTTGAGTATAAAGCCATTATTAATTCAGAGAACAAAGTATTTTTTAAAGGGCACTGTCCTCCCACTGCCTGCAATAGAAATCTGCACAGCTAAGAGCTCTTGTGCTTTTAGCTGTGTACTCAGAGATGGGTATATTTTTACCACTCTAATAAATAAATAATGGGTCATGCAGTTAGAAAAACTGAGAGGAATCACAGAGAGTTCAATAAGCGTTCTGGTTTTCTGCCAACATCTGCCACATGTATCCTCCAAACATCAACAGAAATGATGAGTGAGTTCACATTTAAACTCTGATGATAGTCCTTGAAGCCAAAGATAAATTTCAAAAATCTATCAATTACTAAAAGGAAACAGATACACCACTGTGATAGACTGGGCTCTGCTGGTCAGCTACTTAAATGTTGGCAAAGGATGCCCTTCCTTTTGTTAAGCAACAATCCCAACGCTTGTTTGTAATCATGAAAACAGATGATTAGTTTTTGTGTCATCAACATAAAGTCTCATTCAACGCATGAACATAAATGTTATTTAAATAGGAACTTCACGAGGAAGTGGGATAGATGAATTTAGAACAAGACTGAAAGGACATTGCCCGGTAAAAAGTGTCCTTCAAACCATATTCTTTGGATATACAAATGAGAATTTTTGGCTATAACGTATTCCCAGTCTTTGTGTAGTTCTGCTAGAGCCAGACTGGAATTTATGAATGAGTACCCCTGATGGTCACATAGTTGTGGATGTGACTTAGAAGAGTTCATTGACAGGTAGGCTAAGTTGAAAGCAGATATCCAGGACAATGAGGGTAAATTAAACACACAAAGGAAGAATGGTATTTGATGGATCTCTTCCAACCATTTATCAGTCACCAAAATCACTCTTTGTTGCAGCCGAAATCTCTCACTTCACCATGTCTTCTCTTGCTACCACGTTTGTTTGTCTTTTTTACAACTTTTTCTTGAGATATTGCAAACTTCATGTTTCTCCCATTCATTCTACAATTCTATACATTACTTATGGCCAGATCATCATTCTCATAGCCTGTTTTCCTCATATCACTTCTCTGCCCCAAATGGTCATTTTTTCTCTATTTTCCACAGCAATTTTATTCATCAATTCTGTATTCTATGTGAAGAAAGCAAAGCCAAAGGAAATTTACTATTATTATCATCATCATCATTAAAACTGCAAGTTTGCTTTCTTCTTGGTCTGCATCTCAAAGATGCTTTCCTGAGTCGTGAGAGGTAAACCCTATTCTCCACGGAGTTGACTCAACAATCCTCTTTTCCCCCTCCCCCCTGATATTTTATTATTCCACACCCTACATTTTCTCTTTACTCTCAGTCTTCAAATGCAGAAATATCCCCAAACTTGTCAATTACCATATAGTTTTCTATTTCCTATTCATTCCTCTTATTGCCACAAGCGGTCTAAAATCTTCCATCCCATTTCTCCTCCTCCATTTCTCATTGACTCATTAGACTCTTACTTCCACTGTCAACCATCTACTGCAACTGCTCTCCTTTTTAAAGGTGCCTCATCCTTTAAGGAGGAATCTCCAAAGCGGGGTGCAAGGATCCAGGAGGTGAGCAATAATAAGCTGAAGCATGTGGAAAATATTAGAATTTCTATTCGTATATTTTATTCTACAAGAATATGGAAGAAAGTAGGCTGTGATATTATTTAATATAAAGATAATATGGCATACGTACATATGTGTATATGTATACACACACACACAAACACACACATAGAAAGTAAAAGAGTTAGCATGCTATTCACATGCATTTTATCATTCCCACCTTATTAGACATATTGCAATTCACATGCCTGTTAAGGCAGATTTATAGATTATATCATCTGTTTTTAACATAAACTAACCTTAACAAAAATAAGTACCTTAAAAAGATTCTTGGGGCCAGCCCTGGTGGCCTAGTGGTTAAGTTCAGCACTCTCTGCTTCAGTGGCCCGGGTTTGGTTCCTTGGCACAAACCTACATCACTCGTCAGTGGCCATGCTGTGGCGGCAGCTTACATACAAAAAGAAGAAAATTGGCAACAGATGTTAGCTCAGGATGAATCTTCCTCAGGGAAGAAAAAGATTCGTGATAAGAAAGCACAGGCTGAGACAAAACAATGTTGATAAAACAAGGAAACAAGAAAATGGCAAAGACATTTCTACCTTTACTTCCAACTCTTTGTTTACCACGTTACAAAATAAAAATAAAAATCTAAGAAGATCCAACAAGGAGAAGCCTGTCCCATGGCACAGCGGTTAAGCTCACACATTCCACTTTGGCAGTCCAGAGTTCGCCTGTTTGGATCCCGGGTATGGACATGGCACCGCTTGTCAAGCCATGCTGTGGTAGGCGTCCCACATATAACGTAGAGGAAGATGGTCACGGATGTGAGCTCAGGGTCAGCCTTCCTCAGCAAAAAGAGTAGGATTGGTAGCAGATGTTAGCCCAGGTTAATCTTCCTCCAAAAAAAAAAAAGATCCAACAAGGAGTCAGATTAAAGTATTATAAAGAAGACTATTTGTAATATGGATCTACTTCCATTATTGTTAGTGATGAGAGCTTTCAAATTTAAAGATGTTTCAATTTTATTTTGCCAAAAGGCAAATATTTCAAATTTGCTAGATATATAAAAAATAAAAATTTAAATGGTTACTTTAAGATAAAAGTGATATTTAAATAATGAGTAAGAAATTAGCTGCTTTCCAAAGAAATATGTGCTATAGAGAAAGCATATTGAAATTGAATATTTGGAAATCATTATATAATTATATATGATTTAATCATTATATGATATTGGTGCCAAAAACATTGCAAGCATGTTACTTATATATGCTTTTACATCCACACCCTAAAAATAATTGAAAATATTATTTTAATGTTTTCAAAATCTTCCAAATAAATGTGTTGCGTTGACTTGATTTACATAAAAATACAACACCACTCAGAGTATAAGAACAATTTGCTGAAAATGTTGTTGACATTGAGGACAAAGTAAAACTTACAAATTGAATTTCAACAAAGAACGTTGTAATTGGTAGGTAGGACTGAAAAATAGGGATGGTGATTTATTAAGTGTAGCCATTAAAGATTCTGTTTGGTTTTTCATATCCTTGTGGTATGTCTCTTTCATCTGAACATCATTAAAATCAAGTATCCAATTAAAGGAACTCAGGGCCAGACCTTGGAATTATTATATTACTATGTGATTTGTAAATTTGAACCAAAATTTAAAAGCTATTAATTATGTTAATGTCACTTGTAATTAAGAGTTTCAGCATAAGAGAAAGTGTACAACTGAAGATGTAAATAAAAACCCTCTAGAGTCCGGCCTGGTGGCGCAGCGGTTAAGTGCTCACCTTCCGCTTCTCAGCAGCCCTGGGTTCGCCGGTTCAGATCCCGGGTGCAGGCACGGCACTGCTTGACACTCCATGCTGTGGTAGGCATTCTACATACAAAGTAGAGGAAGAAGGGCACGGATGTTAGCTCAGGGCCAGGCTTCCTCAGCAAAAAGAGGAGGACTAGCAGTAGTTAGCTCAGGGCTAAGGTTCCTCAAAAAAAAACACCCAAAAAAACCCCCCCATTCTTTTATTTGAACTGGAAATAACAGCAAGCACTCACAATTTACTTTTTCTTTCACACACACACACACACACACACACACACACACACGGGTGTCTGCATCTCTTTACCTCTCATCATCCATTCTCTTGACTTTATCACTTTGCAGCTTACTCCCAATCAATGTGTCCAGTCCTGTTCTCTCTATATCTGGAATCCAAATTCCAATCCTGTACCTTCAATAGCACAACCTTCCAACACAGACTTCTCAGTAATTCAAACCCCATATGTGCAAGAACATGTCCTGACACAAAGAACCAGAGACTTGGAGCTAACCATCCCCCAGCCTGCTTCTTCATCCTCCCAATCAAAGCCTATGGATTTTTTTCTCATTTAAAATGTCTTTTTACCTTTCTCATCTTCCGTCTTTATTCTCACTGCTGCAACCTAAATCCAGGTTTTAACTGTCCCCTCACAAAACGTTACTGAAAATAGCCTCCTAACTTTCGATGTCATTCTCTTCTGCCTTCCTTTGCACCCACATAGCACAGCAGTACTAATATTTGTGAAACATCTTTTTCATCAGGTCACATCCCTGGCCAAAAATTTCAAGGGCCCCTATTTCCTGCCACATCACATTGTAAGTCTTTTGCTTGGTTTTCAAATCCCTCTGTTACATGGTGACACCTTTCTGCCAGCCCAAATAGGCCCTTACCCTTCCACCTAGGACATTTTCCTTTGGACACATCCCCATGTCTGTGACTTTGTTCCTCCTATTTTCTTACCTGCAATACCCTTCTGTTTCCTTACCATCTGTTCTTCAACCCCTGCCCGTCATGAAAGGTCCCAGTTTAATTCCTGTATGAAGACTTCCCTGTATTACACTTGCTCCCAGTTACCTATCCTCTCTCTAAAATCCTACAGCATTTATTTTTTGTGCAACCAATTTCAGGCTTTTATATAGAGAAAACTATACTTTGTTTAATTTTTTAAATTTATCCTATTTTTATCATCAATTTCAAACTGCAATATCCTGTGAGCACCCAGGTTGGGAAGGATATGAAAGATAGCAAAAAGAAAAGCTTTGGAAGGAGAAGTCATGGAGCATTAGGGGCTAAGTTTTCTTAAGCTTTTAATAAGTACCCTTTCAACTGCAAGTAAAAAAATCTAACTCAAACTGGCTTTTGGAAAAATATTAATTCCTGTCACTGGGAAATCCAAGGGCTACGCCTAGATGTAGGGGCTCTGACAATGCTATCATGACTTTCCCCCAATCTTGTGGTTTCATTTATCTCTATGTCTTAGGTTCATTTTCAGACAGGCTTTCCCCATATGCCAGGAAGGACAACCCCTGCCAGCACAAGGCCATCTTTGGGCTTATGATCCAAATGGAAGAAAGATCTTCTCTCCTAGTACACATCAGGAAAGACTTGCACTGGCTGTGCGTGGTTACAAGCCTACTCCTGGACCCATCATGGGCCAATGTGCTGAGCTCTGTGATTGCCCAGCATGGAACATGTCCCCACTCAGCAGATATTCAGAGGACAGCTTTGTTGAGAGAAGAGGAAGCTTTTGTTGTCTTAAATCATATAGGCAGCCACCAATTGCAGGACTGGTTCAAAGAACTGGTCACTTCCAAATTCATAAAATAACTCCACTTAAATTTATCAAACCACTTCAGTGTGGGATCTCACTGTGGTCTCTGCTCTCTGTATTTATGCCAATTTTCATACAACATAAAAAAGAAAAACGGGAATAGGACCAGGCCTGACATGCGAGAGAGCTGGCTTTACTGTTGGATTATTGTGATTTGGAGGGTAAATGAGAAGTACAGGTGAGAGCATTCTCCTGTCACCACTTGAGCAGCCTCTTCACCTGGAGACTTTGCATGCCACAGTGATGTGTCATTATTCACAGGAATGTGAAAGGCATCACTGACCTTTCCATGTATGTGCCATCTACGCCCATCTACCTCAGCTTCATGAAAAGTCAGGCCTGATATTTTCCCTTAGTTTCAAATCCCCCTTTAGCTTTTCAAAACCTTTTACTTAGGAAGCTGAGAAAGAAACACACTAAGAACCTATTGAATACGAATATGCCAGCCCTGCAATATAAACAGAAAGTTAAAATAATTTGAAATTATAGGAAGTATGAATTCCAAAATTGTAATTTTGGCTTATTTTTTCTGTTATATGGGATAGGCCTCAATGTTAGTCAATGTTTTAATATAAAAATAACTATGAATACATGTAATTTGTCATGTAACACACTAGAAATGCTTGACTATCGTTAGAATCTTGAACAAAGTTCACATTGTATATAACTTTTCAAAACAATAAAATAATTTGGGTTTAGTTCTTATGTTTTTCTTAATTTAGTATAGAAGTGAAGGCTGCCTTAGCATCGAGCCTCTGATTGCAGCTGATAAGTAGAATAAATAAAAATATCTTTCCCAAAAGCCATACTTGTAAATTCCAGGAAATTTTCCCTAATAAAAACTATGAAAAATGAAAGTCATCCTGCCAAACCTTAAAGTCATAGTTTATAGGGCTGAGGTAATTTTCTTCAGAAAGATCAGGGTTTGTCTTTCAAAGGTGATGTATTTCCTATTTATGGTTTGATCTTTAAAAACATCTCTGCATTAAAACATCAGGCTCTAGTTGGACTTCCTGTTAAAATGTATGCATTATTCACAGCTCTCTCAATCATTCCTCCTGTTCTTATCACACTCCTAAGATGCAGTGAGTCTCATGTTTTGCTCATCTAAACTTAGCTTCCCATCCACTGGATCAAGGAGTTCTCTAGGCCATGGGGGTCTATGAGTTTTACTAAGGTCTAAGCACTTGTTCCACAGACACAGCACAATACAATGCAAGGAAGCCACAGCATAGTGGTGAATGTGTACCTTTCAGTCTGAGGTTCACGGGTCATCAGAGACCAAAATCATTTTCCCATGACATTGTGACTTCAGAGAAAGAACCCTTATTTGCTACACTGAGAGAGCGCCTGGCCTTACTATACTGTTTCCTTTCTGTGCTTATAAGTTATAAACTCAAAACTCAATCAGAGATGTCGCCTGTGGATCTTGAAAAGGCTGTGGTGAGTGGTATATATGGAAGGAAAACACAAAGCTTCATTCTTCCAGTCAAAATGATTGTCTGGGTCTCTCACCAATAAAATTGAAATGAATTACTTATGAAAATAGTACCGTGAGAAACAAATACCTTACTCTACTACACAGAGTTCAGCACGATAGTCTATTAATAAACAGCACACAAACAATGAATACAGTTTTACTTTTAAGATTTTAAAGGATTAAAGAGGAAAAGAAGAGTAATATTAACACAAAGATCCCTGCTCTTCCACTCTAACTAGTAATTTGGCATTTAAAAAAAAATTGTTTTTTAAGTTGACTTTGACCTCTGCATTCAATCCAAACACACTTACCCTGTCTCATGGCTGGACTCCAACCTCCCCCTAAAAAAGCAACTCGAGTAAAAGTTAACTGGATAGGAAGTTTTTAAGAGATAAATTTCTAGGGCTGACAAATGAATGTCCCTGAACAATAGAAAGCTGTTACTTAGATTTTAGCCATCTGGCACGTAAGCACCTAAGATTCATTTTCTCCCTTTTTTCATGGCGTGTCTAGCCAGCTCTCAGATTGAACTGTGTTAGGGATGTTATCTTGCTTCCCCAGCATTATGACTGCTTGTCTAATTTCTGCTTCTCTGCACACCAGCGTCCCCAGGCTTTGTCATTACACTCGTTCTCCTCTAAACAGAACCAAAACACATTATGTACACATAATAAGATGTTGTTCACTCTGTACGGATGTATAAAGCTAAAAAATAGTGTGATCATAACATCTTCTCATTCAGCTATTTTAAGGCTGCTGTACTCCCAAATCACAAAGTCTGGCTATTTATACAATCCCGCATATGGGAGATTCGTCCCTCCTGTGAGATGCAGCCCAGTGTGTGCAGAAGACAAAATTGCAGTCCCCAAAATTGAAGATACACTCATCCTGGCCTGCTTATCTTCCTTGAATGCAAGCCAAGTTGATTAATAATTTTTTGTCAGGAAAAAAACCAATTTTTTCTTGTTGTTGAGTTAGATTCACCCTGAGCTAACATCTGTGCCAATCTTCCTCTATTTTGTATGTGAGCCATTGCCACCGCTTGGCCTGACAGACGAGAAGTGTAGGTCCGTGCTCAGGAACTGAACCCAGGCTGCCGAAGCAGAGCATGCCAAACTTAACTACTCTGCCACCAGGGCTGGCCCCAAACCAATTTTAATTTGAAAAGACGATATAAGGAAACAGCATAAATAGGAAAAAGCAGCCAATCTCAACCCAGAAGGTGACCCTCTCAGGCAAGCAGCTGGGAAACAGATCAGAGAGTTGAGTAGGCTAACCCTCGCTGGGACACAACTTACACGTGTGAATGGCTGTGTCCCTTAGCTATGCCTCGCTGCTCACAAATACACCACAGAACAGACTGAATGTGCATCTTGACTGGCAGCTGAAGAAAAGATAGCCTCTGGAATTATCTCAAAGCATTCTAAAGGAAAATGATGAAGAAAATGCATTTACTTGACGTTTTGAACTACATGAAGAATTTCTTTTCCAAATAAAACCTTCTCCAAATGGTTCAAAGCCGCTGGAAATGCTAGTGAGGTTTACTTTCAGTGTCAGAAACCCAACAGTGTCAGAAGTATGAACACTTTCATTCTCTATCTATCCAGAAAGTGCAAGACAGAGGGATCGTGAGTAGTATTACCCCAACTCGCAAAGGCAGAGAGCAAGTGCTCTGCAGAGTGAAGTCCCTGCTTTAGATTTATTTGGCCAAAGGACTCAAAGTGGATGAATGCTCTTTAAGGCGTGCTCTGGCTGAGATCCCAGGACAGGAGTTGGGAGAGCTCTCTGGCTAGCAGTGCAGGCCCTAACATCAGATGCATGGCCTCTATTTCTACCCACGGCCCCCGGAGGACAGGGAAGGGAAAGGCAGGGCAATGATGGCTCAGAAAGTTCCCTTTCATCTAGTCCCAGAGAATTTCTTACAAGCTTTGTGGGCCTGAAATGTTCTAATAGTGAGCAAATCAGAACCCGGCCTCTCCATCCTATGGGAAATTTGCTCTACTCTTTGTGATGCGGCTACTAAGCATTCTAATTCTAGATTTTGTATGCAACCTAATCCCCATTCTCCAGAGCACTTGGCTTCACTGGCAAAAGCAAACGTAAGAATCTCCACCATCTGTCACTTAAAAAAGGATAACATTTATTACTTTCACCTGGAAGGGCACTTGTTACATCGGAATAAGTGTCAGCCTCCCTTCCTCTGCCTTCTCCTTGCCATGGGCACACAGCCACCCACCTTCTGTTCCTGCTCCATTCCCCACTCCTCAGCCCTGCATTTGTACCCGGTCGGAGCTGGTATTCTGATGGTGAGGAGACAGACAGATCTCTATTTCAGGACCCAGGGACTCCAACAGTTTTTTTGTCTGGGGCACTTTCATGGCTTAGGAAACAGTGGAAGGCTGCCACTCAAGAGGGCACCAGACCCCTATTTCACTGCTCAGTCAACACGTGTGCAAGATTCAAATTGCTCCTGCAATTTCTAGCAAGGAGGACTCGGGGCACTGCCTTGCTGGCTGGGCTTGGGGAAGCAGGGAAATCAGGTGGGCCTGCCTCTGTAACATTGTTCCCTATCAGAAGCTGATATGTCGCTGCGACTTTTTTTTCCCCCTTTAGTGGAGACATTTTCCCAGTATCTCTTTTTTTTTTTTTTTTTTTGAGGAAGATTAGCCCTGAGCTAACTACTGCCAGTCCTCCTCTGTTTTGCTGAGGAAGCCTGGCCCTGAACTAACATCCATGCCCATCTTCCTCTACTTTATATGTGGGATACCTACCACAGCATGGCGTGCCAAGCGGTGCCATGTCAGCACCCAGGATCTGAACCAGCGAGCCCCGGGCCGCCAAGAAGCGCAACGTGCGAACTTAACCACTGCGCCACCGGGCCGGCCCCCCAGTATCTCTTTAGACAGAGGACTAGTACCATTTCTCTGGTTACAAAGACCAATTTACTAGAGGGAAGGGCAAGATGGACAGGTCATGAGAGACTATCAGAATGACAGAATATGGCGTGTATATGTGTGTGTATAAATATTTTCCTTCCCACTTAGTTCTGTTATTTTGCAGGGTAGATATGTAGATTAAACACAGATTATCCCCAAGGAGACATCATTTGTTGGGATTCATTTAAAGCAAAACTGTGGCCAGAGACCGTGCTGTGTGCTTCTGTAAAGCCCAACTAGAACAAGGATACAGAGAAAACAGATTCGCATTCAGTCATTGCCATTTGCAACTTAGAATTACTCATGTTTGCCTGGCCCCCGATGAGTCACCAGCTGAACTCCAGCCTTGGTGTTTCCAGGGGTTTCTAGTGTGGGTCAGGCAGAGGCCAGCAGACTGTCAAAAGTCACACTCTCCTTTCCTGGCTGCCTCTTAAAAATACCTCGGGAATGTCTGTCTAGAAGGACGAAGGTCATTGTGATACCATATAAAAAAAAAGAACTCCATTTACCTCAAAAGATGAACGGTCTATAACAGATATAGATGAGGAGTGAAGACACCAAGCTCAAATGCTGATTATTAGATTTCTAAAATAGGAAGCATTATTTGCCACCTATTCTGCCGTGAGGAAGGCAAGAATTCATTTCCACACTAACCTCTCAGCTGAGCCACTTGGCCTCTAATTGGCTCACTTTTTCTCCTTAAGGCACGGGAATGCTGATTCTCTATCCTAATAATAAAGTTATCATGGTGTAGCTCTGAAGATCTGTGGGGCCACTGAGCTCAGACCCCATCGGGGGCAGCACAGCGCTCCAGTGATGCCATCCGAGACAGACAGACATTTGTCTGTTTTCTAAGGTATCCAGGGAAAGAGTTTGCAAACACTCTGATCTAGATCTCAGAAATTTGCCTCTACTGGCTGGAAAGTTGCCTCATGCCATTGAAGCTCATTCTCCTTGTGTTCCCAGGAAATCATGGAAAATAGCTGGTCCTCACCTAGGACAAAATTTCTGAATTTGTGTCACAGCCAGTTCAAGTGTGAAAAAAAAATTAATCAACTGACTATTTTCCACAATTATTTGACAAAATTTCTTTTCCTGATTTATTTTCTTATTTAAGACTGTGTTTATACTATACTCAACATTGACTCAGTCCAGATAATTGTCAAAACATAAATTTTGCTTAGTTTTATGTAAACAAACATGTAGAATTTATTTTTGTTATTATTACTATATAGAATATTTGAATCATGATGACTCAGTCTAAGATACTCCTGTTCTTAATTCCAAATCACTTAACTTCCTAATAGTCTCCATAATGAAATGCTTTGATGTTGTTTAATGAAATCTTTGATAGGAATAACAACAATGGGACCATATGTAGCCACGTGATCTTGCTGGTTTCACAGGAGTTCTTCATCCTTTTCCCAAGATTTCTTACCTGAGCTTTCCCTCCCTCAAGGGGTGCAACCTTCGGCATTACATCTTAAGAGGAAAGGAGAACTTTCTAATTGAATAATATCCTACCAAGTGTGGGGAAAATGTTTCAAATAATAGAACTAAGGCATTGAAAGAGGTACCATGGGTTTTTTAATCCAACTTACTGCCCAATGAAAGATTCCCTTCAAATATTCCTGTGGAAGCCACGCCACCATGTTCCCTTGAGGCTCAAAGTTCACAGTCTTACATGCAATTCGTCTCCATTTAAAAGCTGAATTTATTGAAAGCAATGTAAGCTGTGCTCTTCATTTATCCGACTATATTAGACTTTACTTCACAAATTAAACACACACATGCTCCCTTTTCTGGTTAAAGATCACTTTGTTTGTTAAAGAAACAAAGACGACGTGTAATTCTGCCATTTTCTCCTTCTTCTGTCATTGTACCATCTGTCCTAAGCCAAGGATCTCGTCAATCTTTCATATTATTCTTTGTTGGGTGCTTTTCTTTCTCTTGTTGGGTTATATTTCTTTATTCATTTGAGTTTATCAGAGATCCCTTTATAGAAAGGCATGGATTTTATTCACATGTTCTTCCAATATTTATTGAGTACCTATTATTGATAGACATTATCCTAACTTGCTTAGATAAATTCCTCCTCTCTTCTCCATCAGGATAGTTTATAATTATATTACCAGAATTTTGTTTTCAATAGCCTGTCAGTTCTCCTAAGAATCATTCCATTTTGGGGCATTTGGCTACAGAATAACATCACCATTGAAAATTACTTCTGAAAATCTAGTATTTAGTTTTCACATAACTACTGGTGAAAACTTCAGTATTGGTGTAATGGTATAAGCTTTAAGATAGCTAGGACGTTTACTCCAGGTTTCTGTCTTTTCTATTTTATTAACTAGTTCTTCCTCGATCTGGTTAATCTGGTTCAGATTAGCCAAGAATAGTAACTCCCTCTCATTGCATCTGCAAATTTTTGTGAAAGCAAGTTGTAGGTGGAACAAATTAAGATTTCATCAGATGCTCTGACTTGAAAACAATGTATCTGTTAGTATCTGGGCAGGAAACAAATAACACACTCAAAATGGGTGATTAAAGACGGTTTAGTGAAAAGACTCTTACTAAAAGTGTGGGTGGTGTCTTGGGGAAATGCACTCTGACGTGGAGATTTCCTTAATGAAAGTTTATTGAGGAGTGCCCTTGGGATCAACGCCTGTGAGGGTGAAGGAAGCAAGATTGGGCAGAAGTTGGCGGCGGACCCTGATACAGTCACAACAAAGTCCATTCACAGGGTGCTCTGAAACCGGTATGGCCCTTCAAAAGTGTGCCTTTTTTAGGCAAGACAGCCAGGTCATTACACTCCACAAACAGACCAGTCTTCGGTTCTTGCTGCTCCTGGGGAACTTGGCTGAGACAGTTCTCTTTGACTAAGAGCAATTCCCTCAGCAGCTGGTGGTATTGAGTGCCTCAGTACCCACATGGGCCATGGATGGTACACCACACCATCCTTACAGACAAGGTGGACTTAGTGTGGTGATGTTACTCAGAGAAACTTAGAGTTAGCAACAGCAATGAACCATTACCACCTGTAGGCCAGAAGAAGTGAGGGATGGAGTGGTTACTAGAACCTGGTGAGATCTGTGACTGTAGAAGAGGCCCACTCTATAGGAGCTGTGATGTTCAATGGAGAAGCACAGCCACCAGCAGCCAGCAGCATGGGAGGAAGGGAGCTGGGGCAAAACTACTGCAACTTCTGTCTCCTCTCACCCTCCAATTTCCTGCTGGTTTCTCCCACTGGCCATTGCAAAAAGAAAGTCAGAGGTCAAGGAGGCCTGTCCTTCCATTCCAGCCTCTCAGGATACAGAGCAGAATAGCAAAGGATGGAGAGTGGATCTGAAGAGGCAGATTTAAAATATCCAGCACATTCAGACTTTTAGCTGATAGTCCAGTTGTCAAAAATCTCTCATCAGTTCTATCAGTTAACAACAAAGTAATTTTATTTTCCCAGCTTTCTTTAACTTCAGACTCATAGAGACTTTCTTCAGGTACTACCTATTGAAGTAGACAGATTTAGTCTGTCTATTTGCTTGTGAATTTTTCTAATGAGGGCTAAAATACATGAAAAATAACCCCCAACATGGATTTATTTTCCCAAATTTAAAGCTCTAAAATGGAATCTAAAGGATCAATTGTTTATCATCATAAAATTGTTAGAATTTTCTAGTAATACAATTTATAAAGAATTGCTCTGAATATTCTACTCTGCTGAATGCTGCAGGGAATGAGACATACATAAATAAAAAATAAGCAAATCAGGATAGAAGACAGTACTCTGTGCGGTCATTTCAGTCATTTTTAGAAGTGGCATAGTGCTGCCCGGAGGATTATGGGAAACCTCAGGGAGGGGTGAGAAATGGAAAATGCAATACATGCCCTGCGAATAACTCTCTTTGTCAAGACTTCAGGAGCGCATCATCATCATCCTCATCTTATCAAGAAAGAGCTTTTCAGAAAGAGGTATTTTTAAAATTGCATGCAATCCATGTAGTGTCCACTGCAGTTTCTAATACACCATAAAGTACATACAGGGGGCTCTAAGTGTATAGACTTTAGAGCCAGACTACACAGATTTGAATCATAGCTCTCTCACGAACTAGCTATGAGAATATAGGCAAGTTAGGAAACCTCTCTGTGCCCCAGTTTTCTCATCTACATAATGGGACTAACAATGGTGCCTATCACATAGGGTTGTGAAGAGGATTAAATGAAACAGTAGTTGTAGAGTGCTGAAACGATGCCTAACACAGTATAAGTGCTAATAAACATTACCCATTATTATTACTACAATCACTCATTGATTTATTCAACAAAGAGGACATGATATTTAGTGCTGAGAATGTAATCTTTGTCTTCAAATGATGATTGGTCCAGTGGGGAGGAGAGCACAGGGGCAAACTGGTAAATAGGCAATTACTGTTAGGTAGAATATAGCAATAACGCCTGGTCTAAATCTCTCTTTGGAGTTACAGACCCACATGGACAACTACTTACTTGAAATGTCAGGATGAACGTCTCACATGCAGCTCGAATAAAATTTTCAGCAATGAGTTCTTGTGTTTAATTGCTCAACAAGTCTGTTCCTCTTTCACTCTCCTCTTTTTCAGGAAATAATCTCTCTACTCACCAGATCTCCACGCAGAAATCTCAGAGTCTACGACCTCTCCCTCCCCATTAGCCAGTACGTATGACCCATCATAAGTCTTGGTGATTCTTTCTACAAAACCCGTTTCAAATATTTCCTCTTCTCTCCTTGTATACTGCTGCCTCCCTGGTGGGTCACCATTATCTCTTTCTGAGATTATTACACTAAGCCCCTATCTGGTGTTTCTCTTATCTGCTTTTGTCTCACTACAATCCATGTTCAATATAAAAGTCTGGGAGATTTTTTAATGTATTTTTATGTGTTAATATTAATTTTTATTTTAATATATTCACTCTGCTCCTCTTAAATTATCTTTTACTGGTTTTCCATCGCACTTAAGATAAAATTCAAGGCCCCACGTGAACTTGCTTCTGCCTCCTCTAGAGCCTCATCTCACACTACTCTCTCCTTCGACAACAATGCTCCAGCCTTCTAATTTAGTTCCTCAAGTGCACCATTCCAGAACATTTCCATATGCTCTTTCCTAAGTCTAGAATGTTCTCTCTCCCCATCACTTACCACCTGGCTAATTCTTATTTATTCTCTAGGTATCAATTTAAATGTCACCTCCTCAGAGATATCTTCCTTAACCTTCCACCCACCTGCTCCTTCATAGCATCCTGTTCTTTAACTTTATAGTCCTTGTCACAATTTATAATTTGTGTGAATATTAATTATACCTATCACTAGATGCTAAGCTTCATGAAAAGAGAGACAAGTTTTGTTCTTTTTATCACGATTACCCAGGCACATAGTTGTCATCAGTAGATGTTTTGAATGTTAAAATTAATAGCATAATAAAAAATAAAATACTATAATAATATGTAAATGAATAGCCCCAACCCAGCCTTAGGAAATTCAATAAAAATTTCCTGTAAGTAAAGATAGACAAGTGGAGTTCTGTAGGAAAAGAAAAATTTAGCTTCAGGAGTTCTTAACCCTGGATACACATTAACTAACCTGGAAAGATTTCAAGAAATTTTGAGCCCAGGATATCAGATTTAATTGGCGCAAGTGGAACCCAGGAAATAGTTATTTTTTATTGTTTTTTAAGCACCATGGGTGGCAAAGACAGGATTGAGGCCCACTGAGTTAGAGAAAGATCAGGTAAGGGGAGAGTTAGGAGAGTTTAGGAATAGGTTTTGCCAAAGCCTGGAGACAAAAGAGGACATGGTATGTTCACAAAATAGCAAAATATTCCTCATTTTGAGGCTGAATCATAGATTATAAAGAGGAAGGGAGAGAGATGCAACTGAAGGGTAACCAAAGGCAGACTTGAAAGGGTCTGGTTACCAGAAACTCTGCTAAATTTAGACAATATCCTAAGGGAGGAATAAGACCAGACTTGCATCCCTCTGTTTTTAGATTGAGAGTGAATTATGGGGAAGGTATGTGTTTAGGGGGGGAGGCAAGGTAATCGGGAGCCAGGTACAGGAGATAGGAAATTGAGTTATAACCTAGACAACATTCCACCTACAGCCCAGAACACCTTTGTGTTTTTTTTAAGGCAAGGTTATTCCAGGGTCATCTTTAAATATACTCAATACACCAGCATATTTAGCTTTGATGTAGTGTTTTCTATAAATTAATGTTAGGATATTATGTCCTTTGAAGAAATTCTTTGTGTATTTCTTAAATCTACTGATACAGAAAAAAAGAACAAAGAGTATATTTGTAGTTCACTTGGTGATCTCCAAGTATTTCATAATTACAGTAGAATCCACATTTTTAGGGGGCTTTCTGGAATTCAAATGTATCATGTAATCTGGTTTCAGTCATTGAAATTAAAGAAAGTCTGTGCCATAACTGATCCAAGGAGCCCTTTTAAATGAGTCTGTTTAAACAGACTTTCTCTCTAGGTAACAATCACAAAACTGTATCTTAAAAACTTTAGGTATTTTCCCATTAGAAAAATATACGGCAATTTGATCTTCACAGAAAGTGGATGTTTTGTCAGCATTGAGAGCCAAAACAGTCAGAGGCATAGGACAGAAAAGGGAAATTAAAGACATCAAAAGAAAAGAGTAAAATAGGTTTTTGAGGGGAAACCTTATAAGGAAGACCAGTAAACTTTGCTGTATGTCCTTCAATTACATTTGTCTTGCTCTTTCACTTTTCCTTTCAACAGAATGAAAATGAGAAGTGAAATAAAACCTAATAGAAAACACACAGAATGACATTTTTAATTTTAATTGAAGAGTTTGGTTAGTTGGCTGTGACCAATGAGTTGGATAATGTTTATGCCGTGGAAAAGATCTCCACTAAAACAATTACATTTTGTTAAGGTTCTCCTTATAATAGGATTCATTTGGGGACGGAGGAGCAGAATGGTCTGCTCTTTCACAGGCCATACTACTTTGTAAACAAACACTAATTAAGCCTTTGTTGTGCATAGGGCACTAGCCATGGAAAGGAGAAAAGTGTGACTCAGTCCTTGATCCTGTGGGAAGAGACAGCATCTATTCATCAAAGGACAAATAAAAATGAAGTGATCTTGAGCTGAGTGTCAGAGAAACAAGAGAGGTAATAAGAACAAGATATGGTCAGAGTGGGAAGCTAGGAAGAATGGCTGGAAAAGTGGAGGATGAGTGGACTAGAGTGTGGGGCAAAAGTGAATATGGTCCTTACTTAGGATGAACAATAACAAAAGGATTTTTTAAAGGATAATAGAAAAGATGAGGTAGAGAAGCTAGAGAGAACTTAACTTACAGAAGGCCTCATATACCAGGCTGAGGAATTTCGGACTTTGCCTGTAGGCTAGATGGAAGCCATGGAGTGGTTTGAACTAGGGTCTAACATATACATCAATGGGTTTCAAGAGATCCATATAAAACAGCTAAGGAATAGAACACAGTTTATAGGCAAATGCTGGATTGTGTGGTCCAAAATAATTACTGTGGTAATTTAGACTCAGGAGCCCTCCACCAGGGCTGGCTTTGTCAGTAGAGGCGTAAGGTTGGTGGGATTCATATGTTGATTTTTAAAATGGAGTTGTAACAACTTATTTTAAGTAGCAAATGATCACCTATGGATTTTGTTTCTGCTGAGAAAGCTGCCCAGGAATGTATGGATAAAATTTTCCAATTCATAGTAAATTGTCTGCTTTCCCAGAAAGTGGAGGCTCACCCAGAGGCAGCAAAGTTTATGACCTAGGCAGATAAAGTTTAGTTAGTCCCATTAGAGCTGGGCATTTGATACTAAAAGACCCTCATAATCAGCTTACTGACAATAAGATTTGGGGACTTTATAATCCCTCAACTCTTCTTTGATTTCATACAAAATACTGCAGATGCTTCCTCCCAATGAACCACATCGCCCACATCCATGCCTTTGTGTAGTCCCCTCCTCCAGAATCGGTACTCGCCTAAGAGAATGTGGAGGAAATCATGCAGCATGACTTCTGAGGATTGCTCAAAAGAAATTTTGCAGCTTCTGCCTGGAGTCCTGGCAGTCCTTCTCCCACCATGCTGGGGAGGGCACATGCAGGCAGCCAGGTCGACAATCCTAATGGCAACTAAACAGGTACAATTAGGGCCTCCTCTGATTGAGGAGAAAATTTCCTGTGCAGATGTGCTTATGCTAAACATCCCATTAAGTGAGTTGAAAGACAGAGGCCTGGGCTTTCCAGGTGGCTGCTGCCTTTATTTCTTGTCACTTCGGAGTGCTGTCCCTGAATGCCAGCTCCATGTCAAAATGGAGATTTTATGGCTCTCTTCCCATGAGATTCCACAATCAGAATGCTAAACCAGTTTTCTTGGGGGAACCTGATGCAATCATGCATTTTCTTGTCTCTTTCTTCCCTCCTGCTTGTGACCTCCTTGGTCGTACTTCTGAATCCCCAGTTCTATATGCAAGGCCTGGCACACATGGGTATTTAAGAAATGCTTACTAGGAATGAAGACTGGAAGCAACACAAGATGAGCCAGATTAGATGAGCAGGTCGGGGAATTTGTGTCTACAGTATTTATTATATAGACTATTTCTGTATATAATATTTATTATATATCTACCTCTCTATCTATTGTGCTTTCTCTTTGGAGGACACATAAGTGCACTTTTAAAGCTAAACAAGACCTTGCTCGGTCCTCGATTGCCCCAATCTTGCCCAGAGAATGTTGTCCTTCAGACCCAGTCCAGGTCAGATCCTGGCCAATGAGAACTAGGCCTGCAGAGCAATTTAGGTCCCCACTGCCGCTCTCTTTTGGGCTTTAGAATTAGTCTTGCTGCCCTATGTATGAGAGGTTCTCAAATTTCCCTAAAGATACATAGCTTTTCCCTAAACTGAGGAATTTCTAATGGTTTTAGCAATGAAGTTTTTTCCAAATGAATTTCATGTGGAACTCCAAATATAAACACCTAAATGCAAGGCCACCCTGATTATAGCAGACATGGAGAGCCAAGGCAGTGTCTACTCAACCCGTCTCTGAGCCCTCTGAGACGATACTGAAGAACCACAAACAAATACATTGAAACCTCTAGCCTCATCCACTAAACCAGGAGCTCCTATTCAGTTCTCATCACTGAGAGTTAGACTCAACCTGTGACCCCAGGCCTCTTGGTTGGGGCCAGAAGCCCCTGCCCAGATCTTGTCAGAGTTTTGGTTCAACCGTAGACCCACAGAACAAGAAGCCATCTCACATGTCACATGCATTGTCTCCTGCCGCCATGTCCTACCCACCAGATCCAACTTCTTGTATGTTGACACCAGCCTGGGCCAATGCTGATTCTGCCACATATTTCAGACATAGCACTTATGAACCCTCTGCATTAGTTTTCTATTTTTAGAGAACAAATTACTATAAACTTAGTGGCTTAGAACAACACACATTTATCATTTCACCATTACCATGGGTCAGGAGCCTGGCACCTGTTAGCTGAGTCCTCTTCTGAGCCTCAAGAGGCTGACATCAAGGTGTCAGCTGGCTAGATCCCCATTTGGAGGCTTTTCTAGGGAAAGATCTGCTTCCAAGTTCCCTCTGATTGTTGGCAGAATTAACTTCCTTGTGACTCTAGGACTGAGGTTCCATTATCTTGCCAGCTGTTGGCCAGGTACCACTCTCACCTCCTACAGGCCACTCTAAGGTCCTTGCCGCATGAGCCCCTCCATTGAAGTGTCAAATCTCTTTTGCACTTCAATCTCTCTCACATCCTCTTCCATTACCAGCTGGAGAAAAATCTCTGCTTTTAAAAGATTCTTGTGATTAGTTTAGGCCCACCCAGATAATCTCCTTATCAACTGATCCGTAGCCTTAATTACATCTGGAAAATCCCTTTCGCCATGGAACATAGCATAATAATGGGAGTAACACCAGGAGGTAGAGGTCATGGGGCCATCTTAGAATCCTGCCTACCACATCCAGTTACAAGCCTACTCCATATATTCCTGGACCATTCCTCTGTGTTGGTCAGGACAGATTCATTGCTGTAACAAATAAACATCAAGAACTTGATGGCCTAGCACAATGCAGGCTCACTTCTTTCTCACATGAGAGTCCTTCTAGGTCATGAGGGGCTCTGGTCTACATTGTGACCTAGAAATTCAGGTTCCTTCCGTCTAGTGGTTTTGCTATTCTTTAGGACCCAGTCTTCCTCTGGATCTTTTATATTCTGCTGGAAGATGAGGGAAGAGAAACCATGTGGCAGATTTTGAGAGAATATATAGGCCAGGAACGGAGGTGGCCTACATGACTTCCACCTACATCTCCTTGGCCAGAACTAGTCATATGGTGACTAATTGCAAGATAATCTGGGAAATGTAGTCTGTGAGCCAAGAAGAAGAGGGAAATGGCTGGTGAAGAGCTAGTCCCCTCTCTGCTTAACTCCTTTTTTTCTGTTAAGCTTCTGGTAGGGCCTCACATGCTTCCTGGACTTCATAGAGGGCAAATATTTACTTTCATTGCTGCAAATTCCATCCCTCCTACCCTAAAAAAACCAAAGTGGCTTCTGGATTATTTCATTTCAAATACAGACTTTAAAATGATGAGAGTGCCAAGACATCTATCTGCTGACTCTGATGCTAATCTTTCATAATTTGAGGTTCCAGGTGAAGCTCTATTGAGCATTTATGGTATCAAAGCACAAAAACTTCATCTCATCACAAGGAGAAATTTTCTAATTAACATGTAACAAATCTGACCGGAGTGCTGAGAACTAAAAAAAGGTGAGGAAGCTAAAAAGAAGAGAAGGACCCAGACACATTTTTTTAAAGCAGTTAAGCCAGATCCATTCTTTTTCTTGTCATCAAGGAGTTTCTGTTCACTTTCAAAAATGTCTTCTGAAGTTGTTCTCTTCAGAGACTTTCTGGTGTGATTGAGTTTCGTTCTGGGAGCTACAAGAAAACAATTTGTTATACTTGGAGAGTTACAGCTCCCGTGCTGGGTCAAGGAGAATATGTGTTCCAATTCTGAGCAAGATCTAAGGGTATTTTTAAATCTCACCTTGAGAAGGAAAATTATTCTATTCTTTCCTGCTTTAAAAGATGCTGGAGGAAAAAATTTAAAGATGCTAGAAGCCCTTGAAACGCCTGTAACTAGAGCTATCCAAGGTTTTAGACATCTTGAAGTCTTTACATTCATATTTCAAAGGATTAGTTAGGCTGCTCTTTATGTAAACATCTCTTTCACATCAGTCTTTGTTCGTTTACCACCTGCTTCCTTGTCCTATTTAATTTTACTGTTCAGTGACTTGATAGGAAGATTTTTACATGCATATTTAATCAGTTCTCAGAGTCTTTCTCGTTTTTCAGATCACACACCATTGGCATATGCAGTGTCTTTGAGAGCAGAAAAGCAAGAAGGCTGAGCTCCATCTTCTAAGTCTCTTCAGTGGGATGAAAACATGAGGTCGGAACTGTCAAGAGGAGCAAGCAGAATTCCTCCACGGCATCAGGCAGAGATTTGTGGGAAGAGTGTTTTTTGTATTGTTCAAAGGCTTCATCTTGTGGTTCCTCTGTAAGGCAAAAAGGAGTGAGGAGCTGGATAAAGCCTGTGGCCAAAATGAAGCATCATTTCCTACTTGGGCTAGA
Source organism: Equus asinus (assembly GCF_041296235.1). NCBI lineage: Eukaryota > Metazoa > Chordata > Mammalia > Perissodactyla > Equidae > Equus > Equus asinus. The sequence continues at coordinate 66,057,679 of NC_091799.1, forward strand.
TATATTTGCTTTGAGTCAAAAGAATTTTTGATCAACACAAAATTTAAGCAATGTGATCCTCGAGATCAAGTTCAGAGTAAAAATGGTAGAAGGCAGAAGAGACAAGGAGAAAAAAATATTTCAAAGCAGACGCTTTGCCCAGACCTGGTTTAAACTCGGGTTCCAGCCACAAACCACAATCTCTTCTGCATCTCAGATCTCCCAAGACAGAAATTTGGGAAGACCGTTTAAAACTAAAACTCTCAAAGACGCTTTTTCTGTCAGTTATTCATCATTTTCTATAAGTTCATTGTAAAATGTTGTTCAGTCTTTATATCCAACCCACATAGCCTATTAAGTATAGGAGAATCGAGAAAATCAAAGCCTGAGCAGAATATGTACACTTAACAGACACAGTTTAGTCTCTTAAACACCGAATTTTAAGAAAGGCAAAAGACACTGACTCATATTCCACTAAGGATGACCCACACTAAACATTTTTGGGATACGATCTGCATGTAATCTGTGCTATTTCATTAATTCATTAACTCTGATGTTGTTTAGAAGTAGATATCTTCTGGTTGCCAGAGCCGCAGATTTATCTCTGTTAAATATGAAACACACTCTGAGATAACAAGCCAGCAAATTATTCAGCTCTCCTTTTGCCATCTCTTTTCTGAATACAGTTAACTCCACTGAAGACCCTCAGTGAAAGAATATAAGGTTAATAATCAATCAAGCTCCTGCTATCATAGCTTAAGATGAAGAAGCCACAAATGAAATGTATTCATTTAGACATTCAGGATGCACTGCCTAAATGTATTATTTTTTATTAGGTTTAATGTATTTTTATAGGGTCCACTGAAATGATAAAAGGAAGACACTTTGTCATGCAGCTTAACAGCATTGGCTATTTGTATATGACGGAAAAGTTGTTATTCTCCAGCTGTGTCATCTTTATTTACAGAAAGAGGATGCAGAAGGTGAGGCCACCAAAGTTCAGGGGCTTCAAAACAAGCTGACTGTCTACGTTGTAAATTGCCTATTGACCTTGCTTTAGGAAATGGCTTTTCAGAGGGGATCAGCTCTCTGAATCCCAGGATGGTACCTTGCATGTTACAAGCTCCAGGCTGCTGCCAACTCTTCAGGGTGCTGAGGAAAAAGGGCCCTCCTGCAGACATTTGAAACCGAGAGAAAACTGCAGGCATTGACCATTCCTGCGTCTGTGCCCCTTTCCACAGCAGGGAAAGAGTTTGATGCCAGTTTTCTTTCTTTCTAACCAAATTCCTCCCTGTAATCCATCCTTTTCTCCCCCTCCTCTCATATTTGTTTTGCTTGCTTTGCCCATTTGACAAATATGATGTGATGGGTTTGCAGTGCTTGAGCCAGGCAATTGACACAGCAGGAGATGACAGTTGGCACATGTTACTCTACTCTTCAACAAAGGGCAAAAATGAATAAAAAGAACTGCAAAGCACTGAAAATTTAGCATGCTCCAAAATGCTGAGTCAGTCCACTCAAAATAATGACATAAGCATAAAGGAAGCAAAAGCAGTTTTTTTCATTGCAGGGACAAGGCCCCAATGAAGGCATTCTAATGGTTTAAAATTATCAATAACCTTCCATACAGTTCCACACACTGCTTTGTTAACCACAAGGTGGAGAGCCAAAATTATATGTTTGTATAAATTGTGTTTAGCCTTAAATAAACTTCAAAAACCAATGCAAAAGTAAAATTAGGGCAAGGGTATGCTTTCCTGAGCTACTGTATATCCATTTAGGGTTATCTCAAACCTGAGGGTCCCCTGGACATAAAAGTTACAAGGCTTCCAATGCCAATGAAGGGACTTATGGAGCCAGAGTAAGAAGGGGAGAGTCAGGGTCAGGTAGAAAGTGGTTCCCCACTCTAGGTTCTGAAATTGCTAGAAATCTGTGGGGATTCTGATGTATCTGCCCTCAATCCAACTTAAAAGACTAAGAAATATTCTTGTGGTAAACCACAAGCCAGATATTTCTCTGTGATCAAAACTTAAACCACCAACCCCCTCTCAAGCCCACAGCATGGTAGATACAGTTTCCCTCCCACGAAACCAGTTAATCCGCTGACCTACTCAAACCAGCCCTTTATCACAGGGAAACTCCAAAGCCTTGAGAAACAGAAACTTGATGGTTTGAATCTTCAACTTTTCTACCATTTGAGCCAGTGCCAAGTAGACATAACTCAGTTCAGTGCGCTGTAGTGCGGGGCGCCTCAAAGTGCGGTCCCTGGACTGGTGCCAGGCTGAGAACTGTTACTAGCCCACCGTGAGGTAAGTATAGACAATAAGTAGTTAGAAACTGTTACTGCGATTCAACAGAGTAATTTTATACCTATCTATTCTAACAATAAAAAATTGGTGCTTCTATTTTATATGTCTTTTATTTCATTTTTTTAATAATTCATTTTTCTTTTTTTTACAAAAGTATCAGTCTACAACGGATTGGAAAGCTAAAAAGAAAGGGTCCTTAATGATTTTTAATTTGAAAAGTACCACTGTAGAAGATTCATTTTTTCTTAGTCCTGAGGAATAGCTTTTGATACCGGGCAATTCACAAAGTATTGCACTTCCCCAAAGTATTTTATATGGTCTGTTTGGTGTTGGTGGATAGCTTACGACGCTGTTCTTTGAATTTGTACAGGTCTTTTGAGAAGCAGACAACAAGAGAAGATTAGAAATGAAAGAGATTTACTAGGGGAATTCCAGTGAGGGGAAATGGGGGAGAGGAAGCTGGAGGAGGCTGGCAATGCAGGGCTGACCCCTGGGAAGGAAGCGTGGATGGAAGGAAGAAAGGAGGGAAGGAAGGAAGGATCTTAGACTGTGGTGCATTTCTAAGAAAGTTCAGCAAGGCTGGTGTGGGGTCCCCTTAAGCCTAAATCACTTGCCAGAGAAGTTCCTTATCTCCCCCAAAATGGGCCTGCCTTGGTATCCCTGCAGCATTGGCTAGGGACAGTCTTTGGAAAGTGAGACCTAGGCACAAATATAATGATGACTTTCAAAGCAGAATGAATGGGGCAATGGTTCAACCACATTCCATGCAGTAGGAGACCTGAGGGGCACATCTTCATGGCCACCACACGCCTCCTGATTCCACCAAAGAGAAGCGACTTCCTTTCACATATGAGTGAGGAGCAGTGAAGTGGGACTGACGTTTCTGGTCCCCCTAGTCCCTGCTCACTCACTCCCCTGAACTTATCTAATAGTGAAACCAAGGAAAATCTAATGTTTGCTGGATTGTGTTAACCTACGGGCAAGACCACAGCATTATAAAAGGAAAGGTGGGTTGTTTCTGGTTCTGTAAGCAATCAGATTTTTGTGGAACAGGCCACAGTTGTCCTTTCAGCTAGCTAGGTAAAAACTGGATGTGAAAATTCAACTCTCCCTTAGGTTTAGGACGAGAAATAACTTCAGTCTACAGTTCAGCTTTATCAGAAAGCTTCTTAATTTGAGGGTTTGGGGGAAGTTGCCTAATCCATAAGTACATCTAATTCTGTTTTTAATCTTTAATTACATTCTTGTTTCTATTTTTCATTTGAAGGGAGCCCAGAAGGGAGATTGGTGGGTGATTAGTATCACCTAATTTCCAATGTATGGATGAACGTGAGCTTATTTATCCAAAATATTCATATTATCCTGAATATAGTCCACGAGTCCTGTAATGTACTTATGTGCTCCTTAGCACTTAAAACAGTGACTGCACATGGCAGTAACTGCTAAATCAGTACCTCTAGCTGATAGTACTTGTCATTGAAATAAAAGTAACAACTAATACTCCACAGAGAACCACGTTTGCAGTGAAGACAGGTATCTATAATCAAACACTCCCAGACCATTAAAAGACAATAGAAATACATTTGGCTTCTTAAGAAAGCAAGGTGACGCTTTGGTAAGAGGCTCTTCGCGGAGGTCTCTTTCTATGTGCAAGTCTCTAAAAGACCACTCGATATGGAAACAAGGAGAAAATTTCATTGGTAAGAATGATCATTCCATTGTTAGACACCAGGAATAAGTCCATTAATAATGACAAAGAGAGCTAAACCTATAGAGAGCTCAAGTGCTCCTATCATAAAGAGGCCCTCCGGAGTGATAATGGTTTTCACCACTGGTAAACTGCAGAGCTTTGACTTCATCAGTTTGTAGCTAGAGGAGAAGATGGTAGGCAGAAAAACATAAATAGGAGCTCTGGCATTGACTCACCATAGAAAAATCTCAAATTAATCTGTAGTTGTTTTATCTCTGCATTAATCTAGTCATTAAAAGGGAAAGAAAATCTGTTTGTGCTATTAAAATGTAATAAACATATTGAATCTCAAGAACATAAGCCTGAAACACATTTCTTTTAATGGTAGAGGCATTTTGAACAGTATACAAGTGTGAGGCACAGTCCAAACAGCATTTCCACCAACACTAAAGATCATATCCAGGAAGCACTTTAAAAAGATCTGTCAAAGTCACCTGAAATCAGTCTTCTTTGAAGAAAATTATCCTGGAAAATAGAGTGTAGCCAAAGCCATTTTTCCTGTTCTGCTTAGGGATAATGCAGTGTTTTTCAGTGGACAAATAGAATATTATTCAAATCAATGAAACATATGTCATTGAAAAGCCTACTTCTTTGTGTGGTTACAGGTCCAGCTGCATAAAAAGCAAAAATGTGGTTTCTTTTTTTTTTTTATCAGATCTTCTAAAGACAAAATGTTCCCATAAATTTTAAATCAGTAATAGAACTTTTTTAATGACCAGCAATTCACCCGAAACCCTATATTTTCTTGGACTAATTAGGATAATTGCCTAGTAAATCACTCAGCCATCAAAGAGATATTTTGTTTGCATAAATGAATTCCTATTCATACATAGAGGTTCATTAAATCCTATGACCTAGAATTATAAGCAACTAAGGCAATGTCAGCATGATAAATTAGAGATTATAAAATGTAGCCTTTTCTCCTGGACCTTGACTCCTTCACTTAAAAGTGACTGCAAAGATTCTATCAATGGCCTATGCAGGATGGCCAAGATCAAGGGTCTCCTATAGCTTTCTCCTCCCAAGATACACTGAAGAAATAATGAATCTGATTATCTTTCTCTGATGTCCCAATCAGGCCACTGGTTTATATAGTCAAAGAAATAGACGTGGTAGACATCTTCATTCCAATGGCTATGGAAAGTTCCATCTGCCAAATAATTATTAAATAGCTTCACACTTGGTACTCTTAGAATGGTGCTTTGCATGGAATCAGTGCTCATCATAAACAAATTCATGTATAAGTAGCCTTTATGGGCTACCATTCATGGGCATGTCATGGTCTCACATGCAACATAGATTCAAATTTGAATCTTCAAATTCTGACTACAAATAAATAGGAAAAGCAGTAGATGGGATATTTATACAAATACCACTTTGCCTTCCTAAGTACATCATTTTATTTTTGTGTGCTCTTAAGAAACAATTAAGGTTACTTTCTTACATGATTTTCCAGTTAAACCATTTGTGGTTACAAGCAGATAACTAATCTAGCATGAGCTCTACACATGAGAGATTTCCCTGTTCAGGCATTTGACAAACTTTAAGCTATCAGACAAAAAGGTTAAGAAGCTAAACAGAAGTCACTTAAAAGTAGAACAGAAATCCTCAATAAAATTTTAGTAAATCAAATCTAAAAATGTATAAAAAGAATAACATACCATAACCAAGTGGGATTTATTCTAGGTATACAAGGGAAGTTTGATATCCAAAAATCAATCATTGTCATTCACTACATTAATAGGCTAAAGAAGAAAAGTTACATGACCATATCAATTGACTCAGAAAAAACACTTGACAAAATTCAATACCCATTCATTATAAAAACTCTCAGTACATTAGGAATAGAGGGGGACTTCCTTAATCTCATAAACAGCATATACAAAAAAACCTGTAGCTAACATCATACATAATGGTGAAAGTATGAATGCTTTCTCTCTAAGATCAGGAACAAGACAAGAATTTATGCTTTCTCCACTCTTATTCAACATATTACACAAAGTTCTAGGCACTGAAATATGGCAAGAAAAATAAATAAAATCATACAGATTGAAAAAAGAAGAAATGAAACTGTCTCTATTCCCAGATGACATTATTGGCTATATGGAAAATTCTTAGGAATCTACTAAAAAAATTCTTGGAACTAATAAGTGAGTTCAGCAAAGTCATAGAAAGCAAGATCAACACACAAAAACAAATTGCATTACAACAAATAAAAGTCCAGGACCAGAGAGCTTCACGGGTGAATTCTACCAAACATTTAAAAAAGAGTTAAAACCCATCCTTCTCGGGGCTGGCCCCGTGGCCGAGTGGTTAAGTTCATGCGCTCCACTGCAGGTGGCCCAGTGTTTCATTGGTTCAAATCCTGGGAGCGGACATGGCACTGCTCCTCAAACCACGCTGAGGCAGCATTCCTCATGCCACAACTAGAAGGATCCACAATGAAGAATATACAACTATGTACTGGGGGGCTTTGTGGAGAAAAAGTAAAAAAATAAAACCTTTAAAAAAAAAATACCCATCCTTCTCAAACTTTTCCAAAAAATTGAAGAGGAAGAAGAAGTTCCAAACTAATTCTACAAGGCCAACATTACTCTGATACAAAAACCAATCAAACATACTAAAAAAAAAAGAAGATTATAGGCCAATATCCCTGACAAATATAGATGCAAAAATACTCAATAAAATATTAGCAAATCAAATTCAACAATACATTAAAAGGATCATACACCATGATCAAGTGGGTTTATCCCAAGGATGCAAGGATGGCTCAATATCTGCAAATCAATCAACGTGATACACTACATTAATACAATGAAGGATAAAAATCATATGATCATCTCAATACACACAGGAAAAGCATTTGGCAAAATTCAACATCCATTTATGATAAAAGCTCTCAACAAAGTGGGTGTCAAGGGAACATGCCTCAACATAGTAAGGCAATATATGACAAACCTACAGCAAACATCATACTCGACAGTGAAAAGCTGAAAGCATTGCCTTTAAGATGAAGACAAGGATGCCCACTCTCATCACTTTTATTCAACACGGTACTGGAAGACCTAACCACAGCAATCAGACAAGAAAAGAAATAAAAGGCATCCAGATTGGAAAGGAAGAAGTAAAACTGTCACTATTTGCACATGACATGATATTACATACAGAAAACCCTAAAGACTCCACCAAAAAAGTGTTAGAACAAATAAATTCAGTAAAGTTGCAAGATACAAAACCAATATACAGAAATCTGTTGCATTTCTGTATACTTATAGTGAGCAATCAGAAAAAGAAATTAAGAAGACAATCCCATTTACAATTGCATCAAAAAGAATAAAATACCTAAAAATAAATTTAACCAAGGAAGTGAAAGACTTGTACTCTAAAAACTATAAGATATTGATGAAAGAGGATAACATAAATAAATGGAAAGATATATCAGGTTTATGGATTGGAAGAATTAATATTATTAAAATATCCATACTATCCAAAGCAATCTACAGATTCAATGTAATCCCTATCAAAATACAACAGCACTTTTCACACAGATAGAGAAAGATGAATCCTGTATGACTCCACTCATGTGTGGAAGTTAAACATGTAGACAAAGGGAACAGATTAGTGGTTACCAAGGGAAAGAGGGGGTGTGGGGTGGGCACAAAGGGTGAAGTGGTGCACCTACAACGTGACCGGCAATGATGTACAACTGAAATTTCACAAGGTTGTAAACTATCATAATCTCAATAAAAAGTTAAAAAATACAATGGCATTTTTCACAGAACTAGAAAAAATAATCCTAAAATTTGTATGGAACCACAAACACCCCAAATACCCAAAGCAATCTTGAGAAAGAACAAAGCTGGAGATACTATGCTCCCCGATTTCAAATGATACTACAAAGCTATAGTAATCAAAACTGTATGGTACAGGTACAAAAACAGACACATAGATCAATGGGACAGAATCGAGAGTTCAGAAATAAACCCACACTCATATGGTCAATTAATCTACGACAAAAGAGGCAAGAATATGCAATGGAAAAAAGATGGTCACTTCAATAAAGGGTATTGAGAAAACTGGACAGCTACATGCAAAAGAATGAAACTGCACCACTTTCTTACACCATACACAAAAACAAAATGGATTAAAGATTTAAATATAAGACCTAAAACCATAAAATTTCTAGAAGAAAACATAGGCAGTCACCTCTTTGACACTGGTCTTAGCAATATTTTTTTGGCTCTGTCTCCCCAGGCAAAGGCCACAAGAGCAAAAATAGACAAATGGGACCACATCAAACTAAAAAGATTTTGTACAGTGAAGAAAACCATCAACAAAATGAAAAGGCAACCTACTGAATGGGAGAAGATATTTGCAAATGATATATACAATAAGGGGTTAATATCCAAAATATATAAACTCATACAACTCAATATCAAAAAAAAATCAATCTAATTTAAAAATGGACATAGGACCTGAATAGACATTTTTCCAAAGAAGACTTACAGATGGCCAACAGAGACATGAAAAGATGCTCAACATCGCTAATCATCAGGGAAATGCAAATCAAAACCACAATGAAATATCACCTCACATCTGTCAGAATGACTGTTATCAAAAAGACAAGAAATAAGTATTTGCGAGGATGTGGAGAAAAGAGAACCCTCTTAAACTGTTGGTCGGAATGTAAATTGCTGCCACCTCTATGGAAAACAGTATGGAGCTTCCTCAAAAAATTAGAAATAGAAGGGCCAGCACCATGGCATAGTGGTTAAGTTTGTGCTTTCTGCTTCAGTGGCCCGAGGTTTGCAGGTTCACATCCTGGGCATGAACCTACACACTGCTCATCAAGCCATGCTGTGGCAGCATTCCATATACAAAGTAGAGGAAGATTGGCATAGATGTTAGCTCAGGGACCATCTTCCTTAAGCATAAAGAGGAAGATTGGCAACAGATGTTAGCTCAGGGCTAATCTTCCTCAGCAAAAACAAAAAGAAAAACAATTGTAAACAAAGGAGAAACAAGTCGGAGGGATCACTGTTCTGGATGTTAAGGCTTACTATATAGCTACAGTAATCAAGACAGCCTAGTACTGGTAAAGGGGGGGACACAAAACTCAGTGGAACAGAATAGAAAACTAGAATTATATCCACATGAATATGATCAATTAATATTTGACCAGGGGCAAATAAATCATTGACATTTTCAATAAATGGTGCTAGAGCAACTGGACATCTACAAGCAAAAGCATGAAACTTGACCTAAACCTCTCACTTTATACAAAAAATTAACTCAAAATGGATGACGGACTTAAATGTAAAACATAAAAGTGCTAGAAAAAAAATAGAAGATTTTCATGACTCCTGAGGACTAGGTAAAGAGTCCTTAGACTTGACACGAAAAACTCACATGTGTGCAAACACAAACAAACACATAAAAAATTACACTATGTCAGTTTTATCCCTGGATGTAGGTTTATTCCTTTTGGTTACAGTCAAAGGACAGTGTCTTATAGGTAACAACTGAGAATTGCAGATCCTTGTGCCCTGAGGGGGATCTGAACTTCCTCTAATAATGCTGGTACCTGAACATCTAGAATCTTCAACTTCTTAGCTACCTTGGCCTGGAAATGACTGCCAAAAGCTCTGAAAATATGGCAGGAAAATCAATGAGAAAGATAATGATTGATGGATTTTACCATTTTGAGCACCTAAATATGTACATATGAATCAAAGGATAACTTAGATGCTGAATCCAGTAATCCCCAAACTTTTGGTCACAAAGAAATCCTCTTACTTTCTCAACAGTGCACTCTGTGTCAAAATCTTTGTTTACTGAAACTAATAACTATGAATGACTGAGGGCATACTATGTGCCTGGTATTATGATAAGCATTTTACATATATTATCTCATCTGATATTAAAAAAATTATGACAGGTACTGTCAATCACTATTTCATATATGAGAAAACTGAAGCCAACTGAGGTTGAACCTAAGATCACTTAGCTGGTGGAATGGGGTTTGGAATGTAGATCTGTCTGATTTCAAAGTCAAATTTGCTAACCTCCCCATGCTAAAATGCATAAAAATGTGCTAGTTAAATTATAATATAAAATTGCTGCTTTTTAGATCAAAACTGTCATATAGCCTCAATTTTAATAATTCAACCTAATGATTAATCGCTTCCTTTATACTGTTCAGTAGGAGAAAACCACAGTTACCATACTGAGTTGACAGTATTCCAGTCCAAAGCAAAGGCATGTTCTATTATATTCAGCCTATGTAACCTTGACAGATTTTTTTACGAACTGCTATTTCAATGAGGCTTTTTGAAATATTGAAATAGCTCAGGGACTCTAGTCCTAAACTCAGGGCCGGAACCGCTGGTCTGCCTAGCTCCTCAAGCTCTTATTTTCATAGGCAGGACTGAGGGCCAAGATGGCAGATCTAGTAAGTGGCAATGCGGGATTAGAGCCACTCCTCTGATTCTGCTTCATCCAGAGAAACACTTCTCTGTGATATGACAGCATCTAAGATAGGCTCATTTAAGTAAATATAGTTTACCATTAACAAATAATTCCTGGGGCAATTGTTTGCTTAAATACCTATTTATACACAGGATATATACACAGTCTCTGAAACTCAGTGTTTTCTTAGTGCTTTTCCAATTTTGTTAAGGGAGTGGGACATAGAAGGGAATGCTTAGCTATTTCTATTTAGATGAACCAAGGACAGTATTTCACAGGGCATATTTCTTCCTATTCTAGATCATTTGCTCATTCATTAAATACAAAATCTTCAAGAAGCCAGCAAACTGAGAAACCAGGAAGATAATAAATTTAAGAGACAAATAATAGGACATCACGTAACATCGTGGGGTAGGGGTGTTGGTTGGAGTGGAACGGCTTCCTTGCTGTTTGGGTGTAGTTGTCAAATGAAGCCAAAGTTTCCCCAGCCTTCTGTGGATGTTTTTGCAGGAGTCCTCTGTTTAGTGTGACGTCTGCTGTCAAATGTGATTCAGGGCCAAGAAGATGCCAGTTCTAGATTGCCTGGAATACTGAGTTAACCTCAAGAGAACTTCAGAAGGTGTTCCAGTAAATAAGGAATTTAACAGTGACAGCTGAAAACAAATTGCAGCACCAGATTTTGAGACATAAAATGCTTCAACTTATTAATGGCAACATTTCTAAAAGTTACGATAACTATTTGACTTGAGTATTATGAGGTAAAATATGTGGCTTTCGTCAGGAGCTAGCCACCCATTTACAAAAGCCCATAATCTTTCAGCTACTACTGACCTATCAATCATAGAGCACTTCCATGCTCCACCTGGCATTTAAGCAAGCCAGCAGAAGCCGTGACTCAGTCTCTGCTGCCTCACCTCTAGGACTAGACTGTGCTGAGGATTATACCACACCATCTTGTGTGTTTTACAGCACCTTTCTTCTCTGGAGAATTGCAAAGGATTTACAGAGTTGGAAAGTAAGTAAGGACAGGAATTGTTCTCCTATTCTTCCTGAGAAGACAAGGCTACCGAGGAAAAGATTAGCCATTTTTATCTGACTAAATACTTTCCAGTGAGGAGAGCAACTGGTGTAGTGGTAACGACCAGAGTTCCAGTCCTGTCTCGGCTCTCGTGCCTCTCTGTAACCAGATTAGTCCCTAATTGTCTCCATTTCTTCAGCTTTAAGGAAGGGGTAGGACTAGTTATCAAAGAAGGCAGACCCCTAAGATCTACAGGGCTTACAGCACAAATATAAATGGACGCCCCAGATGCTCTGATCTTCCGACTCCACACGGTTCTACATAGGAAGGGCTCATGTGGAAGGCTGTGGACGGCCCACTGTGTACACGCACCCTCCCAAATGGCTGTCCCTCAGCCACCCCTGTGGCCTAGGGTTGAAAGCTGGAGTACCCAAAGCGCAGTCAGGAGGGATGCAGACTCTGGATGGAACATCGTTTTGGCCTCTCAGACTCCTTGCCGCATGAGCGGGGGCAAGTGTGGAGAAAGGTCAGCGTGGAACCCTCCAAAATGCAGGGCCCCGGCAAGGATCCATTCGCCCCGGTCTAGGCGGACTCATTCCTCCAGCTGCTTAGAGTACTCCCGCACACAGCCCTCAACCTCAGCTGTCATCTCTTGTTCTCTCCGTCTCTCTTTCTCCAGGAACTGCCCTACACTGAAGAAACCTGCCTCAAATAAGTCACACCCCATTCCTGAGGGCAGCCTCCATCCAATATTGAGTGACGTAGGTGCATAAACTCCTCAGAGCTCCCCCAGAGGGTTAGCTGAGGCCTTTAGGGAGACTGCACCCCAGCCAACTTCTCTTTTGCCCAGTCCTGCTTCCTTCCCTTCCCCCACACTATCCCCTTCTCAGAGTCCCTTTCTTGGGGAACCGGATCCTCAACTAAGAGTGATACTAGAAACACTCCCCTAAAAATGCTGAATAAAATAAAAATTTTAAAAACTGATTAAAAATAGTCCGTTATGTAATGCTTATTCATCTCACAAAAAATGGACCTTGATACAAAGTTAAAAAGAGATCTACTTCAGGGTTAATTTAATCAAACTCTACTTGTATAGGTCTTTGTTTACTCACCGTTATTTTTGTCCTTCAGCAGTTGAGTGGGGAGAGAAGTGATTTGAGGCAGAGGGAGTGAAGAAAAAGGTCCCCTCCTCAGTCAGTTTAAGATCGAACAGAAAGATCAAACATTTCTGTTGTTATCGTATGAGGCAAAGGGAAATACACATTTTATCTCTATGTTCACAGAGCTTCTAACAGAGACCTTTGCAGCGTGCGTGGCTGGAGTTCTCCAAGGACTTCTGATCCCTTAGAAATACTAATGCATTTATTTTCAAGGTGCATGGTGATCTTCAGAGTTTTATTGAATGGCTGGAAGAGCAAAATCTATTCTCCCTAGCAAGGGGAAAATGCACAGTGTCCAGATGAATTCTCCCCAGCTACTTGCCAGCTATTATAATGAGATAACATGACCTGGGAAGAAAGAATTGAGGTCTGATCCTATAACGAGCATGTGTTTGTCTCTCCTGCTCATTTAGCCTTCTAATCTCTTCCCTCCTTTAAAAAGAAAAGTCTATTCAATATCAAAATAAGGTCATGGTTCGTTTGCTGGAGCTGAGAGACAGAGGCTGATTCGGCAAGAAAAGCTAACAAAGCAGTGGTTAGCGGTCAAAAAAAGAATTGGCGGAGAGAAATAAAGCCCTCGACTTTGTCTTTGGGGCAGAAAGAAAAACATCTCCTCAGAGGACACAATAAGAAATACCTAGTTAGGAAATTCACTTCCTAATTCTAACATCTACAGTGTCCATAATTTCATATCCCAAAATTTGGACATGCTGCCATATGATCTGACAGGTGGCCTTATAATAGGAAAAAACAATTGAATTTAGTAACGTTCCAGAAACTGCTGTATGTTTAGTGTTAAAATCCCATAGCTTCTCTTTCTAACAGGATAATTTATAGATCTGCTTTTCATATCTCTTTTTTTTCAAAGATTGGCACCTGAGCTAACAATTGCTGCCAATCTTCTTCTTTTTTTTTCTTCTCCCCAAAGCCCCCCAGTACATAGTTGTATATTCTAGTTGTGAGTGGCTCTGGATGTGCTCTGCTTTTTGTATCTTAACCAGTAATTCTTCTCTCCCCCAAGAAAAGTAGAAGCGGGACACAGTAAACCTTCGTGGGATATATTCAATGTGTAATCATGCCCCAGCGGACAGAGCTGCTAAATTCCTGAACTTTCAACTTGGGAAATAGTAAATTCATTTATAGTAGGGAAGTAAATAAGACGGGAAAATAACCTCAAAGACTTTTTTCACTGAGCCACCCAACCATGAAAAGAAGGACCCACCTTGATACTCATAGAACTGAAAAGATTTGTATTCTTCCAAAATTATTTCATAAACTGGAAAGGGGTAAGTGTACAGAGGCTGTCTATTCCTTAGGGAACCATAAAGTAATAGGCTGTATTTTGATAGCCAAAGATATTATTTGATTCAAAGATAACATTAGTCAATATTTACAAAGTGGGGCCGGCCCGGTGGCGCAGCAAAGTTCACATGCTCCACTTCTCAGCGGCCCAGGGTTCGCCAGTTCAGATCCTGGGTGTGGACATGGCACCGCTTGGGACGCCATGCAGTGGTCGGCATCCCAAATATAAAGTAGAGGAAGATGGGCACAGATGTTAGCTCAGGGCCAGGCTTCCTCAGCAAAAAGAGGAGGACTGGCAGTAGTTAGCTCAGGGCTAATCTTCCTCAAAAAAAAAAAATTTACAAAGCACTTTTTATGTGAACAGCTGTGTGCCCAGTCCTTTATATCCTCAACCACTCTGTGAGGGAAGGGATACCATCCTCATATCGTAGATGACGAAAATGAGACTCAAGAATTAGGTAATTTGCCCAGGATGCAAAGTTTGTCAGTTGTGGAGCCCACATTCAACTTCAGATCTGACTCTCCAAAGCCCTCTGTTTTCTACTATGACTGTGTCTCTTTAATCCTGAAATCAATGGTCAGAGTTCTAGTTGTTACTTTGAGCTGAAGAAATTCTGAGATCATTAAATCATTACTCGTGCATTTGCTCTGCTCTTCCCCTCTTTTCTCTCAACAGCTAACGCTGTTTAATGAGTCAAAAAGATCTCTGCGTATATGATTATCAGATCATCCGCAAACTTGACCTGGCAATCTTAGAGGAGTAAAAGAATGCCAGATGTGCTTATGAAATCCAGAACAATGTGCCCTAGGCACAGTATCTGAGGTACTGTGATTGCTCCCAGCTCTGATGTCACTTACCTGCCATGGGTAGTGTGGTGTACTGGCTGCAAAGATGGCCATCAACAAATATTCCCATCTTTTATAGGCACATGCCCATCCTTAAAGAGTTCAAGACTACTTCTCTTCCCCTTGCATCTGGGCTGGCTATGTGATTTGCTTTGACCAATAGAATGCAACAAGTGACTCACACTGTTTTAGTTCTGGACCCAGGCCTCAAGAGACCAGGCAGCTTCTCCTTTCACTCTTGTTTGGAAACCTAAGCCACTATATAAAGAAGTTCAGCTATTCAAGAGGACACACCATGTGTAAAGAGAAGTCCAACCCAACAGCCAGCACCAAGCACCAAATGATTGAGTTAATCATCTTGCATCATGGAGCTCCAGAAAAATGCAGCCACGTAAGTGAGAATGGTTGACACCATGTAAAGTAGAAAAATGAATCAGCTGAGCCCAGCCAACTCACAGAATTGTAAGAAATAACACACAGTTTTTGTTTTAAGCCCTAAGATATGGGGTAGTTTGTTGTACAGTAATAGGTACAGATATAGATGGGCCCACACTGGCTATTGTTCCAGAACTAGCAACAAAGCAAAATTTTACCCATCTTCCAGTGGCCAGCATATACAGTACTCATTCTAGGCATTTCAGGCAACACCAGCTGCCAACTGAAGGTGGGTAGGAAGAGGGAGACCATCCTGACACCAGTTTGCTCCACATCCTTACTCAGCATTGAAAGACTGGACCATCTAGCGTGTTCAGCAGAGGTGATACAGGCCTTCTGGATCAATTAATCATCCGGCTCTCTTCTGTAAATAGACATTTTTTGCAATCTTTTGGATCAAAGAAGAAGAACAGAATAACATTTCCAAGCTATGGATCCCAAATCTTTGCAAAATTAAGCTTGAAATCTGGCTTCATAGTGCCCAACAACAGGGCTCCCCTCGCCATCCCTAAGTCTCCCTTCAAACTGTCCTCAGATAGCAGTTCCACACCCCAGCACTGATGTACACGGAACTTCTGCTCCCTCTCATCCATCTTCTCTGTAGGAGGCAGAATCTCTCTGCCTCTGTGAGGAGAAAATGCTCTTCCCCAAGATGCCAGGATGCACCACGAGTAATACAATCCTCAACCAAGGGTTTCATTCAAGGACAATGTTTCCTCTTAGACCTACTGGGCACTGGTCATATAGAAGAATTTGTTCAGTTTCTCAGTGCCCCTTCACTTGGAGCCCGTTTAAAATTTCTGTCCCCATTGTACGGACTTAAGAAAGCTTCATTTTGACTTTCTTTGATTGCATATGTTGTTGAAACGGTGAGAACTTTGTTCTATTTCTGGTTTTATAAATACATACAAGCTTTTAAAAATCTCCATTGCACAGAAAAAAAACCTCTAAAAAAGGGATAAGACATACAGAAAATAATGAAACTCATTCTATGGAGAGTAAATTAACCAATTTAATTTGGAAAGAGGCAGGAGAAAGGAAGACTCTATTATAGGGGAATTAGATTGAGGTTTGGTAATCATAGGAAGAAAGAACATCTGCCTGTGTCTTCACGATGGCGGACTGCCTTGGAAGTGGCACTAAAAAAGGGGGGAGGGGGTGGTGAGTGGAAAGGGAACTTCCTTGGGTAGAAAATTCAAGAAGAATCAGGAAAAGATGACTTTCAAACAGAAGATAAGGAGGTCAAAGGACAGGGCAGAAGGAAACTGCTAGAGTGTTTGAGACCAAATAAAAAGAGGAAATTTAGGTGGGAAAACCCATTCTGTGAGTCTGAGAAACAGTATTCTTGGTAATGGTTCTTAAAAATAGTCCAGCTACTAAAACAGAAATATTGTCTAGACAAGAGATTTTATCTTTTGAAATTTTTTATTCTTTAAATGTGAGGTTTATTTAAGTTAGTTAATTTCATTAAAGATTCTTTACTTTTTAATTAAAAATAAGAGAAGGTCCTTTCTATGCTGATCGCCCATCTCGTGGCACAGGGTTTGGGACAATTTGATCAGGCCTCTGTCCTCCACCAGGTTATTCGAGGCCTATCAGAGGGAGGATTGTCAAAAAGGAAAACTAATCTCCTGGATCTAACACAGTCATGAGCCTGACAGCTGTGCACATCCTCTTTGCTTTTGACCCCTAAGGTATGAACTGGCTGCCACAGCTGCCGCAAAATTCCCCTGCTCAGACAAGAACAGCTTCTCCTTCGCCCCTCGCTGCTTCTCAGATCATAAGCTCCATCCTGCTTTGATGCCCGAGTGCGCTACTGAGTCTCAGTTTCCACACACTCCAAGCAAACTCTGATTTAATTATTTGTGTTGTATCATGGACTGCAAAAATACCTATAATTAGTCATTATCTGGAGAAGACACATATCTCCTTTAAAACCTCATTTTCATTTTTAAAAAGCCAGCCTTCTAACGGAGGTATCATTTCCTTATTTAGAAAAGGATTGTCTGTTTGTTGGCCTGATTCCCTAACTCACCCAAAATAGAATACCTAACATTCACATAACACTTCCTCTGTGCCAGGCACTTGCTCAGCGTCTTCGCAACGACCCTGTGAGGAAGGCACGATTATCTTCCTCTTCCTCAGTTCACAGACAAGAAGCTGAGATGATCTGATTTGTCCTGGCCATGCTCTAGGGAGTGGCCAAGATGGATGGCGACCACCTCACAGAAAACTGTGTTTGTGATAATATCTTCCCTTTATCCTTCTAGTTTATTCTCCATCCTTTTGAACCCTACTTTCTGCCCCAGGAGCTGACATGTTCAGAATACATCAACATAACCCATTACCATTGGCTCTCGTCAGTTTCAGCCAGTGGGCAGCAGTGTCAGGAGATCAGAAGCTGGAAGGGAGTGAGCAGGGATGGTTATTCCCCGGGGTTCCCCGGGCTGGGCTGTGAGTTGGCTGCTCCCCTCCACTGAAGGCCACGGGGCCTGTCAGGCGGCCCTCTCTACACAGCCCTCTCTCTGGGTTTCCCTGACCTCTCCTTTCACTTGTTCCTTCAGTCCTGGCAGTATTAATGGGAACCCGTATTGGCACAGGGTACACCCCATCCCTGTTGCTTTTCCTGAGCTAGACCCACACCCTTGTAAATGGACTTTGCATCAAACTCTTCTCTTATTACCCAATCTTAATGTGCCATCTGTTTCCTGTCCAAATCTTAACTAATACAATATTGAAAATGTTGGCAAGACACTACAAACCTCACCAAAACTTTACCACTCTATAAAATCCCTACTTAAGATGCAATCTCAAAAATGAGGAGAAAGAGTCCTTTTCAAACAACCAGGCTTTTCTTTATTGGGAGTTAAGAACTCATGGACTCAGAATCAGATGAAGAAGAGAAGGTCTGTTTCTTCCTGCATAGATAAAAACATTGTCAAAGGGATATGTTTATTTTAACAATTATCAAAGTTAGGGTGCCCTGACCCACAAGGTTGTTTGGGAATCCAAAATGTCTGACGGCACCATGGATCCTCCTCATTGTTTCTTACCCTCCTGCCTTCTTGACTCAGAGTAACATAGAGGCCCATCTGCCTCCTTAAAACTCTGACCTTGGCTGTGTTATACAACCTCCCTAAGCCTCGGTTCCTCTTATGGACTGAGTGTTTGTGTCCCCCCAAAATTCATGTGCTGAAGCCCTAATCCCCAATGTAATAGTATTTGGAGATGGGGGTCTTTGGAAGGCAGTTGGGGTTAAAGGAGGTCATGGGGGTGAGGCCCTCGTGGTGAGATTAGTGCCTCTTTAAGAAGAGACAGCAGAGCTTTCTCTCTCTCCTCTACGTGAGGACATAGCGAGAAGGCGGCCATCTGCAAACCAGGAAATGAGCTGTCACCAGAAACAGAACCTTCCCAGACCTTTACCTTGGATTTTCCAGCCGCCAGAACTGTGAGAAAATACATTCCTGTTGGTGAAGCCATGCAGTCTGTGGTATTTCGCTATGGTAGCTTGAGCAGTCTGAGACAGTTTCCTTACCTTTAAACTGGAGGTGATAATACTCGAGTATCCACGTCGGAATGCTGTTCTCCCACTTACTAGTTGTACAGCCTTGGTCAGGTTGGTTAACTGTGCCTCAGTTTCCTCATCTGCGAAATTAGAATAATAATAGTGTATACCTCTTAGGCTTGGGAGGATTAAATGAGATAGCCACGAAAGGACTTATCACAGTGTCTGGAACTTATGAAATCTCAATTGACATTAATCGTCATCAATGCTATGGAAACACAGCGTGAATAACTCTGCTGGGGATAGGACTGCCTCAGCACAGCCTTCTTAGAAGAGGCAATAAAGAAAGGAGGCAAGACCACATCCTATAGTCAGCCCTCTTTGCTCTCCCAAAATATCTAACCCAATGTTAACCATATAATAATAAACGATTATTACCTGCTCTTTGATTGACAAATTAATATTTGAAACAATAATCTAATTACAAATGCATGAATTTAATAATGTAGAACTTATTTTATGAGCGATTGAGGAGTAAGTGTGCAAAGTGAGCTGACTAGTAAGAAGGGAATTCAGTAGGCACTTCATGAGTTCACTGGTCATCCCTTTGAATGAGGGGTAAGAGGTAGAGGTGATATAAGGAGCTAGAGAGAGGATGTACTTAACCTTAAGCCTCTTTATGACAGGATGTGTAGCCTTACTGAACTCTGCGGATGTGAATTTCCTAACCAAATGGCATGTTCCTTCAGGTAAAAATTCACACTTCATTTTACACATGACCCCACTCCCTAGGAACATCTCAGAGTACTGAGCACACACAGACTTCAACATATCTTTACTGAAAGAACGAATGTTGAGTAGCCCGCCCCTCACACTGTCAGTCCATTAAAGATGACTTCCTGAAAAAGAAAGAATTTCAGGAGCCATTTGAGTGACAAGTACAAGATGGTGAGTTCACACAAGGGACTTGTTTCCATGCAGACAAATAGCTTGGGAAAAGTCAGGTTTATAACTAATTTCTCATAACATTTTGTCACTCTTCTTTTCTAGTTTGGTTTAAAAAGAATTGCATAGTTAAGAAGAAGAGGGATGGGGAGTGGGAAGTGAAAAGAGGAAGGAAAGAAGAGGAAGAAGAATACCCTAAAAGCCCTGGGAGAAGCCCAGGGACAGACTTGGGTAGGTACTCTTGAAAGAGCAGGAGTCCCCACTTCTCCTTCTGTGGGAAACGAGGAACATTGAAGCCAGTCATAGAATGAGGCAGCAGGACCATCACCTGCTCTACAATCCAAGCCTGATTCGTGTGAACAAACAAAACCAGGAATTGCTCAGTTATCAACCCGGCCCTCCTGTTTCTCTAGATTTAAAAAAATGCATTCAATCCATATTCATAGAGTTTTGGGGGACTCACCACTTTACTAGACCTGATTGCTGGGGAGATAGCAAGATGAATTAGAATAGATATCTGTTCCCAATGACTTTCCATCTTGAGGGATGCAAAACACACAAAAGTGTCTATATAGAAAAGAATATTACATGTAGGAGAGATTGACTCGAAAATCACAAAAAGTTAAATCCTTGTTAATTATAAGGCTGATCAGAGAGGAAGTAGAGGAGTAAAAGATTTCTCACAGGATATAAATCTGAGAAATGTCTGAAGGAAATGGAGGACCTGGCTTGACTAGGATATGTAAGATCATTACAAATTAGGGTTGGGGGAATGATCTGAGGAGAAGTTGGACAAAATAAGCAAGCTATATTTCTCACTTAGAAATTGGGTTCCAAACCCCAAAAATAGTATTGTTGAGCATATTTGAGATTTATTTTTCTCTCAAATAAAAGAAATCCAAAGGGGCTGATCCAGGTCTGGTATGACCCAAGCTCTTTTTAGTTTTTTGTTTCATCATCCTTGAGATGTGAGCCTTATATCCTTATGTTCTCAAAATGGCTGCTGAAGCTCCAGCCATCAAGTCCACGCTTCAGACAAAAGGAAGGAGTAAAAACTAGAGCAAATAGGCACATACTTCTCTTCTGAGGAGCTTCCCCAACAACTTCCATTTATATCTCATTGTCTAGAATTCTGTCACATGGCTACCCCTTGCCTGCAAGGGAGGCTCAGTTATATGGCTGTTTTGGTTGGCACTTCACTACTCCCAACAGAATCAAATATTTATGACTAAAGAACAATTCTAGAGTTCAGCAACAAGTAATAGCAAAAAGTTTCTGCACAAAAGATTAAGAGTGCATATAAGAAACTAACCCTGTAATTTGTGGCCTATATCAGACTTTGACAAGGGAGTTCAATCCAATGTGAAAATTATTGCTATTGCAAAGTAGGCCACTTTTGAAGAGATGGATGAAAAGGTTGTCAAAGAGCTCTTGAAAAACCTCAGGCAGAGGAATTGTTAAGGGTGGAACTTGTTCCACTGGATGTGTAATGCCAATCACTGTGGAAACACACTCAGGACCAGCAGAGCACACATGGCAGTCAGTGGCTCACACAAAGCATGACACTGTAATGCCTCTCTTAGGGCCATCAACATCCAAGTGTCTCTCTTAAGAACTTCAAGCTCCCTCATGTTGACATTTGATGCATTTTCAAACTGTCCTCATGTGATTTTGACTTCCCATCGAGTTTCAATGATAAATTGAGAAACTTCCATACACTATTTTGTAAAAAGTATTTTGTTGTATTTTAGGATTACAAATGTAATTTTTATAAATATAGGTCAAAAATATTGATTTAAGACATAAATATGTTCTCTAAAGTTTTAAAACCAAAAGACAGTCTACCAAGGCAACGTTAACCAGGAAGATGTTCTGCAGAATATGCTTACAACTGCATAATGTGCATAGCGAGAGTCCAGCAAGAGATAAACACAGGCAGTTCACAGGGTCCCTGCATAGCTCAAAGCCACTGAGGGCGCCATGTGCACTGTGGTCTCTGCTAATTGCACCCCTGGGGCACAACCCTATAGACCAGCCTGCGATTGTGGCCCACGCCGCAGTCCTGGTAACAAGTGTCTATGGAAGAGGACGCCCCTCTTCAAGTACCACACAACACCTGCTGAAAACAACTGTAACACTTTGTTCTCAGAAATGGTTTACAATTTGAAAGCTCTTTAACATATGAGCCAATTGGGCTCATTCTTTTTTTAACCACAGAGGAAACAGTTTTGGGTAAGTTCAGCAACTTATGCAGAGTCGCACACCTCCTAAGTGGCAGCATCCATGGCCCACTGATACAACTACACGTATTAGGACTGTACCTGAGGGGCTGGATTGAGTGTCTCCTGAAGTTACTCAGATCATACCATTCTAAATTTATTTTTTCTAATATCAGTGGTGAGTGTTGAGAGAATATAAATCTCTTTTTCTTCCTCTGGTTTATATAAATAATACAGGGACCTTAGACAGTATAAAATTGTTAGTTTGTTTAATTGTATGGTTAAATAAAACTTGCTTTCAGCCCCTCTCGTATCCAAAACGCACCCACCTCAAACAAAACAAAATCCTTAGTTTAAATTTACATGAAAGGCGCTAGACTTGGCATAAAGGAGCCTGGATGCATTCCTAACTCTGTAACTAAAGAGAATTTTCATCTCCAGGAGCCTCAATTTCCCCCTCTGTCAAAGGAGGGAATAAGAGCCTCAATACCCCTTTAAGCTTTACATTCCAGGATTCAACGCTGGCCCTGTTAAAAACCCATCCAAGCTTACTGAAAGGACTTGGACACTCCCAAAGTAAAGCCACATGACACAGTACGGAACAACGCCAGAAAAATGTGGCTTGCCCACGTGACAAGATGGCCTCTATAAATAGGAATCCCAGAATATCTCTTCATGAGATGCGGCTGGTAGCTCTCAGCTGCCTGGAGCTGCGATAGATTTAGAAGAAACTTCTTTGTTTGGCTCTCATCCCCTAGTTCTAAAAATCCAGTAGCTAATTTAAGATTTAGCACCAGTAAGATCAGTGTTTTATGCAGCTTAATACACCGACAACTTGTGGAACTAGGGTTAGTGCCCATGCATCGTCGGTTTACGACTTCCAGAGGAAAATTTGGGAGATAGTCCTGCTCTGTTTCCTACTTAGCCCTCCTCAGAATAAGCTGGCATTGTGTTTTAAAATAGGGCAGCAAGCTGTATTCCCCTAGCTTGGGCCTACCTGGGTCTGGAAACCTGCTGGGAGAAAGGAAAGAAAATAAACTCAATTCTTCTGTCAGCTTCTCCCCACCCCACACCCAAATCCCCAGGGTTGTAAGGGGAGACGGAGGAAAGATAAGGAGGCAGGAAAAGACCTACTTGACATGTTCAGTGTTGATTCTCTTGGCCTTTCGATGCATGACCAAACCTGTCTTTTTCCTGGGGGCACATTTGTGGATTATTCAGAGCTCCTTGATGCATCTTCTTTAGCTGACCTGTTGCTTCCTCCCTCACATCAACTCCTGCCTCAGCAATAAACCCCAGAGCCCTGTACTTCCAGAGCCCCATTGTCTTTGCAGAGCCCATTCTGGAAGGTTCCAGCCTGGTTCCCTTTCATAGCATCCATGGGAAAGTCAGGCATTGTTGCCAAATGGTGAAGGTGCAAACTTGGCTTTTGCCCTGCCTTCATATGTGGCTTCACTCAGTCTTTCATGTCAAGACCATCTTCCATGGTACCTCAGACAGTAGTCTGGTATGTCCCCCCAAATCCAGGGACACATATCAAGCTTTCTGATTGGTCTCCTTACAGCCCCTCTCGCTGGGCTGAAGTGAGAGGGAAGCATCCAATACTCCTCAGGAGTTGGGAGTAAGGAGTAGGCTCCCAGCACACAGACAACTCACCAAAGACGTTCCCTCTCTTGGCTTTTTAAACATCAATCCTTCTTATCCTCAAAGTGCATATTGGGCTCAAGGTCATACAGCTCATTTTTGACCATCTCCCTGGAAAACCCCATGTGGGTGGTCTAACCTCAGTTGATGGATGTGTAAGAACCTGCCCTCTGTCGCTTTCTTCTCAGGCAACTGGGGCCTGTAGGGCTGGTCAAACAGAAAGAATTTCTTTTTAATATCCTTTTACTTGTTTACAAGCATTATTCTACTCCTAAAAATATCTCTATAAACATTCAATAAACCATATATTGCTTTCCTAGAAATATAAAAAACTAATATTTTTCATCTCCTCCTTCTCATGGACCCTTCTTCTTTTGTGCCTTGCCCTCTTAATCACTACTTTCCTTACTCCTCCCATTCTTAATTGTTTCAGTATTTCTGCTGTCCCAGAGTATTTACCCAAAGAAATATAGAAGAAAAAGTTAAGAAGAACTTCAGAGTTCATCAAATCCAACTGGTTAGATGAAAAATAGTAACACCAAGGCAAAAGGCACTTGACCCAAGTGACAAAACTAGTGAGTATCAAAGTCAGGATGAACGTACAAGTCTCCTTATTTCTAACATAGTGCTACCTCCATTTCAAAGAAATTATTCTTTCTCCTTATTGTTCCTCTTTAAGTAATAATAATAAGACTTTAAAACTTAACATGACTCTTCCAGATAAGATCCAATGAATACCACACAGGTGAATACTCTTGAGTCTACACACTCTCCCAGTCTTTCCTCCCCTCTCCTCTTTCTCTCTCTTTAAACCCTCATGTTTCCTCCATCCTACTCTGTCCTATTGCCAACTAGCCACCAAATTCTTTTTGAATTTCCCACATCCCTTGTTTCACAAGGTAGATGAGTTCACGTGACATATCCCAGTCCAGAAAAGATTTTACCTTGATCATCTCTAAGCCTCTCCAAAAAGATCTGGAGGAGCTGGAATGATGAGCAGAGCCTGTGTTAAAGGACTGGCCGTATGCAGCATTCTGAAGGGAGGGAAATTTACCTTCAAACCTCTTTGGATCACTTCTCTTTATAGCTAACGCCATCAGTCCCAACAAAGTTTCCAGTACTGTCTTGGTACTCTCCCGTTAACCAAAGCCCCCCTCATATTTGCTGCCAAAATGACCTGTCCAAACTTCAGCCCCTGACGCATTACTTTCTTCTATTAGCCTGTGGAAAATAAGGACTAATCATATTGTTTTTTTTTGTTTTGTTTTGCTTTTAAAGATTTTATTATTTCCTTTTTCTACCCAAAGCCCCCCGGTACATAGTTGTATATTCTTCGTTGTGGGTTCTTCTAGTTGTGGTATGTGGGACGCTGCCTCAGCGTGGTTTGATGAGCAGTGCCATGTCCGCGCCCAGGATTCGAACCAACGAAATACTGGGCCGCCTGCAGCGGAGCGCGCGAACTTAACCACTCGGCCACAGGGCCAGCCCCACTAATCATATTGTTTGAACATATAGTCCATCCAGCACCCTCAGGAAGATTCCACTCACCGCTTTCTTTGAGGGCTACCCTGCGATGGGGTGAGGGGCGGCAGCAGTCCGTCTTCACTTGCGCCCACATACAAGCTACCCATCTGTGGACCAAGCTTGGCCTTTTTTATCCTCCAACAACTGAAAGGTAAGGGAAGCCCCCATACGGTCTTAGATGTGAGCTGTGAAAGGCAGTAGTACAACCATAGTGAGTGGTAGAAGGGTCTAGGACAACTGCTGACACGCACTTGTGTCCTCTGTCCTTGCTCACACGCATCTGGATGTACCAATTCTGTCTTACCGTGGATTGCTGCTTGCCTGCCTGAACTTATTACTCAGTGAGTCTGACAGAACCCAGCTGATGGTGGGCAGTTTAGGCCACATGTCACTTGATGTCCCATTCTCAGTCATTCCTTCTCTACTAGGGCCCCACAGTGTGCCAGAGCTGTATTTTGAATAGTTAATAGCTCTCTGCTGCAGATGGTATGGTCTTGCTCTAGCACCCTGGGTCTATGTTGCTCTTCTTCCATTGGAGCTTGCCATAAACTCCACATTCTTTCTCAGCACAGACATCTCTAACACCAGAGGGTCTGCAGAGCATGAGGTCAAAGTGGCAGGGCTGCTGGCGCCACATACCGCACCTGCTGCAGAGCCCCACTCAGATGGGCTGTTCTCTGAGCCCTCCTCAAATCCAGAACTTCAAATCAACCACAGGTCACTTCCATGCTCCTAAACCTGGAATGTGCTGCCTCCAGAACCCAAGAAGGCCTTCCGGATGTTGTGCCTCCTTTTTAGTGGTGGGAGTCATGAAATGTGATCATTTGTCTTTTATTTCGAAGGATTGTCTTGTCAGAAGACATCCATGACCCTTCGAAGGACTGAGTGCTCAAAAGAGAGAGAGTGCATGGAGCACAGTGGAGGCCATGCCTCCATGCCTGCAGGAATCCAGGCATCAATACTTTCCATGGAATCATTCAGCCACATGGAAACTCGGTCATAGAAGCGGGATTCTAATTCTGACCCCTGTCACGCTCATCCACAAACTCACTTTGAAACCCTTCCCCGGTCCATTAAAGGAAGATGGCACACCAACCCCTCTGCCCCTACTATGGCCATGAAACTGCTCTGCACTCACATGAGCTGAGCAGGAGCCAGAGAAGCAGCAAATCTCTCACCAGCCAGGAAGCAGACCTCAAATCCTAGACTGCCTGTGTCTCTCCCACCTAAACACAGCCACTGTACCGCCGTAAACCAGAGTTGGGGCCAAAGCCTGGGGAAGAAAATAAGGAATACTTTGAGAATTAGAACTGTGTTTAATATTTTAACAATTATGACTACACGTGGTGAAGAAAGAAATAACTAATTCTTAAGCTATAGGTGTTTGGGACCTGCCTGAGAATCTGACACTTGGTTTGTATACTGTGTTTCTGTGGCTGCCTTAAAAAGAAGAATACCTTTATCTAGCCTGGGATTTCATACAATAGCTTAAGTGAAGAAACCAAGAAAGTGCTCATATCATCAGAGGTTAAAGAAGGAGGAGAAGAAGGATTCCTATACCTTCCTTATGTCCCTCGCATATATAAGAATGCATGTCCCAGTCTAGCAGCTGAAACCAGAAACAGTCTCTCCTTCACCACCTCTCCATGGTTGCCAGGCAGCTGGGGGAATCATGCTCTTGTGCATCATGCACACATCTGCTGGTCCTAAGCACCTCTAGCTAAGTTGGCATCAGCCATTCTTCCGTCGTCCAGCACTGCTTGATGAAAAGGTCTGTCATATTGCAGTGGTGGAAGGGGGACACCCCTCCACATAAGGCTACTCCCCCTTTTTCTTCTCTGGACCCCAAGGCTCAACTCCTACCTCCCACTCAATGTCTCCTTCATTGCTGTCAAGTGATGTGAGGGAAACAGGAAAGGAAAACACAGCCCTCTCCGACACCATGTAGGGCCCCCGACTCTGCCTCTCCTATCTCAGGAAGGAGAAGAAAGCGGAGAGGAGAGGAGGGCCATGGAAGCTGGAAGCAGAGGAAAGAAGAGAAGGAAAGCTTCACCTCTCTGTATTCCCAAACTGACTCCTCTCCCTCTCAAGCTCCTTCACGGCCAGTCTCACCCTTTTTCTCATCACAGACCTGTTCCTCCAGCATTTTCTCTCTAAGCTCTGGCTGCCAGGTACTGCCCTTTGCCTCCCACAGGCTGACCCTTCCTGAAGTGTCTATCTTTAAAACCCTGCAGGGGCTGGCCCTGTGGCCGAGTGGTTAAGTTCGTGCGCTCTGCTTCGGTGGCCCAGGGTTTCACCAGTTCAAATCCTGGGAGCGGACATGGCACTGCTCATCAGGCCATGCTGAGGTGGTGTCCCACATACCACAACTAGACGGACCAACAACTAAAAATATATACATATACAACTATGTACTGGAGGGCTTTGGGGAGAAAAAGGAAAAATAAAATCTTTAAAAATAAATAAATAAAACCCTGCAACTCTCCCTTACAGTGGATTTGAGTTAAGGAAAAGTCCACGCTTCTCAGCTCTGATAAAGATTGGGAAGAGGAGCCTGCAGGCTCCTATTTCATAAGCTGTTCTACGTAATAATAGGGTGCCATGGAGATGTGAGAAATAATTTCCAGGTACGTCATAGCCAAAATCAGCTGTGCAGACAGTGGTGGTGGAGGACTGCGAACCACACAACAACTATAACCACCACGCTCATGTCCTGCAATGGCAAAATGTGCCCTAAGCTCCAAACTAATAAGCACATCAAGCATGAAATGTGCAGTAATATAGTACCACAAGCCTTCTAACAAAAACAGTGGTCTCCTGCCCTATCCTTCCCTACCCACATCACAACCCCACAAGCACCACTCTCAGCTCTTTCAACTTCATTATTTAGTAATTATCTCCATATTTTTAATCACTAGGCTCACACTCCTATTGCTTCATTTATCAATTTAGACATTTTCTTTTGACTTCTCATTCTGAAGACAAGGATTTGGTAGTTTTACTGCTCCCCCATCTCAACACACACACACACAGACACAGACACACACACACACACACACACACACACACATATATACACACATTCTCACTACATCTTCTTGATGTAATCATATCACATATTGTTTTTGGTTGAATCAATCTTCAGTTTATAAATTATATACAAATATATATTTTTATATATAATATCAAAATATTATTAATATCTGAGCACAGTAGTGTAGAATGACTATATTTCCTTTCTTGTACAATTGCCTTATTTTTTCTGAAATTAGTTGCCTATTTTTGCTTTCCTATGTACCTATCACTAGATTATCCCCAAATTCTCTGCTAAAAATATGGCTCCTTTCAATTCATTCAAACACATCAGACATGCTATGATTTTTGTCTTTCACTTGGAGAGATATTCTTGCTGCAACTTTCTATCCTGCTTCGCCAATCTGGAACAGTTGCTCTTTAGGTTTGCTATACAGCTTTCATTTAAAACTTCCCTCCACCAACATCCTGGGGATTTCCTTAGCCTCTTTCTTGTATTGCATGCATTTTTCTTGGATAACTCATCTTCTCTCTTTGCTTATTCCATTGTTTTAGAGGAGCACATGCTTAAGTAGCTTTCTGAGAAAGGGTATGTTGGAGACAAATTTCTTGAAGCTTTGCATCTCTGAAAATGAATCTATTTTACTCTCATACTTGATTGACAAGTTGGATAGATACATTATTCCTATTTGGAATAAAACTGGAAAATATTTTCCCTCTAAATTTTGAAGGCATTATGCTTCCAGTGCTGCTGTTGAGAAGTCAATGCCATTCTTATTTATTAAACTTTGTGCATAATCTTTTCCCCTTTTCTATTTTATCAAAAAATATTCTAGGAGTGACATCAGCATCATGGCAGAGTGAGCTTTCCCAGTAATGTCTCCCCTCCAGCATACAATGAAAAAGACATTCATACTCCTACAGAGGACAGCTGAACACAACACAAAAGACGTCTGAGAGACCCACACAGCCATACAATGGAGCGCAGAGAGGTTGGAGCCGCCTTGGAGGAGGTGAAACAAGGTAAGAGAAAACTTCACTGCTTCCCCAAAAGATTGTGATCCAGTACCGCAGGCAGCCTCCAAGAGGGAAGGAACGGGGGAGGGGACATTCATTCACGGAAACATCAGGATCCCTGAGGACCTCGCAGCCTAGAGGGAAGCCCCCTACCGGGGTGAAAGCTATTGAGGGAGGTGACCTCATCAAGTCAACATCCCAAGAGAGCAGATAGTGATAGCAGAGCAAGAAAACCCCAAGAGCACACAGAAGAAAGCACCCTTCCCTGCCACCCACCCAGCATGGCTCCAGTGCCTGGATCTCAGTGGACCACAGAGGGCTCAGAATATGTGGCTCTTGACCCTCACCCAGTGGCAATAGGCAGTAACTGTGAGCAAATAATACAATGATGCGCAAAAACAGAGCCACGTCCTCTAGCAGTATCAAAAATTGTGTTAAATCTCCAGACCAGAGAGAAAATGACAAGTATCCAGAAATCAGTCCTGAGGACACAGCAATGTGTAATCTAAATGACAGAGAATTCAAAATAGCTATCATCAAAAAACTCAACGAGTTAAAAGAGAATGTAGAGAAACAATTCAATGAGTTCAGGAGCTACTTCATAAAAGAGATGGAAACTATAAAGAAGAATCAGTCAGAAATATTGGAGATGAAAGACACAATGGATGAGGTAAAACAAAATACATATTCCCTGAATGCTTAAGCAGACCTCATAGAGGAGAGAATCAGCATAATCGAGGATAGACGTGTTGAAATGACATGAGATAGAGGAGGACAGAGAACTAAGACTAAAAAGGAATGAAGAAAGTCTCCAAGAAATATCTGATTCAATTAGGAAATGAAACATAAGTACCGTGGGTATTCAAGAGGGAGAAGAGAAGGGGAATGGAGCAGAAAGCTTGTTCAAAGAAATAATAGCAGGGAACTTCCCAAACCTAGGGAAGGAGATGGAAATCCACGTGGAAGAAGTTACCAGATCTCCTAAATATGTCGACGTAAAAAGACCTACCACAAGGCATATAGTAGTGAAACTGGCAAACATGAATGACAAACAAAAACTACTAAGGGCAGAAAGGCAGAAGAAAATAACCTACAAAGGAACCCCTATCAGGCTTTCAGCAGATTTCTCTGCAGAAACCTTACAGGCTAGAAGAGACCGGAATGACATATTCAAATCTTTGAAGGACAAAAGCTATCAGCCAAGAATACTCTATCCTGTGAAAATATCCTTCGGATATGATGGAGAAATAAAAACTTTCCCAGATAAACAAAAGCTAAGGGAGTTCATAGCCACGAGACACCCCCCCCCTCCACAAGAAAGCCTCAAGAAGGCCCGCACACCAGGAAAAAAAATGGGTAGAAGGGGGTTACAAAGCACAGAGTAAGGAAATAAATAGGTCGACAAAATCAGAAAATTGTAGCTATACATCAGAACAGGTTAGCAAATATTCAAGAATAGCATTCAAGATAAAGTAAAGGAAAACACCAAAAATAAAGATAATCTTGTCATTTTAACTACAAACTCACAACGCAAGCTGGAATAAGATGTGAGAAAAACAACTTAGGAGGGGAAGAGGAAAGGGACTGAAATGTTTTAATCTAAAGAAATAAGAGGCCAATAGAAAATGGACTATCTTACTACAAGATTTTGAATACAAACCTCACAGTAACCACTAAACAAAAAAGCAAAACAGAGACACAAATAATAAATAAGGAGAAAACAAAGAAATGCAACATAAAAAGCTAAATAACTCAATTGGTAGACCAAAGTACACAGGACGAGAAACAAAGGAAATGCAGGGGAACCAGAAAATGAGTGGTAAAATGTCAGCATTAAGCCCTCATATATCAATAATCACCCTAAACATAAATGGACTGAATTCTTCAATAAAAAGACACAGAATGTTGAGATGGGTTAAAGAACAAGACTCAACAATATGCTGCCTCCAGGAAACACATCTCAGCTCCAACGACAAACACAGGCTCAGAGTGAAGGGATGAAAGACGATACTCCAAGCTAACAGCAAACAAAGAAAGCAGGTGTCACAATACTTATATCAGACAAAGTAGACTTCAAGATAAGACAGGTAAAGAGAGACAAAAAGGGGCAGTATATAATATTTAAAGGGACACTCCACCAAGAAGACATAACACTTATAAATGTCTACGCACCTAACATAAGAGCACCAAAGTACATAAAGCAATTATTAACAAACCTAAAAGAAGATATTAGTAATAATACAATAATAGTAGGGGACCTCAACACTCCACTTACATCAATGGATAGATCATCCAGACAGAAATTCTACAGGGAAACATCGGAATAAAATGAAAAGCTAGACCAGTTGGATTTAAAAGACATATATAGAACACTCCATCCAAAAACAGCAGAATACACATTCCTCTCAAGTGCGCATGGAACATTCTCAAGGATAGACCATATGTTGGGAAATAAGACAAGCCTCAGTAAACTTAAGAAGATTGAAATAATAACAAGCATCTTTTCTGATCACAATCCTATGAACCTAGAGATTAATTACAAGAAAGAAGCTGAGAAATGAACAAAGATGTAGAAACTAAACAACATGCTATTGAACAACCAATGGATCATTGAATAAATTAAAGGAGAAATCAAAAAATATCTGGAGACAAATGAAAATAAAAACATACCATACCAACTCATGTGGGATGCAGCAAAAGTCATATTAAGAGGGAAATTCATCACAATACAGACTCACCTTAACAAACTAGAAAAATCCCAAATAAGTAATCTTGAACTACACCTAACTGACTTACAAAAAGAAGGACAAACAAAGCCCAAAGTTAGCATAAGGAGAGAAATAATAAAAATCAGAGCAGAAATAAACGCTGTTGAATCAAAAAAAAAGGCAGTAGAAAGGATCACTGAAACAAAGTGCTGGTTCTTCGAGAAGATAAACTAAATTGACAAACCCTAGCCAGATTTATAAAGAAAAAAGAGAGAAAGCTCAGATAAATAAAATTAGAAATGAAAGAGGAGAAATAATAACAGATACCACAGAAATACAACAGATTATAAGAGACTACTATGAAAAGCTATATGCCAACAAAATGGACAATCTAGAGGAAATGGATAAATTCTTAGACTCTTACAACCTCCCCAAGCTGAATCAAGAAGAAATAGACAATCTGAATAGACCAAGCACAAGTAAAGTGATTGAAACAGTAATCAAAAGCATCCCCAAAAGTAAAAGCCCAGAACCAGATGGCTTCCCTGGAGAATTCTACTAAACTTTCAGAGAGGATCTAATACCTGTCTTTCTCAAGTTATTCCAAAAAATCAGGGGAGATGGAACGCTTCCTAATACAGTCTATGAGGCCAACATCACTCTGATACCAAAGCCTGAGAATGACAACACAAAAAAGGACAACTACAGGTCAATATCGCTGATGAACATAGATGCAAAAATCCTCAACAAAACATTGGCAACCCAAATACAGCAATACATTAGAAAGATCATACATCATAATCAAGTGGGATTTATACTAGGGATGCAGGGATGGTTCAACAACCACAAATCAATCAATGTGACACACCACATTAACAAAATGGGGAATAAAAACCACATGATCATCTCAATAGATGCAGAGAAAGCATTCGACAAGATCCAACAGCCATTTATGATAAAAACTCTTAACAAAATGAGGATAGAAGGAAATTACCACAACATAATAAAGGCCATATACGACAAACCCACAGCCAATATCATACTCAATGGGGAAAAACTGAACACCATTCCCCTGAGAACAGGAACAAGACAAGGATGCCCTCTATCACCACTCTTATGCAACACAGTACTGGAGGTTTTCTCTAGAGCAATTAGGCAAGAGAACGGAATAAAAGGAATCCAAATAGGGAGCGAAGAAGTGAAACTTTCACTGTTTGCAGACTACAGGATCTTATATATATAGAAACCCCTAAAGAATTCATTGGAAAACTATTAGAAATAATTAACAACTACAGTAAAGTTGCAGGGTACAAAATCAACTTACAAAAATCAGTTGCATTTCTGTACTCTAATAACAAACTTACAGAAAGAGAACTCAAGAATACAATTCCACTTACAATTGCAACAAAAAGAATAAAAAGTACCCAGGAACAAATTTAACTAAGAAGGTGAAGGACTTATATAATGAAAACTGTAAGGCATTATTGAAAGAAATAGATAATGACATAAAGAGATGGAAAGAGATTCCATGCACATGGATTGGGAGAATAAACATAGTTAAAATGTCCATACTACCCAAAGCAATCTACAGATTCAATGCAATCCCAATCAGAGTCCCAATGACATTCTTCACGGAAATAGAGCAAAGAATCCTAAAATTCATATGGGGCAACAAAAGACCCGGAATTGCTAAAGCAATCCTGAGAAAAAAGAACAGAGCTGGAGGCATCACAATCCCTAACTTCAAAATGTACTACAAAGCTGTAGTGATCAAAACAGCATGGTACTGGTACAAAAACAGACACACAGAACAATGGAACAGAACTGAAAGCCCAGAAATAAAACCACACATATTCAGACAGCTAATATGCAACAAAGGTGCCAAGAACATACATTGGAGAAAAGACAGTCTCTTCAATAAATGGTGTTGGGAAAACTGGACAGCAACATGCAAAAGAATGAAAGTAGACCATTATCTCATGCCATACAGAAAAAATAAACTCAAAATGGGTCAAAGACTTGAAGATAAGTCTTGAAACCATAAAACTCCTGGAAGATAATATCAGTAATACACTCTTTGACATCGAAATTAAAAGGATATTTTCAAATATCTTGTCTTCTCAGACAAAGGAAACAAAAGAAAAAATAAACAAGTGGGAGTTCGTCAGACTAAAGAGCTTCTGCAGGGCAAAAGAAACAAGGATCAGAGCCAAAAGACAATGCACCAACTGGGAGAAAATATTTGCAAATCATATATCTGACAAGAGGTTAATCTCCATAATATATAAGGAACTCACACAACTGAAAAACAAACAGCCCAATCAAAAAATGGGCAGAGGATATGAACAGACATTTCCAAAGAAGATATACAGATGCCCAATAAACACATGAAAAGATGTTCAACATCACTAATCATAGGGGAAATACAAATTAAAACTATGCTAAGATACCACCCTACGACTGTTAAAATGGCTATAATCACTAAGACTAAAAATAACAAATGTTGAAGAGGGTGTGGTGAGAAGGGAACCCTCATACACTGC
Source organism: Equus asinus (assembly GCF_041296235.1). Lineage (NCBI taxonomy): Eukaryota > Metazoa > Chordata > Mammalia > Perissodactyla > Equidae > Equus > Equus asinus. The sequence goes on from NC_091799.1 coordinate 66,092,084, forward strand.
TGGCGGGAATGCAAACTGGTGCAGCCCTTATGGAAAACAGTAGTGAGATCTTCAAAACACTAAAAATAGAGATACCATACAACCCAGCTATCCCACTACTGGGTATCTACCCAACAACTTAAAATCAACAGTCCAAAGTAACATATGCACCCCTATGTTCACTGCAGGACTATTCACAATAGCCGAGACATGGAAACAATCCGAGTGCCCATCAACCAATGATTGAATAAAGAAGATGTGGTATGTGTATATATATATGGAATCCTAGTCACCCATCAACAAAGATAAAATCGTCCCATTTGCAACAACACAGATGGACCTGGAGGGAATTATACTAAATGAAATAAGCCAGACTGAGAAAGACAAACACCACATGATTTCACTTATGTATGGAATGTAAACAAACACATGGACAAAGAAAACAGTGGTCACCAGGGGAAGGGGGAGGAGGGGTGGGCACAGGGGCTGAAGGGGAGCACTTATGTGGTGACTGACAAGAAATAATGTACAACTGAAATTTCACAATGACGTAAACTATTATGAACTCAATAAAGAAATATATTCTACTTCTCTTTTTCTCCAATATTCTGAAATTTTACAATGGTATGCTTTCTTGTAAATCATTTTTCATCCCTTGGGCTGAGCCCTTTTCAGTCTAAGGCTCATGTTTCTCTACTTTTCTAAATTATCTTAAATATTTCTCTGAAATTTTTCCCTTTTTCTCCCTTCTCTTTTTTTGGAACTCTAATTCATCAGATAATAGACAATCAGGATTGATCCTCTGATTTTCTCACTATTTTTGTATTTCTTACTCTACTTTCTGGGGAACATCCTTAACTTTACCTTCCAATCCTTCTACTAAATTGTTTGAGCCATCATATTTTTAATTTAAAAGTTTCTTTTATTCCTAAATATTCCTTTTTATAGCTGGTTGTTCATGGATGTAATATCTTCTCTTATCTCTTAGAGGATATTAATTAAAAGATTAAGTCACATATTTCCTCTGTTCTATGTTGCCTTGTTTAATTTATTTTGTTTCCTTTGCTTTGTTCTTTTATTTATATTAGAGATGTTCCCCTACTACCTATTAATTTTTGGCTGCCCATTCATATGTAAGCTCTGTCTGACTATTTAAGAAGTAATATTGATGCTTTGCCCAGCTCCCTTGAGATGCCAATTTTTCTGTTTGTTTGTTTGAGAACCATTAGCCATGAGCTAACTACTGCCAATCCTCTTCTTTTTGCTGAGGAAGACTGGCCCTGAGCCAACATCCATGCCCATCTCCCTCTACTTCATATGTGGGACGCTTGCCACAGCACAGCTTCACAAGTCATGCGTAGGTCTGTACCCGGGATCCGAACCAGCAAACCCTGGCTGTCAAAGCAGAACGTGCCAAATTAACTGATGCGCCACAGGGCTGGCCCCTTGAGATGCCTTTTAATGACTGTTGTGGGATAAAGGGCTTTCAGGGCAAAGAAACCCCGTGTTACACGTTGCCTGAGATCACACCCTCGCTTCACTCCCTCCCTTTCCTGGCCTGCTGCCCCAATTCCTTTGTCTCCTATGGGAGCACTTCCTTCACAAACCACTGTGTATAAGCTTTTGTCCCAGGATCTGCTTCTGGGGGAGTCCATCCTATGACAGACTCCAAATCCCATGCTCTTATTATAATGTTATACTTTCAGAAGAGTCTGGCCCTGTTCCTACACACAGTGCCAGGATAGTAGCTACCTAATACATGTTTATTAAATAAATAAATGTTTTCAATAAATTCCAAGAAATAGCAGGCCATTTGAATAAGTATGTGGGAACATGTTTTCTCTTTTATGTAGATATTTGGATGTTGATACATAAAACATGTGACAATTATTTGTCAGAGAATTTCAAAAATTATATGCTTCCAAAAAGGAAGTTATAATCTAAAATTGTCTGTCAAAACCTCATTTGTTATCATATGAAAATCAGAGTAATAAATGATGTCAAAAGTTGGCAAGCAGAGATAAATTCTTAAGTGGCTGAATAGCACGTCAGAAAGCTAAAATTAGTCCCATCTTAATAAATGTCATAACATTGAGTATTCTCATCTGCTTGATTTCATGAATTTCATCAATTTGAAATTTCTGAGAAATTTTTTAAAACATACCCTCTGAGCTTTCTCCATTTTGTACCAAAAAACATATAGTCATGTGTTGCTTAACGATGAGGACACATTCTGAGAAATGCACTATTAGACAATTTCATCATTATACAAACATCATAGAGTGTACTTACTCAGACTTAGATGGTGTAGCCCACTATATACCTAGGCTGTATGTTACTGATCTTATGGGACCACCATCAAATATGAGGTCCATCATTGAATGAAACATTGTTATATGGCTCATGACTATACATACACATACATAGCACCCAACACATTCACGTTGCATTCACTATGGTGTCACACACAGTAAGAAAAAAAATTCTTGAGAGAGTTTAAAGAGACTAATTAAAGTTGATTTAAATGGCTTCTCAATAGTTATTCAGAACTTGCCTGGAACAATCCCAGGCATTAAAAACAAAAAATGCTGGTCAGCTTTAGCTCTGACCTGAGAGATACCAGTTGGACCAATTGGACCAACTGGATGGGAATGAGGCACAAGCAAGGTTAGGTTTACCTTGGAAAAGGTATAGAAACAATAGGCTGTTTTTTTCCCCCCAGGAAGATAGAGTCAAATTTACAGAATAGTCCCTAACCACCTAATGAATAGCTTCTATAGGGGCAGCTTGGAAAGAAAAGACCTGCATTCCAGAAAGAATTACTGAACAGTGCAGCCAGGGAGAGTGGGAGTTATGATCTCGGATGTCTCTGTTGACTCTGAGAGGGCCCAGGCATCTGCTGCCAACTCCAGGGCCTACAGCTGCCCTTATTCCCACTGACACTAAAACAGCTGCCACGATCAGGGCAGACCTATGTCCCTTTCGTTGCTGGAAGGTAAACCCTCCTGCTTCTCTGCCCCATCCTGAGGCGCTGCTTCCACGTCTTCCTCAGCCTATTTCCCATGCCCAGCTTGACCCCTGAGGCCAGGCACATTTCTTGATCCTCTTGCCTGCTGTGGGCCTTCAGTCACTGGCTTCTGCCTGGGACTCCAGCCTGGCTTCTGGGGCCTCCTATGTAGTCACCATAATGCCTCATTCCTTCTGCCACCAGTCTGGTCCAAATGACAATGAGTTCTTCCTCTGTACTCTGTCCCCTGTATCTTGTTTTGTCCCATAGCTCCCACAACTTGTTTCTGATAAAATATTAGGGATCATCATGGATTTGGGTAGAGAAATGCCTCTTGTCTTCAACAAGAAACAATTGTTTTCAAGAAACAGACACTACTCAAATAAGCTTAACTAAAAATAGTGGAATTTTCTGGAAGGACACAGGGCATTTCATGATACCCAAAGCAGGTAATATAATAGGACCTCAAGAAGGCTTACAACAAGTAAGAGGAACTGAGAGAAGTTTCACTGTCCAGGTCCATGGGCCTGAGTGTCTCTTACCTCACGTTGTCTCTGCAGCCACCTTTCTGCGCCTATTGGACCCAGACCTGTCTTTATACGGCTTCTCAGCTCATGTCTGACAGAGACCAACTAAAGGCTATATGTCGCAATTTCAGGTTCTTGAGAGGAAATTTAAGGAGCCCAGCTGAGAAAAATAAACCAGGGTGAGGGAAGGCTCAAGGAGCACCCGTGGCTGCTTCCTCTGTTGCCACGGGAGACATGCTCCCTGAGCGTGGGAAGGAGGGATGAGCAACTCTGCACACCTGTACTCTAGAGGCCTGGAGAATGAGTCATTCTAGAAATCTGTTTTTCAGAAAGCCAAGATTTTATATAAGCCCCAAATTATGCATTATTGTCCTCATATTTATTGAAAATCTTTTAAACATGTATTTTAAACTTCTCTACCTTCCTAATCAGTATGGTGTAGGCAGCTAAACTTTTCTCTTATGACTCAGCCATCCTTATCACCATCATGTTTTGTACTTTCTGCAATATAGAGAAAGCCAGAGATCTGGGGAAGGAGGCCTGGGGGGCTATTTCAGAAAATGGCACAGATTATTATGTTCGAGGTTGCTTATCTGTCGCCGATGGCTTCCTGTTGCTCTCAGTGTACCTATTTCTAAAAGCCCTGCTTCCCATGTTTAATTTACTACAGTTAGAATCCCTGTGGCTTTGCAAAGTAAATCACCCAGGCCACTTGTCACAATCCATTAGGTTGCAAGGAACAGTCATGCACTCAGGTTCCTCAGTTAATGGAGGATGTTATAAAAATACACGAAATATTTAAGAAGGCTCAGCATTCCCAAAGCCAACTCCCATGGGGAACTAGATTATTGTCCAGGATACATATTTCAGCTGTTCTGGCCCATTTATTGTGTTCCCTGTGTGGGAGGAAGACTGGGGGTTCATAGAGTGAGTGGGATGAAACTATGGACCCCTTAGTGCAGTCAGCCCCAGGTAAAAGAATTTGGAACGTGTTCAGATAGAGTCTACCATGACTGAATAATGTATTCTGTTTAATTCTAATGTGCACACAAATTAGTTAAGGCTTTTATAAATTATAGATTTGGATTCAGTAGGTGTGGTGGGGCCTGATTCTCTGTGGGTCCAACAAGCTCCCAGGTGATGCCTATGATGGACCACCCTGAGGAGCAGGCTGTTGGGTATGCTCAGTTGTGGCCAGTCGTGGTAACACCAGCTGTGTCTCACATCCCTCAGGAGGACTTGGGGGAGCTTCAGACTGAAGGAAGCCTTCTTGGACCACACAGATGCTGGACAGAGCTGCCAGACTGTCAAGATGATATGGGGTGGCCTTCCCTTGCTGCTGAACATCTCTTTAGGCCCTCTCCCTAACACTCTAAACCCACACCATTGCTGAGTGAGCCTGGGGAAGTACATACATGTGTACCCAAGGACGAGTGGAGCTGCTCCTGTCCATCCCTCAGGCATTTGCCTTCACCACCTTATCTCAACATCTTCCCCCAATTACATTGTCCCACTTACTCCTTTTCTCCTTTTACTTTCTTGCTACTACTAACCTATTCACTCTTTACCTGTTCCTGTTTGCACACGGCTTCTACTGCCCCACATTTCCCGCTAACACTTTTTGTGTGAATCTGGGCTTCTACAACCCTTTATGTCTCTGTCCCTTGCTGTGTGTCTCATTTTCCAACTCCCCAACCTAGAGAATCTGACTGTGTCTGTGAATCACTTCCCAGTTTGGGCCATTCCATCTGAGCAGAGACGTCACACCAGACCACCTCGTATGTCATTGGTGCTCTCTGAAGAGCTGGCTTGGCCACTCGTTCTGGTCTCTAGGGAAGGTCTAACCAGATGCAGCTGGCACCAAATGGCATTATAGAAAGAACTTAGGTTTGGAAGATGGAAGGCCTGGTTTGGTAACCTGGTTATGCCATTTACTATGAGCCCGTGGGCAAGTTACTGAACATTCCTGGATTTCTATTCATTTACAAAATGGAGACAATGATAGTTATTACTGTTGCAAGGAATAAAATAATATTCATATAAAGTACCGATGGTTTTTTGACTTGTCAACTTGGCTAGGATGAACTGCAGTCCCCGGTTATTCAATCAAACACTAATCTAGGTACTGCTGTGAAGGGAGTTTAGAGATGTAATAAAGTCCCTAATCAGTTGACTTTAAGTTAGGGAGATTATCCTATGTGGGCCTCAATTAACCAATTGGAAGGAAAATTATCCTGGGTGGGTGGACTCAGTCAGTTGGGATGACTCAGAGAACTTTTGAGGGAGTCGGGGGCAAGGACGAGGAGGAGGGGGGAGGGAAGGGAGGAGGGAAACCCTTGCCTGTGGACAACAGCTTCAGTCAATGCCTGTGAGTTCCAGCCTGCTCATGATTTCCCTTTCCTGACTGCCTGCCCTAGGGACTCTGGGCTTGCCTAGCAAGCCCTCATAATTACATAAGCCACTTCCTTGAAACAAATCTTTGAGATATATATAATGATATATATATATATACACATATATATATAAAAAACACTTATATACTCTTCTGGTTCTGCTTGTCTTGTTGAACCCTGACTGATGCAAGCCCTTGGAACAGGGCCCGGAGCATAGAGTACAGTGCTCAACAGATTTTACCCATTATTATTATTAACTATGCATAAGGGGACACCGGCAGCTACTTCTCTGAATAGTGGGCTGTGGATATAGTAAGCTCCCAGGATGTCCTATCCCTAAGCCATACATTCAGCTTCCAAGAATGATGAGTTAAAAAAAAAAAGAAAAGAAAAGAAATGAAAAACAGGGCTCAGAAAGAGGGCCAGAAGGTTGCATATTGATAAAACACATTCTATTTTTGTGCCTCTTTACTTCCTGGGTCTTGAGCTTGTCCAGAAGAGGCAACATTGCTAGACAATAAGAGTGGCATTACTATATTTTAAAAGTTGCTGTTGAGAATTTTTTTTAACATATGTGTCAATTATTTAACGTTATTGAGATTAGTCTGAATGGGTAGTTGTAAATGAAAAAAAATCAGAATCCTCTTTGTAGATTCCCCCTTGACTCCACTGTGCCAGACATCCCTTGTGTTCTCCTCTCCAGTACCCTTAACCCTTTTCTTCTGGCAAGTTTGTTGCTAGCGCCATCAAATTGATTCTGACTCCTAGCAACCCTATGTACAGCAGAGAGGTACCCTATCCAGTCTGTTTGCACAATCCTCTCACCTTCAGGTGCTATATCAAGACAGTGCTCCACTGCTATTCATAGCGTTTTCATGACCAATTTTTTCAGAAGTGGGTGGCCAGGTCTTTCTTCCTAATCTGTTTTAGTCTGGAAGTTCCACTGAAACCTGTCCAGCATGGGTGACCCTACTGGTATTTGTAATACCAGTGGCATTGCTTTCAGCATCACAGCAACATGCAGCTGCCACAGTATGACCACCAACAGATGGATGATGTGGTTCCCTGACCGGAAACGAACCCAGGCTGCAGTGGTGAGAGTGCTGGATCTTAACTGCTAAACCACCTTTCTTCTGGGAATAACACCTTTGCTTATGAGAGAATTACCTCTCCCACATCCTATGTGGTTGAGAGAAGGATATTAACAATGAGACTCCAGCCATGACCACAAGGGTAGGCACAAGAGCTGACTCAAGCAACAATTCTATGCTATCTCCCTAGACAGAGAAGACACGTGGTGGACGTATGACTCAACAGAGTCAGAAAAGAAGTCTCTCTTAAGGTGTTACTTATGCACCCTGGGAAAAACAGAATCTCTCTCTTAAATCATAAGCTGTAAGGATGTGAGCTTGTGATTACATGCAGCCATCTCCTATGCCATATACAGAGAGCTAGCTTGAGGACAAAGAAACAAATTTAGAAACCCAAGCTAAAAAAACAAAGAATAACATGGTTCATTGACTTGAGCATTTGAGTCCCAGGATCTAGCCATGCCTGAAACTGTGGCCTCCTTTATTAGTTACATATTGCTGCATAACAAATTACCCCAAAACTTAGCAACTTAAAACAACATGTGATATTTCCCACAGTTTCTGAGAGTCAGGAATCTGGCAGTGGCTTAACTGGGTGGTTCTAGCTCAGGGTCTCTCATGTGGCTACAGTCCAGTTATGGATCAGGCTGCAGTCATCTGAAGGTTTGTCTGGGGCTGGAGGATCCACTACAAAGATGGCTGTTGGCAGAAGTGGCTGTTGCTAACTGGAACCTTCCACAGGGCTGTCTGAGTGTGCTTATGACATGACTCCCCCAGAGTGAGTGACCTGAGAGGGAGAACAGGCAAGGAGTCACAGTGTCCAAAGGCACACACTGTGCTGCCACTGTATTCTATTCAACAGAAGTGAGCCACTACATCCAGCCCACAGTCAAGGAGAGGAGAATTAGGTTCAATGTCCACAAGTGTGTGTGTGTACATTTAAAACTACCAACCACCCCTGGCCTTCCAAATTATATGACTCTACAGTTTCCGTTTTCTCTTGAACAAGGTTAGACTCGATTTCTGCCACTTGCTATTATCGTGTGGGGACTTAGCATCATCACACCCACTCTTTCTTTGGCTTTGACCTTCATGCCACATTCTAATTAAGTGAAGGCTTAGATGTCACCTGATATACTTGTTCCTTATCTTGTTTTTCCGTACCTAAACCCCAATGCTGGTGACTGCCCAGAGGTCAGTTTCTCCAGGACTGAGACCCTATTAACTGAGGGCCCAGATTCCCTGACTAACTACAACCCACCTGGAACTGAAAAGACCTGCTTGTTTGGGACTCTTGACACTTTGCTTTAGAATTTCTCTGTGCTGCCTGCTTGCCTATTCTCAGTTTCTATAAATTCATTCTGTGCCTTTATACCTACCTGGACCTCTTCTCCTCATCAACAATAATGTCTGTGGTTTCTCACTTCCTTACACCAGTGCCTGCCTCTTCCCCAAGCATGATTATTTTCAGACTATAGTCCCCAAACCTTGGCCCATCTCTCTGCGGTTAACCCTTCCATATCCATCTGATTTATAAGATACAGTATTCTACAATTCTTTTCACAAGGAATTGATGTAACTTTATTTAATAAAACCTTGACTTAAGAAGAAAGTGACAAACCACCTTGAAATTATTGATAAAGTCCCACTGCTAAAGAGTTGCAATGCTAAAAGTTGATATCTATTAGCAAAGCAAATACATGGCTACATGACTTTTGAATTGAAAAGTCTCATGAGGGGCTGGCCCCGTAGCCGAGTGGTTAGGTTCACACGCTCCACTTTGGCAGCCCAGGGTTTTGCTGGTTCGAGTCCTGGGTGCTGACATGGCATTGCTCGTCAGGCCACACTGAGGTAGCATCCTGCATGCCACAACTGGAGGGACCCACAATTGAAAATATACAACTATGGGGGCTGGCCCCGTGGCCGAGTGGTTAAGTTCGCGCGCTCTGCTGCAGGCAGCCCAGTGTTTCGTTGGTTTGAATCCTGGGCGCGGACATGGCACTGCTCATCAAACCACGCTGAGGCAGCGTCCCACATGCCACAACTAGAAGAACCCACAACGAAGAATATACAACTATGTACTGGGGGGCTTTGGGGAGAAAAAGGAAATAATAAAATCTTTAAAAAAATATATATATATATACAACTATGTACCGGGGGGCTTTGGGGAGAAGAAGGAAAAATAAAATAAAATAAAATAAAATAAAAACATTAAAAAAAAAAGTCTCATGAGTAGGAACCAGAATACAATATAACAAGTACATAAATCAAAGAGCGATAAAGCTGGAAGCACTAGACATTATTGAAACTGGCTCAGCACAAGGTTGACATACGGGAAGTCATTTTAGAAAAGAAACCATATTGTAACCATCCGATAAACTAACCCAGACATGCCCTGTAGATTTCATGGCCCCTCCCTCCCAGATGCTGTAAGTTGATAACTTTGTTCTTTTGAATTCTTTAGGAATGTGATGACCCCCAGGCAGAGAGTCTATGCTGATAGCCGTCATCAATGACAACTGAAAGATCAGAGTATAGGGCATTGCTGTGGTCTCTGATGCATATCTAGTAAAACAAAAGACTATCAGGAACTAAGACCAGATGTCTGCCCCCACCTGGACATCAGATGGAGGCCCCACTGAGATTAGGTCTATTTTTCAGGAACTGTTAAAATTTGTGTTGTTTATACTTCTTATCCTTCTGGTCAGATACTTGATTATAAAATGTGCCTTTAGATGTTGTTCCAAAACTGTTGAGCAAAGTACAAAATTCTAATAATGCAAAATGTCAACCTGAAGCTGGAAACAAGAGAATATTTCCAAATGAGTGCTAAACAGTTTCATTCCTCTAACCCAGATCTACGCCCCAATTCAGCAGGAAGTAGCTGAATCAGTTGTCACACTAAATCCCTCAAGAATGAGGAATGACCAAAGAATTGGGGGATTGAACCCAACAAACAGTTAGCCATTGATAATTAGGTAGCTAGTAACTAAAGGTTTTTTTCCTTTTTGCACTTAGTGATTATAGCCTTTAGCTGTTTAACCCACCCATTGTGAACTGTGCTGTTCAGGCAGTATGCTACCTGACTCCCACTAGGCTCCTGTAGAGAACATCTCCTGGACCCTGATCACCACGGTGTTTTTCAGGATTAGAACCCCTTGCCCACTTCAGGCTGGTTGAAACCAGCAACCCATCAACTGGGCCCGTGCAGGTGTCCAATAAGCAACCTTTTGATGTCAAGAGGCTAAAAACTCCATCCTCCGATCATGCTAACACCACCATTTTGTGAATATGCATCCTATGAAGAGGCATGGAGTCTGACTAAGTTCTGCAGATTATCAATTACCTCACTGCTCCTCACCTCCAATCATCTATGTCCACATTTCAGACCACCTTGCCCCCTACCCCATAATTATCCCTGAGTCCCCATTTTTGGGGAAGTGGGTTTGAGACTCATTCTCTCACTTTCTCACATGGCTGCCATGTGATTAAAACCCCTTCTCTGCTGTAAACTCATCGTCTTGGTGTTTGGCTTTCCAGGCGGTGGGCAAAAATGAACCTGGTACAGTAACATTATCATGTATAATGGTTTCTAATCTGGGACCAATGAATATAGCAAAAGCAATCATGAGATTTTTTTTTAATATTTTAAAAAAAAGAATGAAAATGTTTTCTCCCAATGAGGATATCAGACTGACTAAAATGTTAGGGTTTTTGTTTTTGCATGGAATTTAATCAAATCTATATAGTTCTGTGTAGAACAGTAATAGAGTACTGGTTCTCTGCTAGTGATCAGAAGCTTTGATTAGCCGTATGAGATAGTTTTCACACTTGGTAACATAGTCATATGCCAGGAGATCTCAGGACCCAAAATGAACACATCCACTATATAATTGACCCTGGTTTGAAAGTGAGCAAGAGAGAGCAAAAGTTAATGATCAGTAGCAGTCAACAACACAAAGGTATGTCTGAATTTAAACTTCATTTCTGAGATTTTATACCATCTTAGCCAACAAACTATAATTATCAAGGCCTTAAATTCTGGACCAACATCAAAATGGAAAAACATGGATGACATACATAAGGTTAGTGTATGATTTCTTAATGAATGAAATATGTTAGGATGACTCAAAAAATTCAAAACATGGGGTTAAGGAGAGAAAGTTAATAGAAGGAATTGTTGGTGATGAATTGGTTGAAAAGCACTAATCTGGTTTAAAATCTTTCTTTCACATATAGAGGAACTAGCATTATGAGAGGGGAGGCAAATTGACAAGATTTACATAAGTAAGTGGCAGAGCAAAACACTGCCTCTCAATCAAGGTATTTCCCTCTTAAACATGTTATATCTTCTTTCAAGATGTGAAAATATGATTTGTGCAGCCACATTCTAAATATTCTGACTTTCCAACTCATATATCTCCAACTGCCTACTTCACATGAAATTCACACAGGCATCTCAAACTTAATAGACCTGAAACAGAACTCCTAACTCCCCCTCCAAACTCACTTCTTGATCATCTTCCCCATCTCATTCAATGCATATTCCCCTAGATGCTCAAGACAGAAATCTGAGAGTCCAGCATGATTCATTCCTCTCCCTCAACATCCATATTCAATCGCTGACGAGACCTGACATTTCCAGCCCCAAAACATTTTTTTATTCCGTCTGCTTCTCTCCATCTTCACTTCTGCCACCTTAACTCAAGAAACTAATTTCTCTTGCCTCGGACACCATCATAGCATCCTACCCAATCTCTCTGTTTCCATTCTTCTACCTTCTCAACTCTGCCACCAATCTACTTTCCTTCCAACAGTCAGAGTAATCTTTTCAAACACAAATCTGGGAATACAATTTCCTTGTTTAGAAATCTTTCAATAGCATCTCTTCACACCTGAGTTTCTCAACCTTTGCACTATTGACACTTTGGACCAGATAATGCTTTGTTGTGAGGAGCTATCCTGTGCATTGTAAGATGTTTAGTAGCATCTCCCTCTGCTACACAGGCACAGTGGTGAAAATTTTTAAATGTCTCAAAAAGTGTCCCATGGAGAGCAAAATCATCCCCAGTTGAGAATCACAGCTTTACTCATATGATCAAATCTAAACCTTCATATTTGAAACATGAATTATGTCTCTGACAGCTAGCAACTGCAAATCATCTAAGGAAGGTCTTTAAAAATACTAGTTAAAATCTAGCCAAATAACAGAAATGACCAATAAGGAAGGAATTCTTTGTCTCTGGACTAAGAAAAAGAGGTCAACGGGGAGTCAGTGACAAACTCAACACAGCTCAATCCAAGGCTGTCATTAAGGGAAAAGTAGGAAAAATTAGTCAGTGCCCATATGCAGAAGGCAAGCATGAAAACAGCTCTCAGAGAGAGGCCACCTTATTAGGAAACAATCTTATGACGCTTCTCAGAGTCCATTTTAGTTGTCTCAGCTCAGCTCATCCCTTAAATGTCTCTCAGTTTTCTCAGATGCCCCTCTCGTTCTACACACCCCCAGGTTATCTCATCTACTCCAATCATCCCAATAACTACCAACTGTTGGTGAATCCCAATTTCATACTTCCAGCTCAGATCTCTTCTCTGAGCTCCAAGTATACATCTCCAATTTCCAACTGGGCATGCCACTTGTAAATCCCACAGATGCCTCAAATCTACATACCTGAATCTATGTAACACTCAAGCCAGAGGTGTTTTCAAGTCACAAAACTTGGAGTAGGACCATGCTAGGATTATAGCAGTAGCCAGGCAGGAATAGATCAGTGGGATTACAAACCCAGTGTCTATGAACACCAGAGCATGTCTGTGACCTGCCTCCATGAGGTCACGGGTTCACTGTGTGGGAGTGGTTGGCCTGATAATAAAAAGCAGGTATGGAATGGGTAGGATCATGCTCAAAAAGGTTCAAGTTAGCCATGGGTGAAAAGGTTTCCATTCCGTTTGTTTGTTTGTTTGTTTGTTTGGTGAGGAAGATTGGCCCTGAGCTAACATCTGTTGCCAATCTTCCTCTTTTTGCTTGAGGAAGATTGTCAGTGAGCTAACATCCATGCCCATCTTCCTCTATTTTATGTGGGACATTGCCACAGAAGGCTTGATGAGTAATGTGTGGGTCTGCATCCAGGATCCGAACCCATGAAGAGGTTTAGGCTGCCGAAGCAGAGTCTGCAAACTTAACAGAGTATGCTACCGGGCCGGCACCTCCATTCCACTTCTTTAAAGAAAAAAAAAATCAGGAAAGGGACCTAGAAAAAAATTGTATATAAAAACAAAGGGTATACTTTGATACGTTTGATACCAAAACATAATGTCCTGTTCCTAAGTAATGGTTCCAGGAAGTTATTAACTTTGCACACTGTGATGCTAAGTTCTATTCAAGTCAGACCACCCATCCTGACCTAAAGACAGTTTAGCATAGGCCCCCGCTCAGACAACATGGATTTCTTGCCACGTGAGCCTTATGTTCACATCCTAGTATCTCCTGGCCTTGGCACCTGGGCTGGTAGGAGCTGTAATGAGGAGCAGCGTGTCCTGACATTAATACAGCCTGAAGCAGGCTGTTCTAGATGAAGCAGCTCATTGAGGCATAGTGACCATTACAGAAAGCGTTGACACCAGATTTTCTTACAAACTGGCCCAAGCAGTCACATAAGTCACTCTCAGCAGAGTTAGCCACATGGTTTGCACTGGCTTCCACAGCGCTCCCTGACACCAAGGCTGTGTTTCATCACCAGTGGAGCTGCAACGGCAAAATTCAAACCGATTTCCTTCTAAGCAGAGCTTCCATTTTACTGTTTAAGAGAACTGCCCAAGAGAATTATGATACAGTTTTCATCAATCTCCTTTAAATTCTACATTTTCACAACCTAGTATAAGTAACCCATCACCAATATTAAATACTTAGGATGCCTTTTATTGTGTTTCAGAACTTGAGAGAGCTGCACTTTGCAGAGCTTGGAGACAGTTATTGCAGCTACTGCCTCATGTTAGGCGGAGGAAATTGGCTCCCAGAGAAGCTAAAAGACTTGACAAGGTCACCCAGCCAGTAAGTGGAAGAGGTAGAATTAGGATTCGGTCTTCTGCCTCCCAGTTCACACCTCATTTTTGGCACCCCCTGCATATGGAGTATGCAGTATTGGTAGAACATCCAGCTAGAGATATCCAGCCCTGGAATTTTGAAAGGAGGTAGAGTTTAGAGTAACCCAAGGAGGAATTATTCACCCTGAGACAAGACTGGAATCCAGGTGGATAGATCAGATGGCAGAAGACAGAGAAGAGTTATGAGGAATAGAAGTCAAATTTAATTCCATTTAAAAATCTCACATCAAATTATGATCAAGTTACTGAAAAAAAAATTTCAGAAAACAGAGGCTGAAGTGAAGCAGTAAAGAATTTTAGGGCATACAAATGTCAGTTTCATTTTTATTCAGTTCATTCAATCGCTGTTTCTTTATCCGGTGCCTACTAGCACAATGTTAAGTGTTGGGGGAAGTAGAGATGAATGAAAACTTTTGACATCAGGATAATCACCACCTACTGGGAAAACAAGTGAATAATAAATCATTAGGCCACAGTAGAACTATATTTAAAGTGCTATCAGAGCACAGACGATGGTACCCAACTCTGCCTGAAGTTCTCATTAGCACAGATTTTGAAAATGAAACTAAACAACCACAATTCTTTAGGGCAGCATGTAGCAGGAACTTGGTGAGCTCCTACTCAAATGTTTTACACCAGGATGCTAGGTAGGCTGAAAGAATTCTCTAAAGGTGGCACAAGACTAGCATAAGTCCCCTTCCTCTTTGCTGTTCTTCACAGCATTTCATTCCATCTCTGTAGAGAAGTGAGTTCTTCCGGTCACTACACCTTTGAAATACAGCCTCTGTTCTCACTAACACTAGAGCTGTCAAAATGGAAAAGGGGATGGATCGCTCCCGAGTAGGATTCCTAAAAAGTGATATTTGTTTCAAGACAGGAAAATCAGTTAGGTTCACTTCTAATCTATAGAGTAAAATACTGTCTTGCATGGAGCTATATCAAAGAAATAAAAAGATATCTGTTTGAAATTGCATTTAGCATCGGTTTACTTAGCTGGGTTTCATGAATAATATCTGGCTATCGCCCTTCCTTCTAGCTAGCACCAAACTTTGCGCTATAGTTTCCTCTTGGCTCTGCACCCAGGAAAAATATAGAGACTGGAAACAATGGTGTTCAATAGAAGTGGGAATGTAAACTAAGGATGTCTAAGTGTAAGGGTATGTTTGGAAATGTACCCTTGCCTCCTAGGGTAAACCCTGTCTCCATGCCATCTGGGCACCCCTCTAAGTGCTGTCCCATCCTTGACACACCAGCTATCCCCAGACAACCCTGGGAAGCGGGTGAGTAGGTATCATAAGACTAATTTATAAATACGGAAACTAAGATCTAACCCTGGGTTAGACAGCAAATTAGTAACAAAATCTGACCTAAAACCCAGAAATCTTTCCCCCACGTCAGTGGTGGCAAACTTCTGCTATAGAAGACCAGGTGGTAAATGTTTCAGGCTTTGTGGGTCATAGAGTCTCTGTCTGTGAAGGCCAGCTCATGCAAATAAAAACACAGAACACTCAGGGCAGCACTGGTGGCCTAGTGGTTAAGTTCCACGTGCAGCAACCGGGGTTCAGTTCCTGGGCGTGGAGCTATACCACTCATGTGTCAGTGGCCATGCTGTGGTGGCAGCTCACATACAAAAAGAAAAAGATTGGTAGTGGATGTTAGCTCAGGGAAAATCTTTCTCAGCAAAAAAAAAAAAGAAAATACAGAACACTCAGTTAAATTTGAACTTCAAATAAGCAATGAATAATTTTTTAGTATAACTATGTCTCATGTAATATTTATTGTTTATCTGAAATTCAAATTTAACTGGGATTCCTGTATTTTATCTGGCAATCCTCTCTGTCACAACTATACAACTCCGCCATTGTAGTGCATAAGTAGATACAGGCAACACACAAATGCACAAGTGTGGCTGTGTTCCAGTCAAACTGTATTTACCAAAACAGACAGCAGGGCTGAATTGGTTGGGGTAGGGGGGTCATAGTTAGCCAACATCTACTCCACATGACTGGCTTTGTTTTTACTATGTCGGTAGCCTAGATGAGGGAAAAATCAAGCTTATATTACTGTTGTATTTGATTCATAGATCATTGAACAAAATAAACTGTAAATGTTTTATCTCTCACTGAAGGTATAACTGGTTCAATTTAGGGGGAATAAGGAAAATGCTCTGCATTTTCCATGAGATCTTTTTGATTCACAGACTCATGGTATAACAGAAAGTCACCTCAGAGCTCCTTCAGCCTCCTCATTTTGCACATTCTAGAACTGACATTTGGAAGAGTGGGTGACTTCCCCAAGGCTACACACTAGTTTGTGGCAAAGCAAGTCCACCATTTGAAGATGGCCAATCATTTAAATGTCATTCAAAGATTATTATTGCCATTGGATAGTTAAAACACTGAAATCTCCATGCCTATAAATGTTGCCAAGACTTTACAGAACAAATGTTCCCTACTCCAATAAATGTGGGGCGTGAAAAGTAATAAGCAAGTAGGAAAAATTAGAAAGTAGATTGTTCCATTTCTCGCTTTCTGAAAGTAAACCTTTAGGTCTACTCCCTTTCTGTTCGGTGCGTCCCGGCGTCTCCCCTCACTGATTACCTCTGTGAACGCCTCTCCCAGAGAAAATGCTTAACATGGGAGGTGTTATAGCCCAACAATGGAAAAATTTCTGTCCAATCACAAAAATATTTCTTCAGCTAAGATCACAGTTGAGGAGCCATTCTTCCTGACAAATAAACCAGAACTGAACATCTTCCATCACCGCAGAGCACACCAAGCAGAAAGAGCTGACTAAAGAGTAAAGGATCGGAGCATGGGGAGGTATGTCTAGACAACTGAACAGCACCAAACAGATAGAGATTGTAGGTGTCATAAACAGCTACCATTTGCAGAGCAAAAATACAGACTGTTTATAAAGAGACTTTTTAAGGAAATGCGTAAGAATAGGCTCAGAGATTTCTGGAAAGAGTAATATTGCCCTGAAACAATAAAGTGACTTCCCAGGACAAGTGAGTGTCAAAAACAGTGTGGGATTCACAAAAGAGGACCAGCAGAACCTTTTTGGAAAAAGAGAAATAAGAGTGAGAATAAATGCAACTCTCTCAGCTAAAAGCAAGTGGTGAATTTGTTAACAAGCAGGAATTTGAGATTTATACAGGGACTATTGTAGATCACTTATACGTTGTGGTATATACTTACGTCTGAGTTCTCTCTAGAGTAATATGTGTGTGTGTGTGTCTGTCTGTCTTTATATATTCTCATATAAGACTTAAGTTACCTCATTCTCAACTAACGCTTTTGATGCCTTCATAATGTCCCAATCTAAAGGACCTCATCCAGGTACTACTTTATAGAAAGGTAGATTTTTGTGGACCCTACCTGACTGTTACAGCCAAAATTGCTGCTGCCCAGAGGTGACAAAACCAAATCAGCAACACTTTTACAAAATGACAAACTCGACTTCCAATTAGATAAACACACAGGACTATATATTTTCTTCAAGGTATTTGATATTGCAAACAACATGGTACTATAAATATGCCCAATATATATTATGGATTGAAAGTGTCACTTTGCATTGGATTTTCTCTTTAATTTCCCCTTCTTCTTCCTGCGCAGTAGGCTCTTGTCATTTTGTCTATGCAGAATCTAAGCAGTCTTCATATTTAGGGAGAATTCCAAGGTAGATGGCAGGCACCTCCCACTGCAGAAGCAAAAGGGAAATATTATCTATCCCACTCTGGGAAGAGGTGATTTCAGTCCATCCCATCAGATCTTCCCAGAATTTTTAATGTGAGAGGTGAGATGCAAAGTTGCGGCAGGTCAATGACTCAAGTCTTCCAGTGGCTTCCACAGAGCTGAGAGTCCAGTGGTGTGGAGCAAGCACAGGCAATAGAGCCCAATGTTGTGGTGGTGAGAGCCCAGCAACAGTGGTGTCGACAGCAGCAAGGAACATCCTAACATACTGGACCCTATCACAAGTTCTTGGCTTGGTTGTCTTCTGTGATTCAGGCCCAACTTGGATTCAACAAAGTCCTCAATTCTTTGAGCCACCCTAAATCCTTGCAGTAAAATCTGATTCTGCTTAATCAGAGGGGGTTCCTATTTTTTGTAATCTAAAGCTTAAACTGATGCAGCTTGAGATCAAATAATAGTGATTATTCTACAGCATCAATAAATTAATGTACACACACGAATTTATGACCGATGGCTATTATTTCACCATTTAAAGGAACTGCGGTTACAAGGAGTGGTTAATACCTGATTCAAGGATAGAATTTATAGCAGAAATTGAACCTTCTACAGATAAATCCTTTCCTAATATTTGCCATTTGTTATTAAAAATATAATTCATCCAGTAATTAATAACAATTTTTTATTGTTTAACACTATGCTAGATATTCTGTGGGATATAGATATAACCTCAAAACAACTTGGAATTCAAATGGGAAAACAAGAAAAACATAAACCAAATAATGATAAGTTGGGAAATACGATGGCCTATGATTAAGTTCTAAATAGTATGATATAGAATACAGAATTGAAGGAGGGTCACTTGAAAAGGCTTCATGGAGGCAGTAAGTCTAAGCTAGACTATAACATGTGCAGGCTACAGGAAGGTGAAGGGAAAAAAGCAGAGATGAAGTCAATAACCTGTGGTGAGATTAGAGGGAGAGGCACCATTAACAAAGACACTATTTTCATTGCCTCTAGGTTGGATAGCACTTCCACCTCTCGTCCTGGTGCCATAAGAACTAAGTATATGAAAGATCAGAAAGTAGGTGGTATGCCTTCCTTACTCTTACCCTCCTTTCCATTTCATTCCCTGCCCTAGTCAGGGATCGTCATGCTACCCTCTACCCATGTCTCTAGGGAAGTATCATGCATACATCTGTTTTTCTTTTCCCCTTTCCTTATTGTCTACACAATCTGTACAGATATATTCTTAATCGGCTGTCACATTGGATGTCAAAGACCTGGTCCCTGACTTTCTCTCCAAACCTGAGAGAGGCTTGTAATAGGCATGAATGCTCCCCAATGCCATCTGTAGAGCAAGTTTATACCTAGACTACCATCTATGGCGATATCTTCAAGGGAGCCCTGTCTTTATGTGAGGATTTCTTTTATAACTTTCCACCTTATATAGGCCTAGTCTTTGCTTTCTACGCCCCATGTCACCTGTTAAAACCCAAACTCGAGCCTACGGAAGCCTGGCTGATGCCCCAGGCCAAATGCCAGTTTTAGGATTTGCCAACTATCTCTATTCAAGCTCATTTACTTTTCATAGTTGCCAGAGATTACTTCTATTTCCCGTTCAGCTCAGCCATCTAATTTCAACTACAGATTTTTTAGACTCATAGTTTCAAAAGCTCTATACTGGAAAAATTTCTCCTGACATCTACTCATTATTTTGGCAGACAGAAATTTTTTTTCCTTTTTTTCTTTCTAATGGGTTTTTACATTAAGATATTTCAAACAGAGAGAAATCTATACAGAAGATAGAACAGAGATCTACACACCCAGGTCTTTAAATCACCTGGAATTAATTTTTGTGTGTGGTATGAGATGGGGACCTAATCGTATCTTTTTCCATCTCTTTGGATAATTGTTCTGCACCATTGATTGAACAGTCTTTCTTTTCCCTTCTGAAATGCAATGCCCTCTATTACACACCAAGTTTCCATATACATGTGGGGATGTTCCTATGCTCTCTGTTCCGGTTTTTGATTGGTTAGCTTGTTCCTCACTTATTTGTTCATTTGTTCTTTTTGTCTCTTTCTGTGCCAATGCCACACAAAGTCCTTTAATTATTAAAGCTCTATAAGAAGTCTCTATACCTCATAGTAAGAGGCCCCACTTGTTATTATTATTTTCTGATTTGTCTCTGATGTTCTCAGACTTTATCTATAGGTTTCCTATCTCCATGCCTTTGCTTGTGCTGTTCCTTCTGCTTGGAATCCCTTCCCTATTGTTCTCCATAGATGCAAATCTGACTCATTCTCAGGTCAAATGCCAGCTCCTCCAAAAAGCCCTCCTTGACTGTCCTGAGTTGAAGCAATCTCCCTCCTCTCTGAGCTCCCCTGTCGCTCAATCTGTATTTCACTTTCACTTTTCACCAAACAACTATAGCATAAGCTCTTTGAGAGCAAGCTCCATGTCTGACTAATCACTGACTCCCTGGAATTCATAATACAGTGACTTTTGTACAGAAGACATTCTATAAATACTGATTATGCTTAAATACTAAATGGTCTGTCATTCAATTTTTATTCTATATTAACGCAGTAATCTCATCAGTGTTACTTTAACATCTGTGAATCATTTTTTACCTGCATGTAGTGAACCTCATTTCCTCTAGCTCACCTTTCATTTCCCTTTTCTCCTTTTTAACTATATTTGGCTCAGGTCTGTAACTAACCCCTAGTCAGCTCACATGGCGCCAGGGAAGCTGGCTCTATGCCCAGCTTGAGAGGGGAGATCCCAAGTATTCCAGGCCAACCAATGCATGACTTTCTCTAATAACTGCTATTGGTCTGCAAGTGGGTATGAGACCTAAGTTGGCTCAATCAGACTGAAGGGGAAGATGGTTACTCCATAGCAAGGGATAGTTTCTCATAGTCTCTCTGCCCTCCCCCATCTTCCTCGACCAATTGCACATGAACAATGAAGCATATAGCAAAAGTTATCTATTGCTGCATAACAAATTAGTTCAAATTTCAGTGACTTAAAGCAATAATCATTTAACATCTCTTAGGTTTCTGTGGCTCAGGAATTCAGCACAGCATAGGGGGATGGTTTGTCTCTTCTCTGTGATATCTGAGGCCTAAACTGGAAGACTCTGGGGCTGGGAGTTGAGCTCAATCGAAGGTTCATTCACTCTGCAGGTTGATGCTGGCTTCCACTAGAAGTTAATGAGAAGTTGGTTACAACACCTACATGTGGCCTCTCCATGCCACCTGGGTTTCCTCCCACATAGTGACTGTATCTCAACGGCAAGTATCTTAAAATATAGCCATCTTACAACAAGGAGAGAGACAGGCCAAAAGCCAAGCGGACTCTGAGAAAAGCAGAACAGAATGATGATGATAATTTGGTCTTGATCACACAGCTAACCTGCAAATCAGCCAACCCTAAGGCCTGTCCTACTACTAAACTTCCTATATGGGATCATACACTTAAACCAACTTGAGTTTGGCTTTCTGTTACTTGCATTCAAAACTATCTTAACTATAGTCATGCGCCACATAATGATGTTTCGGTCAACAATGGACCGCACATACAATGATGGTCTCGTAAGACTAGTGCTGTATAGTCTAGGTGTGCAGTAGGCTGTACCATCTAGGTTTGCGTAAGTACATTCTATGATGTTCACACAATGACCAGATCACCTAATGATACACTCCTAAGAACGTATCCCCATTGTTAAATGACACATGACTGTAATATATTTCAACTATGAATAA
Organism: Equus asinus; assembly: GCF_041296235.1. Taxonomy (NCBI): domain Eukaryota; kingdom Metazoa; phylum Chordata; class Mammalia; order Perissodactyla; family Equidae; genus Equus; species Equus asinus. The sequence goes on from NC_091799.1 coordinate 66,113,650, forward strand.
CAAGCAATAGGAGAAACAGAAATGGGGGACCACAAATCATACCACATATAATACTGCAGGAAAGCCAGATCTTCATGCTGCATTCAACTGTCTGAGAGTTTTCAATTCTGTATATGTCCACACATCTCATTATTTTTTCATCTTATTTTTTAGTGATATTCACCCATACAGGACACTTAAATTTCCATTGCAACAAGCAAAGTACTGGCTGGAAGTTTTTATGGTGCTATCACTAAGCTTCACATCCCAAAACAATTTAGTCTTGTTCTACCCTGAAGCCTAGTTGTTTTCCTGTTTTGTTGCTGATATCCCATCTGGATACTCACTATGTTTATTATTCAATTAAATTGATTGGAGAGAAAACACTATAGAACTTCTATTTTTATGGTCTATGCTGCTATTTGAATTTTTAGTCCAGGTCATTACTAAGTAACTACAGATTATAATACTGAGGATTTGCATTATTATTTGTAGAGTCCATGTATTTTCGAGGAGGCAGAATTTGTCCAAACAATTTAGTTCCATCCTAAAATGTGATATGCCTAGCTTCAGAACCAAGTAATAATTTTTGGAAAATGAGATGTTGTCTATAAGTTGAAATGAGCAAAGACCTAAAATATTAACATTTTTATGTTACTTGATGTTCCCATCAATTTGAAATGGCTCTTCTATTTAAAAGGCAATTTTGTAGATGATTGGAATATTACAACAGATGATGCCTCAATACTTTTTTTTTCAGTTTTTTAAATTGTTTTGCTGCAGGTCTATGAGTCAGCACACACTGTATCACAGACAATTCAAATTCAGAAAGCAAATCTCCAGGGTTTAAAGAAACAAATGATATAAAGCAAGCTGAAAATTCTTTAAATGATTCAGGGAGTATCAGGATGAAAATATTTTGCCTTCCTTATACTTTTTTATGATACCATAATTATTCTTAATAACGTGTTGTATTTTGCCTTTTTAAAACAGAGAAAATGTACCATGTCCAATAGATAATCAGTTTGATCACTAACGAACAACTACACATGAGGAAAAGAGGCTGAGTCAACCATCTTGGAGGAAGACGAGGCAGGTAAACTATTAAGAAACATCTTCAATTTCTTAGAACCAAACAAAGGTGATCTGGAGATTAAATTCCATTGGAGTGCTCTGAATAAACCTCCAAAACGGGCTATAAAATTAATTGTACCTGTGAAATATGAAACCTAATGGTCCCAGTCAACTAGATATTGGGGTTCATAATTCAAAAAATAAATAAGAAAAGAAATGAGTGGATGATAAACATCCTTGGGGGAAAAAAAAAAGACTGCAGATTCAAAAGAAGCAGTTAAAGAAAAAAATGGGTTTTGGCAGCATGTGTTTCATAAAACAATCTGGAAAGAACAAAAGTTCCAATTATGCATTGAGGTTTGTTTGTTCTGAAGTAGCCTTTCTTTCTCTCTCCAAAGCAGGTCCTCTCCCTGCACTGGGGAACTGTTGCTATAGAAGATGTTTCTATTTCATAACACAATAAGCAGTTATATAAGACCATTTATTTTTCCATTTCAGCAACCTCTCTCCTCCTTTCTTTCTGAAAATGTCTTTAAGTCATTTCCCCCTCCTTCTTTCTCTTTGCTCTGGAAAGAAGAAATATAAGCAGAAAAAGCATAAACATTCTCAATAAAGTGTTTAATGCCTGGCAGGGATAAGAAGGAACAAAACAAAATATGTGACTGAAAGTGGGACAACCTGACCTGGAATTGTTAGAACACAGAGCAACACTATGAAGGAAAATAAACAAATAGTAGTCTTCGTGCTGTTAAGACCCCCCCAAAATTAGAAGCATAGATTTCTGAATGGCATTTTTAGAGTTTTCACCTGTCCTTTCTCCTTTGGTCGACATGTCCACAAGCAAAATCTGTTGTTTTGTTAGTCTGTGTTCTCTCTCATAGATTTTTCACAATGAATAGTTACGTAGCAACAGAAAGGAGGCAAGTTAAAGGTCTGTCATTAACAAGATGGTACTTTTTACAGCAAAATTATTCTGAATTAGATTTAATTGGGAGTCCTTAGCCTGACAAATTGTTCCCACCTCTGTTACTCACTTCACCACTCCTCCCACCAGACTGGCCCAGCCCTGCTTTCCCACACAGATCCTTTATATTCTTTTCCTTCTTGCCTGCAGATATTGGCTTAACCTATACCCTGATCCAGAATGATACTCCTCAAATCCCTGTGAACCCTAGCCTACAGTTCCTTCAAAACTTCTCTGTCTTAAGCAGCCTTGTCCTGCTAATCCTACCTCCAATGTAGACTTCCCTTCTTCTACATGATATATGTCTACAGCATACTTGGAACAGTGTCTGGCCTCAAAGAATTAGTTTTTATTATTATAACTTTGAATTCCCTCAGATGATGCATTGACAACTTTACTAGCCAACCTAGAGTATCATAAAGGTCACCTCCAAATTCAATACTTCAGGTAGCTGATTTTTTCTCATTTTTATAGTTCTTGTCTTTCCCTTCTAAATAAATGTAGAATGTTTAAGTGATATTTGATGAATTGAGTTTTGGGGGGTTATTTTTACTTTTTAAATAAAAAATTTAAGCATTTTGCTTTTAAATTTTAAATAAATTTATGTCTTCTTATAAATTTGTTAAATCAGTTCTATTGGTAAGATAGCCAATGGTTAATTTATGTTCCAGATCTACATTAATATAGGATATACAAAATTACAAAAATGAATCCAATTGTGCTTACGGCTAAAGGCTATAGGGAAGATGAGTGAGAACTCAAGTGGAACAGTGAGAATTTACGCCCACTCTACGTCTCCACAGCTGAATCAGTTAAACATTTAACGCAACTGCATTCCTGTAGCGAAGGACCTTCATAATTTGACTTTCCACCTAGACGAAAGATCATCTCTCCTTTCCAGTGAGTACAATTGTTTGCCTAAAGATTTAACGATTTCAGACATACTTAACTTTCATTCCTTGTCTTCATCTTGAATTTCAAAACTCTAATTAAGTTTCCTTAACTCAATTCCAAGGTTATTTGGGGACAAATTGAGAAACACATTCAGAGGCCCTTGTCTTCTTTTCAAAATTGTTTCTCTCTCCTCCAAACTCTATTATCCTGGAGGAAAGTGAACAACCTCTCAGTTGGCCCTCTATTACCTTGATGTTGATGAAGAAGCCATATATTCCCAGGCATAACAAAATAGGTCTGAGAAATTTCTGGACTCAGTCAGCAGATGACAGGGATGATAAATGAGATTGAAATGGTCTCTAAGCTGTTCTGTCCTGGATGTCTTGCTCCAAGTTTGGGTATGGTATGGTTCATTTATTAATAAAGTGATTAGTACAAGCCTGAAATATCAATCTCACCTGTTGGGCCTTCGCGCAGGATAAGAGCTGTATCTTCCTAAACATCCATTCCCACCCATCTGCTCTATTCTCTCAGTCTTTATCTCGACAGATGGTTGTAACATATAGTACAGGTGACTTTTCAGCAGATACCATCTAAGCTCCTGTCTTATGCTTAACACTTTTTTTCAGCTAATGCTTGTCTCTTAAATAATCTACATAGATAAACTAGTGTTTTCCTTTCTTTCTCGCCTCAACACGTTTTTCTCCACACATATATTCTGACTTATATGAATAACTTCCTACTTATCTGTAATTTCTATACCCATTATCCTTACTCATAAAAAAATTTTCCAAGAACTCCAAATTCAAGTTATTACAAATGGCTGTGATTAGTCCAGACAGGCACCAACGAATTGAAGCTTATCCCAAAGTTCCTTTCTATCATATTTCTGAAAAACTGACATCCCTAAGACAGAGCATACATGTAATCTTAGCAAAAATAATCTTAGAGCAGGTTCCAACCTTCTCCTTACCATTTACAACCTATGTAGAAGAACGCTGCAGTGTTCTCCTCTGATAGCCTGAATTCGTGGAGTCATAGAATCTTAGCACTTGGGAGGGACCGCAAGTGACATATCTACTCCACTTTCCTCATCTCAGAGAAAGACTGTAATTCTGGTAAAGTGACTTCTCAGGGTCAAACAGCTAGTTAGTAGCAGATCTAGGATGAGAATTCAAGTCTTCTGACTCCAGGCCAATGCTCTTTCACTATTTTGTTAAGTTGACAATATTTCAATCAAAGAAGGAGTCGAGTAAAATAAATTCCACTTTATAAACTCCTCCAAAACAAAGGATTGTCCCTGGGAAAAAAGAAATAAATGCTCAGATGTAAATAAACCCAAGTTTCAATTGCCAAAAATGCACATAATGTAAAACATTGTCAAGGCTATTCATCCGTGTTTTGGAAAAACAAAAACCACACATCATGGAAACTCCAGATATCAAGCGTCCCCTCTTTGGATGGAGGAGTGTGAGATAACTACTGAGAAATTGCCAAGGGCTTTGAAGCAACTTGAGGTCAAGTAAAACCCCCAAAATAAGGGTTTAAACAAATGTCATGAGACGATACCCTCGTAAACATCTTAAAGAGGGAAAATGGTGGACATCTAGCACCTGGAAAAAGGCAAAGAGAATATCTCAAGAATGCCACGTGGTCTGGTAAGATAAAGTCTCCCTAACAGCTTACTTTTACAATAGAATCAATTTAAAACCATAACGTGTCTGCCCTGTCTTCCACTCCCCTGCCCGCATCCCAGGATACAGCAATGTGCTCTCCATGGCCCTGTTGGGACAAATCCTCTTCAGCAGCTCCCTTGAAATGAACCAAGGCAGCCTCCTTCTCCTGGTCAAATTTTCAGGATCTTCCTTAAGAACTTAGTCTCCTTACTTCTCATCAGAAAATAGGTTGGCTGGTGATATGGTAGAAGTGATTTGTGCCATTTCCCCTTATATATGACAGTGTGGAATTAGGATCAAATACAATCCTGGAGTTTCTGGCCTCATACAATCTGGGGAGATATTAAATTTCTCCAAGTTACCTTTGAAAAAAAGGAAAGTGAACCAGTTAATCTTTGAGATCTAAAGTCAATCCCTTCTCCCTTCCTTTCCTCCTGCCCTCTCTCTTTCCTCCTACACCCCTCCTTCTCTCTTCTTTTCTCTTTTTCCTGTTCTTTCTGTCCTCTTTGGATTACAAGAAGCTCAGCCTATAATTATGGATGGGCTATTTTAACACTGTTCCCTTCAAAGAACAATAGAGTTAACAGAGAATGATAACTCGAGCACCAGAATTTTCAGCTTCAGAATGGGAAAATAAATGAAGTTTTAGAGAAACATAACAGGACAGGACACTTTCTTAGGAAATTTGTTAGAATAAACAATTCCCCTTCTATATCCCTCCCCCACCCTCTCCACCTCACTCAGCTTCCCCTTCCAGCTGGGGCCCATCAGAAAAAGGCTTTCCTAACTTTGTGGGCCAAACCCCTCCTAAAGACAGCTGTTGAGTGACACATTTCAGTACTTCCCTCTGACTGTAGAAAAGATGCAGACCTGGGAGTATTAAGTGTTTCTGCCCTTGAAAAAGCTTACACCCCCACAAAGGAGAAAAAATATGCAAATAACCTAACCTTACTAGTTGTGAGATAAGAAAAAAAGAGAGAGAACGCTATGCAAAGGGCTATGGAAGCACAGAGGGATGAGAGAGGCTTTTATGTGAGAGCCTTTGTGGGACGTTCTAGAAGACACAGGAAAACTTCTAAACCCAATGGACTGAAGTCTCTAACGATGACATTTATTTCCATAGCAGGGGATAGAGAGATAATATTTTTTTAGGAAGATTGTCACTGAGCTAAAATCTGTGCCAATCTTCCCCTATTTTATGTGGGACACCACCACAGTGTCACTTGACAAGTGGTGCTAGGTCCTCGCCTGGGATCCAATCCTGCAAACCTTGGGCCTCTGAAGCAGAGCACAGGAACCTAACCACTATGCCACCAGCCCAGCCTTGCGAGATAATTTTCAATGTATGTGTGTTAGAGAGGAGTCATCTTCCAAAATCTCTCAAATTCCTCTGTGTTAACGTTTAACCAACTTGTCACCCAGAAGACTGGCCCTGAATTTCACACCCAGGCCTGCAATACAAGTAGGATACATGGCATGGCTCAGAGACACAAATTTTAGCTTCAGACAGACAGGTTTGAATGCTACTTCTCTCCTCCCTTGTTGCATCTGAAAGGTAGACAAGCTGTTTACCATTTTATCCTCATCTTTCTAATCTGTAAAATGGGGAAAATATCAACTCATCTGTTTTTGGTGAGGTGTCAAAGATCTGGAACAGAATAACACATTTAATAATTTAGAGCAGCATTCAATAAATCACAGCAATTATTAATATTATTATGATCTGTCCTAAGAATATTTGTTTTACACAAAGCTAAGGCATGGAAAAAATAAAATTTTTTTCACCTATGCCTAGTGGAAATCTGTTTCAGATATTCTGAGTTGGAATTCTGTAGTCAGAATGTCTATAAAATTTCCAGGCCTCCAGCACATACACACACATTCCCTCTCTCGCTGTCTCTGTGTGTCTCTCTCACTCACACACACACACACGTACTCCTTTAACGTTGAGCCGGCTTCCCAATTCTCCATCAACAGAACTCATAGCAGCCAGCAGCATTATTAAACTACAAGAAAAGTATATCTGAGAAACGGTAGCTACCTTTCTCCAGCATCTATTCTATTCTTTCTTAGAACATGATGCTCCATAGGCTGACTTATGAGATGCCATCAAGGCAACCCAAGTTTCTACCATCAACCCCCAGAGAGATCCAGAATGCCAAAGAAATAGCTTTCACCCTTTTCTTCTCCTGGCTCACTTAGGAGTTTCCTTCTGTGAATCTTAATCCCATCACTTTGTGGTACGAGAGGGGGAAAAAGCAAGTTCAGTAGGAGACCCAAATCAGCAGTTAAGCTTTCCTCCAGCATGGTTTTCATGCTATACAATATATATGAGTTTTTTTGCCCTGACATTCCATTGTGTACAGTAAGCAACATCTGAAAAGTCTATACATATAGGAAAGGCTCTTTTTCCTCCTGTGGAAAACCAAGTGAGGAATTTCAACTCATCCAACTTTATTTCAGCAGAAGCACTGAGGTAGAAAAGAAAAGCCATGGGATAGAAACAAGAGTCCTTCCCATCATTCATAACTATGTGGCTTTGAGTTGTCTCCTCTGAGCCACTACTAGATTTATGAGGCCTGCCACTCACAAACTCTCCTGAAGGAAAATACCCACCCACAACCCCTATGGCATAAATGGCCACATTTGTACCATATGACCCACAGCCCATTGGATCAGGAGTCATGCCTTTAAAAATAGGGCAATCCATCCAGAGGCTGGACTTAGGTCTTTGACCTGGTGGGAAAAGATGACTCGAACTAATCAAAATCCATTCTTCAGAATTTGGCACTAAGAAACCTAGAGTTGAGGCAGCTGGTAATAGGGGCAGGAGCTAAAATGGGCATCAGGATATGTCATGTCCCAGAGAGGAGCCAGAGAGAACACAGCAAGGTGATGCCATATGTACATTGATGTTTTCAGGGAGCAGAAACTACAAGGAAGCAGTGAAAATGAAAGCCATCTGGTTAAAGGAAGAGAAGAGAGGAGACACAGAGAGAGAGAGACTGACTCATTCCTTCTTTCTCTAGCTTATTCCTTCCTCTGCCCTTCCAGTGAGCCTCCTGGTTAATGCCTCAGCTCATCCTTCCCACTTTGCTTCCCAAGCTCTTTTTACTTTCCCAAACAGACCCCACTTTGGCATTTCTTTGGATCCCCCCAATCATGAGCGGTCCTGGTGCTGCGTCCCAGACTCTGTGGGCCATCCGTGTTTCTAGATAAATGTCAAAAGGCTAGACTGAAATGTGAGGTTTGATCTAGAATGATGCAAAGCATGGAAGGCAAGAGAGACAAACACCTGAGGAAGCAGCCACTGCAAACTTTACAGGCTGAGTACAATTTTGGCATGGACATGATCTTTGAAAATGATTTGCAGAGCTGAACTGGCTTTTCATGTATATAGCACTATTATAAGTGTCCTTTCTAGCCCTTTCCAGGCTGAATCATTCTCACTGCTTAACTTTCCCTCTTAAATTTGTTTCCAGTTCTAATTATGGTCATTCTCCAAGTTCAATTCTAGACATTGGAATTTGATAGAAGGCAGCCTAATCTTTTGCTTCATGCTATGCTCTTTAATGATAAATTGAGAGATCGGAGAGAGAAATCTCAGGTCTCCTACTGCTCTAATATCCCATGACACTACAAGCCAAGATGTACTAATCATTAGCTTGATAACAGGAAACAAAGAAAGCAGAAAAAAGACATTCCATTTTAGGATCTGTGTTCTAAAGGAGGGTTCTGATAGAAGCTTCTTATTGGAGCAAGATCTTAGGGAGAAACTTGAGGATTTTTAATGATCTTTCCAGATTATGTAAAATAGGAATAAAATAAATTATATCCATCCAGAAAAGTGTATGTGAAAAGGAGGCCTTGACAATGGGGTTCTAAGAGCCTGAGATATGGCATTATTTACCCTAACATCTCCCAAATCTGCCACCCCCTCCCATGGGTATACTCAACTATTCTGGATGAGCTCAAAGATGAGAAAGACCGACACTTAGTGTTTGGGATTTTAGATCAGGAAACCCAAATTCCATGGGTAGTTAAAGGGATTAAAAGCTGTTTAAAGATGCTAACTAATCAGGTGAATCAATCAAATTGATCAAACCCAATGAACATGTAGCCATGTTGAAATATTCCCTTTCGTGGGATAAAAATGGTCAAATACAAGAGAAAAAAACACAAACAAAAAAACACAAATACGTGAGGCCTATTTAAGGGCTTTTTCACCTGGTGTATACCTCCAGGTTTACCGTCCAATCAAATGTTGAGGAGCCTGGAGTGAGAATGTGCCTTCACAAGAGTGACAGATTTGCTCACTCCAGCCAGCAGACATGTATGGAGAGAAATTCTGTGTGGGCTGAGGCTAAGCATTCAGACAGCTGTAGAATTGGGCCTGAGCACCTTAATGAAGCAAGAGACAGCTCCTGATTGTGGATGGGTCCACAAAAAAGATGAAAGTCACATATTTTTCAGTGACAGCCATGTAATTTCTAATGGTACTGACTAGTTCTCACTCCAAAACAGAGAATACGAAGAATGGGTAAAATTTATACCTATGTTCAAGCTTATGAATAGCAAGTCTTTCCTTTTCTTTTTCTTTTAAGGAAAAGTATATCTCAACTCCACCTCTGTACTCCAGAACACGTCAGCCCACCTCTGTGTGAAAATAGGAATTGACAACACAGAGAAGACATACTTCAGAAACTTTCAGTATATAAATGTCAAATCATATTAGGCTCCCACTTTCCCCTTCATTGAACCATAATTCAATGAAAGTTTTATTATGCAAATTCGTTGGAAAGCACAGGTCTCTACATCTCTGCCAAACACCGAGGGCAACAATGGCAGTCACATCGTTCTAGTAAGAAAACACTCTATCTTGAGGACAGAAACTGGAGCTGATATGAAATTTTAACATGTTCTTATTGCTTAATACTTGGGAGAACACACAATAAATAACACTCGGAAGTGGGACTGTTCTGTGCCAAATTATCCAGAAGGAAAATGTGTTCTGAGTTTAGCTATAAAACATTAGTCTTCCAAATAAGTCTCTGGCTTTACAGTTTTCAGTACACTTTGCTTACATTTATTTTTGTTGCCTTTTGTTGTATATTTTATGTTTGCTTCATTTTTGTAAGTATTACCATATGAATAATCCTTCAAGCTTAACTGCCAGTCTCATGGCAAATAGTTCAATGTGTTTTCACATTTATCAGAATATCTCAATTAATGGGATAAGGTGAGTCACTAACGATTTTCTTGTTCACATGCATGCAAATGACAAGGGATTAGTGCTTAAGCACTCTTATACAACCAATAAGTTAGCTGAGCAATTTCCCAGGAGCTTAGAGACACTTTGAAAAACTTAAACTCTCTAACTACCTAAAAAATGAACTCATTAACTTTATGAAATTGCAATAAAGCCCACTAATGTTCCTTAAACAGAGCATTTACTCCAATCCCCACTTCTGGTGAATGCTGTTCAAGCCATGCCTACATGGTAGAAGGCCTAAAAATTTTTATTTCTAGGAAACATTAAAAGAACCCCTTTGGAATATATCATTCCAAACCCAAGACATTTTATTTCCCTGTTAGAGTAATATCTGCTTAAGGGAACTTAAGCTTTCTACAGTCTATGTAACTCATTCTGCCAAGTTAGGATAAACCAGGTCCCAGTTTCTGTTGTCTTTCTCTTGGGACAACCCTGACGTGAGTCAAGCAGCAGTCAAGGATGCTGAAAGGATCACATCCTGAGCAACTCCTGGCACATCACAGGATCAGGACATCTCTGAGCAGTGGAGACTCAGATCTTATCTAGTCTCTCCATCTACCTTGCTGCCTGGAGCCCTACCCAATTACCCCTAGCCGGGGGTCATCCAGATCCCTGAGAATTCCAGGGATGACACATTCACCGATCATTCATACTATCAGTGGGCAACTCCAACTTCAGGAAAGGTTTTCTATATGTTCATGCCATCTTAGACCCGGCAAAGGATCTTTTCTATCTATGCACTACATTGCCAGGAACATGGCAAAAGCCTTCTACCAGCCTCTGATACCCTGTATTTTCCCACTCCCATTTACCTAGTCGGGGTTACAGTGTCACACTCCTGCCCTTCCCCGTTCTCTAAAATGTTCTCCAAGCCTTTCCCCAGGCTCAGCTCACAACTCCTGCTACTCACTTCAGGCCCAGCTCGCTCTGATGACTATTCAGACACATGCTTCTCCCATTCTCCTTACCACATTCACAGGGACATGATCTGTTACTTGCTCTCTGGCTCCACATAGCCATGAAACGATAAGAGATTCTTCCACCTTCCGCCAGCTTCCCCCTCCTCCTGCCCTGACCGGCTCTCCCTCCAAGGAGCCAGAATCAGATCATGGAGAGCTGAACCTCCCTGAAACTTCTACTCACTTGTCCCCATGCTGCACTCTGAGGTCAAACAGAACAAATAGAATAGGGTTATAAAAAAGCAGTTCAGAATTTACCAAGAAGATAGGACTTGGAGCTTCTGTGGACAAGAGGAGTTAGAGTTGAGAGCCCACCCAGTATCTCGAGACCAGAGGCCCAGGCAGGTGAAAGGACAAGGGTAGCATCACAAGCAGTGCCGACCGTCCCGTTCAAGGCACCCCTCCTCGCCTGGGTCCTGAGCCATCTCACGCAGCCTGCCTTGGAATTTTCTTCCTCAGGATTTCCCTCTCTCCGGTATCTGTGCTTCTCTTTGGCAGTCACACTTAACACCTCTCTCCTTCAGACCTCACACAGATTCCACCAGCCGGACACGCCAAAACTTTACTTTCTATGTATTTTTTCATCTTTTTCTCTCCAACTCTGCCACTACTGCCTTGCTCCAGCCCCACATCACTTCATACATTTTCCTCCTCTCTCTGGCTTGTTAGCCTCAAAACCATGTAGTAGAGAGAGTTTTCCATAATGCAGAATTGGCCATGTCCTCTCCCACTCATCCCTCTCAGTGGTTCCCACGGCCTTAAGCAGAGTCCAAGCTCTTCAGCGTGGTAGACAGGGACTCCCCGATCCGGCCTCATTGGACCTTCATCTGCCTCAATCTCGTTATCTCCTTTCTCTTCCTGCTCTAGACGAAAATGAATTGTTCGTAATTTCACTTCCTGCATACTCCAAGCTGGGTGTTTTGCCTCCGTGTCTTTGTTCTTGTTATCCTCTCTGTTTAGAAGGCCCTTTGCCCGCCCCTCCATTCCTAACTTGCATATTTCTTCTTCATTCTCTAAAACTCCACTTGGACATTGCCTACTCCAGGGAGTCTTTTCTAGATCCCTGAATCATAAAGCAGGTTGTGAGCTCTCAATACCCAATGCCTCTCCCTAAGAGGATCATATTGATCACCACTGTCTACTTAGGTGTCTTTGAGCCTCTTGAGATCAAGGCATGTCTTATCCCTGTCTGAATCTGTGGCACTTGGCTCAGAACCTGGCGAACAGCAACAATATTAAAAATGTTTGTGAAACCAATAGAAGAAGAAATTTTTAAAAGATAGGACATACCAAGCAAACATATGAGAATAAATGGTTTCACGGTCAAGGGCAAAACAGAAAGTTCCTAGGTAAGTGCTATAATGATTGAATTGATAATGCTGTATAAGTGTGAAATCCTTATGGGACTGGTTTAGCAAAACATGTAGTCAATAGTTCAGAGTCAATTAGAGAATAGAAGGTGGCTTGTATTGAATGGAGGGTGTATTACATTTAGGTCAGAGTACTTATAGAACTTAGGCCCTCCAAAAATGCAAATTATGCTGAAGAATCACCACTACTCTCTAAGTACAGAAGTTAATAACGAGGGTGAATCAGGACAATAAAGCAACGTTGTCTTCAGATACTTAGGGAGAGAGTCTCCATTCAACCACAAGCAAGCAGGAAGAACCAGGAAAAGAGGACAAGTCTCTATCAGACCTTCAGTAGAGAAAGACCACCTTCCAGACCAAGACGACTACCTAGGAGAGCCAAGGTCTCAGAGAAAACAGGGTCTCCTGGGGAGCTAGGCTCCCTGGACCCCCCACTAACTGTGCCCTTGGATTTCAACCTTGACCACATAACTAGAGATGTTGAGGTACTGGGAAGAGTACTGTGATCCAGATTCTGCATTCACCATGTTCAGAATCTACTTGGATGAGGCAATATAGGCAGAAACAATGTAATTAGATAATAGGAGATAATATGATAGAATATGGAAATGAAATCTACAATTAAACAGTAACAGGTTATCAACAAATTATTTAATAACTTATGTAAAACATGAATTCTATCTTTTCTCTCTTTTCCCTCTCTCTTATTTTTTTAACTTTTTATCTTTACTTTTTTTCATTGCTCTTCCACTTTTCTTCTTTTTCAAGATAAAGAGAGACCGAGGGGGAAGGAGTATAAAATTCTGTGGATTTGGGAGTCTTTCATAGGCCTGATATCTAAATCTTGGAAACTCTCTAGCACATACACCCATACATATACACATAACTTCCTATTATTTCAGTAATCTGTAAGTTATAAATGTCTAGAATTGTGTTCCCAAATCATCACTTATACCACAGGAGCCTTCACAGCTGTCTTCAAAAGACCAACATAGACAATTACTTATATTTATGTTCTATGGTGGGTTGAATGGTGCCCTCCATCCCTGGAAAGATTTAGTGGGCACTAAATCCAATAACAAATGTCTTTATAAGAGAAGGGGAGAAGACACACAGAGGATAAGGTGTGAAGACAAAGGCAGAGATTGGAGTGGTGTGTCTATAAGCCAAAGAATGCCAAGGATTGCCCACAGCCATCAGAAGTTAGGAGAAGGCCATCAAATGGATTCTTCCTCAGAGCCTCCAGAAGGAACCAACCCTGCTGACACCTTGATTTCAGACTTCTGGCCTCCAAAATCAGGAGAGAATAAATTTATGTTGGTCTAAGTCCCCTGGTTTATGATAATTTGTTACAGCAGCCACAGGAAACTAATCCATGCAACATTGCAAAGTCACATGTATACCACCTGCTTTACTAGCAAGCATTCTAGTGTTTTTGTGGATGGAGGGTAGTTCTTCCTTAAATACTACTAAAGATCCCTTCATTTGTTCTAGGGGTCTGAGAACAAGTTCTTTTTGTTACTCATCTGCTGATTCCTATTGCCATCTGCCAAGTCTAAATGATGCCATCCCCTGATCTGGCATCTCTGTCCCAGGAAGACAGAATTCCAGTTCCCTTGCAGATATGACTGCTGCCAGTGTCAGAAGACATTATAACACAGAGACTGATTCACAACTGCTACTAGATGTGGCTAATTTCAGAGCCCACATGCCCTACACTGAGCAGTTCCAAGGGGATACCACTTACCTTTTTTGTACATGAAAGATAACCCCTTGGAGCACTGTAATGCAGTGGCTCTGCACAGGTCATTCTCATGGAGTCCCCTACAGGACCAGCCCACATACCTAGCTCCATGTGTTGGGTCCTGACATAATTCCAGCTGGTTGGAGTGAATTTAAGCACCTTCATTATAATCCAGACGGAAAACAGCCCTTAGCACCAGAAAAAGAAAAATTTTCCCTTTGACCCAGTCTACAGCTCCCCTTTTCAGTTTTCTGTCTTGGAATCACCCTCTTCTGACTCACCGTGGAAATACTTTCACCTTACTGAGATAAGCTCATCTCCATCTTACTGTAACCTCATCTTTTAGGCCCCAAAGCCAACAACATCAAAATTCAGCTGCCCAGGATAACTTCATTTCTCACAGTCAGGGTTTTTCAGCCTTGGAGTCATTCACTTAAGACTGTAGTAGCAACTCTCCAAGATGGCTGTCATTAATGTCTTTCCTTCCTGAACGTACATGTTAATCCCACATGGAGAGGTGAGGAATATTCCTCCATTCACTTCAATCTGGTCTGGTCTTGATGTTTTGACCAATAGGGAACTGCAGATGTGACACTATGCCACCTCCAGCCCTAACTGTTAAGAGGACCAGTAGCTTCCACTTGTGTACCTGAGTTGCCACTTGAGCAGCCATGTACAAAGTCCACCTATGAGGAAGTTCAGGTTGAGATTTGCCTAGTTTAGTCTTATATCTTTGTGTGATGGTTCCTATAGTGTGTAGTAGGTTTGGCCATCTCTTCTGCTGCTTATTTTATCTCACCTTTTGGGCTCCTGTCAGCATTCAAATAAGATACGTATATATCTATACACCCTCCCATTAGGACAAGCAATAATGTACCCATATAGCAAAATCTAAAATCATACTTAGAAAAGAAGCATTTCTTCTTGGAAACAAAACTCCCAGAAATATACCCCTGATGCAACTGTACAAAATAATTTCTATCACTGACCAATCTAAAACACTTACAATCAGATTAATAGTTTCTTCTCAGTTTTCCCCAAGGGGACACTTCCTTTTGCATTTGTGTTTAACTAGTCTATTTAGTTAGTTTTCTCTGAACAAATAAAGAAGCTTGCCCAAGAAGAGGAGTCACATTTCTACCTCTTTTAGGACTAATACATCATGCAGCTTTGAAATGACAATTATTTCCTTTTCTATCACTTCCATCAAGGTTTTAAAAGCCTTGGGAAGTGTAGCTAGAGCACCATGTTACACTTACATGCCTTTAAGTTGAAGTCTTATTTTGAGAAACATTCAAAAAGATATAAGCTGGCATTACTTTGCTCTCAATCCTTGATTATCTCTAGAAAATTTTGATGCAAAGAGAAAGGAGAGGAGAAAGCAGAGACACGGATCAGACATGAAAAGGGCTGTCTCAGAGGGCTGTAAACCATTTCAGAAGTAGAATAGCTGAAAGTAAGACATGAATTCCATTTCTAGTCTATTTCTCCCTCCTCGTATTCCTCATGGTGGCTACACGTAATTCACAAACACAGCATCAGGACCGGTACACAGCTCAGGAGCAATCTTAGACTTAAGTGCCCCAAAGGACTTCCAAAATTTCCAAATATTTAGAGTATTATGCTCCAAATGACTTCCAGAATTTCCAAATATTTGGAATATTCCAAATGAAAATATCCCACTCCTTCTGAGAGCCAATCCAAAACTGTTCCTTTAGGTACCCACCAAGGGATGGTATTCTCATTGTAAATTCTCTGTCACCACCAGTACTGGCTGTATCCTAAGTCTTTTGAGGAAGAGCTGAGTTTACTGCTTAGGTCACAGAAATTAATGCTCAATTTATACAAGTTATATTTATATAATGAGAGCAATAACAATTGTTTATAATTTAGCATAAACAAAAAGTAGTTATTCTGAATGTCTTCTTTTCAAATCACTTTAAGGGTAGCTAACAGCCTGCCTCAAATACAGAGTCTATATTTATCGTTGATGCTCGGCCAAAAATAGACACTTTTTAAAGAAGTAACAAAAGCTCAAAAAGCCATCTGTTCTACAACCCTGTATATAATTATAGATAAAAATGTCAGAAATCAATAACGTAGTTTGAGTCTTCAAAATCCCAAGCATGTACTAGACGAAGCAATAACAAACAAAGTCAATGTGTCTACAAGAGAAAAGAGTTATCAAAGGCTTCAAAACTCACAGAGGAACACAGGCAGTACGGTCAAAAATTACTTTGACTTATTTCTCCTTAAAAGTGCAAAATAAGAGTATTTCCCCTTTCTACAGGCTTTTAACTGTCTAATAGTTGTACTTCATAAAATATTAGGTATAAAAAGGAAATTTTAGGAATTCCTGAGAAGAAGGACAATATTTAAACTCAGTAATAGATTAGTAGCTGAAACATATAAAGAATACTTGGGGGAAGAAAAGAAATGTATGTAAAATCTAACAGAAAAATGGCAAAGTACTCCAGCCTATTCACCTAAACATATTAATCATAGCTATGTCAGAGCCCTTGTCCATCGAAGATCTGAATCACCCATGGGTCTGTTTCTATGGTCTACTATCTCTCTCTCTTTCTCTCATCATTTGTTTATGGTATGTCTGGGAAATTTTGATTGAATGTCATATGTTGCACATGAAAAAGTGTAGAGACTCTGCATAATGTTATCTTCTTCCAGAGAGGGTTAGCCCTTCCCTTTACTAGAAAGACATAATAGAGATTGACTGCCTTAATCCAAGCCAATCATGGAACCCCAGGGATTCAAGATGACAACCTGTCTGTGTTCGCCTGGTGTATGTAGAAGTCTAATCCTTGCCTTCTCAACCCACAGCCCTGTTTAAAATTCCACTCTGTTTTTAAAGCTTTTGTGCTTGGCTTCTTAGCTTTCTGCCCACTTAGCATCGGTATTCAACAAATGTCTTGAGAGAAAAGCTGGCAGTGTGTGGGGTTCAGTTCTCCATCACTCCCTTCTCAAAAGGATTCTAACTCCTTAAGGCTCTAAATTTTGCCTTTCAAGCCCCACTAGACTGACAGAAGCTCTGCTGGTTTCTCTCTTTCTGAGTAACAATTCTCTGCAAGGCCCTTTTCCAGATCTGCAATATTTTGTCCTGTACCTAAAACTGACAAATACCCCAAGAATAAAAGCTGCTGCAGAACATTCATTCACCTCCCCTTTTCCTGGGATTTTGTCCCCCTAAGTACGTACAGATTGCCTCAGGAGCTCTCCAATGCCTTTAAACATATTATTTTAATCTGGCCTTTCTAAATCCCTTAACCCTTGGTGGGAGCATTGGTCTATGGTAAGTGGTCAATCACATCTGGAAGCAGAAGCTCAAGGTACGTGAATAAGACACAGAAGAACAATCTGGCATATTCGTAGTAAGACTGTGAATGCCCTGTGACCCAGTGAACCCACTCCACGGAGTGTGCTTGTCATGGAATTGTTTGTGGCAGGGAATGGGAGGCATCTTAGGTGACCATCACTAGCTCAATGGATAAGTAAATATGATAGACACACACTGTGGAGTGCTGTGAGGCTGGTGGAAGCGACGAACTCGATGCAAATATAGCCAACCGGATACACCTCAAAAATACAGACACAGAACAAAATACATAGCCTAAAGCCAAACCAAACACACAGACACACACACAACACTACATATATTAGGAGACTATATATACACTTAAGAACACAAATACATTAGAAACAGGTGCCTGTGGAAGTGGCTATCAGGAAGGAACAGGGAAAAATAAAGGAAAATGAGGAGCAAACACTTTTGGAGCTCTTACTGTATACCTGGCATTGTTCTAAGAGCTTTACATTGACTTATTTAATTCTTTCAACAGCACAGGGAGGCAAATGCTATTATTGTCCTTATTTCATGGTTGAGGAAACTGAGGCACATAGTAGTTAAGTAATTTGCTCAAGATCACAGAGCTAGTTAGTGGTAGAGCCAGGAGTGAAACCTCGGAAATCTGGAATGGGAGTCTCTGCTGTGCTGCCTCTCCCGGGAGGCTTCAGATCAATGGCTGTATTAACGCTGAGGAGTATGACTACTTCAATTCTCTGTCTCGGAGGACCCAAAGCTAATCAACCAATTACTCTCTCTATGAATTATCAAATGAGAATAACTGGATATCGCTGACTGAATTGAAGGCTTCAATTTCTTTCCACCAGAAGGTCATCTTTCATGAAAAATATTTTCCCCATTTCCCTTCAGCATAGAGTCGAAACTATTTTAAGTATGTACTCAATGATAGTTGAACAATGGTTGTAATCGCAACAGAAGCATACGGTTTTATGTTGTGTGCTTCTTTTATTTGAGAATCAAAGGCAGGATCTTTGACTAGGTCAAGCCCCACAGTTCTCCCTTGAAGAATGGGCCTCACGAAAACAAAAACAAAAGACACTTTGGAATGTCCGGGGAAATATCAGGGAATTGAAGGTAGAGAGAAACCCAGATAACTGGGCTTAAGGCAAGTTCAACACCACGTATTAATCTGGGTCCTAGACGAAGGCCTAAAATGCTTCTTAAGGTAGAAGATTAAAAACAGATGAAAATGAAAATAATTCTGAGAACACTGCAATCAGTAAATGGAATGGTTGGCAAGGGGAGACAAAAGAAGGAGATAGTCACCACTAACCACTGCTTAAAGGAATGTGCCTATTGACTAACAAAACTAGTGTTTTAAGAAATGAATACAAAAAAAAAAAAAAGAGTGAAGGAGTTGGGGGAAAAATGTAGGAGGGCCGAAGGAGGAGAATAAAGACAAAAGGGAGGAACAGGGGAGTGACAAACGGAAGGGAGAAGAAGAAAAGAGGGGGAGAGAGGGAAAAGGAGAAAGGAAGGGAGGTAAGAAGTAGGGGAGAGGGAGAAAGGGGAGGAGGAATTAAGACACAAGAGCAGAGGGAAAAAATTATCCCTTCAGTTCCATGAAAATAGATTCACCCTTTACAAAGTTTTTCAGGTCTATTTTTTCAGATCTATTCCTTGGGGAAATCCTACCAAAGTGAAAATCAGTTGCTTCTACTCTCCCCACTGCCCTCCTCACACATACACCTTTTTTTCTTCACTGTATTGACAGCCAGAGCTTATGTACAGATTTAAAAGGAAGGGTAACAGCTGTCTTCCCTGCGTTATTCATGTGCACATCTCCCTCCACATGCGCAGGCCACTTTTTGTTTTCTCTTAGCACCTGCCTGTACCCACTCTATATCACAGGGGCCTGCTAACTATAGCTTCATACCCCTTTACCTGCTAGCTTCTGGTTCATTTAGCCAATAGGAGGCACTGCTGGGAGACAGGCAGTTAGGAAGAGGGAGAGCCAGGGTATTTCTCGCCACTCTCCTCATTGGAGGCAATGTCTCCAGTGGTGCCCAGGCCTCTTCCATGACCTCGGCTCCTGCCAGACATGCCTTCTCCAAGTTTTCATCTCCAGCCTGGTGGCCCTGACTCCTGGGCTCTGGTAGCACTATCTCCTCCTGTTGTCCCCCCACCCTAGACATGCTAGCAGCTTCTTCAGTAACGCCTCCCTGAGGTGAACTACCTTCCCTTGTCTTCAGCTCCTGCAATGTCTCTATGTCTAAGTCCCCATTTCAGTTCTCTCTACTGAACTCTGGCACAGCCCAGTTTTTCTGCCTGGACTCTGTCTGAAACACTCACCAAGCAAGCTCATAGAGTATGGGATGGCAGACAATCCACCCCTCCTGTTCTCAATTCTCTTGGATGGCAGGCAGAATAATACCCGCACCCCCCACCGCCCCAACCTCAAGCTATCCACATCCCAATCATATTCACAGGAGCCTGTGAATATGTTATGTTCTATGGTAAAAGGGACTTTGCAGGTGTGATTAAGTTAAAGGTCCTGAGATAGGGAGATTATCCTGGATTATCCAGGTAGAACCAATGCAATCACAAAGCTCTTGTAAGTGAAAAAAGGGAGGCAGCAGGGTCAGAGAAGGAGATGTGATGATGGAAGCAGAGGTTGAAGTGATATGATTGTTGGAGAAGGCCAGAGGCCATGGAATGCAGGCAGTCTCTAGATGCTAGGAGAAGCCTAGAGTGTTCAGGGCCCTCCCGACACCTTAATTTTAGCCTGTGAAATCCATTTTGGTCTCCCGACCTCCAGAATTGTAAGATAATAAATTTGCATTATTTAAAGCCACTAAGTTTGCTCTAATTGTTACAGCAGCAATAGGAAACTAATACAGCCTGCAAGGGTCACCCACCCTGGGGTGCAGGAAACACTAAAAAACATTGTACACACTCCTGGGAGAATTACGAGCATCCTGGGCTCATGGGAGAGCAAAGAAAATAGAAAAAGTGATAACCCCTTTGCAGAAGCCAACCAATCTCAACACCAGGTGTCAAGGAGCACAAATGTGGGGATCCTAACACAAACTAGAGAATGACGGCAATTCATTCAGAACCTAAATGGCAGGTAAAGCGCTTGATTTTTCAATCATAGAATGTAACAATGTTATAAAGCTGCCTTTTATCACAGTTCACAGTGTCCTCTCTATAAGGACACAGAGAAATTTTCTGAATCAGAAATAATTTGTTTCACCTATTTGACTGGTTTGATCTTACTTAATGGATTCTGTGCAACTTGTTCAGGTCATGCTTTCTCTTCCCAGTTTGCTGTTAGAAGATTTAAGGCCAAAATTGTGACCCACTTGTGACCACAGTGTAAGACTTTATGATGAGCCTTTTGTGGACTAACCTCACTTCTGACTCCATTGTATTTTCCTACCTTAATTTCTCTTTAGTTGCATTCTCATTTTAAATTTATTTGTTGCTTATTATACATACCTATAAAAATAAAATTAAGACACTTTTGACACAAGATAGGGTACATATAAGTGAATAAACAAATAAATTATCAACAGTGGATGCTTTTGGTACAAGAGAATGGAAGAAGAGAAAGGCATGAATGATAAATGCCCAAAGATCTAAAGCAATCAGAAGTGAATTCGAGAATATGGGGATAAACATATTTTCAGTTAAGTCAGGATGAATTTTGAAGTACACCAGTCAGATAAAGGAGGAAAGAGTTTCTCCATCAACCTCCATCCACTCTCTGATTGATGCTACAGACAGATAGTAAAGAACTGGTGAATACATCTGAGATTTACAGACGCTAAAAAATCGCAGGTTGGGGGCGGGGCACTCACAACAAAAGGACGAATGTACTCAGATGTGGTTTTTGGCACTGACAATATTAGCCTAGTGATTTTTCATTCCTTTCCAGAAAAAGAAAAGAACACACACATACCTCAGGTCATATTGTGACTGCACATAAAACAGACCAAGGAATTTTCCTTTGAACTCCTCCATATCGCTTCCCATCTTAAATGAGATTTTGCAGGCAGGCTTCTATATCTGAGTAAAAACAGCCAAGACCCAAGCAGCTACAATTCATAATGATTATTTGAAAATTTATAATATGCAAGACATAATCACCACCCAAATTAACACTATAGACAAAAGGCATCAGGTAACTGATCTTCAGACCAAAAATATCCTGACAGCAGGGAGCATAATTGCTTATTTATACAAATGGTCTGTGCACTCAGGCATTCAGTGTAAATAGATCATTATAACCATTTCCAAGACATTATAATCCATTAAGTAAATTAGACATGCTGTACAAGTCCTAATGATACAGGCCTATGACCAAATACCTCCAGAACTGTTTATCTGATTCCTCTCTCAGACCCGCCTGACTTTCAGTGAGGGCATTCAGCTGAGAAAGCTACCAAGTGGTTCTATTTTGAGAAAAGGCAAGAGCAGAATCTCAAGATTCAGAGAGCCGACACTTTCTTTGTGCTACTGAGCAATTAATGATTATTCAGAACCAACACCTACATTTAAAGTCACTAAATTATGACATTTTTAATCACCACTAAATCAGATTATTCTCTTTATTCATCACATGTAGCTAATGATTTCCTTCTGAATGGCTTGAGTAGGTTTCCTCTTTCTTTCTTGCTGCTATGACTTTGGATTGCCTAAGACTAATAATTCCCAGGACTCTTCCCAGAATTGTTCCGCCCTTCATTATCTTTTGCCTGGATTATTCTGGTAATCTCTTATTGGTCAGTTTGCCTCTGGTCTTTCTTTCTCCACGCATTTAATACTTGGCAGCAGATAAATCTTCCCTAAGCAACTCTACTAAGTATCCTTTGCTTTGCCACATATGCTAATACATAGTTTCCCATTTAATTATTAGAGTAATCTGAAGAAAACTAGACCATTTCCCTGATCAAAACTGTTCCGTGATTCCTTGTTGCCCACAACCAAGGTGACATTGACTTTCAGTTTGCTCAGGAGAGTCTCAACTTACCTCCAGTGTTCTGACACAATTCTTAAGAGAACCCTCTTTCACTCTCAAAAGTGTCCCAGGTTTAGACAATGAGATTATTGTTCAAATATAAGGTAAACCTGAATCTCTGTGGCTTAAGATTCCCACCAAACTGGAGGAGGAGGTGCGCGAGGTGTAATTGTGTTAGACACAAGCCTGGGACCCTAGCAAAGCTGAGGCACCAGCTACTCACCCTGCTGCCCTTCACCTAAACATTTATGGGACAGAGAACACTGCCCTTGAGAATCATGAAGCCTACAGGCTAGAAGACACCTTCCAATTCAAGCAACTCCACCATTTACCAATGAGCAAACTAAGGCACAACTAGCTGACCATGGAGAAAGATAGGAAACTGTGCCTCCTAACTCTTGGCCCAGGATGTTTTTCATTCTGCAAAGAGTGTACATAATCAAGACGCTGTGAATCTGGGAAAGACTTTTTTCCCGGTACTAGGAATAACTTTTGGATGGAGCTGTTTACATTCCTGAATGCCCAGCAGCCGTGGCAGCATTTAAGAGGACTCTACAGGGTGAGGGGTGCAATCTGTTCTTGTGAAGCAGTAAAGCTAAATGACTCAGAGAGAAATCACTCTCACAACCTCAATTTCATTAACACCACCTGTGCACTAACGAAAGGCAACATCAGTGCATTTTCAACTAAAAGAAACTGGGCTTCACAACCAACTGCTCAAACAAAATTATAAATGGGTCTCAGGCTTCTTTGGTGCACTTGTTTCTTCTCTAGTCCAAAGGCTCTGAGTTGGAGCATGGCTCCCTGCTCTTCATCTCTTTTCTGTCCCTCTTTTTCCCCTTGCATCTCTCCACCACAAATAGGAGAGACAGGTGCTGAGCCTGTCTCCCCATCATTCCTGTGCTGCTTCCAGGGTCACACTGGCTGGAAGAGTGATAACAAACTCTCCAAAACAGGTCACCTCAGTCAAGTTACCCACAACGTATTTTCTCTTTGTGCTTTGAATTGCGTTGCAGGCTAGCAGCTTCAAGGGAGTCTTAGGAAAGGATTACAAGTGTGAGGTAGGCAGAGGGATTGGGAAAAGGGGAGTTCAATGGGTACAGAGTTTCAATTTTGCAAAATGAAGAATTTCTAGAGATCTATTGCACTACAATGTGCATATAGTTAACGTTATTGTACTGTACACTTAAAAATGGTTAAGATGGTAAATTTTGTGTTATATGTTTACCAAACAAAAAAGTATGAAGCAGGTGTGATAGTTTTATGTGTCAATTTGGCTAAGCTATAGTGTCCAGTTGTTCAAGCAGGTGATAATCCAGGTGTTGCTGTGAGAGTATTTTGTAGATGTGAGTCGACTTTCAGTAAGGGAGATTATCCTAGATAGGCT
Organism: Equus asinus; assembly: GCF_041296235.1. Classification (NCBI taxonomy): domain Eukaryota; kingdom Metazoa; phylum Chordata; class Mammalia; order Perissodactyla; family Equidae; genus Equus; species Equus asinus. The sequence goes on from NC_091799.1 coordinate 66,137,311, forward strand.
AGGGGCCTGACCCCATTGGGTGAAAGGCCTTAAAAGCAGAGCTGAGGTATTCCTGAAGAAGAGGAAAGTCTGCCTGTGGGCAGCAGCTTCTCTTCACGTCCAAAAGTTCCAGCCTGCCCTTCCTGGCCATCCACTTGGATTTCAGACAACCGTTGGATTCTGAACTTGCCTTACCAGCCCCTACAATCATATAAGCCAATTCCTTGAAATAAATTTTTTTCAGTTATTTTACTGACGTCATAATGGTTTATAACATTGTGTAATTTCAGGTGTACATTATTATTTATCAGTTTCTCTACTGCATCGTGCTCACCACCAATAATCTAATTTTTATCCACTACCATATATATGTGCCCCTTTACCCCTTTCACCTACCCCCCAATCCCCTTCCCCTCTGGTAACCACTAATCTGCTCTCTTTATCCATGTGTTTATCTTCCACATATGAGTGAAGTCATACAGTGTTTGTCTTTCTCTGTCTGGCTTATTTGGCCAAACATAATACCCTCAAGGTCCATCCATCTTGTTGCAAATGGGACATTTTTGTCTTTTTTATGGCTGAGTAGTATTCCATTGCATATGTATACCACATCTTTATCCATTCATCAGTTGATGGGCACTTGGTTTGCTTCCATATCTTGGCTATTGTGAATAATGCTGCAATGAAATAGGGGTGCATAAATCTCTTTGAATTGCTGATTCCACGTTCTTTGGAGAAATACCCAATAGTAGGATAGCTGGGTCATATGGTATTTCTGTTTTAATTTTGTGAGAAATCTCCCTACTACTTTCCCTAGTGGCTGCACAAGTTTGCATTCCCACCATCAGTGTATGAGGGTTCCCTTTTCTCCACATCCTCTCCAAGATTTGTTTTGTGTCTTGTTAATTATAGCCATTCTGACAGGTGTAAGGTGATATCTCATTGTAGTTTTGATTTGCATTTCCCTAATAATTAGTGATGTTGAACATCTTTTCATGGGCCTGTTGGCCATTAAATTTTTTAATTTATAACTCCCAATGGTCTATTTGTTTGGTTAAACCCTGGCTGATACAGTGGGGAGAGGAGACTCTTGGCTTTTCTTCCCTTTTGTTGTAGAATTATACAGCAGGAGAGAACGGCATAGATTTCCAATTGACATATATTTCAGGCCTAGCCAGGTTCGGGTCTTCCAGCAGGTAGTTAGACTCCCATGGAAATAGTCCCCTCTAGGGTTAATTCCCCACCCTCTTTTCTACCCCAACCCCCAATCTTTAACATTTGCCCGTCACAGCTATATATCCGTAAGACTTCACAAAGGATAGGCGTTCTCCAGACCAGTGATTCTCAATCCTGGCTTCACTTTAGAATCTCCCGGTAAGTTTTAACATTACTGAGACCTGGCCCCACACCTGACCATATGGACCTGAATCCTGGGGATGGGGACTGAGCATGACTTTTTATAAGCTCCCAGATGATTCTGTTGTGAGCTAAGGCTGACAGGCACTGGATTTGACTGGCCAGTTGTAATTATAACTTTGGTGTCATCTGAAATCGCTTTCTCCTAAATAATCAAGATGTGATTGTCTGAAACCCCTTCACTAATTGTGGAAAGCCAAATGTCCTTGTCAAGATTTCTGCACATTTACTAGGGCACTTATGGTCCTATGTTAGGGTTGCCAGATTTAGCAAATAAAATTACAGGATACTCTGTTCAACAGCGGAATTTTGCAGTTTATTGTAAAAGGCTGAAAGTAGGACATTTAGGGCATCCTGACAAAGTCATTACATGTTTCAGGACAAAATTGTGAAAAACAAGGGCATGTTCCGTGTATAAATACAGGATGCATGGCAACCCTATGACCCACAGACACCTCTCGATCTAAGCTCCTTCTCTCATTGAATTGGTTTGATTTATCAAGTCTACTTGCAATCCTATATGTCCCATCAGGGTTCCGCATACATGAATTCAGATGTATACCTCACCTCCTGTCCTTATGTTCACCCTGTGGGTGAAGTGACTTTTCTGGATGTCGAAGAAGGACGAGGTGTTAATATTGCAGCAATGCAAACAACTGAAGATTGAATAAGAGGTGCCTTGTTCTATATGCCTATTGTCACTTCACTACATCATTTAGTCTCTTCCTCTTCTATCCTCCCTTCTCTTCTCTGCTCTTCTCCAAATCCAAATGCCCATTCTTTTCCAGGGAAGAGTGGTTTAGCAAGCTCTGTAGTTTCCTTCTCACCATCTACCTGAAATGCCTTACCAAGACACAGGCCTCAACAAAGATGGGGCCTTCTCTATGAGGGACTCTAGTGCCACCTGGAAAGACATTTGTTTCTCACCCAGTTCTGCGATTATGCTAATATTTTCTGCATCAACAAATACTGATTTGAGGTTCTTTGAATCTGGGGAACTGTTTTCTACAACTCTGGTTTTCAATAAGAGAGAGCCACTTCTATTTTACAATCAACATTGGCCTTCTGAGTGGATTCACCTGAGCTAGAAAAGCTGGATTGCCTAAAACTGCACAGTCTGTTAGCCTGACCAGTTACCTGAAATGTACAATGTTACTAAGTCAACCTTTGGGTTTAATGCAATTTTCCAATACATGCCAATAATATACTAATCATCACCATCACCTGGGCCCGTTTCCAGCTCCCAGCCCAGACTTAGAGAACCAGAGCCACAACAGGGCTGATTTGAATGACTGGCCAAGTCTAGGAAGCACCGGTCTAAGCACTTACAGGCTCTGTTAAAATGCAAACAAAGGTATTTTCACTACAGAAAGATTAACATAAACTGGTTCAGTTGTGGAGTCCTGGAGGGAAGCTCCGTTGTGGCAGTTCACCTTAAATTTCTGGGTCTAATTCTCATCTGTTCAGCGGCTGGGATAGAAAGATCTCTAAAGATTCTCCCAACTCTAGCATTCTAGGATTCTGCACCACTCGATCCTATAATGAGGCTTCCAGACCACAGTTCAGGGGACTGACACATGGGAGGGAATAAAGCCAGGAAGAGAGCAATTTTAAGAGGCCACAGAGTGAGAAGGGAAGCAAAGCCTTGTTGGAAAGGATGCTTTAAACTGGAGGACTCTGAGTCCAGCAAGAACACCCCAAGCACTTGGGGGAGGGAGCAGTGACTAAGAGCACAGATGGGGATCTCCATGACATTAGATGACCATGCCTCAGGACAGTCTTGTCCAGGACCACCCTTTATCTCTTCATATAAAAGTTAATGGTCAGATGTTCCCGATTTCCTGAGGAATAGGCCAGCCCACTTCCATGGATGTTAAAACGGGTGAGATGTGATATCACTGATGTTCTAATGGAACAAGCTGCTTCCTTACCCCAAATACCCCAACTTTCTGCTTAGCACACATTTAACACATACAAGCAGTTGACTCAACTCAGGTGTGACATTTAGAAGACAACCTGCAGAAACTCTTTCCGATGTGCCTGGAGAGCCTCTCAGGCTTAGGCATCCACCAGGGGCGCAGAGAGGGAAGGGCAGTTTTGATGACACTTATTCCTTTAAGAAACAGCTGCTCATCACCCTGGGTTTAGGTTCCCCTAGTTATCTACCCTTAGAAGTGATTTGACATCTGAACAAATTTGGACGTCAGATATGAAAGCTTCAAATCACGCATACAAAATAAAAAGGTAAGTGGCAAAATGCCACTTATACCCATTCTTCAGATAAAATAAGATTTTCAAAAAGAAAATCTAGAATGCTGATGGAAGTTCCAAAGCAATAACTGTAACTATCCCAAAGAAATGCAACCAAATGGTTGAAACACTGGTAAATAAGGCAAACTTTGTGGAATGTTAATTCCATATAAAATTACAAAACAAGAGGATGTGTGTAGAGTGTTAAAAGAAGAATAGTGCACTGAGAACCCTGTTTGCAAAGAGTTTCCTTAAAAGAAAAAGACAGAAAAAATGGGGGAGAGTAAAGGGTAAGCTGTGCTCATCTTTGGGGTTACCAGCCACCTTGGACGGAGCCCCAGACCTGGCACATTAATGTGTGTGTGTGTGTGTCTCAGGAGCCCCATGGGAGCAGCCAGAAGACAGAGCGACAGAGGGAGGAAGGGAGGCAGGAGTCAGAAAGCCCAAGCTGCACCTTTGTGACCATGGGCAAGGAATGCAGTTGCTGCGCCCATTTCCTTCTTTAGAAATCGAGCAAATGATGCCAAGCTCACAGTGTGGTTAGAGACCTGGAAATCCTGTAGAACTCCATGGTCCCTAGTAAGTGCCTAATAAGTAGTTGCCACTAATATGGCCTGAAATCCTCATCATGTGTATTATTACTGCTAGTGACTAGAGGCCTTCTGGACGCAGGCGTGTTGTAGGTTGTCGGATGGTCCCTATCTAGGATCAATTACACGCCTCTAGTATTATGTTACCAGGCCTAGTTCTGCTAATAAAACCAGAGTACAAATGTCAGAATTCTGAAGACTGAGAAACAAGACTGACAAATTTCAATGACAGGAAAGCAAGAAGAAAGAACAGAGACATACAGTATAGGCCTGGTGGGGTTGCCTAGGCAACAGGAAGTCTGAATGAGGCCCCTGCATATTCTACTGGATGAACCCTCAGAACTGAGATAACGAGACATTGAATATAAAACTTCACTCTCATAAATACGCTTCTGGAGAATGCCTGGTATTTATTTTGCTTTTCAAAGGGCACCGACTCTGGAGCCTGGCTGCAGGTCTGAGCCTTCACCCCACTACTTCCTAGCTGTGTAACCTTGAGCAAGCCACTTAATCACCCTATGCTTTGCCTCCTCAGATGTACAATGGAGAGAATGCTAGAATGTATCCACAAGGTTGTTGTGAGAGCTACAGTTACACATGCCTAGCACCGAGGGAACACATTATAAAGGGCCAGTATCATGATTAACATCATCGTTATCCACTCAGTGAGATCCCCTAGAACACCTGAGAAAAGCTTTTAACTACTTATTTGCATCTGTTACGACTACTTTTTATCTTTAATTAATTTAATACTCTCATTAATTAAATCTCTCAAAATCATAGATTAATAAGCCTCAACGTTTTTGAGTTTAGAGGGCTCCTTTTTCCAACCAGTTTAAGGATTCACTCAGAACAGGTTAACTTTTAGTAACTGCCAATTGAAAAATTACATTAATTCAATACGTTTTCTTAATGTAGAATTCCATTACTTTTGTAAAACTACTTGCTAATGGTTTTTCAAATTCAACCAATAAAAAATACAAGGAAAAAATTGCAAAAGTCACTCCAAATCCAAGTACGTACAATAACAATTACCAACATCACACGCACATAAATCCAGGCATTCTCCAGGTAGGTGGAGGGACAAATAAGTTTAGAAAAAATTTTTACACTTGGGAGAGTATGGAGGAGAATCGTATTGGAGAAGGAGAAGAGAAAAAGGGGAAGCCTGAGCGACTCAGGCAATAGGAATTTGATGAAATCTCTTCCAGAACTCTCCCTCATTTTGTTTGTAGGTTGTGGCAGCAAAGAAGAAATCCTAATGCATTCAGTGGACCAGATGGAGAACTTCACCACATTTGGCCATAATCACACGTGTGGCAGCTCCTCTCCTGATGGTAGGAATTGATCTAAAGGCGAATGCTCTGCCATCCACATCAGCCACAAGGGCTGACCCCCACTTCAAAAGGCAGCAACAAAAGGCCCTGTAACCTCAGCAGTGACCATCTTGCCAAATACAGCCAAGAAAGTTTAAATCACTTGAAGTTCAGTTCAAAATAAATGTTTCTAATCAAAGTGTGTTTTCAGAGATCTTCACTGAAGTAGACTTTCCTGGCTTGGGAAGCAAGTGGAGTTTTATCTCTAAAGGCAGGCCCACGAACAGAGTTGAGGAGGCGAGTGGCCAGAGAATTATACGAACCAAGCTGCCACAGAGATTTATCTATTTTTGACACTCATACACAACAGAGCAGGGAAAGAATAGGAGTAGGATGTTTAGAATTATCTGTGTAGAAACAGACAAAATCTCTCTACCATTTTTTGTCCAAAAGAAACAAAGTGCGTTTGTTCTATTGCATTGTTGTTTATTGTTCATTAACCAACAGTTAAAATGCATATAAATAACCCCACTTTTTAGCAATGTTGTGTCCCAATCATTTTGTAGAAAATGAGTCCCTTCAGAGCTACAGTCTCATGCATTTCTCTAAGTAATTTACATTTTAGGAACTTCTAATGAGGCTATAAAAACTTCTTTTTTATAAACATTGTCAAGTAAATAAATATATCTGCCACAGGATAGTTTTAAGTATTTTAATGAATGTATTAATAATTTACTCTTCTAAATCACCCTTCACTATCGCTGATCTAAAGGATGTGACTTAGAGAGTTTCTGTACTAAGAGCATTATTTTAAACAATTCTCTCAAAGAGAGTTTAGGATTTTATTTTAAGTCAGAGATTTAAAACCTACAAAAGGTAAATTACGTTCTACCACATTGCTCAAAATTAAACTTAAAAATGGTGATCCCTGACCATTGGTCAATGGATCATCAATTTTTATGGTCAGGTCCAGTAGGAAAGTGACCCCCTTGTTATGGACTGAATTGTGTCCCCCCAAAATTCATATGCTGAAGCCCTAACCCTTAAGGGGACTGTACTTGGAGCTAAGTCCTTTAGGGATATAATTAAGGTTAAATGAGGTCCTAAGGGTGGGCTCTAATCCAATAAGACTGTTGTCCTCATAAAAAGAGGAAGAAACATCAGAGATATCTCCCTTCTCCCCTCCCTCCCGCCCCCTCTCTCTCCCTGCACATGCACAAAGAAAAGGGCTTTTGAGGACACAGGGAGAAGGCAGCTATCTACTAGCCAGGAAGAGAGGTCTCACCAGAAACCCAACCTGACGGCACCTTGATCTTGGACTTCTGGCCTCCAGAATTGTGAGAAATAAATTTCTGTTGTTTAAGCAACTCCGTCTGTGTTCTTATGTTATGGCAGCCTGATCTGACTCATACACTCCTTAACAAAGAATTCCAAAATAGTATAAGTGCTCTGAAAAGACAAGAAGCTGCAGGGTACACCAAGAAGCACAGCGTGGGCTTGGGTCAGGATGGACTTCACCATGTAGCGACTTCTAAGCTGACATGTAAAGGATGGGCTCAAGCCGCATTTCTCCAAGTGTGGTCCAAGGACATCTGGAAGACTCAGAGACCCTCTTAGAGGAGTCCTATGAAGTCCTACCTTTTCCAGCTGTTACGAGTTGAATTGTGTCCCCCAAAAAAGATAAGTTGGAGTCCTAACTCCCAGTACCTCAGAATGTGACCTACTTTGGAGATAGAGTCTTTACAGAGATAATTAAGTTAAAATGAGGTCATTAAAGTGAGCCCTAAGATAATATGATGGATGTCCTTATAAAAAGGGGAAATTTTTGGCACACACACACACGAACACACACGCCAGGGGAATGTCATATAAAGATTGAAGTTATGCTGCCACAAGCCAAGGACCTACCTACAGCTAGGAGAGAACTGATCCGTCCCCAGCACCTGCAGAGGGAGCATGGCCCCCTGATGCCTTGCCCTCAGACTCCAAGCCTCCAGAACTACGAGACAACGGGTTGCAGTTGTTTAAGCCACTCAGCGGTGGTACTTTGCTATGGCGGCTCTAGCGAACTGGCACACAGCTGCACGTCTATTTGAGGCCAGATCTTTCTCATGTGCTTCAACCAAAACAATGCATTGCAGAGCGACAGGAATTCACAAGCAGACACGAGGCTGCAGTATCTTCTATGGCGCCAAACAGCGAAGACATTTGTAAGAATACGAAACAAGGCCACTCTTCTCACTAAATATTTTTGTCTTGTCAAATAGAGTCATTTTTATAAAATGTTATTTATTATTGTCATTCTTATTATTTTAAAATCAAACAATGAATAACTATTTTTTAAATTTCTTAGTTTTAATTGCTAATACTGTAAATATTGATAGCTATAACCCCCATCAACAAGAATTCTTTTTGAAGAATTTGAAAGAGTTCATTTTGAAGAGTTTAAAAGAGTTCTGAGACAAAAAAGTTTGAGAGCTTCTGGGATCGAGTTAGCCAGAGGAGGTCGGGGAAAGATGGTCTGAAACAGAGAAACAGCATGTGCAAAGCCTGGAAGATGAAAAGGAGCTGCCAGTTCAATGCGCCTGGAGTACAAGGGGACAGAAAGATGGGAGGGGAAAGTGGAACCACATCACAAAGGCCTTGTGTAACCTGTTAGTGACTTTAGTTTTAAGCCAAAGAGCAAAGGATTGACTAACAGTTTTTGTTTGAGGGAAGCTCTCTAAAAGCAGTAAGGAGGATGGATGGAGGGGGCGAGACTGAAGGCAAGGAACTAGTCAGGAGGTTAAGAACTGGAGAAAAGACAAAACAGCGGCAACGGGAGGGAGGGAGTATGTGAATCAATAAGGAGATACTAATTAAGTTGAATCAGAAGGACTTGAGGATTGTCTGACGTGGGAGGTGAGAGACATTCAATTTAGAGTAACACCCTGCTTCACACTTGGGAAGCTGAATGGTTAGTGGCACCAATTAGTGACACAGGGAACAAAGGTGGAGGGTCAGGTTTAGAGGAGAGAAAGTAATGAGTTTTGCAGGTGGTGACTCTGAGATGCCTGAAGAACACCCAAAAGGAGTTAACCAGCAAGCAATTTATGCTATGGGCCTGAAGCCCAGGAGATAGGTATGGGTTGGACATACATATTTGGAAAACATTTGTATATAAATTATGATTAAGCTATGGATGGATGAAAGTATCAAGGGTGAATATATGGGCTACAAAGATGGGAGGATCAAAGATGTAACCACTGGAAGGTCACCATCAAGAAAAGGACAGAGGGACAAGCCCCTTGGCATAGTGGTTGAGTTTGGTGTGCTCTACTTCAGCAGCCTGGGTGCAGACATACACCACTCATCAGCCATGCTGTGGCAGCAACCCACATATAAAGTGGAGGAAGATTGGCACAGATGGTAGCTCAGGGCTAATCTTCCTCAGGAAGGAAGGAAGAAAGAAAGAAAGAAAAGGGCAGAAAAAGAGGAGCCCCAAAGGAGTGGTCAGAGAAGTAGGAAGAAAGCTGGGGGAAGTTAGCATCATAGAAGCCAGGAAAAGAGAGATTTCCAGGAAGAAACAGTGTTCAACAAGGTCAATGGACAGGTCAGATAAAAAGAACTGAAAAGTGTCCACTGGGTTAATACAAAGGAAGAAATTGTTACCTTGGTAATAGAAATTTCAATTGGACGACACCTTTCCCCTCATGCAAGTGTAAGTTTACATTCATAAACAGTTCCTCCCCACCCACTTGCCCCTATTTATAACAGTTAAATTTATTATTTAAATGAGATCTGAGGAGTTTTCTGTGGGGAAAAATTAATTTTAGTCATGTTCATAATAGTGTTCAGACACATAGACACACATCTGATAGAATAAGAGGAGAAGTAAGAGAAGAAGTAGATGTGCGATGATAGGGCAAGTAAAAGAAGCACGAGTTTAGGAAAGGATGAAAAGGCCCCTTGGAATACATTCCCTCTATGGGAAGAACTCCGGTGGAGTCTACCTCTGTCTAGCCAACATGGCGGCCACCAGACACATGGCTGTTGAACACCTGAAATGCTGCTCTTCCAAATACAGATGTGCTGAGAGTGGAAAAATACATACTAGGTTTTGGAGACTCGGTTTGGGAAAAAGTGGTGTAAAATATCTCATAAATAGCTTTTATATTGACTATATATTAAAATGATAAAATTTTGGATATATTGGGCTAAATAAGTTGCTATTAAAATTAATTTTATCTCATTCTTTCTACCTTTTTAACATTTAAACTTAAAGTTCCACATATAGGGCCAGCCCGGTGGTGCAATGGTTAAGTGCACATGTTCTGCTTCAGCAGCCCGGGGTTCGCCGGTTTGGATCCCAGGTGCAGACATAGCACCACTTGGGAAGCCATGCTGTGGCAGGCATCCCACATATAAAGCAGAGGAAGATGGGCACAGATGTTAGCTCAGGGCCAGTCTTCCGCAGCAAAAAGAGGAGGATTGGCAGGGGACGTTAGCTCAGGGCTAATCTTCCTCCAAAAAATAAAAAATTACACAAGTAGCATGTATTTTATTTCTATTGGACAATGCTGTTCTAGCCAAACTTAGCCACAGAGTGTGAAGGTTGATAGGAAGATGTGTACCTGAATTTAAAAAAATAAAATAAAGCTGGCTTATTAATCTCTTCAAGACTTCAGAGCTCAAGCAACCCTGCTTTGGGACCATTCCTGCCACCAACTGAGCATGTACAGGAGGGAGAATGCTCCTTCTAATTTTAAAAAAGGCAGCTAAGCAACAACTGAGGTCCTATAGGAATAGTACAGTTCAGAGATCACAAGGACAGTGTTGAGGGGCTGCCCAAACTAATTCAAGAACCTCTAGAACTCCCAAAATTCTAGCTGGAGATTGCGAAAGGAGCTGGAGTTTCTGAATTAGGAGACTGAGGCTTGGAGCTATTGGGAACTTATTCACAGCCTCAAGCTGATGAAGTCAGAGGATATTAGAGCCACAGGGACTACTTGAAGAGTATATCCGTTAGGATGCTTTTAGCTGCAATTAGAAAACAATTCAAAGGAGCGTAAATAAGAGGAGAATGTCTCATAACAGAAAATTCAGAGATAAGGCAGATCCAGAGTGTATTAATCAGCATAGTTCAGAGCTGTGAGCAAGCATCCAGTTTCTTTTTGTCTCTCTTCTTTTTCCCATGCACACTACCAGCATTCTTATAATGCTGTTTTGTTTTGGTTTTTTCCTCCTGGTTGTATAATTGTCACCAGTGGTATTTGAAGTTATATGCTTCTTTATTACTACCCACAGAGACAAAGACAGTGACTTTCCGTGTCTTTTCCTAAGAACAAATGAAAACATTCCCCACAGCTCTCAGCAAACTCTCCTTGTATTTCATTGGCGAGACTTGGGCCACACGCCCATTCTTGAGCCAATCACTGGCCAGGGTGATGGGATTACACTGACACCAATTAGGTTCCCTTTTCCAGAGCTGAGGGAGAGGCAGCATCCCCTGAGAAACTTGTCTTGCAAGAAGGTGAAGTGGATCCCTGAACAAAACTCAGGTGCAGTTAGGAAGAAGGAGGGCAGGGAATTCTGCTGGTAGGCAACCCAGTGCCCACAGCAACTCTGTTTAAATACAAATAAGAAGGAGCCAGCTGATAAGGGGTTACTATCCAAATTACATAAAGAACTCATACAACACAATAGAAAAAACCAAACAATCTAATTTGAAACGGGGCAGAGGATCTGAATAGAGATTTTTCCAAAGAAGACATACAACGGCCACCAAGTACATGAAAAGATGCTCCACATCACTTATCAGCAGGGAAATGCAAATCAAAACCACGATAAGATATCACCTCACACCTGTCAGAATTGCCATTATAAAAAAGATAAGAAATAACAAGGGTTGACGAAGATATGGAGTAAGGGAACCCTTGTGCACGGTTCAGAGAATGTAAATTGGTGCAGCCGCTATGGAAAACAGTACGGAGGTTCCTCAAAAAATTAAAAATAGAACTACCATATGATTGAGCAATCCCACTTCTGAGTATTTATCCAAAGGAAACAAAGTCACTAACTCGAAAAGATATCTGCACCTCTATGTTCATTGCAGCATTATTTATAATAGTCAAGACGTGAGCACCCTAAGTGTCCATCAACAGATAATAAATAAGTCGTGGGGGTATAATGTACAGTGTGATGTCTATAGTTAACAATATTGTATTATATATTTGAAAGTTGCTGAAAGAGTAGTTCTTAAAAGTTTTCATCACAAGAAAAAAATTTGTAACTATATGTGGTGATGGATGTTAACTGAACTTATTGTGGTAATCATTTCACAATATAGACATATATCAAATCATTATGTTGTACTCCTGAAACTAGTATAATTTTATATGTCGATTATATCTCAATTCAAAAAAAATGAAGAAGGAGCCAGTAAAGGGAAATACAAAAGGGGGAACAACACTTCCAGCCAATTATTCAGTCCTGAGCCAACTTCCCTCAGCCTCCCAACAGCCCCACAACTGTTTTGGCTCAGGGAAAACCATCTAATTTTAAGAGGCAAAAGCAATAGGTCATTGCGAAAGTTAAAGTACTATATAAAAACAAAGATTCTATTTCAAAGCTGAATGTCTATGACTTTCACAATATCTGTTGTTTGGTAATCTCTGGACATCCACTCCACCTCTGCTTATTTGCGTCAATGGTGGAGAATCAAATAATCCTTCCTCAGCTGCTTGCTCCATTTCTATCAGACACACTTAACCTATCTTTATGTTCCATCTCTCTGCTTGCCCATAGTCCCCATTCTTTTCAGGCCACAGTAATGAGTGTGTGTTCTCTTGTGACTGTTTTCCAAGCCTCATTTGGTACAGACGGGACATGATCTAAGAGGAAAGAGTAAGCTTGCAGGATCAGGGTTTGCTTGGTAACAGAGCAGGGGACAAAAGATATCATTTAGTTACTGGTGTGTTTATCACAAAAACAGCTTGGGTTTTAAAACCCTTGGCATTAAATATTCTAATTCCCCCACATGACTCCTTCTTTAGCAGCCCAAAGGTCAAGATATACAGAAAGAATTGGAACTCCACAAAGTTGTCTCTTCACTGAGCACAATGAAACACAATGAGAGTATACAGTCGGGCTAGTAATTAAATGAAACAAATCATGCTGACATGGTTCCAATCGACCCGTGGAATTTTAGAGTTAGAAGAGAACTTCGAGACAATCTAACCTTGCATAAATACTTGAGCAGATACAAGTCAATCGTCATTGTCAGAGCTGCTGCTAGCCTACGCTGTTATGCAAATTAGAGAAACGGGGGTCCTCTGGGCAGAAAGAGTCCTGCACCAGGCCACATGACATTAGTCTCCATCCCCTCTCAGTTGGTTTCGTTTGTGCAGTGTACAAACTGTACAACTGTACATGACTGTATATTGGGGTGAGAGAATGGGCCATCAATTATGCCATTAGATTGGAAAATTTCCTGAAGAATTAGGTCCTGAGCAGAGTTTAAAAGAGATGGCCCTCTTTATTGGGGATGGCAGACAGGAGGAGGTAGGTTGTTTTCTCTGAGGGAAAAACTCTAAAGACCTGCTGGGTTCTTGCCCCTGAAGTCTTTACCCCTACAGATGGGTTCATAAAGCCTCCTTGCAGCTGGAGGAACAGTCCCGACTGTAGGGAGAAGGAAGAGAACGAGCTGAGAACTCAGCACTGAATGATTTCCTCACCTTTGGGCTTCATGGTGCTGCCTCCTGTCTGTCCAGTGCTGTTCCCTGTTTTTGATCCCTGCCGTGTCCTCAGAGTTTTCTTAGTGGTGGGATTACGTGCCTGGTTTCCGGCCTTCTCCTCACTGCCACCCCTTTCTCCCCGTGGAGTTTTACCTGAACCTGTGACTGAGGGCCCTGTGACCCTCAGGGCTGTTCCCTAGGCCTTCCTGACTTTCTGGCAGCCTGTGTGCCTCCAGGCACCCACCACAGGGACTTCTGACTACTGGCCTGCCTGTTGGGGTGACATCCTGGATCAAGGGCTACTTTTGGACCCACAAATACTATTTATTATCCACAGTAGGCAAAATAATGCCCTCTGCCTGAGATGTCCATTCCCAATCCTCAGAACCTGGGAATGCATTACCTTACATAGCAAAGGCAATTTACAGAGGTTAGTAAGTTAAGGAGTTGGAAATGGAAATTATCCTAGATTATCTGGGCAGGTTCACTGTAATCACAAGGGTCCCTATAAATGAAAGAGGTGGAGCAGGAGAGTCAGAGATGGGATGTGCTGATGGACACAGAAGTCAGAGGGATACAACTGGTGGCTGGAAGGGGTCCTCGAGCCAAGGAATGCAGGCAGCCTATAGAAGCTGGAGAAGAGAAGGAAAGTGATTCTCTCCCGAGCCTCCAGAAGGAATGCAGCTCTGCCAACACCTGGACTTTAGACTTCTGACCTCCAGAACTGTAGAAGAAACTTGTGTTGCTTTGAGCCACTAAGTTTGTGGTAATTTGTTATAGCAGCGATAGGACACTAATACACGCTATTGCCTCATGTTATAAATGACTCCCCCCTCCCAAACCCACCACACACTGAGATACCTGCACTTCCTTCTTGCATTTCCATCTATTACTGCACTTATAGTAATAATGTTTGTTTGCTAACTCTCTCTCTACTAGAGTCTGAGCACCTCCAGGGTATAGGCTTTTTCTTTTTCATCTCCAATAAAACCTAACATAGACTTCTGACCCAAAGAAATCACTTAATAAATATCTGTTAGCTGGAAGGAATCCAGGAAATAAAAAACATATAAAATTAAGGCCCCATTTAAAAGTCCCCTAGATGGATCCTAAATTACAGGAAACTAATGACAGCGCCCTCCAGCTTTGTGGTTACGTGTTACCCTCATGCTAGAACATTTCAGAAAAATCAACAGCAAGATCTCTTTCTAGTAAGGGTATAGGGTGTGAGTGCAGCGATAGGGAGTGGGCATTTGAACTTCAAGATGGTGTGTGTCTGTACACCTGAGCAGCAATTGTAGGTAACACCCTGCATGGGCTTAAGAGAGAGTGGGGTGACAATGTGGGTCTTCTCCACTGAATCCTTCCACAGTACAGACAGGAAATACTTCTCAGTGACCGAAACTCCATTCCCTGTGACTCTGGAGTTGAGCTCTTCCTGTCTTCACTCTCAGGGCACTACAGTGTCAGTGTGGTCTCCCTCAGGCCAGAGCTGGGGCAGGAGGGTGCAGACCAAAAGCACCAGAAGGGCTCCCAAACTGGGCCCTAAAGGACGCTGAAGGCCAAAGCCTCAGAAAAAGCCACATTTTGTAGTCAAGTCCAAAAGTCCAGTTTAGGGTCAGAATTTTGAGAAAAAGTCAAAGGGGTCAGGAGGCAGGAAGCCCTGGAATGGAGTGAGAGATTAAAGTAAAATCAGAAAGAAGTAAGAAGGCCAAAGACATTTCCCATGAGGGGGTGCAAAGGCCAAGGTCATCCAGATTGGACCTTGTCTGGGGATATGAGTGGGTGACTGGTTTTAAAGGCTGGGACAAAGTTATCCCGTGCACACCTCTCTGAGGAAAGAAGGCATTAGAGCCGAGGAGAAGGCCTCTACATTTGTATCCTAAACTATGGGGTCAAAATGCTTTAGGAGTAATGGAGGTGGAACCTGGGAGCCCACGCTGAGCCTCCAGTGTTCTCTGCAGAAATAGAAAATATTCTCCAAGCAACGGTGGCTTCCTAGCTTCTCAGCTTCATGTGGGAATAGATCTGTCCCCTTGAACACAGGGTGGGCTCAGCAAATCACAGTTTCCCCGGGGCTTTGCACTAACAGTGGGTGCAAATCCCAGTTGGGCTAGGGTACTTCCCCATGGATTTTTCAGACACTTCTTGGGAAAGGACAATTTCTGTCTTTCTTGGTGCTGTGTAAGGTGACCAGGTTGCCCACAGCCACATTCTCCTACTCTACCCCAGAAGAAGAAGCTGGGAGAATGGGGACAAGCCTCAGAGAGAAGTAGAGATGAAAGGGAGACTCCTGGCAGGCCCAAACCCTCAGAGGTCCCAGGAGTTGCCCTGGTTTGTGCAGCTCTTCTTTGAATTCCGTGAACCTCACTAATAACTCTCCCTGGTGCTTAATCTGCTTGGAATCAGTTGCCCATTGCTGTTAACAAAAAGTCTGGCAAATGCACTGGGTATATATATAGCCAAGCAATGCAAAGCTTATCTAGGCTCCTGCTCCATCTCATGTGCCATATTCTCTGAATGCATCACTTCACTTCTGCCAGCATCTGTCCTCACCCTCCTGCGTTAGCCTCTTGGCCATGATGTGAAAGTGCTGCCAAGACCACATTTTTGGTGCCCCCAAATCCACAGAATGTGGAGGAGAGCAGCCTGCTGCAGGAGATAGGCAGAGGGGGCGAGCATTTCTTTCCATATAAATACTTCCTTTGCTAAGAACTGAGCAGGACAAAAGTTTCTCCTCTTCTCAATTTCACCAGCTTTTGTTGTTGCTGTTCCAGAACATTGTATAGCAGATAATATACACAGGCCAAACATTCATGTGGAGTTTCAAAGACAGAGGGAGAGAGGGGAATTTCTTGAATAATACTCTTTTATTTGGTCAACCAATGACTCGCCTGTTTTGGCTGGAGTAGTCATTAACAAAGTTTCCAGCTTCTGAGTCCTGCTTTCATTCTTTCCAGCCTCTCCCACTGATGTTCAAGGGACGTCTCTAGCCCTCAGAAAGAGCCCCTATCTGCCACCTCATGTCCGTGAGCCTCATAATGTGTGAGAAAAAAGCAAACCAATCTGAAAACATTTCCTGACAACCCATCATGGCAAGGTGATGCACTAAAGTCTGAGGGTCCACAGCGACGGCTTGGGTATAGACTCTGCCCTCAAAGAGCCAATAATAATGATGACAACAATGACAGCAGCTAACGTGACCACTGAGACCTTAATCGTGCTCAGTCTGTGTGGAGGATCTAACCTAAACACCAAAAGAAACCAGAACAACACAAGAATTGTCATTATCACCATTTTGTAATTAAAGAAACAGAGACTCTGGGGCCAGCCTGGTGGTGTAGCAGTTGGGATTCTGCACTCCGCTTCGGGAGCCTGAGGTTCTCTGGTTCGGATCCCAGGCATGGAGCTATGCATGGCTCACCAAGCCGTGCTGTGGCAGGCGTCCCACATATAAAGTAGAGGAAGATGGGCACGGATGTTAGCTCAGGGCCAAGCTTCCTCAGCTAAAAGAGGAGGACTGGAGGCAGATGTTAACTCAAGACTAATCTTCCTCAAAAAGAAAAAGAAACAGAGACGCTAAGAAAAATTGTCTTACCCATTTTATGTCTCATACAAAAAGTTAAGTGACTGGGACTCAAACTCGGGTCTCTGCTCTTAACCTCTTGACTTAAGAGATGAAAACTCTACTTATAAGGAGCAACATATACGAGATAGAGACAGATGCACACAGAGTGCACAAATGTGGTCAAATGTTAACACTTGGAGAACTTGGGTGAAGGGGTATGAAGGTGCTTTGTACTGTACTTGCAACTTTTTTATAAGTTCGAAATTATTTCAGAATAAATTATTTAATAATAAGATATGCCCACTTGGGGCACTCTCCCTACTGTTGAGTATTAGCTGAGTGCTTTTTCACTAACACCAATTTGATGGGAGAAAATGGTTGTCCCAATTTACATTTCTTTGTAAATGGGCATTATGTTTTTCATATTTTTCTTTACCATTTGTATTTTGACTTTTAGTCAAATATCTGTTTGTGACTTTTTCCACTTTTTCTAATAGGTACGGTGCCCCACCCAGATCCTGTCTTAAGGGCTGGAGCACTCATTTCCCAGCTGCTGGAATATTAGCTTCTATTGGCTCACAGTTGCAACCCCCACTGGGAATTCCCTCCACTCACAGGGAACTGTCTCGCCCACGGTTACTCCTCCTTCTGGGGGCAGCCAAGGACCGATGACTGCCTAATGTGGTAACATGAAGCCCTGACCCCTGGCCTGGATTTGGGATAAGTCTGAAAGGCCATCCCAGCTCCCAGTAAAACTGAGTAAGACTTCCGTTGCAACCACTTTGCATTTCACTGTCTCCCTCTTCCTAGCCGTGTCTTCCTCACTTCTTTACATGTGTATTTCCAGAGAGCAATCCCCAACCAGCCTTCTGCACCCAACTCTCCATCTCAGAGCCTGTTTCCTGGGAACCCAGGACAGGCGGAGCGTTTTTACTTATTGATGTGCAATGGTAAGAGCTATGTTTGTTATCATTAAAACTTCAAAGTCAACAGATTTAAGAGAATTCAAACTGTTCACTCTTAATCCACTCACTATTACCACTAACATCTTTTATATTACTCATATCTAACTACCACTTACGGAGAACCAACTACATGCTTTTCAAAGCCTGTGTGTGTGTTCCACTTGATCCTCATGACCTTAACCACAAAGGGCACAAGCTCTGGAGCCCAAAACCTACCTGTGTTCAGATCCAGATGTGTCACTTACCAAATTACCTAACCTCTCTTGGCTTTGCTTGTCTCATTTGTCAGGCGGGGATGATATTAGTTCCTACCTCATGTGGGTGGTGATTAAATTAGTTAATTAATGTAAAGATGATTCCTACTATATAGAAAACACTTAGATGATGATGATCTTCACGACCACCCAATGAGACAGCCTACTTTACTGCCCAAGGCCACTGGAAGTAACCAAAGCCTACTAACTCTTACGTATACTTTAGTTTATAAATATGATGTAAAAGATTATAAAATAGCTATCAGGAGTTCGAGGAGATGCAGCTTTTGTTCATGTCATGTTGCACAGTTCTACAACAGTATATAATAATCTCATTCAAACCAAAATTCTCTGAGTGTGTTCAAATAAACAACTGCAAATAATTGCAGGCATATTCATAATATACTATGTTTTCCATGTGTAAGCTTGAATTATATATAAACATACCTGACATTATCTTCAATTATGTTTCAGGGCACTTATGACTCTAAATCTGTTCTACTATATTTAGGCTAATCACAGCCCCGAATGTGACACTTTGAGAACTTCTGTGTTTCTTCTAGAAAAGAGTCTTGGATGCAGTGACAGTGACTGAACAATTCTGCAAGGTTGAAGGCTAAGAATAAGGCTTCTGTTACCAAATAGGGGGATGAAGAGAAGAAATTTAGCAAGAACAAAGTATGTTTAAAATTTGCGCATCAATTTTTTGCAACTGATGGTTCTGCCAGTATTCCAAAAATAATCTGTACAGTTTATGCTCTAGGCATTCCTTTATACTCAAAATCCATGGGAAGCAGGAAGGTAAATGCCAACCCATCAATCTCTCTCAATTTCAGCATTACAAATTTTCTATTTGCAGGTTTGGAAAGAACGGCATTTCCCAAATTTATTTCCTGGGAACTATGTATGCCTTTGGAATGCTTCATGGCCTGAGAAATGTTCCCGCACAGAATCATGTGTATAACCAAGGTAGATTTGGTCTTGAAAATGCCTATTTCATTTCACCAACAGCCAAAGTGAGGCATTTATAATGCCCATTCAAAGCAAGAAATAATTCATTAAAAGTCAAGTACCTAAATACCACCCTTCACTCTGCAAGTTGCTTAACTTTTTAGGTAAGTTACTCAACCTCTCAGTGCAGCATTTTCCTAATCTATAACATGTCGGCAATAATAGTACCTACCTCAGGGACTTGTGAGGATCAAATGACTTAACAAATGTAAGGCTCTCAGGATAGCTCCTGGAATGTAATAAACATGATCTAAGTGTGAGCCATTATAACTTTATTATCATCATCATAAGCATCATCATTGCTACTATTAAATATAAGCTTTATTCCATGGACCTTATATATTCAAAGGGAAATCATTTTATTTACTTATAATACGCTATGATTCAGCCTTTTCTTCCAATTCACACTGGTTTTTCTCCCTATTATATACATGTTAGTGAGGTTTAACTCCTACACTTACTTTCTGCCCTGTTCATAACGTGACAGGCACTTACTATGAGACTTTTGAAGACAAATAAAGCCTTATAATCCTTTCTGTAGAAGAGCAAAGAAAACATTTAATTCTATTTTATTATTAATTGGAGACATTTGTTCTATTCCTAATTGAAGAACTGTAAGACCCCAAAGCTGGAAAGGTTTAAAAATAGAGTTCGTTTTACATCTTTCCAAACTCCTGTCAGGCGAGTTCATGGCAAAATGCTGGGGATAATGAAACCAAACTTTAGAATAATTACCAGGGCTAATCATAGGTTATTACATTTGAAAAACACATTTTCAAAATGCATAGTTTTTAAGTCTTTTAATTCATTTCATGCAAAGGAAACAAATTAACATAAATGATACAAAAGTCAATACAGTTTAAAAATCAATATTCCTCCCTTCAGTGGGAAATAGGGATTTAAACTTAATGCCTAAGGACAAGGAGTCAGCACCTCAAGCAGGCAATTGTAACTGACTGGTGAAAAACATTCTGGAAAAGATTGAAGTGGAAGAAGAGATAGGTAGATGGCATGACAACGAGAAGTCACTTGTAACTGCACCAACCTGTCCCCTTGGCACAAGTTATAGGTCCAGATAGCCTCTGAAGTGGTGATTTGCTCTGCCAAGGTTGAAGGACATCAAAGAGCAAGTTCCTGGTGGCTGTGACAAAAAGGTTTCCAGCCCTGCCTCTGTCTGCTCGAACGTGGAGATAAATTGTACCAGGGCCAGTGTGCGACAAAATGGTTAAGCCCACCAAAGATGCCGTCAGCCTTCCCTTGTCATACTCTTCTCAACCTCAGTGCTTTACTTACAACTTTCCCCGTGCGTGGTCCAGAACTTTTCTGCTTTTAAAACTCCTCTTTCCCAGAAAAATAAGGAAAGGACTCATGTCATCATTTGTACTTTGACTGAAGTTCATTCATACTACATTCTATCACCCTCACATCTGAATTTCCATCTTCAAGTCTTTTATCTCCATTTATAAGAATAAGAACATTTGGCCTCTGCAAAAGGAGTTTAAGAAACTGTATTAGGGGCCGGCCCCATGGCATAGTGGATAAGTTTGGCATGCTCTGCTTCGGCAGCCTGGGTTTACAGGTTTGGATCCCAGGGGAAGACCAAAACCACTTGTCAGCCATGCTGTGGCAGCAACCCACATCCAAAATGGAGGAAGATTGGCATGGATGTTAGCTCAGGGTAA
This sequence comes from Equus asinus, assembly GCF_041296235.1. Lineage (NCBI taxonomy): Eukaryota > Metazoa > Chordata > Mammalia > Perissodactyla > Equidae > Equus > Equus asinus. The sequence continues at coordinate 66,158,057 of NC_091799.1, forward strand.
ATCTGCCTCAACAACAACAACAACAAAAACTGTATTCGTTTCCTATTGCTCCTGTAACAAATTGCCATAAAGTTAGTGGCTTAAAACAACGTAAGTTTATTATCTTCCAGTTCTAGAGGTTGGAAGTTCAAAGTAGGTCATCAGAAGAATGGGGTTCCTTCTGAAGGCTCTAAGAGAGAATCCATTTCTTGCCTTTTCTGGCTTCTAAAGGCTGCCCACATTTCTTGACTCATGGCTACATTATCCCAACCTCTACTCCCATCTTCACATCTCCTCCTCCGACTCTGACCCTTCTACCACTCTTTTATAAAGACTCTTGTGATGTCATTGGGTACACTAGGATAATCCAGGATAATCTTCTTATCTCAAGATCCTTCACGTAATCACATCTGCAAATGCATGCCTCGTACAGTAACATTTTCACAGGTTTCAGGGATCAGGATATGGCCATCTTTGAGGGGGAGGAAGATGTGGGTACATTATTCCACTTACCACAGAAGCTGGTCCCTGCTCAACAGAATACGCCTCCTCATTGCCAGCTTCCTGTAGACTGAGACCTAGAGCACTGTCTGCCTGCAGTCTAACCAGCTTGTTCCCATATTCTCTCCTTTTCTCCAATTCTTTCAAACTCCATTGTCCCATGACCACTAAATACCTATTATCCAAAACTCTTCAGTCTCACTGTGACACCTCCTTGTCCCTATGGCTTTAACTATGACCTGGTTCTACTCACTCTGTACCTGCCAGATCCCACCCTACCAACTCATTCATGGTATCTGCCCCAATTTCTATCCCAGGAATACAGTACCTAGAATTTGCCATGATTCTGCTGTCCCTACCTTGGCCTAAGAACTGCCCCTTCCTGGGACTAAGATATACTGTTTAAGAAACTTTTGCTTGGAGAGGAGAGAGGAAAGAATGTTCATGAAAGAGAATTACAGATGGACTGGCATAAGTGGGAAGAATATAGGGAAACCCATCCTGAGGCCTTTACATTTGGAATATTGAGTCTCAACAAAAGGAGAAGGTCACCATCAACGTCTATTTAAAAAACTTACAACATTAAAAGAAAATAAAATTAAAATTTGTTTTAGCTATGGAGACATACTTTAAAATACATTGTATCTTGATGAGAAGAACTGATCTTCCACGAATATGTCAGGGCTACTTGGCTGTACGTTTCATTGGGTTGCAACACTAATGACAGTGTGACTACAGAGTAATGACAGTGGTTTCACAACCCACATAGGAACAGGATTCCATGTTTGACTCCGCTGCCCTCACTTTCTCTGTCCAGAACTCACATAGTAGGACCATAGAGCCCTATTTCTATGAAATGAGAAGAAATATTGCCAAATAACATTGTAGAGTGCCCACAAAACGCTAGGGGCCCATGAAAGCATCCTAGGTCATTGAGACTTCCTTTGGATGGCCCTACTCTCCATCTCACACATGCGCATGGAGAGTAATAGAGGGAGATAGCCATCCATGTTCTATTCTTGGTGCTGTGCTACAGACTTATTTTCCCTTCCTCTACTCCAGGGAACTACAAAACTTCTGAGTCTTGGAGTCCTAGCTTCTCTTATCCCTCAACAGAATCATAGGCCTTTGTGTTCAAAAGCCTAGACTCCCAGAGGTTGTAGAGTTAGAAGTAGAAAAAGAGCAAAGAACTCAATTTGGTGAGTAAAAAGAGAAAGGCTCTAGATTTTCCATGTGGAAAAAGGGGTACAGGAATGTGGGGGCAGCTCTGGGGGAGGGGGCACACACATACCATTTTTGATTCTGAGACAGCCAGTCATTTACCTCTGAGGCTGTGGGGGTAACAGAGAGGGTGCTTGTGTCTTAGCCTGAACGAGTCAGAGGGCAGCCACGAGGAATGTCTCAGAGCCCACTGGGTGCAGTGGTACCCCATGAAGGGTGGAGGAGGAGACTCAACTGCAATACTCAGAGGTGGCTGCAGAGGGAGCAAAAGCAAATGACCACCAAAAACTAAACCTAGGCCTTTCTCCACGACCCCGGGGCAGGGTGGGGGTGGGGGCTTGTGACTCCACTGCCACCTACCCCACTGTGCAAGCCTAAGGAACAACCAGGACTCCAAACCCATGACTAAAATTAGACATGGCAATATTTTGACAAATGTGATCATAGAACTAGGTTTAACTTTGAAAAAAAGAAAAGCAATATAGCATTTCTTGCACTTAGGAGTAAATTCACGTTTTGCACCTAAATACACATAGGAAACAAATTCTAAAATTTTGCATATGTCCCATACATATATATATATATATATCATTTTTTAGTTTGTTTCTTGACTGGGGAAGAATTTCAAAAAAGAGAGCGCCTTGTGTAAAATATGGAATACAGATTAGAATTTGTATTTACATGAGAGAAACCCCCTGCATATATTAGAAGGTAAAGAAAGATAAATACCTCATTTGGAAAAGAGCCTGCCTTTGAAATCAGGTTTACTGGAGGAATTTAAAGAAAATTAGCTCAAACTTCACAGCTCATCAATTATATATTTTAAAAATAAGTCCATAAACAACTCCAAACAAGCTTTATCCCATGCGTCAAAGAGGATTTTTGAGTGATTCAATCTGTTCTTTCTTCCTAGCTTTTAGATTTCATAAATCTTTTTGCCAAATAGTCATAAACCTTTAAAGTCCTATCCAGTGATTTATCTGTATCTTTCACAGATGATGGCTCCACTCTGCTTTCATATTTTTCAAAAGAAGAAACTCAAGACATCTCAGATGTTTCTCTTTAATGTAATAACAATTTCTGGGTCTTGTTCCATCCCCTGATTCTATTTTGTTAAAAAAATTGTTTTAAAAAATTACAGATAATGCACAGTTACTCAAAATAATTTACCACTAATTTTTATGAACTTGAATTCATCTCAGGTTTATCAAGACTGAGTAATTAGATAACTGATTAGAGGAGTCCTATAATAAATAGTGTAGATATGGTGCTTTTTTGTAAAAGGGAATATTCCCAGAAACTGCAGGGGACTATTTAAATTTAAATGGCTCCAGACTTTTAAAGATGAGCCATTTCCCAAGCCAGCTACTTACACTGCCATCCGCAGAGAGAGCTGTGGACCGGGCAGGAGGCAGGAGGAGAGCATGGGCAGGGGTGCGGGGAGTGGGAAAGAGGAGGTGTCTAAATACAGCACAGTATCATGTGCCAATATCTTACTTTAAACAGACTCCATGTAAAATATCCAGATCTTAAAAATTGCTAATGGGGCACTAAGTTCCTCTGTAAAATGAATCTTTCCCATAGGATTTCTTTGAGTAGTAAGATACTCTGTTCCACATCTAATTAGAGAAAAGCACTGGATTAGGACAAAGGAGGGAAAGATTACTGACATTAATACACCATTGTCTTGTCTCCTAAAGGGCTTGGTCTCTGTGAGAAAAAATATTTACAGATCTTTTCAGGAATATGTCTACTATATAAAGCATGTTAATCCTGCATTATAAGCAAACCACAAAATGTGCATATCATCTATATAAAAATAACTCATATCAGTAAAACATACTTCTACTTACAAAGTACTTTTATACTCACTTTTTTTTTCTTACAACAAACCCATGAGGTAGAAATTATTAAAATCTCCATTTTACAGATAAGGAAATTGAAGGTCAGACAATCAAGAGCAGAGTCCATATTCTTTCTGCCTTCAAAATAGATGCTGTTCACAGTGTAAACACTGCTGAAGATTCTTGAAGACTGATCCATCGACAGCATCCTCTAATCCCAAGCAGAAGAGCTTGGCAGCATCTGCCCACTGCCTGTTGGACCTGGCTAGGTCAGCCAGCAGCTCAGGGGCCACCACTGTTGGGTGCTGCCTGCTGCAGTGACCTGGCACCGGCTTTGTGTACAGCCTTCCTTGGCGAGGCCACGTCTTTTGAAGCTGTCTCTCACCGTGTCTTTAGAGCTTTTGCTCTGACCACTCTGCCTCAGCAAAGCATGACCCACATCCGCCCCATGGATTCACTGTGTAACAGCGCACCGCACACCTCACCTCCTTTCTTCTCTGTCTCCTGATCAAACACGCAACACTGAAATCCAAGGGAACTTTGGTGAGGCCCTCACTGCTGGCGATGCCATAATCAAAATACTAATGAGAGTATGTAAACGAGGGGTTCTTAGGCATTTTCATCCCCCAAAATTCTTAATTCTACCAAATCCCCACCACCACCACCACCACCACCCCTGGACACACACTCATTTTGCCTCAGTTGGAGACGTGGTAATATCCCATTCATTTATCCATTATGAGTAGGCAATTCATAAATCTGAAGTTCATAAGAATTATTTTAAACATTTAACAAGCACTTCTATGGTGCCTACTATGTACCAGATGCTGTTCTAAGCACTTTACAAATAATAGCTCATTTAATCCTCATAACAATCCATGTCTCCATTCACAGATAGGAAATCTGATGTTAGGAGGTACCTTGCCCAAGATCACTCACTAGGAAGTGGGGGGCCAAGTTTCTAACTCGGGGATCCTGCATCCATCTCTCAATCACCATACTCTTCATCCTCTTTGTTGGGGCCCATGAGAGGTGACTTCAAGAAAGTATGGATGAAAAACGAACGCTGGTGTAGAGTGAACTGAGGAATGTGCACCATCAGATCGGGGACATAAAAGAGTGACCACAGTGGATTGATGAGGCAACAGCGCAGAGTCTCTGCTCACAAATCAAACGTTACTTGGGAATTTCAGGCTTCCCAATGTTCTCAACACCCTCTCGTCCCTCTCCAGCCCCCACACACCAGAAATAACCAATTTGGAAACATCTCACCAGCCATTGTACTTCCAGCTCACAACAAAGGAGGGCTAATTTGCAATATTTTCTGCCTCCTAAATGTCAAGATGCAGAGACTACATGGATCCATAAACAGAGGCAATGCTTTTATCATCTATAAATAATTGTTTAGTAGGCTGTGGCACAAAGACACTTTCCTTGAGCTGGCAAAAAAGGAAAAACCCTCAGTAATTTTACATCTCATCTATGACGCTATTGTTTAGGTGGGGGGTTGGGGGGTGGGTTATTTTGTTTTGGTTTGGAGGTTTGTTCATTTCCCTTTTTTTTTTTTTTTGCTTAATTTGATATTCAGATCACATGGTTGTGAAAATTAGTTTGCTCCACACTCATCTGTAGGTCTTTTGTGTGGCAACATTATATACATCTCACTATTTTCCTTAGATTCTGGTTTCGTTTATGGTGACTTAGAGAAAGTGGTAATGTTATAGCTGAAGAATTTATGTTATAATATTGGTCCTTCTCTGGCCTGAAAAGGACTAATTGTTCTCCACTCTGTGCTGCAGCGGCTCCCTGCTTCACTGAGTTATTATTGACCTGTAGTTAACTATCTGGGTGGGCTTCTGGTAATAATTAAACTGCCATCTCCATTAAATCCGGGGGAGAGCAAACCGTGAGGACGGCAGCGGGGCTTGTAGTAACATTTCACCATCGTAAAGAGGACAGCTTGAAGGACACTTGTGTGTTCTTTCTCTGTTCCTCCGGCCATAAAACTATGAACATCTGATGATAAAGCAGTCTTTGAAAACTCTGCATAATTTATTGGACTCTTGCTTACAGCAGGGTCCCATTGTTTTTTGACACTTCATTTCTACAGTCAGTCAGTGGCTTTGGAAGCACATTAAAGGCTCCTTCAAATGACACTTTAATCCAAAGCCCAATGAAGTCCAGATTTGGAATACTTAACCCTGCACCTCAGCATTTGGAAAAAAAAGAAAAGAAAGGAGAAAGAGAGAGGGAGGGGAAGAGAAAGAAAGAATATTATGGAAACGGCATGGATCACTGGCAAAAATGTCCTGGAATCCAGAATTGAGTATTAATTTCATCCCTCCAAAGGCTTCACTGGGATCCAAGAAAAACGAAAGCTTCCTTAGGCTCTTGTCTCCTAGATTCAAAACTCAGAGATTGGATGCTTCAGTTAAAACCAGGTGGGGCTGCATTATAAAAAAGATAACAACAACAGTGGTGGAAACATGATATAGAAGCCTGAGGCTGATGTAGAGGGCTGATCTGGTGAATCCATAGTTTGGGCTTGGGCTTCCACTCCGTAGCCCTTCTCCGTCCTCAGCTTGCCAACTCATGGTTTAAGATGGTTCCTTGAGCTCCAGCCACTGTGTTCGCATTCCGAACAACAGGGGAAAGGAATGAAGAAGGAACATGCTCTCTCCCTTAAAGAGCTCTTTGGAATTCACAGCACACTTCCCTATCACATTTCATTGTCCAAACTTGGACATCGTCACACCTTAGTCACAAGAAAGCAAGAAAAGGTAGACTTTTAGCAAGTAGCAAAACAGAAAACAGGCCCAAAATGGAGTTAAAACAAGACAACAGGCTCCAAATGGAGTCACTCAAGCTAAGCCCCACATCACCAAACTGAGACTTACCTTTATTACAATTTCGGCTCTCCCAGATAGGGAATCTCAAACCAGTCAATCAAGAATTGCCTGATCAGCACTAGTTAGGTAATCTTCCTGAAAGATCACCGCCATCCCCTGAGGGGAAGTAACCTTGCATTAACTAACCTACTTTTGCCTAATATAACCTTTTTTCTTGCTCCCTTCTGCCTATACAAGTCTTTCATTTTGTACTGCTCCTTGGAGCTCTGTTCTATCTGCTGCATTGGATACTTCCCAAATTAAATTGATTTATGTTCAAATAAACTCTTAAAACTTAATATGCCTCACTTTATCTTTTTTTTTTTTTTTTGAGGAATATTAGCCCTGAGCTAACATCAGCTGCCAATCTTCCTCTTTTTGCTAAGGAAGACTGGCCCTGAGCTAACATCTGTGCCCATCTTCCCCTTCTTTATATGTGGGACACCACCACAGCATGGCTTGATAAGCAGTGTGTAGGTCCACATCGAGGATCCAAACCTGCGAACCCCAGGCCACCGAAGTGGAGCATGCAAACTTAACCACTATGCCACCCAGCTGGCCCCTCAGGTTACCTTTTAACACCAGCTTAGCGGGAGGCAGAGAATGGATTTGTGGAAGCAATTGACAGTCTCTGCCCCATAGAAATATAGGCTCCCCTTCGGGCATATTGCAATGTGTCAATGAAATACTAATATTCCTTCTCTAAACATGGCATTTAGACAACATTGCACAGTGATAAACTGTTTTCTCTCGTCAATCTCACCCTCTCTGACCTGTACCACTGTTGATAGTGCCCACCAGCATCATCCCCAAATCTGACAATGTCTTTCAGGTTTTCAGCTGGGTATCTACATTGTCTGCATTGTTTAGAGTTGTGAAATCAGAAGATGCTTTCTGGGGAAAAGCAAACCAAAACGTCAAAATGTAATAGTAAATACTAGAAGTAACTGGTACGACAAACTAACAAGAGACAAAATTCCCTTCTGAAAGTGTTAGGGTGATGATCAGGGAGGAAATGGGAGTTGTAAAGATGCTAACCAGAGAGAGGCATGAGGACAAAGAACACTGAAGCTTATTGGTCATGTGATACATATGAGGCACACCAGAATCACCAGTATTATGCTAACCCTTGTATAGACTGTCTCCTCAGTTATCACAAGAATCCTATGAGACAGGTAACCTTTTTTTTTCCCCCACTATTTCACAAATAAGGAAATTAAGCTTCAGAAAGATTTGGAGACTTGTTTGAGGTCACACATAAGGTAAAGGGAAGAAATAAAATAAAAAGAGATTTGGAAAGGATCATGAAAATTACTGACCAGTAAAATCGCCCAGAAGAGAAGGCTCTTGCATGGAGACAGGTCACCCTGTGAGGAGCAGGGACCTTTGCTGGAGGACACAGCCAGCCCCAGCCCAGGGCAGCCTAGCAGGAGGAGAGTGGGGAATCACTCCTTGAACTCCCTATTGGCCCTTTTGCTGATCTCTTGAGGATGTCCCTGTTGGCTGAACCCAACCAAAAGTCCAAGGGCAAGGGGGTTCTTGACAGAGTCTACACAGGTCAGCCCCCTAGAGCAGAAAGCAGGGTTGAAAGGGAAGGGCTGAATGCAGAGGGGCAAACAAGATGCCAGCACAGAAGGCAGGCCATCATTGTCCTCTGCTCATTGCATTCAAGGACCACAATGGGTGAGTAATAGAACTTTGCCCATTTTACCCTAAAAACTTCCCTACCCATTCCCCCATCCACACCCACAAAGGGGCGTCAGGAGGCAGGATGTGATTCACCGCCCTCTTACTGCCAGCCGGTAAGAAGTTAGGACTTTGGCCTATTGTATTTAAAGGTTTCCAAAACATGATCTAAACTGTGTAAGAAAGAGGCAATTGACTATCCTATTTTTAAATTCTGCTGGGGGTTGGAAATTAGAGAACTCTTGCACATAATTTCTTCCATGGTTTGTAGACACTCACAATCAAGAACTCTCTCCTTTTATTTCAATCATTTATTCACCAAAATGTCTTCCCCTTATGTCTCTTGATTCTCCTCAGGGAAAGAGAACAGCAAGGCAGCAAGATTCTTCAAGTGGCTATTTCCCCACCTGCAGACATGTCTCTACCAAGATCTTTCACCTCAGGCAGGCAGGTCTCTATTCCATCCTCCATGTGTGATTGGTTTTCCCTGTACCTGCTCTTTTGCGCACTATCCTTGTCCTTATTTTGCCCTCCTGAAATCCCTGCTTTTCTGGTCTTTTCTATCTCAACACTTACTTCCCACCTACTCACTTCTTCAAGAAAGCCTGTTTTGACTAACTCATTCCCCAAAGGAGTGTCAGTTTACTTTAAATTTCCATAGCAACTATGCTCATCAGCAGAACACAGTGGATCCTCAGTATCTATTAGTCCTGCCTGAATTTTCCTTGACCTGTTTGAGTAAATGGTTTTGGTGTATAGAGAAGAGCTTCATTCTTTTTCATGAGGATGTACTCTTTCATTATATGAACTTACCAATATTTTTAATCAATCTTCTATTGGTGGACACTTAGATACATTCCTTCATTGTTTCACCATTATGAACAATGCTATATTGAACATAACTATAAATACATCTCTGTGAGTATTCTGTAAGACAGATACTAAGGAGTAGATCTTAGTACTTAGTACATTGATCATTTTAGTACATTGATTATTTTAATATATACTACCAAATTCCTTTTTTTAAAAGTGGTAGCCATTTGCACTTCTACATAGTGTATGAGAGTGTCCTCACACTCCTCCTCCATTGGCCTTGCAACAATGGATGCTACTAATCATTAAAATGTTTTCCCAGTCTAATAGGCAAAATGGTGTCTGAATATGTGAATTTGGATTCCTATGATTACCAGTAAGATTGAGCATTTTTTCATGTGTTTATAGAGCATTTGTATTCCTTCTCCAACTTGCCACTCTTAGCCTTTTGCCATTTTCTTATTGGAATGTCTTTTTCTCATTGGCTTGTAGATATTCTCTATTTAATATGGATTAAGCCCTCCTTCCTGTCCTACAGCACAAACGCTGTCTCCTAGTCTCATGCTTGCCATGCATTAATTGGTTTCTTTGTGGGTACAAATTCTTAAGTTTTATGTGGTAAAATATGTGAACCTTTTTAAATCTCCTAGTAATTCTAAAAATACGAAAACTTAGAAAAAAATAAAACTTTCTCCCTCCCTTCTTCTCTCCTCCCCTCCCCCCCTTCTCTTTAGCCACACAGCTCTGAAATTTTTCATCCATTGTGTTGAGCATCTGATGTTCTCTTTCAATCTGGAAACAGTTCTTCAGCTTTGGAAATGTTTCTTGGATTATTTACAAAATCTCCTCCCCTCTATTTTCTTCATTCTCACTTTTGAAACATCTGGAACTCTTGAATCGGTCCCTTAAATTCTCTTTTCTCTCTAATCTGTCTTTTGACCTTGTTGCTATATAGTTTCTGGAGATTTTCTCAAGTTTATCTTCCAAATCTTCTACTGAGTTTTAAATTTGTTTTCATACTTTTAATTTCCAAACAATCTCATTTTTGTCCTTTAAATGTTTTATTTTTATAGCTTCCTGCTTTTTATATCAGAAGTGGAATACCTTATCTCTCCAAGGATATTAATGAGACTAAGTTTGTTCTTTTGTTTAATTTTTTTTTGAGTTTCCATCTTCCTGCATAGACTCTGTTTTCCCCAAGTTGCTTTTTGCTATTTTTTTTTCCCGGTCTCTGGCTTTTGTGTCAGAGGCTTTCTTTAAATGTCTGCTGATTCTTGCCACTCATTTACTTTTAAGAGTGAGGTGCCACAAAGCTGGGTATACGCTCTGCGCATGGGGCTTCTCTGGGAGGAAGGTCTGCCTGTGCCTCCCTGTTGAGGAAGCCCCAATGTCAGTCATTTTTAGGTGTCTTCTTAGACAGGTTAGGTGCCATGCTAAGGGTATAATTCTAGGCAAACGTTTAAATATGGGGGAAGGAGTTTGGTGGTCTTAATGGTCAGGAAGTAAACTTTCACTTAACCCTTTATTTTCAATATGGCACCCCACTCTCAACTGTGCTTACTGCCTCCTAGCCCAGATCCTCTGTTTATATGCTTCAGACAATAAACTTTCAGCCTCTGCCAGGAGTGGGTGGAGGCAGGCAGCAAATGCATGAACTGGATTAAGATCTGGGAGCCTACTACTAATAAACAAGGTTTCAAGCCACCATACTGAACTAAACCCTGGCTTCTCCTCTCCCTTCCATAGGCACCTGGCACCGCCAATTCCTGAGACTAGGGATTCCATGGTGTATATCAGATTTCTTCTTCACATGTCCCTCTGCCAGTTTAAAATTCAGCTCTCTCTGTGTTGCTGGATCAGCAATCCCTCATTCTCCTTTCCAGCTCCCAAAATGTTGTTGCTATTGTCTCCTCTCCAGGGCTATTTTGCCTTGTGGGATTATAGCTGTAAAAAATACTTTTCCTGTAATCATAATGGATTTTCAAAAGGGAGTGGAGGCTAACAAATAGATTTGATTCACCTTTGACTAGAAATTTCTGAGAATTAAATTTTAACATACATATTTAAACACGTTTCCCTATCAATCTCCATGTTAATGAATATCTATATCCTATCCTCATACCCACACCCACATACAAACAAGAAAACAAAAACATAAATAAAAAGACAAGAGTCTTAGCACACTTTTAAATTTCTTCTGCACTTTGCTTTGTCTCCTGAGTTAAAATCAAATTCTAGGTTTATTAAGATATATTAATTTTACTTAACTAGCAGTATTAATGATTCTTTTGCTCATACTGCCTCTTCCATTCACTCAACAAATATCTGAGTATTTCCTATGTTTCCAGAATTGTTTTAGGACCACATATTCTTCCCTCATGTAGTTTACATAATAGTGGGAGCAATGGGCAATAAACAAATAAGCATGTAACCAAACATCATTGTTTTAGATAGTCATATTTGCTCTATAAAATAAAGCAAAGTAAAGAAATAGAAAAGAACGGGGGTGACATTTTGGATAATGTGGCCAAGGAAGGTCTTTCTACAGAAGTTACATCTGTGTGGAGAGCTGCATCATATTCAGAGCAATCTGTGAATACTAACGTTGTCTAGTTGTAATCGGCATTCATTCCCACTCCCTTCTATGCTCTCTGCTATATTACAGAGGCTGGCAATCTATATTACAGAGGCTGGCAATATATTTCTTACACTTCCTTGCCAGCAGATTCTGGATACAGTTAGGTTCAGCCAACGTGATGAACTCATCTGAGAGCTGGAATGTGCAAAGGAAGGAATGGGCTTATGCCGCCAGGATCCACTGGTCCTACTATGTACCTCATCACCCAGAAGAAGCTGGTGTTTTAGACTGATGGAATAGCCTATTGCAAATTCAATTACAGCACCACCTGGGAAATAGGATTTTGCAAGGCTCAAGTGCTGGTCTATAAGTTGTAGGATACGGTCCCAAAGAATATCCAATAAATGGTGTTGTTTCTACTCTAGTCACAATAAGTCAAAGGATAGAAGTAGGAGTGGCTTCTCTCATTAATACAACTTATGAACCACTCATGAAATGTTCATTACCTTCCTTATGTCTTTGGAGTCTGCTAAACAGACATATTAGTTCCCAAAAGAGAAGCACTCCCACCAGTAGACACGACAAGTATTCCACTGAATGGAAAGTTGCAACTGGCCTCCCGGTCACTTCAGACCTCTCCTGTCACTGAACCAACCATCAAGGAAGAGGATTACTCTCTCACATAGAATGATTGCTCCTAATTATGAAAGGATATTAAGGTTGCTACTGAACAAAGGAGCAGAAAGATGATGCATGGAACCCAGGGAATTTTTCTGGAGCACTTTCTACTATATCTATGCCCCATGATAAAAGTTTTAAAATAACTCTACACAAATAGGACGACTAATGACTCAGACCTTACAGAAATCCTATATAATTAAAACTGCTGAGAGCTCAGGCTTTTCAGGAGACAGTCTAGTTAGCTCATCAGGTAAAAAATATCCTGACTAACTGAGCTTCTGGATGAGCGCAAAGATAACATGAATAAAGACAGTTATACACTCCAACTGTAGCCTTACGACCAGTAGAAGAGACAGGGACTACAGCAAGTATGCATCTTTTCCTTTGTTTTGAAGTTTATAAATTTGTGTTTCTCGATCAAATTTTCCCGCTCCTTTTTCCTAATATTTTATATAATTTATTTTTAGACTATATTTGCCTTATTCTACCATGAAATAGAGTTCCTTTTTTCAATAGTAATGTTAGGTGGAATATAATGAGTGTGGCAAAGGTCATTCTGAAATATAGAGATGAGGAAGAGAAAAAAGAATTAGTGAAGATAACAATGAAGGTGAGTCAGTGAAGTAGAAGAAAATTAGGAGTGTAGTGCTCTGGAAACCAAGAAAAGAAGAGATAGTAAGAAGGGAGAAGGTTCCTCTGTGTGATGTTGCTGAAGAATCCATGTGAGATCAAAGACTTGACCATGGGATTTGACAGGTTGTTGATTATTATTGGCCAACTAAGAGCGGATTTTGTGGAATATGTGGTTTACAAAACCTGACTAGGGCCCGGCCCCATGGCCTAGTGGTTAAATTTGGGCCACTCTGCTTTGACAGCCTGGGTTCAGTTCCTGGGCACCTACACCACTCAGCAGCCATGCTGTAGCAGCTACCCACATACAAAATAGAGGAAGATTTCCACAGATGTATGCTCAGGGTGAATCTTCCTCAAGCAAAAAGAGGAAGATTGGCAATGGATGTTAGCTCAGGGCAACTCATCCTCATCAAAAAAAATCCTGACCAAAGTGGGTTATAGAAGAGGTAGGAAGTGGAAACAGTGAGTATAGGAACCTCTTCCAAGAACGTCTGTGGTAAAGGGAAGGAGAGTTATGACAGTTTGGGTAACTGAAGGGGAATATAGTGTCACGGGAGGATTTTTTCAAAATCAACACTATTACATTTTAGTAGGCTTTTGAGAATGATCTGGTAGAGAAATGCGAAGATACAAGAGTGAATGAGGAAACCTCAGGGAGAAGTCCTGGAGTAGGTAAGAGAGGACGGAGTCTAGTGGGTATGTAGAGGGATTCACCTTAGTTGAGAATATGACAATTTGTCCATTGTAACAAGAGACAAGACAGAGAACATGGACACAGATACAGGTAGATTAGTAGATGGAAATATTCAAGGGTATTTATATTTCCTTTTTTCCTTCCAACAAAATAAGAGTCAAACACATCAGCTAAGTAGGGATGAGTGGAGAAGATTGGAGGGTCAGTTTAAAGAGAGAGAAGGTACGAAATACAGAAAAATGGAAAGGCAAATTTATTGGAGATACATATTAGAAGTATTAATAATGACAGCAGGCATGAAATTTCTAGTCATAAATATAAAGTGAGATCAGTTAACAAGATTCTTTTACTCTAGTTACATTCAATTGCTTAAATGCAGAGAAGTTGTAAATTTGGATTTAACTTGGGGTTGAGGATTTTTTCAGACAAAGGAAAGGGGCTTAGGGGTGTTTACAAATGCATTTGTAAATGAGGAACCATTTGGTAATGAGGAACCATGGAATCTAAGCTGGGTAAGAAGAAAAGTGAAGACAGATGGAAAGCAGGCTGTAACACAGAGGAAAATTGGCAGGTTAAAATATTGAAGGGGTTGAAATATTGTTTCCATCAAGCTACTAGAGTAGTGAGCTGGAGAGACAGGAAGTGGTAGTCAGCTTGACAATGAGATTTCAAGATGGTACAGTTGCTGCGTACGACAAAGTCTAGAGGATGACTGTGGGAGTGGAGAAAATGATCACTGGAAATGAGAAGGTCCAGAAAGTAAGTGGATGATGAAGTTATCCAGAATTATGACTTAAGTATGAGGAGGAAGAGAGCAACTCTTCAATGAATGAAGAAGAGTCACAAAGTAGTGAGGGAATTTCTGCAACAAAGAAAAGTAGTGTGGGTATGGTTTGAAGTTCAGGCACTTCAAAATAGCGAGGATTTTTACGGAAGAGGGAGTTTTTTTGAGAACAGCTCCAGAAACAAGAAGAAAATTTACCCCATTGTCAAGCTCTGCAGTGTTGAGGGGCTTTAGAGAAAGCAACATCCTCTCAGGAAATAGTCAAGTTTCAGAAAGAATAAGCAAAACAGAGAAGAAAACAATTGAAGAACAAATTTCTTTATCCCAAATCTTCCCTCTTAGATACATGTTTTTGTTTTAGTGGAGTACATCCTCTAAAGATTCTTTCAGAGAGAGCCTATGGACAGTAATATCATTGAGTCCTTCACTGTTTAATAAATGTCTTCATTTTCTCTCAAACACTTGTATGTTTGCTACAAAAAGAACTCAAAATTTCAAATGATTTTGTCTTTCATATCTTAACTTTTCTTTCACATATTTCTATCTTTGGGTATTGGGCCTGAGTTCTGGGGACATTCCTCCACAATGTCTTTCAGTTCATGAATTACATCTTCAGCTGTGACCATCCTAACATACATCCTGTCTGATATTTGATTTTTATAATTGCCTCTTGCAGCTTTTAAATGTCAATAATTTTAATTGGTTTTTTCATATCATTCTATTCTTTTTTTTTAAAGATTTTATTTTTTTCCTTTTTCTCCCCAAAACCCTCCAGTACATAGTTGTATATTCTTCGTTGTGGGTCCTTCTAGTTGTGGCATGTGGGACACTGCCTCAGCGTGGTTTGATGAGCAGTGCCATGTCCACACCCAGGATTCGAACCAACGAAACACTGGGCTGCCTGCAGCGGAGTGCGCGAACTTAACCACTTGGCCAGGGGACCAGCCCCCATATCATTCTATTCTTGGTCCATGGTAGTAAAATTGTCTAGAATTCTTCTGAGAAATTTAATTTAGCTTATTTAAAAGTCTTCTGTCTGTCTTTTGAAATCTAATTGCTCCTGTGTTAGTTCTTTTGTTTAATGAATTTGGTGCCTTTCCTTTTTAGTAGTGGTTTTCTTCAAATGTTTAGTGATTCCTGGTTAAGTATTTGCATCTGTAAATGAGAATTCCTGTTTTCATGCCAATAAATAAACATTCTATTTATGACAGCTAGCCCCTTTGTACATGTGGAGGTGAGGTGATATGCGAAGTTGGGTGGAGTATGTGGGTCGATTGTTTTAAGTATGGGAATTCCTCAGTCCTCTTGGAGGTAGTCTGTAGCATACCATCCAGCCCTCTCTCTCAAGCCCCACCAGTCAGTGATTATCCCGGAACTCCCACCTCAAAGAGTTATACTCAAAGTTTATTCTAGAAGCAAACAGTGAAGTCAATTGCCCCATTCCTCCCCCATCCCTTTCTTCTATCCTTGGAGAGATCTTATAATGCTTCAGTCTGCTTTTCTTTGCCATCTAGATCCAACACTGTTTGGAGTGCTTCCCAATCAAATTATCTTGTTTGGAAGACAACTCTCTGAGTTGTATCCTAGGAGAAAATTCTACTTCTGGCTGCTGCTCAGTTTAAACTGAGGGAGGAGGTAACATAAAGGATTCCCAAATGCTTCTTTAATCTATGGCTAACTGATCTTCAACAAGAGCAGCAAGACCATTCAACGTGGAAAGAACAGTCTCTTCAAAAAATAGTGCTGGAAAAACTGGAAATCCAAATGCAAAAGAATGAAGTTGTCCCTTACCTCACACCATACACAAAAATTAACTCAAAATGGATCAACATCCTAGATATAAGAGCTAAAACCATAAAACTCTCATAACAAGACAAAGGAGTAAATATTTATGACCTCAGATTTAACAATGGATTCTTAGATATGATGTGAAAGCACAAACAACAAAAGAATAAAAATAGATAAATTAGCCTTCATCAAAATTAAAAAGTTTTGTGCATCAAACAACACTATCAAGAAAGTGAAAAAGACAACCTACAGAATGAAGAAAATATTTGCAAAGCACATCCAGAATATACAAAGAATTCTTACAACTCAACAACAGAAAGACAAATAAACCATTTTTTAAATGGGCAAAGGACTTGAATAAGCATTTCTCCAAAGAATATATGTAAATGGGCAACAAATACATGAAAAGATGCTCGACATCATTGGTCATTAGGAAAATGCAAATCAAAACCACAATGAGACACTGCTTCACACCCACTAGGATGGCTATAATTTTCAAAAATGGAAAATAACCAGTGTTGGAGAAATTGGAACTCATGTACACCACTGATAGGATTGTGAAATGATTCAGTCTTTGTGAAAAACAGTTTGGCAGTTTCTTAAAAATTTAAACATAGAGTTATCATATGACCCAGAAATTCCCTCTTAGGTATATACCCAAAAGAATTGAAAGCAGGTTTTCAAACAGATACTTGCAGATGAATATTATTAGCAGCCCTATTCACAGTAGCTGCTAGTGGATATAGAATTTCAGTTTTGCAAAATGAAAAAGTTCTGGAGATTGATTTCACAACAATATGAATATACTTAACACTACTGAACTGTATGCTTAAAAATGGTTTCATGTTATGTATATTTTACCAGAACTAAATTTTTTAAGTTAATACACTGGTTTTGTCTCCCAATTTTAAATCACTTCCTAATTTCAAGAAGCATTCTTGAAACATATCAAATATTTGAATTTAAGCTAAAAATAAGGATTTATTTTAGTTTGCTAAGCATTCGTACATACACTCTTTTATTTGAATCAAGAAATTGTATTACTTGATTATTATTATCTTGCCATTACCCTTTCTATGAGTTCCCATTCGTTATTGAGAATAATAGAGCATAGCACATTCTGCATGTCAGAGATAAGTAAGCAGGGCTGGGGAAATACAGACCCTGTGCTCGGTGTATAAAACTACAAGAGTTGAAAGTTTCAGAAAGATTTATTTTTGGAGAAAATGAGATTTTTGCTCAAATCCCTTCTCTATAACCTGAACAGAAGACCAAGAGATACGTAGACCATAATTCGTCTCCAAACTCCCTTGTGACCTTCCTTTACACGTAAAACACACACCACCACCACCATCACCACATACCACACACCGGGGTCATCATAGGAAACCAGGTGCTACAGACTACAATCCAGCTGTCATAGCAACACAGTTGACTCCAAGCAGCTAAAACCAATATACTTTGCTCAAAATAAAAGCACTAATTCTTACACACAGTCTTTAATGGGCCTTTCATTTAAGATTAGTGCCGATTGGTATAGCAGGTACAATAATCCCTCTAGGATCAAAAATTTGGAAGCTGTTCCAAAAGTCCATTTTAGCCATAAATATCTCTCTATTGCCAAATGGTACCAATTTAGTCCCATGCCATTTCAGAACATAAACCAGACCCGTACATATAGCTCCTTGGTTGCTTACCTATGTCACTTGGCAGCCAAGAAGGAGGACATTACAGGGGCACTCGATCCACAAAAGACTCAGTAGAAAAGCATTATTTCCAGATTCTACTTTTTATTGTCAGACTTTCCTTTTCTCTGTCCTACTGCCCCCCTCAGTCAAAAAAACGTGTTCTCTCACTCTATCACACACACACACACACATAAACCTTTAAAAACAAATGTCCCTTATTCTCACCAAGGTTCTGACACCCTACTAGGATATGGGGGAGATGAAACATGACTAGCTTTTTAAAAATCTCATTCCCTCTATGATGCTTGTACTCTTTCCTCAGTTATCAAACTGTGCTGCCCGATCCTTATGGATCTTCACAATCCTGATTTAGACCAAGAAGAGGCTGCCCTAGCCAAATTGCCACAGCCAGAAGGTGTGGACTAATGTAAGTACCAGTCAGTGTAAGTTATCACATAAGGGCCAAGCCCTTTCATGATCCCAGCTCTCTATCTCCTTCTGAAACTCCCATTTCCAAAGACCAAGATAGATTGTAAATGTATCCACGACCGGAACCATTCCCTCTGCCTGGCCTCGCAGTGTATGAAACAGAGTGACCATAGAGACTCTGTGGGAGAGCTGGCTGGGCGAGTGCTCATGATGTTCCTGAAATATGGGAACCTACACTCCGCAGAGAATTTGGATCTCTGCTTATGGTCCACACATAGACTCAAAATACAGTCAGGCACTGCATAAAAACATTTCAGTCAACGATGGACCACATGCCTGATGGTGGTCCCAATAGATTACTACCGTACAGCCCAGGTGTGTAGTAGACTACACCATCTAGGTTTGTGTAAGTGCACTCTATGATGTTCGCATGATGACAAAATTGCTTAATGGAACATTTCTCAGAACATGTCCCCACTGTTAAGCAACACGTGCCTGTAATACACTCTTGCACAAGCTAGAGCACCACAACCACAAAGATAAGACTGAAGAGACTATCCTCAACGAGTCAAAGAAAACACTCTGGGGTGGGGCCTAGTTGTCATGAACTTGTCTCAGTTATCGTTCTTCCTAAATTTCTAGATAGAATTAATAGGGGTAGGTTGCTTTGGAAAATATGCTGCCTTCTGCCACATTTATTCCATGGGCCTTTCCCTGGGAAACCTCATATGGACAACATTGCCACTCCCAAGTCAGAACACTCTACTGGACTTCGTTAGTGGAGAAAGAGCTCAGAAAACTCTCAGAGGAATGGAAGAGTAAAGAAGGAGAAAAGAGTTATTTATAAGCTATATGTCATTAGGGCTTTGGTTTTGTTTTCCCTGAAAAGTATTTCCACATTTCCCAATTGCCTCGAGTAGATCCACTGTCTAACTGGGTCTTCACCTTTGCCAGAAACAGCTCATATCTGTGTGTGGCTGACTTGGGATGGGTGGGAGCAGCTGGGTGTGGCATGCTTGCTCCAGCCATCCCAAGGGTAGGGTTTAAAGATCAAAAACCAAAAGGCTCCTGGTAGTTTGCTTCCCATAGAAGACACAAAATAAATTTGTTTTTAAAAAAATGAGAGGTACATGAAGATGCCAGACCTTTCTCTTGATAACTACTGGGCTTACATACAGGGTTCTCCTCATTTAGGGGTCTCGCAGGTCAATGTTCAGAGGCCCCTGGACTGAAGCAAACCTTATTTCTTTCTTCTCCACCCTCTGCTTCTATCTCATCATTTGTCTGGTTCGAAAATAACTCTATTAAATAGAAGTTTTCAACAAGGTCTGCTGGGATAGCATCCCATTTAGCCTTCAGTGCAGTATCTTATAAATGAGCAAACTTGCTTTGCCTCCAAAAACCAATCCAAAGAATATTCTTTAAGAATTGGGCTAGTTGAAATACTACTGTGCTATGTGCAAAAGAGCATCTGGAGATGATAAAAAGAGACTGCGAAGAGCTGGCAAGAGGCCTTTTGTGCCAGTCACTTGCTCATTTACCCCCAGGTAGAATAATGGCCCCCAAAGGTGTCCACATTCTAATGCCTGGCACTTACAAACATGTTACCTCACATGGCAAAAAGGACTTTGCAGATGTGGTTAAGACTCTGGAGATGGGGAGATTCTTCTGGGTTATCCGAGTGGGCCTAATGTAATCACAAAAAGGAGACAAGGATCAAAGTCAGGAAAAAAATAGATGTGACACTGAAACCAGAGGTTAGAGTGATGCACTTTGAGGACAGAGGAAGGGGCCATGAGCCAAGAAATGCAGGTAGCCTCTTGATGCTGGAAAAGGAAATGAAAAGATTTCCCCCAGAAGCCTCCAGAAGAAGCATAGCTCTGCTGACACCTTGATTTTAGATTTCTAACTCTAGAACTATAAAAGTATTGATTTGTATAGTTTTAAGCCACTAAGTTTGTGGTAACTGACCACAGCAACAAAAGGAAACTGACACTGCTCCCTGTGCCCAGTCATTCAAGAAGCCAACACCAGCCAACGACCTTTCCCTGGCCTCCTTGCTGCTTGCAGGCCTGTCCAGCAATGGGAGGTGCTAGAAAGAGATGGGAGGTTGGGAGGAAGAGAGAATCCAGGGTATTACTTTCCCTTCTCCCTGCTCCAGACAACATCAGTTGCTGATTCCCTTCCATGGTCTCAGTTCCTATCCTATCACCCAGGGTCACAGGCTCTAGAAACACTAGAGCCTGACTTTGTCCCTCCAGCCCCATCTCTGTGTGGCCTCACTTTCCTCTGTTTGCTTGTGTAGCTCTTCTAACAGTTTTATGTGACTTTAGCATATTAAATTCCCCCTATTACAGTATCTGGCATAGGTTACATTTTCTTGGCTGGATCCTTTCAACAACCAACCATATTCCTAACGTCTGCTTATATTTCTTTCCTGAACCAGTGTTGCTTGTTCCCCAGTGGTTGAGATGATTCATACATACCAAATTCTCTCCCATATTCTTTAGATCATGGTAGAGTAACATTGATGGCTTTCCAGGGGATTGACAGTCTTTTCCCCTCCCTCCTGCCCTGCTTCTGTCAGCTTAATGAATTGGATAACTCCTCACAACAGGGGTTGAGTTGCAATTTCATTAGTTTATGCAAATTGGTATAATTCAGGTATGACTCAGGCAACCTCTTTCTATGATCTAGTGACCTAGAAAAATGAGAGCAACTATGTTCAGTGATGAAGCCTTTGTTCAATCAGCCTAAATTTCATTAGCAAATCAGAACTCACATTTTTTGGTGTGTGAACTGAAAGATTACTCTCATCAATTTTACTTAGCTTTATTGCTGCAGCTGAGGTAATTAGGCAAAGTTTTAAGACATTGTCAAATGAGGTGATCATTTGGAACAATTCAATTCAGGATTATTTCCTGAGCTTTATTTGCCAAGGTCTGGGGAACAGTGATCTTTGGAGTCATAGCATTGGCCCCTGCACATAGAATCTCAAGGTCTAGTTCCTACCCTGTTGTATTAATACACTAGAGCTGCCATAACAAAATACCACAAACTGAGTGACCTAAACAAACGGAAATTAATTGTCTCACAGTTCTAGAGACTAGAAGTTCAAAATCAAGGTGTCACCAGGGTTGGTTCCCTCTGAAGGCTGTGAGGGAGAATCTGGCAATCGTTGGTGTTCCTTGGCTTTTGAAGCCCCGTCTCAATTTCTGTCTGCTTTGATCATTCACAGGACGTTCTCCTTGTGTGCATGTCTCCAAATTTCCCCTTTTTAAAAGGAGAATAGACATATAGGATTAGGGCTCACCCTAACGACCTCATTTTAATTTAATTACCTCTGTAAAGACCCCATCTCCAAAAAAAGTCACATTTTAAAGAACTAGGGGTTAAGACTTCAACATATGGATTTGGGGGTGGAGGGGGAGTGTACACGATTCAACCCATAACACCTGTTCTCCAAGGAAAGGCTTTTAACATTCATGGTTTGAATTCTGGTAGACTGGGTTTATAGTCTCTGTGCCTGGCCCTTTCACTCTTAGAGTATTCACAGGTTTCTCTTGTGCCAATGCCAAAAACAAAACTTACTTGACCCAAAGGACTATTTTCTCTCATTTTAATGTTCTTTTCAATGGGAGGAGCAAGAATGACTTTGAGAAATTTTTCTTATTAATCCTGAGAATACTAAGACAGATTGAGAATTCTCCCCTCCATTCCTTTTACTATTGTTTGTAAGTCAAGAGTCATGGTGAACAGAGATATCTAGTTGTGTATTCCTACTAATCAAATCCTATGAAGTTAGAACAAAGGTAAAATATTTTCAGGACTACGCACTAGGAGTAAGAAGTGATACTACACTTTAGACAAAGGAAAACATCCAATATCACATCATTAATGCAGAACTAGAACTATTCTGTTATGTTCTTCTTTCCTCCCAAGATAATATTTGAATAGGAAATTATTAAGTTCTTACAGTGTATTTCCCTACTTCTTATTCATTCTTTAGTTTTATTCATTCTTTCTCAACTTTTTAAGGGAGAATTTATTTTAGAATATTTTTTTTTAAAGATTTTATTTTTTCCTTTTTCTCCCCAAAGCCCCCCAGGGCATAGTTGTATATTCTTCATTGTGGGTCCTTCTAGTTGTGGCATGTGGGACGCCGCCTCAGCGTGGCTTGATGAGCAGTGCCATGTCCGCGCCCAGGATCCGAACCAATGAAACACTGGGCCACCTGCAGCGGAGCGCATGAACTTAACCACTCGGCCACCAGGCCAGCCCCTATTTTAGAATATTTTTAAAAAGAGTGTTCAAGAACAACATTCTTTAAATCATATATAAGCATGGGACCAGACACACAGTCTGAGGCCCAGAAAAACGTCTGTGTTTGTATAGTTATGTGATAGATATTAATATACAAAGGCCTACTCACTAAACATATAGAACACATTCCTTTTCTGTTATATAAAAATAAAGCAAAAATACAAAAGCATTTTTAACCAGATCAAAGTTATGTGTTTGGGCTACAGCCCCTAAAGAACACTTTCCTAGAGCAATCTGAACTAATTCAAGGCTGCTCTTCTCATGTTTAGAAGTAAATAAATCAACCATATAAAAAGAAGAAGTAACCAGCAACTGTTAGCTTCATTCACAAAAGAAATTCTCATTTTCCTTAATCTTTACAATTCATGTTCTTCTGAAATTGTATGAGCAGTGTATACAAAGTAAATACATTGAGGGGAATGTGTGATACTGGGAAAAATGAGTTGTGATTCAACTAGTCCAGGCCAATTTTCTGGAACTGCAAGATATCTTATGAAAAGCTTTACTGAGGAGGAACATTGTAGAAAAATGAACAGGGGCTCAGAATATTATTTCTCCACAGGTAGATTTTTGGCTAGCCACCCTTGCTAAGGGCCAGTTGCCTGACTCCAGCACACCCACCTCATCACCTAGCTGTATTAACCAAGCAACCTGATCCGCTTCCGCAGTGGGATTCTCACAGACTCCTTTCCACCTAAAGCCATGAAGTTGTTATCTCCAGTTACTCCTGCCAGGTCCCAGCCCAGTAATCCTAAACGTCTTTAGAAGATACCTTGTTTTTTCTCTTAGGCCTAAGTCATCACCACCTTTACTCATTCATCGCATTAGAATGCAGCAAGCATTTTTCATATAAAGTCCTTTTGTTAAGACTAAAAACTGTAACATGATAAGAGTTGTCAGCAAAAATCCCAGAGAAACAATTACTCCTTTTAAGAAGCTTCAATCTTCTGTGAACCACACACACTAAAAATTAGTTGATTACAACCCTCAACAGGAAACATTTTTATCCCCTGTTTCAGGGGGAGGGAAGCCCCCACATGCTGGCTTCCTGATGGAAGTCTATTCTTTATTGTGTCTTCACTGTGTACTTAGGCACTCTCAGGATCAAATGTATCAAAGAGTTTGGCAAGAAACCTTTCCTTCCTTTTCCAATTTCCCAGAGATTTTACACACTTTGGCCCTTGAACACACAAAACCATACAAGTCTATTACCGTAAACTTACTCTGCCTGAAAATTAATAGACAGAGCAACTTTATATTCCAGTCATAGTCTAAAATTGCAGTTCTTGAGATTTGGAACCAAGCGGAAAATTATAAGTCAGAACAAAGGCTATTTCAGTCCCCAAAGTCTGGAAGAAAATTAGCATTAATACCTGTAGTCTCCAACTCCATATGGACTAAGCAGAGGTAAAAGTATGTAATTTCAGCGGCTTCCTTTACTCTCTCATTCCCCCACCCCCTCACATCCAGCTCATATTCATACTGTTTAAATAAGCACATTTCCATTTTCGGAACTCTATTGCATATTAACCTTGGAACTCAATAATCTGAGGGTTTTTCTTTTTGAAAACCAACAGTTATTGGCGTATATGATAGTCAAAATAATAGGGTAAAGCATAAGAGAGGGCTCCGGAGTCAAACTACCCAAGTTCTAATCCCACTGCTGTCACCACCTACTATCAAGTTGAAACATGTGACATGAACTTTTTTTGTAGGTAAGGCAAAAACTATCTAATACTTACAATTCCACATGGTTCAATTTTTTTTTCTGCTTTATCTCCCCAAATCCCCCCAGTACATAGTTGTATATCTTAGTCGCAGGTCCTTCTAGTTGTGGCATGTGGGATGCTGCCTCAACGTGGCCTGACAAGCGGTGCCATGTCCACACCCAGGATCCGAACCGGCGAAACCCTGGGCCGCCACAGCAGAGCGTGAGAATTTAACCACTCGGCCACGGGGCCAGCCCCTACATGGTTCAATTTAATTGAAGTCTCACTGATATGAAAACACAGGAATAATAGTTGCTGTGAGTAGTTAACGAGATAATAAAAGGATTTAGTTTGCATGATTAACTATAAAAGTAGCAAGTAAAAGGTACAGCGAGACAGTGCTTCTCAAACTTTAATGTACATAAGAATCACCTGGAGATCTGATAAAAATACAGATCCTGATTCAGTAGTTCTGGGATGGGGCCCAAGATTCTGCATATCTAGCAAGCACCCAAATGATGTGATGCTGCTGGTCCAAGGGCCACAGTTTGAACAGCAAGTGATAGAAGATGTTTTCCTTCTCTGATGATAGGAATCACCTGGGGCATTTGTTAAACTACTCCATCCCATGCACTTCCCTTGGGGACTTTCATTCACTAAGTCTGGGATGGCACCCAGGTTGTTTTTATTTTCAACAAGTACCTGTAGGTGAGTGTCATAATGAGAAAAGTATCAGAATTGTAAACAAGAGAGGTGGAAACCAAATTGTACGTGAATTAAGAGGAGGAGGAGAGCATTTCCAGCACAGAGGTCAGAGAAAGATTCCCAGAGGAGACAACCTGTGAAACAGGACTTGAAAAGTGGGGAGGATTTGACTCTAAGGAGATGTGGAGGAGAGCATTCCAGAACAAAACTAGAATGAGTGAAAACAGAGAGAGTTAGGATATTGTGGCACAGAGGGAGCCAATCCAAGTAGTTCCATTTACCTGGAGTATAGGGCTCACCAAGGGGAAGATCTCAAATACTAAATAAATACATTAGGACTTTATTTTGAAAAAAAATAGAAAGATATTGGCCATTCGTGAACAGTACCATGATCAGAACTAGGCGTTTAGCACCACAGCTATTCATGACTGGACTTGGACCAAGACTGGGCGTAGAAAAATCATGTAGCCTCGGAAGCAGAGTCTGTGACTGTGAGCTGGCGGATTAATGTGATGGGCTTGGGGGTGAGCTCTTTGTCTCAGCTTCATCAATGGCTAGGTGTCCATTTAAACATCTAGGTGTTGATGCGATGTGTGATTTTCCAAGGCATTTGGCTTTTATGTCCTCATTTCAGAGAGAACCATCTGTGGATGGCTATCTGGAGCCCCACAGCAGTGGAATGATGGGAAAGTCCTTTCAAATTACAAGGAAGATTAGCTCCCATCATCCACACAGACTTCAAGAAACTCAGATGGTGTCCTGAGGATCCCCTGTAGCTCACCCCAAACCTAATCTTTCTAAGAAGTTGTAGTTCTTTTCTAAAACAGCATTTTATGAAGTCCAGCCCCTGAGTTGCAGAGTAGTCAGTGACCAAACAAGCCTGTCTTAGGAGAGTGACAGTCTTTCATCTCCAGGACAGCCGCAAAACAGACTCCCTTTTATTTAGGACAATGTATTATTAATGCAGCAAAGTATTTTACCTTTCTCCAAAGAGACGATCTGGAGGGATGGAGGGATGGATAAAATATCCTTATCCATCACCCGAGCTTGTTAGAGTGTTAAATTCTACTTTCAAACTTCTTCAAACTCTAATCCTTAAATCATTCTCTCCACCCCACTAGCAGCCCTCCCACCGTTCTGGCTGCACCAGCTCTTTCTCCAGAATTATTCCCACCTGAGGGCCACCGGGGCCTCCCAAGGCTCCCATTATCCCACTGCCTCCCCGCACATCGGGGTCTGCCACTCCCTGACGCATTTGCTGCCTAAGCGGTCATGTTTTGCCCAACACGTCTCAGAGCCAGTGTTGTTCTGGTTACAATGAGGTTTTTATTCCCCCTAATTTATGGGATTAGATATTCAGCCAAGGCAGACTTCTCAAACATTGAAGTCATACCATCTCACACAGCTTTAAACTTTTTTTTTAAATGGCAAATGGGGTTCAAGAGCTTTCTGAGAGGAGCTAGACTGGCCCAGATGAGGTAACTTGATTAAGGTTTGTGAGTGCCCTGCAAGTTTGCACAAGATAATAACAAAGGAAAACCCCTATTTCATATGCCAGGAATTCAAGAGAATTATAAAATGAGTGGGAAAGGAAAAAAAAAAACACTTGAGGAAGGCTCTTGGACAAACAAAGGAATAATAGCTTCTCTCTTTCTCTCTTAGATTCTAAATCAGCAGTATAAAGGATGCCCTCCACTAGACCCAAATATACAGAAAATAATTTAAAGATAAATTATAATTCACATGCATTTAGACATTTTTGCCTCAGAAATAACTGGCACCGCCGCCTCTCAGATCCCACGTGCTCCACTGTATGCAGGACTTCTGTCACAGCTGAAAGGCATAAATAGTCCTGAAATAGTACTTCGTGTTAGAGCTTTTATTCTCTTTAATACAGCACATTCTCTTTTATTCTCTTTAACACAGCCCACTGCTCCCCAGGATGTTTAAGGCATGCTCAGCACCACTGCTGACTTACCACAGGCCAGCTAACAGCTAACGTTTGTTTCTTAGTCAATGACTCTGTAAAAGGGAGACAGTACCAACTTGCCCATTAGGTAACAGGTGCCATTTATTAAGTACCTACTGTGCGCTGGACCATTTGAATACAGTACTGCTCATCCTTACACCAACCCGCCAGCATAGTTTTATTATTCTACCCATTTTACAGATGAAGAAACTAAAACTCAGAGGCTAAGTCGCTTGCCCAAAGCCACACAGTAAGTGGCAAAACCAAGAATTGAACCCAGGTTGATCTAGTCCTAGGACTTGCGTCACCATGCTTCCCTAAATGACACAGTGATTAACCTATTTCTGGGCAGCTAACTGCATTCCCAGGTAAAAAATTCTGTGAATGAAAAAACACAGGGACAGAGCGCACACACGCGCTTAAGCGCTTGGTCCTCATCAGTTATCTCCCACCCTTCCCCTGAGATCTTGTTCTTCTGAACTTCACCATAGAAAACAACACCTTCTCTAGGTCTCTCCGATTTGACACCTATGCAATTGTCCCTCTGTGGCCACCGTACATATTCTGAACTGCTAAGCAGGGGTAGGTAGGTAGAAGGTGGGGACTGACCACTTCCCTTCATCACAGCTGAGTGTGACAAGGAGGAACACTCACCGGAAGACAGGAATGTGGAATTTCAGAGGAGTATTAACATCCCCAAAGAAGACAACTTGCCACCCTAAGCACAACTATCACAAACCCAGAGTTATGATTTTATTGGTGTATTAGTTTACTCCACCAGGAAAAAGAAATATATAGTATTTTTTCTTAATGACTTTTAGAACTTTTGTCCCATCAACTTAAAATTACATGGCTTTGTTCACATGCATAAATTGCAGATTCAAGAAAATATTAATATATTTAATTTTTGGTCAATATGTAGATTCTCCTCTGGCTACCTCGTTACTGGGAGGTTTATCTGCAGTAACCCATCTTTGAATAAATTCACTGCACATTATAAAAGCCCTCTAAGTGTGGGGATATATTGCCAACACCAGAGTTTGGGGAAGCTGGCCTCAGGGCTGGAGGGCAAGCTGGATCACATTTGCTTAACTGTCTGTTTGGGTTAACCAAAATCAGAACCACATGGTATTTAAGTGTACTCTTTGCATCTATAAAATAGATTCCCGAAGACCAAATAAAACTTGCTTAACCAAGAGTGCTGCTCTCATTAACTCATTACCCTTGATGTTTGCTCATAAAAGCTGATTTTGGTCAGACTAGTGGTCATTTAGGGGAAGATCCATACCCTAACAAACCTCATAATGACCAAATAGCATGCACATGAAAGAGGCAGTGCTACGTCAAGACGAGGGTCAAAAGTGGAATGCTGGAGTCTTATTGCTTTCCATGGCAACTCTGTCTAACCTCAGGAGCTGCACCAGAAACTAATGTTGCAGTCTTTGCTAGGTTGGGAGTTGAGAAAAGGAAAAGACAGAACCTAATTGTTTGTTTTCTACTTAGGATTAAGATAATTTTAGGAGCAAAGAAAAGAAATACAAGTGGAACAGAATCTGTGTCTTGTCTTCTTCTCTTGCCCACAGAATCTCTCTTCTGCAGCTTCCTTGATGACAGAATGTCCTTGCCTTCCTTGCTTCCTTCCTCCTTCCCTCCATCCCTTCTTTCCTTTCTTCCTTTCTTCTTTCTTTCCTTCCCCCTATATCCACTAGGTGCCCAAGCAGTTTTCTAACTGTTGATAGTGTAAGAGAAGGAGGAAAGGAGGGTGGGGGAAGAAATGCAGCCTTGGAATTAAGCTCTGGGAAACAAAATAAGCAGCCCACAGATGACTCATGTAGGGAGTTTTGACTTCAGTGTGCAGGTCTAGAGAGAGATGTGGATTTGAATCCCACCCAGAAGCCATAGATCAAGGAAAGGCTGTCTCTTTCTTCCATCCCTCCTACCTCATTCCTAACCTAATTGAGACCATACCCTCCCTCAGAGACAATAAAGAATTAGCTGTGAACTCAAATGGTTGTGGCTCATCCATGGTGCAGTCATTAGCCGTCTCACGTTTCCCTTATTTTTCACAGGGATGTAGAATAATAAGCACAGAGTTGGAGATATTCGGCAACAGAATGGTAGGACTCAGTCGGGAGAACATTGGGAAATCTGCAGAGCTGCAGCAGCTTGGAGCCTGCCACACATGGAAGGAAATATGACGCTCCCCAGCAATATGTGCTCCCCTGGAAGAAGAGCTGATGACTACCCAAAGGCGGGGCAGACAACTTGGCTTTTCTTCCTGTTGGTTTATTCTTTGTTCTGATGTGGCTGATGGCATTTTTATGAGTCAAAAAAGCTTGATGGTTAGGGATGAACTGGTATTATGGTATCACAATAAACTCTGAATCGCAAAAAACTTCCTGATGTGTTTGCTCAACTGTGATTCTAAAAGAGCTTTGTATCCTCTGAAAAGAGGCTCAGTACCTTCACACAGTACAGTTAGGAAGACTAACTGAGATACCGAGATCTTAAACTGCCCACCAATGAGTGGTCCTTCAGACCTCACCAATCCATGTGGCTTGTCTCTAATGGCAACAGTGGGAGTGGTAGTTGATGCACACAGCAACATATCCAGCAAAAGATTAAAGCAATATTCTTGCATTTTCTCCATTCCCACTGACACTTCATCATCTCACATCACCTCATGAGTGGAATACTACACCAGCTGGTCTCTCTTAGGATACGCAGCAGCCCAATGAATCAGCCTAACCACCTCTTCCATCAGATGATCTCTCTGCTCAAAAACCTAAATTCCTGCTTGCTAAAGCAAATCTAAGCTCCACTATCTGGCTATTTAAGGTGATCCCTAACTCGATCTTCCAACATGACTTCCCAACCTTTTTTCCTAGTAACTTCCAATATTATTCACTGCTTGAGCTCCCTTAACCTCTCACCTATTGTATACTACACATATTATGCTCATTTCTAATACTCTCCTTCCACTACTTTCATTAAATCCCCTGTCTGTGTTAACCCTACTTAGCACTGAAGTCCCAGCGCCCAACAATTTCATCTCACACTGAAGACTCCTTCCTCTGAACTCCTACAGAATTTATGGTCTGTCCCAAGTAGGTTACCATTTAATTATTGTGGCAGAGATGGTAAACTTTCCTCCAGTTTCTATCATTCTCTTCTTCCTTTTAAGTAATAGAATCCTCTTTTTTATCTGAGCACATGACTCCCACCTAGGGACTAAATTTCCCGACTTCTGCATGAGCATGTAACTTAAATTCTGCCAAGAGAATATGAGCTGAAATCAATTATACAATTTTTTCGCATCCTGTAAAAAAATTTATCTAAAATCTTTTAAAGGTTTCAATCCTTTCTAGGTAGTTGATAGAACTAATAGAAAAAATCAATAAGGATATAGAACATTTAAAAAGTACAGTAAACCAATTTGACCTAATCGATATTTATAAAACACAAGACCCAATAACAGCCAAATATACATTCAATTCAAATGCCTGTGAAACATTCACCAAGATAGCATGGCTATAAAACAAATTTCAATAAATTTATATGATTGATATCATATAAAGAATGTTCTCAGACCACAAAAGAATTAAACAATAAACCAATAAAATATCTGGAAAATCACCAAATATTTGGAAATTAAGTGACACATTTCTAAATAACCCATAGGTCAAAGAATAAGTCAAAAAGGAGATTACAAAGTATGCTAAACTGAATAAAAACAAAACGCAACATATTGTTTGTGAGGTGCAGCAAAAGTGGTGCTTAGAGGAAAATTCACAGCTTTAAATGAATATGGTGAAGAAGAATAAAAGGCTAAAGTCTATGACCTAAGATACTACCCTAAGAAGCTAGAAAAGGAAGAGAAGATTAAACCAAATTAAATAAAAAGAAGGAAATAATAAAGAATAGAAATAAATGTATCATACAACAAGCAAACAACAGAGAAAATCAATAAAACGAAAATCTGGCTCTTTTTGAAAATGTCGGTAAATTTTCTAAACTTCTATTTAGATTTATTTAAGAAAAGACAGAAAAAACACCAATTACCAATATCAAGAATGACACAGGTGACACGACTACAGATTCTACAGATACTAAAAGGGACACAGAAGAATCTTATTAGGGCCAGCACTGGTGGCCTAGCGGTTAAGTTTGGTGCGCTCCACTTTGGCAGCCCAGGTTCAGGTCCTGGGTGTGGACCTACACCGCTCTGTTGGCAGCCACGCTGTGCTGGCAGCCCGCATACTAACAAACAATAGAGGGAGATTGGCATGGATGTTAGCTCAGGGTAAATCTTCTCTAGCAAAAGGAAAAAAAAGAATATTATTAACAACTTTATGACAATAAATTCAACAACTTGGATGAAATGGACAAATTCCCCAAAAGAAGTAAACTACCAAAACAGAGACAAGAAGCAAAAGACCATCTGAATAACATATTCTATATTGAAAAATAAATTTGTAATTAAAATCTTTCTATAAAGAAAACTCTAGGCCTAGATGACTTCACTGGTGAATTGTATAAAATATTTAAGGAAGAAATAATACCATCTTTCAAAAATGCCTTACGAAAATTGAGGAAGAAACATGTCACAATTCACTTTATGAGGCCAGCATTACCCTGACACCAAAAAGACATTGCAAGAAAACAAAAAAAAAGATCAATATCCCTTATAATCATAATCATAGACACAAAAATTCTTTAAAAGATACCAGTAAACTGAATTCTACAATATATAAGATGGATACTATAGCATGACCAAAGGCGGGGGAGTGGGGAGTAATATCCCAGGAATACAATGTGGTTTAATATTTGAATATAAATCAGTGTAATTCAACACAATAACAGAATAATGGAGAAAACCATATGATCATCTTAATAGTTGCAGAAAAGGCATCTGAAAAATTCAACAACCATTTGTGATAAACACTCTCAGCAAACCAGGAATTGAAGGAATTCCTCAACTCTACAAAGAAAATCTGTAAAAGACCTAGAACTAACATCAGACATAAGGGTGAAAGACTGAATGCTTTCTCCCCAAGATTGGGAATAAGCAAGGATATTGCTTTTACCACTTCTATTTAACATAAAATGGGAGGTCCTAACCAGTGTAACAAAGCAAGAAAAATAAATAGAAGCCTTATGGATTGGAAAGGAAGAAATAAACTATTTTTATTTACATAAGACACTTGAGTATATAGAAAACGCTAAAAATTTTAATAGCTATGAAAATTAATAAGTAACTTTAGCAAGTCCGCAGTATACAACATCAATACATAGATCCTGTCTTTCTATTGGAGGAGATCTGTACATGCCACTCCAAATACACCACTTTGGCATAAGGATTATTTTGAGATGAAGACAACTGAAACAAAGCAAACACAGGAAGAGCTCTCTGCCCTCCCCATACCTTCCTAAAAGCAGGGCATAAATCTTCCTCTGTGAAGGTGTCCCCCTCCCCTCTCCTGTACCAGGAAGGGGAGAACAATCCTTATCATCCAATACAGAGAGACGGCACCAAGATGAGTCTGCACGACAAACCT
This sequence comes from Equus asinus, assembly GCF_041296235.1. Classification (NCBI taxonomy): domain Eukaryota; kingdom Metazoa; phylum Chordata; class Mammalia; order Perissodactyla; family Equidae; genus Equus; species Equus asinus. The sequence continues at coordinate 66,190,528 of NC_091799.1, forward strand.
TACTAACCAACTCTTACCTTCCATTAGTTTCCCCATATATTTACCTTCCCACATTCACTGCCTCTAGAAGCCCAAACCCCTTTTCCTTTGTCTAATCACCTCTCCACAATTTATCACCCTTTGTTAAAATGATATATAAGCCCCCAACTCTAACTGCTTCTTTAAGTTTCACTTCTTTTCTGTAAGCTCCCATGAACATAAAAATATTAATAAATTTATATTCCTTTTCTCCTGTTCATCTCTCTTGTCAGTTTCATTCGCAGGCCCAAGTCACAAATTTAAGAGGGCAAAGGAAAGTTTCTTCTCCTCAACACTATATATAAAAAAGAAAAATTGATAAATATATAACAATACATTTTGAATAATTACAAAAACATTGTATACATAGAGATAAATTTACCAAAGACATGGATACCGAAAACTATATAACATTGCAGAGAGAAATTTAAAGAGATCTTAAGATGTCAGTTCTCCCCCCAATTGATCTACATATTTAAAACAAGCAGAATAAAAATCCTAGCAGCATTTTTTGTGAAAATTGACAAGCCCATCCTAAAAAAATCATGTGGAAATACAGAGGATCTAGAATAGCCAAAACAATTTTGAAAAGGAAGACCAAAGTTGGGGGACAACACTATTTTTTAAGAATTACTATAGAGCTACACTATTCAAGACAGCACATAGACCATTGGAATAGATGTAGACCACACAAATATTGACAATTTATCTTTTACAAACACGCCAGGGTATTTCAATGAGGAAAGAATACTCTTTTCAACAAATGATGTTAGAACAACTGGATATCTATATGGGGAAAAAATTACCCTTAATCCTTACCTCTCAATATACACAAAAAGTTAATTCAAAATGGATCATAGACCTAAATGCTAAAGCTAAAATTACAGCATTTTTAGAAGAAAATATAGGAAACTACCTTTTGACTCCTATATTATGCAAAGACTTCTTAGGTCATATAAATCATGCATCATAAAAACATTAATGGATTGGAATTCTTCAACATTAAAAACTTCAGTTCTTTGCAAGATCCCATTATGAAAATGAAAAGGAAAGCTACTTTGGAGAAGATACTTACAATACACATATCTGACATAGATTTTGTATTCAGAATATAAAAAGAACTCTTACTTCTCAATATTAAGAAGACAACCCAGTTTTTTTTAATGGCCAAAAGATTTTAACAGATATTTCACACACACAAAAAAAACATACAAATGAACAAAAATCACATAAAATGATGCTCAATATTATTAATCATCAGGAGGATGCAAATTAAACCTGCAGTGGATATCACTAAACAGCTACTAGAACAGCTAGTTAAAAATAAAGGTTGATAGGGGCCATCCTGACAGTGTAGTGGTTAAGTACGCATGCTCCACTTCAGCGGCCCAGGGTTTGCAGGTTCAGATCCTGGGCACGGACCTACAAACCACTCATCAAGCCATTCTGTGGTGGCGTCCCACATACAAAATAGAGAAAAATTGGCACAGATGTTAGCTCAGGGCCAATCTTCCTCACCAAAATAAAAAAACAAAGGTGAGGAATGAGAAGTGTTGGAGAGGCTGTGAAGCAACTAGAATTCTCATACATTGCTGGTGAGAATACAAAGTATTACAACCACTTTTGAAAATAATTGGAAATCTTGTGAAGTTCCATACATACTTCCCATATGATCCACCAATTCCACTCCTATTTTCCCAAAAGAAATGAAAACGTATGTCCACAAAAATACTTGTACACAACTGTTCATAGCAACTATATTCCTAAAAGCCTGAAAATGAAAAAAACCCATATGTCCCTCAATAGGAGAATGGATAAACAAATTATAGTATATTTATAACATAGAATACTATACTGCAATAAAAAGGAATGGACTAGTGATACAACAAAATAAAAGAATCTCAATAACACACACTGATCAAAAGAAACAGATACAGAAGAGTATGGTACAGGGTGCATTGCAGGGTCGGCACTAACAGGAAACCGAGAGTGGGTGTCTGCCTAAATGTGCATCTTAGGCCCCTCACTTGCACCACCCTAGGCCCAGCCTGAAAGTACTTACTGTATAATTCCATTGATGTGAAAGTTTAGAACAGGCCAGACTAATCTATCATGAGACAAAGCAGACCAGTGGCTGCCTTAGGGCAAAAGTGGATGATGTTTACTGCAAAAGGCTCCGGGGAGCTTCTGGCAGTGACGGAAATATTCAGTATCTTGACTGGGGTGATGGTTAAATGGGTGCAAACATTTGTCAAAATCCATTAAACTTAGAATAGGTGCATATTATTTTCTGTAAATTATACCCCAATAATCTGACCTTTTTTTTTTTAAAGACATTGCACGTGCTCCACTTTCTCTCTTCTGCCTTGCTGCAAGCTGGAGTGTGGAGGAGGTAGGGATAAGCCAGCTTCACGCATGGCAGAACAACAAGGAGCAGGAACCTGGACCCCAGAAGCCCAGAGTCCCTGATGGCTAGACAATTGATCCCTGGAGAGAAATAAGTCCCTGTCTTGTTTGAGTCACTGCACTTTTGAAACATTAGCTAAAGCAGCTTAGCCTGAGCCCCAACTAACACAATTACATATAATTGAGTATTTTTATCAATCACTTTCATGTGTAATAGGCTCATCCATTCCAAATAGGCTATGAATTCTTCATAAGGCAGGCCTAGAGAAAAATGAATCTTATTCCCCAAACCACTCAGGACACACAGGCGCATCAATCTGAGCCACATCCCATGCTCTGCTCTATCACGCACAGTGCCTCATCTAATTGAAGCCTGCGGAGGTGGCCAACACATTTTGGCAGGCTGATTCGTGCCTTCTCTGCCCCAGGAATATTCAACAATTAAGCAAACATACTGGAGTCATTTCATGATCTCCTGTGAAAAGAAAAAGGAGAAATTTTTTAAAGAACCAACAGTACAAATAGATAGTTAAAAACACAATAAGAACCGGACGAATTCTTAAGAATGATTAATAATAATATTGAAAAGTTCACAGAGTCCATATGGCACCAAAATAATCAACCAGTTTAAAAGAAAAATGTAATTGTTTGGATTATCAAAACACTACCTACACACACACACACATACATTGCTTTCAAATTTTAATTCATTTCACTGATATCGCATAAACAAACACCCCTATACCATTCTTCCCCCTCACCACTAGAATCTAAATTCACTTATACTTGGGAAAGTTAAAAAAAATAAGGATGATAGGGGTTCCTTCAAGTGGCTAGGTGGTAACAGTAGTTTTAGTGCAATTTATTCCTCCAACAAAAGTACGATGAAATGAAGGAAGAGTGGGTGCACATTAGCATTATAAATTGATGACTGGATCCTTTTTTTCATTAAGCACCTACTGTGTGCAGGTCCTCATACAAAATTCTAAACAAAGATAGGTGGGCTAAACCCACCCTTTATAAATAATATTCCTGTTAGTCCTTGCTCAACTTTTGTAGAAGAAAGAGGGGATTGTTAATTTTTTTACTTCTTAAAAAATTGGTGAATTGAAATTTCAGGGCTCAGAGATTCCTATTTTCTCCGAAGATGCTAGTCTAAGTCCCTCTGTGGCACTCACCATCATTTCCGGAGTTTGAGGCTCCTATGTATAACCTATTAAATGAATGAAGGAATAGAATTAGTTGAAAAGCCATGAATCCCCATAGGACATTTGAAATCATTAGATATTTCACCAGAAACTTTTTCACTAGCTTTTTCACTTAACAGAATTCACTTTAGAAAGCAGAGCACTTTCTATTTTAGTCCTATCAAATTTTGTTTTAAAAATTTCCACTTCTAAATATTTAACATGTTTAGCTTTTACTTCACCAAAAAATTCTTACAACTAATAAATTGATTCAATAAATGTGCAGGATACAAAATCAATAACAAAAATATGTTGCATTTCTATTCACTAATAACAAACTATCAGAAAGAGAAATTAAGAAAACTACCCCATTTATAATTGCATCAAAAAGAATGAAATCCCTAGGAATAAATTTAACCAAGGAGGTGAAAGACCTGTAGACTGAAAACTATAAAATACTGATGAAAGACATGGAAGAAGACACAAATAAATGGAAAGATATTCCAAACTGAAGGACTAAAAGAATTAATGTCACTAAAATGTCCATACTACCCAAAGAAATCTACAGATTCGATGCAATCCCTATCAAAATTCCAATGGCATTTTTCACAGGAATAGAGCAAACAATCCTAAAATGTGTACGGAACCACAGAAGACCTCGAATAGCCAAAGCAATCTTGAGAAAGAAGAACAAAGCTGGAGGCATCTCACACTCCCTGATTTCAAACTATATTACAAACCTATAGTAATCAAAACAGTATGGTATTGGCATAAAAACAGACACATAGATCAGTGGAACAGAACAGAGAGCCCAGAAATAAACCAATGCATATAGGGTCAATTAATTTGACAAAGGAGCCAAGAATATACAATGGGATAAGGACGGTCTCTTCAATAAACAGTGTTGGGAAAATAGATAACCATATGCAAAAGAATGGAACAAGGCCACTATGTTTCATCAAACACAAAAATTAACTCAAATGGATTAAAAACTTGAATGTAAGACCTAAAACCATAAAACCCCTAGAAGAAAACATAGGTAGAAATCTCCTTGACATTGTTCTTGGTGATGACTTTTTTAATCTGACACCAAAAGCAAAAGCAACAAAAGCAAAAATAAACAAGTGGGACTACATCAAACTAAAAAGCTTCGGCACAGCCAAGGAAACCATTAACAAAACGAAAATGTAAGCTACCGAATGGGAGAAAATATTTGTGAATCATTTATCTGATAAGGGGTTAATATTCAAAATACATAAAGAACTCATACAATTCAATAAGAACATCAAAAAACAACCTGATTGAAAAATGGGCAGAGAATCTAAATAAATATTTTTCCAAAGAAGGCATACAACAGCCAACAGGTACATGAAAAAATACTCAACATCACTAATTATCAGCAAAATGCAAATCAAAACCACAATAGGATATCACTTTACACTTGGTAGAACAGCTATTATCAAAAAGACAAGAAATAAGTGTTGGTGAGGTGTGGAGAAAAGGGAACACTTGTGCACTGTTAGTGTCAATGTAAATTGGTGCAGCCACTATGGCAAACAATATGAAGGTTCCTCAAAAAATTAAAAATAGAACTTCCACAGGATCCAGCAATTCCACTTAGGGGTATTTATTCAAAGAAAATGAAAACACTAATTCGAAAAGATACATGTACTCTCATATTTGTTGCAGCATTATTTATAATACACAAGACATGGAAACAATCTGAGTGTCCACCAATGGGTGAATGGATAAAGAAAATGTGGTATATATGATATATATACGATATAATGTTATTCATCTATAAAAAAAACAAGGGAACTCCTACCATTTGCAACAACATGGATGGACTTTGAGGGCATTATGCTAAGTAAAATAAGTCAGATAGAGAAAGACACAAATATTGTATAATCTCACTAATATGTGGAATCTAAAAAAAAAGAAAACAAGGTCATAGGTACTGAGAACAGATTGGTGGTCGGTTGGTGGGGGCAGGGGGTGAGTAAAATGGGTGAAGGGGGTCAAAAGGTGCAAACTTCCAGCTATAAAACAAATAAGTCCTGGGGATGTAATGGACAGCATGGTGTCTATGGTTAACAACACCGTACTGCATATTTGAGAGTTGCTGAGTGTGTAGATCTTAAAAGTTCTCATCATAAAAAGAAAATTTGGTAACTATGCATAGTGATACATGTTAACTAGACTTATTGTGGTGATCGTTTCACAGTATATACAAATAAATCATTGTGTTGTACGCTGGATACTAATATAATGTTATATGTCAATTATATCTGAATAAAAAAAGAAGAAACTTGAAATTTAAAAAAATAATAAAATTTTTAACTTTTAAAAAGGCAAAAATAAGCAAAAATTAAGAATTCATTGATAGGATACAGTCATTCCTATTCCTCCCTTCCGTCTGAATGAAATGCCTACATTACTCATTATTAGCCAACTTGGAATGAAGGAACCAAAACTGAACATGCAACCTTCCAGTTCTCAAGAGAGACTGCTGTCTTTAGTCTCATTTCTTCATTTTATCTCCGAGAACTTAAAAAAGAAAGAAATCCATATTGTATTAAGTCACGGGTATTAAGAAAGACCTTTGCTGTCTTACAGACACTTTGTGCTTACAGAAGTAGTTTTCTGCAATGCAGTCCATCTATTTATAATATGAAACATAAGACAGTTAATGTAATTCCTACATAACCACTAGCAAGGTTTCACTCTGGTGTCATCTTTAGGAAACAGGAGGAAACCCTCATATACACATAAACACACACACATCTCCGTCTTCTTGATAGATTTTCCTCTCAGATTGATTAGAGTGATGGCACTGACAAGGTACCAAACTCCTGGCTAAGAGATTTCTTTGGGGTCATAAATTGATAACTCCCCTAAAGTCCAATCATCAGCGTGGCTCCTATCCTTTCCTTCCCGTGCCCCTTTGGGATGGCATATCTTTTTCTCTGAGTAGACACAGCTAAAGAGGGAACGTCTGCTCTTTGACACACACTTTCACCCTTCTGCCTACCCCTTCATGTGTTACCCCTCAGTTACAACTCCAAGGGAAGAGAAATTGTTCATCTAATCCATCTGAGCCCAGGACTTAGATTGGACAAAGGCACAGGGAGCGATTGTGCCTTGAAAGCAGGAGCCCTTGAATGTTCTTCCTGCCTCCATGTGGAACGCTGACCAAGGCTGGGCTCCAGGGCTCACCTCCTCAGTCACAACTAGTTAGCTCACCTGCTGACTCTTGCTCTCTTTCCATCTCACTGCACATCTATCACTCCTTCCCTTCCACCTCATCTGCTCATGATAACAGGGCTTTTATATGCAAGAGCAATCAAGTAGGAAACCTCACTTAGACCTAGAGCCTAAACTATTTTCCAATACAACTCTTATAAAATGAGATTATTGGATGCTTATCAAATATTAATAAAGTAGTGTATTAGCCAGCGTTCTCCAGAGAAACAGAACCAACAGGATATAGATACGTACATATATACACACATACATATAAGAGAAGATTCATTACAGGAATTGGGTCACACTATAACGAAGGCCGAGAAATCCTAGGATCTGCCATCTGCAATCTAGAGAAACAAGAAACCCAGTGAAGTAATTCAGTCCAAGTCTGAAGGCCTGAGAATCAGGGGGCTGATAGCATAAGTCCTGGGCTGAGTCTGAAAGCCCAAGACCCAGCAGCACCAATGTCCAAGGGCAGGAGAAGATGGATGTCTCAAGTCAAATAGAGAACAAATTCACCCTTCCTCCACCTTTTTGTTCTCTTCAGGCCCTCAGTGATCTGGATGATGCCCCCACATTGGTGAGGGTGATCTTTACTCAGTCTACCAATTCAAATGCTAATAATCTCTTCCAGAGCCATCCTCACAGACACACCCAGAAATAATTTTTTACCAGCTAACTGGGCATCCCTTAGCCCAGCCAAGTTAACGCATAAAATTAACCATCACATGCAGTATTTAGTTTCCCATTTGCCTATTGTTTCCTACTGTGTGCTTCCTCAATAGGGATCTCTCAAGGAAGGAAAGGGAGTTATAAGGAGTCCCAAATGCTACCCTGAACCTCCAAGAGGCATCATGAACGTCCCCTCCCTGTCATCCTGCATTGACTAGACTGCAACGTGGTACTCAAAACAACCGTGGTGTCGTTATGTGCACAATACTCTCTAATTCTCAATTTTCACATACAACACTGTGAGTTTAGTACAACAGAGATTATCAACTCTGTTTATAAGAACAGTTCTAAGGTTAAGAAGAATTAATTGGCTCATACAATGAATTTATAGAAGGGCCAAGACAAGAGCTGAGATCTCTAACTCATAGGTCAGGACATTTCCTGCATGAACTACCACAGTCTCTCAAGGTTCACTTGCTTCTAAAAGCGAGTAATGGAACTATCTTCAGGAAACAGATACAAGGGGGGGATGTTGGGAGTATTTGGATATAAGCGAGGGTACAAGTGTGTATCTGTGTGCACGCCTATGTTGGCAAAGGACCAGAATATAAAAGGGATGTATACATCCTTTGACAATTTTAGTGGGTCTTATTATTTTTGCAAATTTTTCCAGGGCTAAACTTGTCCATTTCCCTGCCTCTTGGAAATTTGCACAATAGCAAGAGTCCTCATAATCTCTTTCTGTTGAGTGTTCTCAGTTTAACACAGGGAATCCCACCAGATTCCCCCTCCCACAGGAAGTAATCGAGAATATTACGACATGTAGTCATATGATTTCACGTCCTTCTTCTTTTCTTCTGTGAATAGACAACATAATTCAAAGGAAAAAGGTTTCGTTACTAGTAGTATAAAAGTTCACTTGCTGATATTTTCTCTTCCTGGCACTTTTTATCTACCAAGTACTACTTTTAAATTGGAATTGTACAATTAAACTAGAGCATGCCCAGAACAAATAAAAAACTGAGAAGAGGGGGCCACCCACTTAGTGGTTAAGTCCAGTATGTTCCGCTGCCACAGCCCAGGTTCACAGGTTTGGATCCCAGGCACGGACCTATACCATTCATCAAGCCATGCTGTGGTGGCAAGCCACATACAAAATAGAGGAAGATTGACACAGATGTTAGCTCAGGTCTAATCCTCCTCAAGCCAAAAAAAAAAAAAGAGGAAGATTTGCAACAGGTGTTAGCTCAGAGCGAATCTTCCTCACCAAAAACAGAAGGAAAGTGAGAAGATAAATGAAGGTCATCAAGCAACTTTGTCAGGATAAATAAACACATCAGCCCAAGGATGGTTGGCTTAGAGATCTACCTAACACTTCAGGACAAAAGCAATAACTATGGTTATTAGCAGTAACAGTCTACACACAAAGTACAGCCAGACTGTAGATATGGAGCAAAGGGACAATAACAAAAACATCAAACAGACTTAGCAGGTAATGGAGCTTCAACAGCTAGAGCGAAACCAAATCACCCTCCCAGTTTATTCCCATAGAGAGACTTTGTTTGCCAAGTTCCCAGCGTGACAAATGCTGCCAGGGATCTCCAAAACGAGCAGACCAGTATGAGTGTTGACTGACTTGTTAGGTGTGGAGCAGCTGTCAGACACAGCTCTAATGCACAGGGTATGTGTTCCATTTGCTCATGGTTGTCATTTGGCTAAAGGATCTAACCAAATTTGCATATGCTGGAGTCTTAAGTAGTGTTCTCAGCAAACATCTGGATGTATAGTTAGAGTTGTAAAATGAATTTCACGGCATTTCCGTGAATTATGTATATCACTGCATCTGTTCATCAGTTGCGAAGCTCAGTTGCTCACAGGATGAAAAGCGGTCTCAGTCCCGAGACCTTTGCCAAACAGCATAACCTTGAGGTAAATTGATTCCTCCATCTGTTAAATGATGACAACAATGTTACTTTACCCAGCTTGATTTTGTTCTGAAGCTTAACCAATTCATCTGTTGGTTTTTTCCCGATCAAATCCTTATGGAGCACCCACTAGTTTTCCGGCCACTGTTTGAGGGCTTGGGGAGTAGGGGGAACGGGATACAGCAGCAAACAAATAGACAAATATCCCTGCCCTATAGCACTTACATTCAGGAGTGGGGGAGGTGTGGGGGGAGAAGACCTAACAATAAACAAATAAACAAGAAAAATGTGTAATATGTGCAAATGTAAAAAATGCTATGGAAAAACTAACGTCTGGAAGGGAGATAGGGAGTGTCAGGGTGACGCTGGTTTTCTGTTTTAAATGGAAGGATCAGGGAAGTCCTCACTGCTAAGGTGCCAAAACGATTGGAAATATTTCATCGTTTGTATCTTCCCAAAGGATGGAAAATACTCAGTTAAGTCAAGAGAGTTCATTTCAGAAGGAAAAAGGCAGCCTACCCTTCATTGTGACCACCCTGTTTCAATCCTCTTCTGAAATGAATCATAATGAATTATCTGAATGCTCGTGAGTCAGTACTATAAGTTGTTAAGGATAAATCAAAATTTTCGTCCTGGGATCTTATTAGTTTTCCACTAGGGGAGTAATGAAAGGCCCATCTTTGAAGAGAGATCATAGAACTGAAATTTGGGGCTGTGAGGGTCTAATCTCCACTCTGCCTATAAATTCTTTTGTACACAAATCGCTGTTTTGTTTATTTGTTTTAATAGACCTCAGAACATTGGAGAAGTGAAGTATATGAAACGAAAATCATATAATAAATTAGAAAGGGAAAAGAACTTTTCAGTACAACTTCTAATGGAAAAACTCTAAAAACAGATTTGGAGAATGAAAGTGAAGTAATTTCTCAAGTGAGGAATGAGAAGCAAATCAAAACATTCGGAAGAGAGTGCACACTGGGCAGGAGTATGAGGAATGGGTGAAGATTAAAAAGAAAAGCGATTTCCTTGACTGGAGCCAAAATACTGAAAAGGTTATTTGTAGATGATGAAAGAAAGAACGTAAACCAGAGCCAACTGAAGGATCAACTTGAGGATAGGAAAACTTCATATCTGATCTGAAACTTCAAGGAAAAAGGCGGCTAAATTATCCTAACTCTATAAAAGAAATCATGTGGTTAAAGCAACAGTCAAGAAAGAGAATTTGAGAAGTAAATTCGGAGAGGAAAGAGCAAAGTTCTTCAGGGTCAAAGATAACACCAACAGGACTGAGGAGATAACATCAAGATAAATTCTAAGGCTGATCTGTTATGCTTTTCTGTACTTTCCAGAACTGGTATTTAGTATTTTTATAATCAGAAATAAAATGTAAGTAAATATGAATATAGTCTGAATGAAAGACTACAATGCCAGAAGAAAAGAGAAAGCTAGAACTAAGAAGCCAAATAAAGCCATTGCCCCAAGGTCAGTGGTCTGATGACCATCTATTTCTATTAGAAATGTTTTGTGTAAAGGAAGGTTGTGACTTCATAAAACATTCAGACAGAGCCCCCTCTGCAGGTTGCTTCATTTGTTATAGATGTTTCTGCAGAGCAGAGGACTTGTTCAATCATAAGGGGCATAGAGCAATAGAGAGGGTCACGCAAGACAAGAATCCAAACCAGCAGCAGGACTACAGCCAAAAGAGGGTCATTACCCTAACCATTCCAGCAAGAAAGCTTTCGGCAATATCCCAGGAAGTAGAGATTGGTCGCTCACACTGGAATGACACTTTGAATCTGTGGTTTTAAAAATCTGGGCTAGAGAACTCTTCCAACAAAACCTCATCACAGCCCCCATATAAACAGATAAAAGAGGGTTTAGCTCAACTGTGCTGGAAAAGGCTAGAAGTCCACCTTCTCAGAGTCTCCCCCAGCCCCTGAAGTGCTCCTCTGGGGCACCTCTGTGGAGTCCCTAAGCTCAGTGAAACATGGCTTGGAAACTATTGGCTGTAAATCATATTAACACGTTAGGTGTTTAATTTACTCTACGGAGGAGTACCCATAAATATACATATATTTACATAAATAGACAAAAATATATTCATATCTTTAATGTATAAAAATGAATTTACGTTAACTTTTCAACAAGGCTGATCTCTCTCTGTCCAACTTTAGGGTCAGTGTCTTGATGGGTACACCAAGCTACGGGGTCATACTGAACAGGCTGCCTAACAGTCCAGCTCCACGAGAGTCAACTAAATGACACTCATCCTCTGCGTAAAGGGAGAGCACATTCAAGGACGGTCTGTGAAATCCAATGACAAGGTCATCTGAAAGTCTGAGAATGGCGTTTAGAAAGTGAAAGAAGCAGAAGTAGGACAAAAAAGGGCCAAAGTAAATCTAAAACTAGACACAGTCTTTTGCCTAAGTACACTCTACATTAATCGTTTATTGTTCTCTGGATTGTTGGGGGCTTCTTTATTTAGCTAATTTGCTTTTGCATTTTTTTGCCCCGATATTTTCCATTTAAACATCTTTATCAAACAATCCACAGTGACATCTACATATGTGATTTTCTCTGAATTGCTGAAGAACGCAGCCCACTGATGTGTCAGAGACAAAGGTCTATTGAGATTACTATGAAAAGGCGTTGTGGAGGGTGATAAATGGTCCACATCGGACTCTAAGATAAATAAGCCCCAAAGTCCCAACTCTAACTCAACAGTAATGCATAACGGAAATGAAATCACAGCTATTTATCCATTTTATTTGACATTTTTTATGGGTTAAGAAAAATAAGAAGAGCAGTCTTAGATCAGTACTTTCCATGAAGACAAGTTCAGGAAAAAAAAAATGAGCTGGTTTATGAGTTGACTCTTAGAACAAATGGAAAAATTCAATGCGTGCATTCACCCATTTAGACTTCTAAATAAGAACTGTGTGAGAAGGCCGACAGTTCTTCAGGAGGCTCTAGAGAACCTGGGGGAAGTGCCTCTCCAGCCCTCTCTCACCCTCACTTCCTCTCAACAGCAAATGGGGCTGTCTTCTTTCACCATCTAGTTGCTGAGGCCCAAAAACAAAGACATACGAGCCAGGGTTCTCTGAATTTTTAAGGAACTGGAAACAGAGCGGGGTGAGGGTTGGGAGAAGGAACAGCTCTTTCGCTTTCTAATGAAAATCCCTCTGAGGGAGGAAATTCCCTGTCCATTCAAATTAAAACCAGAAATCAGAGATTACGTTTTTAAAAAAATTGTCTTCAGGTACTATGAAATGGAAGATCATTTTCAATTTTTCTAGGAGCCAGCTTCACCAGCTGCTTAAGCCCTTTGTAGTTCAGAGGTTTTTCAGGCAATTGCTGGCTGCCAGCCAAGCACAGAAATGACAAAAACCCATTTTTAATAAAGGCCGCCATGTTGATATCCTCTGGAGAACTCAAAAGAGAGAGCAAAAAGGTGTCCGTGGGATTCCACTCAGCAGAGGTAGGTTTGGCTGGAACGATACATTTCAAAGAGTTTTATGATCCAGTTACAAAAAAGCAGCATTGGGAGGAGCTGCTGTCTGGGTTCTGAATGAGCACTAATAACACGCCTAGTTGGGGGTTTGGGGAAGGGAGTCCACCGCAGTGGAGTGTGGAGATAAAAAATGGAACAACACACTTAGCTAAACAAATTGTTACTGTGCCTGTTACATGCCGCTTCTCCTGGGGCCCTTGAGTAAGTCTCAGGAAGAGTCTAAAGGGAAAATACAACGTCTTTGTTTCTCCAGAAGAAAGAAATATCTGATTTCTTCCTTTAAAGCCTCCAAGTGAAAATAGGAAAAATGAAATTTTAAGTCTCAGAAAGTTTTCCTCTAACATCTCTTGTGTTGCCTTGAAACTTTGTAGTTCCGTTTAGACTTAACAGTCTAAATTTTTCAAGGATTTCTGCCGAGCTTTTGTTCAAAGCAGCAGCACAAGGTCGTCTAGGGAGAAAGAGGTGGGGAGGAAAGATCCAAAAATAGAAAAATCCTTATCATCTCATCTCACGAACTCTGCACCAATTAAAGCATCTTCCCTAGCCCGCTTACCTCCATATTAATCAGATTTCAAAAGCTCTATATTGAATACACTTAAAGGGAATGGGAAAAGGAAAATCCATCAAAACTATCTTGAGACAAAGGAGTGTTTTTCTAGAGCTTGATACAATGCCCCTCCTTGACCGAATTTTAGTCAGGCCCCTCTGAGCCACCCTTTTTGACTAGGCCCCATCCCTGGGCATGTCTTCTAGAGCCCAGTTTTAGCAAGAATCCTGCTAAATCCATTTAGAGAGAATCTCTGCCCAGACTCCTCATCATCCACCCTTGGCACTGTAGGGGAGGAAGACAATTCCTCTACCCTCTAGGTCCTTCTGGCTGGCCTAAGAATTATATTGACATGAGACAGAATAACAGGGGAAAATCAAACAAAGTTTAATAACATGTATACATGGGAGAAACCCAGGAAAGCTGAGTAATTTGTCAGAATGGCTGAAGCCACCACCTTAAATACCATCTTCACCTAAAGACAAAGGAGGATGTTGGGGGTAGTGGTTTGGGACTTCAAAGGGGAGGAAGTGGGGCTGGCTCCACATGGCCAAGTGGTTAAGTTCGTGTGCTCCACTTAGGCAGCCTAGGGTTCACCAGTTTGGATCCTTGGTGCAGACCTAGCACCACTCATCAAGCCATGCCGTGGCAGCATCCCACAGAGAAGAACTAGAAGGACTTACAGCTAGGATATACAACTACGTGCTGGGGCTTTGGGGAGAAAAAAAAACGAAAGAGGAAGATTGGCAACAGATGTTAGCTCAGGGCCAATCTTCCTCACCAAAAAAAAAGTAAGGGGGAGGAAGGCAATTTACATGGATGTGGAAATGCAAATGTTTGTTAAATAAGTGTTTGCTGGGCCACTTATAGGCAATGTGATCAGAGGGACAGAATTTTGATAAAAATGAACATGTGGGTGTCTTTCTATCACATCTATTTTACATTATACTATAGTTATCTTATGGTATTAGGTCCTTCCTGGAACAGGCCTTCTATCTTAAATTCTTTTAGACAGTTAGAGGGAAGGTCAAACTTTCTTTCAGAGTCTTTTGTTCTTAAAAATAATAAAGGCAGGGGCCGGCTCTGTGATCGAGTGGTTAAGTTCGCACACTCCACTGCAGCGGCCCAGGGTTCGGATCCTGGGTGCGGACATGTCACCTCTCGTCAGGCCATGTTGAGGCAGCGTCCCACATCCCACACCTAGAAGGACCTGCAACTAAGATATACAACTGTGTACGGGGGGATTTGGGGACATAAAGCAGAAAAAAAAAATAATCAAGGCAAAGAGACACATTTAGGGGTGGCCAATTCTGATCCCCCACAGTATCTGTTCTTCAGCAAGAATCCTGTTAAGTCAGTTTAGCCAGAACTCCCCTCGCCTTATTCCTGGTGCATCCTCTTAGTCATTGTCCATCCACTGACCCCAACCCCTCTCCTTGGCGATGAATTCCAACTTGCCCAGGCTGTATCCGCAATTGAGCCCATATGAGAGATCTATACTGAGGTTTCTTTTCACTTATTGCAATAGTCCTGAATAAAATCTGTTTTTACTGCTTTAACTGCTGTCCAGCTCTGGCTTTATTTAACAAGCTTATCCCTTCCATCAGGCTTGTACATAGGAACCTTGACTGTCTTACATGGACAAGGCTGTTTGTTTATTCACAAAATGGCAAGAATTTTGCTTCAAACAGATGGTTTGACAGAGATCCGACAGAGAATGGTTTTATTTATTGAGAATTCACAGAATCTGATTCTGAGTTCCACAGAATCAATTAATTGTTTCGTCTCAGTTTTATAGAGCAATCATGGGCTCCCTGACACTGTACTTGATAGAGGTGCTGTGGGATGAGAGCAAATTGGTAAGAACCCCTTAATGCCAGGAGTCTCCCAGACTCTGTGAAGGGGCCCCTTGCTCCTCAAGCCCTGATATTTTTCTCCCTAAGAAATCTAAGTTTAGCACTCTTGTGGCTTTCTTTCCCCATAGCTAGATCTTAGAGTGGAATGCTAACCAATCTGTCAAATCACTACATACAAAAATCTTCCAGGGTCCTCATTTTACAGATGTGGCAACTGACACTCCCAAACATTTATATACTGCTCCCGACACTCGGTAACATCTCCCAGAGAAGTGATGCACTGCATGTGCAAACAAGCAAAGTTCCCAACGGATAAAACAAAGGAAAGAGTTTAATTTCAAAATATGTTCACATAATAGGCCCTTCTAATGAAAGAAAATAGGTCAATGAATTATTTTGCACCATAGAGACCAAAAGAAAACCAAGTTATTGATTAAAATCTATCTACTTTCAATTGGTTTAACTCCACAGTTAAAAATCCATCTTCTTTATCAAAAAGGACAGTCTTCATGGGGGCTGGCCCGGTGGGATAGTGGTTAGGTTCATATACTCCGCTTTGGCAGCCCAGAGTTTTCAGGTTCAGATCCCGGGCACAGACCTACGCACTGCTCATCAAGCCATGCTGTGGTAGGCATCCCACATATAAAGTAGAGGAATATGGGCACAGGTGTTAGCCCAGGGCCACTCTTCCTCAGCAAAAAAGAGGAGGTTTGGTGGTAGATGTTAGCTCAGGGCTAATCTTCCTCAAAAGAAAAGAACAATCTTTGAAGTCTAAAAAAGAGAATAATTATGATTAATAGGGAATTGAGAGAAGACAGGTTCAGGAAATAGTTAAGAAAGCAGGGTGTCAGATCCAGACAAATGACATCTTAGAATAACAATAGAGCTCAATTTGCTGAGGGCCCACTACGTGGTAGGCACTAAGTCCTTTACAAGGGTTAACGTGTTTAATCTTCACAACAACTTATCTGATAAGTACTATTATTAAGCATATTTCACAGATAAGGAATCCAAGTTCAGAGAAGTAAATAAGTTGCCAGAAGTTTCACAGCCAGGATTCTTGCCCAGGCAGGTTAACTGCACTCCTCTCCACTATATTATACTGAGTTCCGAAGGAACCCGTAGATATGATAACTAAGACACTAATCTCAGGGGTGAGGGGAATACATAAGGTTGGGATAAGGGTCAAAAGACTTGAAAAGGTCAAAGGTTCTGATTTTCAAAAACAGACAAAAGAAGATTATGAAAAAGATATCCCCGTAATTCTGACATCAAACCCCAGGTAGTGCACATCTAAACAGACAGGTTATGAACTTAGCAAAGAAAGTGGTAGGTACTAAGTACCAGCCCAGGCTCATTAAGGGCAAGTCATACCTTCTGATAGGGTCACTAAAATGGCAGGCCAGGGAAATTCTGGAGACAAAGGACATCTGGGTTCAACAACACATTGGCAATATCTGTCTTAATATTCTTAAAATCGTAATGGATAAATGTGCTTAGTTGAAAAAATATTCCTAAAGAGAGTTGGCTAGTACAGGTCCATCAAATAAGAAGGAGGCCTTGAGTGGTACAAAGCTCTCACTTAGTCCTCTTGAGCTTCTATCAGCGTTTAGGGTGAAATATACCTTTCAAACACAAAGATATCATGAAGTTTGGCGGTATCACAAGTAGAAAGATTAAGAGAATAACATTTGAAAATAATTGTTGATAGGCTGGAACAATGGATCCAATCTCACAAAATAAAATTTAATGGAACAAATGAAAAATATTACTCCTAAGTTCAAAAAAAAATCATTTCCAAAATAAAGAATTGCCTTGAAAACAGTTCATGTGAAAAAGACTTCAGGGCTTGCGTGGATGATGAGCTCAAAATAGGCCCTCAGCATGAGCCTGCTGCCAAAAGAGCTAACGCAGTCTTAGGCTGCATTTAAAAAATGTATCTGCCATTCCCCTGAGTTCTGATCACATCCAGGACTGGATTTACTGTGATCTAAAACCCATTTGAGATGTGCATTGGAGAGGATCCAAGAGGGGAGCAACAAGTATTGTGAAGGGTCTAGAAACCACATTGAGAAGCATAGTTGATAGGACTTGTGATTCCACATGTCCAAAACTCAACTTGCGATTCTCCCGTCACCCCATCTGTTTCTCTTCCAGTAGGTACCATATTGGTTAATGACACGATCTACCCATCCTTCCTCCCAACCTGGAAACCTAGATATCACCCCCTAACCACCCACCCCACTAGTGACAATTGATCCCTTAATCCTGTCAATTTCTATAATAAATCCATTCTTTTCTCTCCATCCACCCTGACTTATTTGGTTTTCAACGTCCATTGCTTGGACTATTATAAAAGCCTTCCAACTGTCTCCTTGTTTGTCTTGTTTAACCCACCTTCATCACTATAAACAGAGTAATTTTATAAAAAGTCAAATACAAATTTGTTCCTCTGCTTTAAACCTATTGTCTATAAAGTCCAAACTCCCTAGCCTGGCCTCCAAGGCCCTCTACTATCTGGATCTTTTTCCCCTTGGCCAAACTCACCACTTCTTGATTCTCTCCATATACTTTATACTCCAAACACACCAAATTCATTGCACTTCCCATGGATGGAATCAGATCTGTAAATCAGTCCTACCATGAGAGGAGTGAGTCTGGAGTGTGGGGTGCAGGCCACATGGGTAAAGCCTGAGCCCACGGCTCCTAGGAGTACCCTCCTGTGCGGCCATGAAAATATGCCACTCAGATCTTCTGCTACAGGGAGCATAATTGACTGAGTCCCCTGCTGCTGCTCCTCCAAATCCACTACCTCATTCACGCAGAGGCCACAGTCCCTGAGAGCTGCTCTCCATCTGAGCAGGGCAAGTGTACAAAGGCAGACCCATCCCAAAGGGATGCAGCACTCCTCTAATGGGCAACTTTGGCTTGAGGTCTGAAACTTTCTGGGAACTGTGCTACAGTGGGAGAATCTTCCTACCCAATCATCTTACCTCCCCTGCTGCCCTTCACAGGTAGAAGAGCTGCAAGGTGGTCTGGAGGCTCCTACTGCCTGCTTCTGCTCCCTCTCCCAAGCAATTTTTTGCATATTTAGTAACATCTTGACATCCACTTCTTGGCAGACAGAACAAACACACCTTCTGTACGTGTCTCATAGTTTTACCTTTCCTGCATTTTATTTAATGTCTTTTCATCAAAGCCTTATCAATACATTACCATCATGTCAACATATTACCTTAAAAATTATTGAAAAGTACCTCTTTTTAAAGAATGTACTCAGGAGGAAAAACTGTTCTCTTTTCCATTTATGGATTTGAACATCACGCTTTGTTACATCTCCATGCTCTTTTTTCTACCTAAAATACCTTTATTCTGTTTGTCCTCCTATAGACTCCTACTCGTCCTTCAAGACCCAGCCCCAGAGTCCTCTCCTTTGTGAAGACGTCCTTGATACACCTATGACTATGTGATTAGTCTTTCTATTGGGACAGTTACTATTACATTCTCTATGATTATGCTGTCTTTCTTAGTCAACACTAAACCTTAACCTATTCCTTGGCATATAGCAGGGCTCAAAATTTTAATTGAAATAAACAACAGTCATTTAATCTGCAAATGATAAGACTTAATGAGGACACAACTACCTGCAAATATTTGAAGCCTTGTCACCAGGCACTCATATCAGGTGTTCTCAGACACTCTCAATGAGTACTTTGGGATGGTATGAAAGAAAAACCTGGAGCGGAAGCCTCCACTAAAAAAAAGAAAATCAAAGGATCAAATATAACTGATTAGTCTCCGCCTCCAACATGAAATTACTGTGGTCTGAAAGTGTTTTTACTCCACAAGGCACAGCAACAGTATAGGCATGCTCTGATCTAGCAATCAGGTTTTAGAAGACAGATAAGTAACAGAACTCTTTTTCATTGGCTACCTGTAGCAACAGTGCATGAAGGTAGCACTTTCATTTCTTGAGGCAATCTTAGAAACATGGTTTACAAGGATCATTTCTCTCCTGATAGAATAAATTCCAATTTCAGCATTCTTCTCTCTGATGCTAACCCTAGGCCCAGCATGGACCATTCCTTAAACTTAAATTCATAATATATAAAGCAACAGAAACCAATCTTAATCCTCTGCTCAAAGTTTCTAAGAAAATGCCATAACTGGCTCATCAAAATATTTTCTCAGGTGAAAGTTTCTTGTTTTGGGGAGCAGCATTCTCTTCTGCTTGATTTCTGTTTTGATAGAGCTCTTGTGGGAATTTCTTTATTCTCACTAGTAACAACCCTTTCCTACATACCTGCACGTGTTTCCTACTCCTAGGCAAATTGAAGCTCAATTAGGAACAAGTTCTGCAGCCTCTCTACCATAATGTCTCCCCAATTTTATAACATCCCCGTTACACACAGAACACCATGTTGGGACAGGAAGTGCCTGCTCTACACTCCACAGCCACCGGTAACTACCTTTCATCGCCCTGTGCTTGTGTGGTTGTTTTATTGATGTTTTCTCCCACACGTCCCATAAGGTTAGGTAGAGTTTCTGTCTGTTTTGCTCAATTCCTAGCACCATAATAGGCTCTCAGTAAATATTTATAGAGTGAATGAAAGTCCTTGAGAAGGAAAACATTGTAACTCTCCAAACTGAGATAGGAAATGAAACATGAGAGTCTATGAACTCAGAGGCGAACCATGTCCCATCCTATTTTCTTCTACAGCAACATTGACATCATCATTTTGAGGGAACGAGGAGGTAGAGCAAGGACAAAACTCAAACACAGATAACGTAGCAGGCTACATAAGGGCCTCCAAAATAGCCAGGCCCTAATCCCTGGGACCTGGGACTGTTACCTTATGCGGCAAAATGGACTTTGCAGATGTGATGAAGTCAAGGATCTTGAGATGGAGACATTATCCTGGATGACCTAGGGGCCCGAAATGCAACACAAGGGTCCTCATAAGAGGGAAGCAGAGGGAGATCTGACACAGAGACAGAAGAGGGAGGTGACATGACGACAAAGCAGAGAGAGATTTGGAGATGCTACATTGATGGTTTTGAAGACGGAAGAAGGGGCCATAAGCCAAATAACGTGAGAATAAAGCTCTAAAAGCTACAAAAGGCAGGGAAATGAATTCTCCCCTAGAGCGTGCCAAGGGAGTGTGACCCAGACAACCCTTGGTTTTAGTCCAGTGAAACTGATTTTGGACTTCTGACCTCCAGAACTGTAAGAGAATAAATGTGTGTTGTTTTAAGCCACCGAGTTTGCAGTAATTTGTTACAGGAGCCATAGGGAACTAATATAGATAAAGGACCATCTCTTGGCACAATCTGTAACATTGGTAATCATGAATATCTAGCAAGGCTTACGATGTAGCAAGCTCTAAGTCCCTTGGTGTATTGGTTCTTGTGAACCGCGTATATAGCATCTATGAGGGAAGTACTATTAAGAGCCTCAGTTTATAGGTATAAAACCCACGTCACACAATGAGCACAGTACAGAGCTGGAATTGGAAGCAAAGCAGCCCACAGTCTAGAGTTTGTTCACTTGACTTCTATTCTTTAATGTCTACCGTTCACGCGTCTCTTTTGTATTCTGATATGTTTGGGGGATGAGGAGATGTGATGGGCCACCCAGAAACTACACCGTTACATCGATTCATTTTGTCTGTTACCATTATATCATTGACTTCAAAGGGTCGTTTCAAATATTTCCTTCTTAACAGCTGGAAAAACTGAGTCATCAAGAGATTAAGGGTACTCAACAAGCCTGTGGCAGAACTGGGAACAGAGCCACTGCTGAATGGCTGGCTCCGCTTAAGCAATTACATCATATTTAACATGCTTTCAACTCTTCAAAGCACCTTCACACCTTTTATCTCTTCTGAGTCTCATAACAATTCTGCAAGGTGAGTAAAACAAGTATTATGACTTTCATTTTAAAGAGAAAGCAACCAAAATACAAAGGTAGAGCAAAGTTCATACATTCACTCTGCTAGTTTGTATGTTACCAAGAATAGAGCTCAGGTCTCTTGTCTTCAGCCCTGAGCTCTCTCCACTCATCCACACTCAGCCATCTCATAAATGGTCTAGCACCGTTTTCTGGGATATTCTATAAATGGTTTCAGAAATAAGACTTACCACTGGAACAGGTCCTATGTAGACCTGTGATATCCAACGTGGTAGCCAATAGCCACTAGCTACATGTGACTATTGAGCACTTAAAATGTGGCTAGCCCAAGTTGAGATGTGTTGTAAGTGTAAAATGCACACTAGATTTTGAAGGCTTATTATGCAAAAAAATAAAATAAAGTATCTCGGGGCCAGCCCAGTGGTGCAGTGGTTGAGTTCGCACGTTCTGCTTCGGCAGCCCAAGGTTTGCCAGTTCGGATCAGTTTGCCAATTTGGAAGCAATTAAGATGCCCATTAGTAAACTAACTGATAAATAAACTGTGGTACATCCAGACAATGGAATATTATTCAATGCTACAAAGAACTGAGCTATCAAGCCATGAAAAGACATGGAAGATCCTTAAATGCATATTACTAAGTGAAAGAAGCTGATGTGAAAAGGTTATATATTACATGATGCCAACTATATGACATTCTGGAAAAGGCAAAACTGTGGAGATAGTAAAAGGGTCGGGGGTTAGGAAAGAGAGAGGGATAAATAAGTAGAGCACAGAGGATTTGTAGGGCAGGGAAACTATTCTGTATGACACTATGATGGTGGATACATGTCATTACTCATTTGTCAAAACCCCTAGGATGTACACCATCAAGGGTGAACCTAATGTAAACTATGGATTTTGGGTGATACTGTTGTGTCAATGTAGGTTCACTGATTGTAACAAATGCACCACTCTGGTGGGGGATGTTGATAGTGGAGTAGGCTGTGTGTATGGGCATATGTGGGGGCAGGGAACATATGGGAAATCTCCATACTCTTTGCTTAATTTTGCTATGAATCTAAATCTGCTCTAAAAACTTGTCTATTAAAAAAATTACAATCAAAAAAAGAGAAAGAGAAGACAGGTTATGATGGTTAATTCTATGTATCAACTTGCCTGGACCACGAAGTGCCCAGATATTTGGTCAAATACTATTTTGCGTGCATCTGTGAGGGTGTATTTGGATAAGGTTAACATTTGAATTGGTAGACTCAGTAAAGTAGGTTGTCCTCCCTAATATGGGAAGCCCTCATCCCATCAGCTGAAGGCCTGAATGGAATAAAGAGGCTGAACTTCCCGCAAATAAGGGGGACTCCTCCCACCTGACTCCTGGAGCCGGGACACTGGTCTCTTCTAGCCTTTGAACTCAGACTGAAACATTAGCTTTTCTCGGGTCTTGCCAACTACAGATCTTGGGACTTGTCAGCCTCCACAACCATGTGAGCCAATTCCTTACAATACGTAATTCCTTATAATAGATCCTATTGGTTCTGTTTCTCTAAAGAACCCTGAATAATACACAGGTCTATAAGAATTGCCCTACAAGATACTTCGTTAAACGAAAAAAAAATTTTTAAAGAGTCATACGGGTAAAAAGAAAGAAAGTAAAAGAAAAGAAACCAAAACAACAAAAATAAAAACAGACCTTTATCCGTACAGTCTTGTTTGTATATAGAATATCTCTAGAAAATAGAACAAGAACCAGGTAACCGTGATGACCTCAAGAGTGGGAAATTAGGGGCCTGAGCAAAGAGGTGGGTGGAATACGCAGTTTTCACATATGCCTTTGGTAGCCTTTAGTTATTTTTCTTTGAACACGTGTTTTCTATTTAAATAAATACACTTGGAATAAGAAGTTTAAATGCCTTGACTAAAAATCCCTGTCAAGAAACTTAAGAACAGTCAGTTTAAGGAAGACTCTTCAGCTTGTGAACTTGAACAGGGAGTAGCCGGCCAGAGTTTTGTAGCATGAAATGATATTTTGGTGCCTCAAACAATGGACTTAAGGCTCACTCCATGTCTGAAAGGACATCAGCAGGGACAGACCCTGAGGACCAAAGGAAGGACACTATGCCCACACCTCCTTCGCAGAATCACACTCTAACCAGGCTCACCCCTGCCCTTCTCTATAGGAAGGTGGATGGCAGCGGGGCAAACCCCAGAGCTAAGCTGTAGACAGGCCCATGAGCCCCTTCTCCCTCCGCTTGGGCAAAAGTGACATGAGTCCCCAGGTGGGGAGCCCCAGACGCAGGGCTCCTCTCCTCCCCGACACGTATGCCAGTGACAGCAAGGGATCTCTGACAGCTGACGCAGGATCAACTAAGAACCCTACGAGGCTGGTGGCCAATTGGGAACCCAAACAACTGAAGAGTGAGGGTCCAGGCAGGGCAGCCAGTTTTCACAATATGAATCAGGTACTAACTATGGTACCAAAAACCTTTCCTTGCTCGTACAAAGTTTTCAAAATGAACTGGTTATCAGAAGAATCTAGCTCAGTGACACAGTTTTACAAAACATACCATCACGCACCAGTTTACCTCCTGATGAGACGTTTTCTTTTCCATAGGCAGGGAAGGACAGTGTTGACACCTATGCCCTTGATTCATGAACACGCATGCTAAGTCGTTCAGAGTGATTCGCTACCACCCCCTGGACATGTCTCATCTGCCATCGACAGTGATCAGTAGACATTCAGGAACTGTAATCACAACAGTAGAGGTTGGAATACATGCTGAGCAATCCCTCAGGTCCTCTATAATTTCAAGAGAAAAATCCCTGTTTTTCTTGGAGGGAAGAGGGTAAAGCATTGTTTGTAATGCTTTCATCACACGGACACAGTTTAGGGGAGTCGCTTACTAGTTATTTGCCTGTAGACTTGTAACCTAATGGCTCTCAATTTATTTCCTTGTCTGCAAAGTGAGAATAATGATGCCTTTCTCGCGCAATAGTGATAAGGACCAAAAGAGATAACATATGGGAAAGCACTTAGTACTCTGTCAGTCACTGGATTTAATTTCCTCTCCTGAGAGGAGGAGTGCAGATACTTGTACAGCATTCTGCACACAGAAAATAAGTGACACCTTCTCAATCCACTAGTAGCCTTACAAGCTTTTCATGTTGTCTCCATATTTCACCTGAAATTTTGACCCATGCATTTCTTTTGATGTCATCTGGAAACTAACAGAACAGAGGACCACTAGGTACCGTGCATGCTGGATGTCCAATCTCCTGTTTCCAGGACATGTTTCAGCAAAGGAGAGCCTCTGTAACAAAGGCCATGCCCGGGTAGCGGCCGAGCTCTTCATACGCTTTGACTCTTTTAATTCTCTCAACAACCCTGTCGTAGGTCCTGTTATTTTCCACCATTTTGCTGATGGGGAAGTTGAAGCACAGAGAGGTTAATTTGCCCCAGGTCACCCAACCAATATGGCGGACCTGGGATTAACAAAATCCCTGTGCTTAATCACTAGGTTAAACTGTCCTCAAGAGACCGACGCCCTGCCAGCCTGATGGCAGGAAGAGGAAGAGGCCAGAGTTTGAGGTCAGGAAGGAAACACAAACCCTTATCTTCTCCTCAAGCCCGCCTTCAATGTAAGGTTATCTTTTAATTCCACGTCTGCCCAATTCTCTAATCTGTTAGTTCTATTCTCCCTGAATCTTTGATCCCTTAATTTAAATTAGGGTTTTATTTTTAGATGTTTGACCTGGGTCTTCTTTTCCCAGATTTTCTCTCCACTTCTGCCTCTTGACCCTTGCTTTTCCCAACTCGCTGTTCTCCATTCACCTTCCAAGCTCCTGACTCTTAATTGCGCTCGAGTTTAGTGGGTCTATTCACTCTCCCCCAGTTCACCTCTGGATTCTCGACCTTCCTAACTTTCTCCCTTCAGTCCCTCTGCCTAGAATACCCTTCCTCCTCTCCACCTCTCAACACCCATGTGCCGTTCAAAATATAGGTGAGTCCCGCCCCTGCATGAAGACTTCCTCTCATGATCACTCCTGCAAGGAGAGATGTCGCCTCTCTGGATTTCTATGGTCTGCTTGTGACAACCTTCAGCAAGCATTCATTGAGTCTCTTCAATATTTTGAAATATCCCATCTCACCTAACACAATGCTTATATACGTTAGAAGCCTGATGGGCTGTGGCTAATACTGATGTTCTAATCAAGCCCGCCAGCTATGCCAGCCATATCCACTCTGTCTCCATGTGGGTCAATTAAAGGCCCACTGTAAAATTCACATTCATAAAACCCATGTCTACACACGATCATTCTTGTTGCCAGCAAAAAGCAATACAACTGCATTTTGCAAGCAATTGAGAAAGACAGCTATTCCTCACACAGAGACAGAAGAGAAGGAAATATTCAGTATGAGGAGGAGGAGAAGGGAGAATGGCGATGAGGCAACAAACGGCAAGGGGAAAAGCTGGAGAGCTGAATTTGGGTCAGTCTTAAAACAAAGAGACAATCCCCATGCCAAAGCCTATTCGAAAGGAGAAGAGAGGTTCAAGACAAATTCTGTGGACGCACTGAAAAAGCATGTCAATGAATTCAATATTATTTAAACTCCTGCCGCCTGTTATGAGACAGTTACAGAATCACACCCATTTTTCATTGGCTTTTATTTACTTTCTGATTCACAAATATATATTTGTACAGCTCTGAGGGAAAAAAAAGAAGTCACGGTTTTGTCTATATTATTTTGTTTGTTTTTGCTAATCATATTTAACTAAGAGGAGTTTTCGTTTTTAAATAAAAATAAGTCAAAATAGAATTTGAAGCCAAGTGCCGCTTTCCAAATTCACCAGACCATTGCTAACTCACCGAAGTCAGGAAGCAATAATAATTCTTTCTCTTCAGAGAGCGCCTTTTCTCCCCAGGAAACTTCAAAGCTCTCGGCTGACTGACGCTGGGGCTCTGCAGCTGCCAGGAAAGAAATGTGGCTCCACTTACCTCAAAGGGAGTGTCAGAAGCACATGGGGGACCAGCTGACCACAGCAGTGTGCCCCCCCACCACACGCACCTCCGCCTCCGCTTTCTCAGAGACCACATCCAGTGCTCTGACTTGGGGGCAAGAAAATAGAAGAGGCCAGGGTAGCACCAAGATACTCACAGCCCTCACCCACCCAGACTAGTGTCCTAAGGACAGGATGACCAGATGCAATGTTGTGAGTCAGGAAACCATGTCAGTTGTCAGAATGAATGGTACTAAACAGGCAAAATCATGTAGCTCTTCACTGGTGGAAAAATTGTCTGAGCCAATCCTACTTATGTTCCTGCAAGAACACAGTCTTCGTATAAATAGGAAAAAAAACCCAAAACCCTATGAACTCTGGTATCTCCTGGCATGCACATCTTCTCATACTCAACCCTGTCCCCTTAGATAAAACAAAGCATTGCTTACTGAACACCTAATACACGTGAGCCATTCCAGTTTTATTGTGGTGAATCCTTGCAGCCATCCTGAGAGGGCGGCAATATTATCCATATTTTATAAGTGATAACATTAAGGTTCAAAAAGATTTAGTTTTTTTAAAGGCAATGCTAGGGTCTGGCCCAGTGCCATAGTGGTTAAGTTCATGCGCTGCGCTTTGGCAGCCCAGGGTTCACCAGTTTAGATCCCAGTACAGACCTAGCACCACTCACTAAGCCATGCTGTGGCAGGCATCCCACACATAAAGTAGAGGAAGATGGGCATAGATGTTAACTCAGCACCAATCTTCCTCAAAAAGGAAAGAAAAGAAAAAGTCAATGCTAGCTACCTAAGGAGGAAATGTTTCTAATAGTTCTCAACAATCAGTTTGGCCTGGGAGAAATAACTTCACAGCTGCTCAATATGGTGATGCCACAAGGACAATCTCCACCTTGCAGACCCAGGTCAGTTTGATTTCAACTCAATTATCAGCAATGTATCTTTGTCCAGCTCCATGATTCCCATAAACATCCAGTTTTTTGGGTGCAAATGAATGGATACAGCCAGACTATCATCCAGACTCTGTTTCTGCTTTTAGTCCCTCCATTTATGGTTTTGCTGTCAGCTAAAAGTTGAAGAAAATGAGGCAAATGTGAAAATATAAACCAGTGGTCAGCTGATGAACCAGCTGAATGCAGTGTCATGAGTGCACCCAGGTGAAACCACGCAGAGGCTGGACTGGCCACAACTTAACAGATGAACAGACTGAGACTCACAGAGACTGATTCTCTTGCCCAAGAACACAAAACTAGTTGCTGAATCAAGAATCAGGATTTGAACTTGAATCTACCTGCTCCCATGGCACATGCCCTTTGCATAGCAACCCACTGCATCAGCATCCACTATGGCTCTTCTAGACTGAGTCAATCTATGGGCACGGGCACTGAGCAAGACTTCTCTGTGGTATCATAATTAAGCTTTAGTTTTAGCATTAGCCTCTAAGTTGATCAAATCCCGGATTTAATGATTTACAAGGGAGCGGGAGTTGTTTCTGGAATGACATGGTCTTCCAGTAGGAAGAACATAAAACGCTTTACCTAGGGGGACTCTAGACCTCACAGATTCCTCACTTCAATGGGCTGCTGACCATCAGTATCACCCTGAGCCATCACTCCGCACAGGGGTCAGAGTGGCACAAGGTATCCTTTGCCTATGATGCTTCATACCATTTACGATATAATTTGTGAATAGAAATGACCCAGGCCTATGAGTTTTATTTCTGCCATTACTAGACCTAACACGACCCATGAAGAGGCTTACCTGTTGTCAGTATAAATTTTAGAAGAATGGCCAGCCACAAGGAAATTGTGGGCAGTGATGGTCTTTCTGTCAATTTGCCTAGTTTTATCCTGTAGATTGAACAGTTACTCATTGTTCTGAGGAGGGAGAGCTCTCCTCCATGTTGAGATTTCCAGAAAAATGTTGGAACACAGTTAACTTCCAAGGATGGGTACATTACACAGTGTCAAAGAGAGGGCAAGAAAATTTCCAGTGGATGGAGAGAGGAGGAGGGGTGAAAAACGGGAAAGTTATGGGCAAAAATGTGGAGATGGCAATGCACAAAGCGCATGACTAAAAAATATATATAAGTAGCCTGTACTGGCTGGAAGACAGGGGAATGATGACAGACAGCATGAACTTGATCAGTTTTTGTATCTGTTGAGAAAACACTTTTTTTCCTTTGGGAATAAATGCCAAAAAACTGGCACAAGCCCCTCAGTGCTTTGGAGGACCCGTAATTGCGGAACAGGGTGAATGGTACTCTCTGATTCACCCTTTAATTTCCCTACTCAAGTGAGCACTGACACCCATATTTTATGAGAACTCCTCGAAGGACAGGGCAGCCTTTTTCTGATCATTTTTAGATTGTTCCCACGTTGCAGACAACTTCCATGTGAGGGTCCCAATGACTGAGCACAGAGCCAAGAAGCAGGTAGTAGATGCCTCTCTTCCTTCCCCTCCACACCATGGTGACCATGGTGGCTCACTGGAGAAATTCACAGTTTTCAAGATGTGAACAAAGTCAATAACTAATGGGAAAGGAGCAAGTTTGGAAATCATGTCGGGACCCCAGGACTCTGGTCTTGGCTCTCCTACTCTCTCTCTGTGACTGCAGGCGTGGTAAAGGAGGGCAACCAACATGATATGAAGTCCTAATCCGCGTCAGGCATGCATGTATGCTTTATGTACATTATCTTATTTCATCATCCCCACAAACAGATAAGTGCTATTTATCCCCATTTTATAGATAGAAAATCAAGACTCCACAAACTCACAGAAGATCAGACAGAAACTATGGAGCTAGGATTCACATCCAAGTTTTGCTAACTTCAAAACCAATCCTGTTTTTATCACACCAAATTGCTTTTCTCTTTCAAGTATTAAGACTCCTCTTTGTCTTTCATCCCTGTTAACTCTAAAATTCTGACATTATTCTGATTCTGGATAGATTCATAATATTTGAGTTATTTCTTTTGTTGATTTATTATTCTATTTTTTATTGAGATGCAATTAACATATAACATTATATTAGTTGCAACTGTACAGCATAACGATTTGATATATGTATGTACTGCAAAAATAGTTGAGTTCTAATAGGAAAAAATAATTGTATCCATATGCCCTATGACTGTTACCAAAGGAGATCAAAATAAATGAGAACATATTCAATTTATAAGATATTGCAATAAAATTCTAATAAAAATGTGTACTTTCCCCCAATGCCTTTGACATTTCAAGAAATACGAGGTACAAGGTACCCCATGAACATCTGAATATCTGAATCATTCTAAAACAACTAATACGTTGTCAATCTATAATTCAATAAGTTAAAAAAGTGCAAAAAATACGTTTAAAGGAGGTACTCTAATAATATTACTCAATTTCCATGTGTATCTATATGTATATACATATGTATGTATATACATCAGTGTGTGCATATATGTATACATATACAGACACAGAGAGGCAGAGATTTCCATCCACCTGGCCAAATCTAGTATGCATCTCTATCACTATCTTGCGTTTCCTCTTGGCTTTTGATAGAGTTAATATCTCCCTCATTCTTGAAACACTGTCTCCACCTGTTTGCTGGACCTCCATACTTTGGATACTGGCAATGCTTCTCAGTCTCCTTTGCTCCTCTTCCTTCTGACTTCTAAATGTTGGAAGGCTCCAGGACCCAGTCCTCTCTCTAGATTATCCCAAAATTTATTGCATCCAAACTTACAACTTTCAATGACATTTATACACTTATGGCCCCAAAATGTATATCTCAACTTCAACTTTTCCTCTTAAGCTCCCAGTTTATATATCTAGTCACCTTCTTGACATCACCTGTTGGCATCCATCAGGCATTTCAAACTTAACATATCTAAAACATCACTCCCAATAAACTGAATCTCCTTTCACATAATTTTCAGTCCAGAAACCCAGGAGTCATTCTGAGTCCTCTTTTTCCTCCAACCTCTTATCCACTCCATCAGCAAATCCTGTTGACTCAATCTTCAAAATATGCCTCAAGTCCAAATCTTTTTACCACCTCCATGGATACCACCTGTGGTCCAAGTCCCCATCATCTCCCATTTGCACAGCTGCTGAAACTTACCAGATCTCCTGACTTTGGCTTCTTTCCCCCTTCAGTCTAGTCTTGATGTTGTAACCAGTCAGAACTTTTAAAGATGAATCAAATTATGCCATCCACCATTGCTCAACTCCTTCATTGGATTTCCACCCACTTATAATA
Organism: Equus asinus; assembly: GCF_041296235.1. Taxonomy (NCBI): domain Eukaryota; kingdom Metazoa; phylum Chordata; class Mammalia; order Perissodactyla; family Equidae; genus Equus; species Equus asinus. Next base: position 66,221,062 of record NC_091799.1, read on the forward strand.
AAATCCAATGGCCTACAATGCTTATATAAGCCAGACCTGTCTGCCCCTTGAGGCTTATCAACTACCCCTCTCTCCTTGCTTAACTCTGACCCCTCCACCTAGCCCTTTTTGCTACTTCCAGATATGTTTCCAGCTTATTTCTTCCTCAGGACTTTACACTAGCTCTTTCTCCTCCTGGGATGGTATTCCCCCAGATGCTCACACAGCCCATTCCCTCACATAACTCAAATCTCTTCAAATGCAACCTCCCCAGAGAAGACTTCCCTGAATGTCCTAGATAAATTCACACTGTTAACTAAAACCACCCTTGGCTCTATTCCCTTATCTTGCTTTAACTTCTTCGGAGCTCTTCCTGTTGTCTGGAATTATGTTATTTTAATTATTACTGTAATAATTATATTACTTGTCCATATACATTTATCTATAAGTGGATTTATTTACCCATTTACTTGTTTATTCTTGGCCTCCCCATCAGAATGTAATCTCCAAGGGAACGTGTCTGTCTTGTTCACCACTGTACTCCGGTGCTCACCGTAGTGCTTGAAACTGCACTCAAACCTGAAACAGCAGGCACTCAATAAATATGTGTTAACTGAATAACTGAATCTTCTGGGTGTCCTGTGCCATTCTGTGATGCTCTGTTGCTCTTTTGAATACGGCCTTTATCTCTGGTACCTTCCTATATACTTGCCCAAAGTTCATTTTGTTTATAGTTCTTATCTACTGAATTTTTATCTTTTTCAGAACCAGCTACCCACTTCACTAATTATGGCTAGAATCGCACCTCTTTCTATTTTTCAAATGCTGTGTCTCTGCCTTTTTTACCTAAACACTCTGTTCTCTGAGCAGTCCAAAAACAGCCTATGTACCCACAATGGTAAGAGTATTTTTATTATGTTCCTCTGGAGACAAGCATAATCTTCTGATTAGGCTCTAGAGACAAACATTTTCTCTTCTTATCTCTGTCTCCCCCCAGCACCTCAGCCCTGGACACACACAAATACTAGACAGCAGTGCTGGTCTGATGTCACTTCCTGTGCTGTGCTTGGCAGCAGTGCACTGGGCTGCTGTGATCGGTCCACATTTACTCTGTGAAGGCCGGCAGCCCCCAAGTGCCCTGAGCCCTCTCCCCTACCCCCAGGCAGGGCAGAATAAATATTTGCATGGATTAAAAAAAAAATGCTGCATAATCATAGAGGAAAGATGAGGAGAAAACCATGTGATTCCTCCCCTTGACCGGGGCTGGGGCAGAAGGTTATCACAGCATGGATAAGAGTGTGTGTCTGTGTTCTGCTGGGACTGGTATGCAGAAATAAAACTAGAGTCAGACTGGCCCCAGTCTGGAAACAGCCAATTAGCAATGCTCACAAACTAAAAAAATTAAAGACCATTCTAGATCATCTTAAAAATAAACAAATCTTTGAAAGAGGTATATTACAAATCATTTCTAGAAGATGTTTACAAGTTTTTGCTTCTAAAGAACATTAAACAATCGAAAGAACAATACAGGTTTGCTGGTCCAGAGAGAGACTCGATCACTGGAAAATGTTCAAAAATGATTGATAGCAACATTACTTTCCCATACTTTACAGAAACCACATTTGCATAATTGCATAAAGTGATTCAGATTGACCTCACGCATGAAAACAGGCAACAGATGGCATTAAAATGTGATGGTGAAGGAAAATGCATTATGGAAATCACTTGCAAAAGCTAAGAGATCAGCCTGTTTTTCAGAGTCCATGGAATTTATAATCACACATTTGCTGCCATATTCATTCTTTTTGAAAGATGTGACCCAGACTATTGTGAAGGCTCCGTATATGGCCTCTGACTTTTTACTTACTTATGCTTTGCTAAGAAGAAAAAAAGAGCTTCCATAATCTTTGCAGTCCATGCAATCGAGTCATTTTCATATTTTATGTCCCATTTCCATTCTCACCTGTTCTGGAGGTAAATCTTCAGTTGTCCTCAGAGAGCCAACTCCACGAGGACCCAGAGATTTCCCCTTGTTGACCTGTAATTCATTTGGAGCAGCACAAATCTCAAGCCACCTTATTGAATGAATCTTGGATACAAATAGGATTTTAATTCATGTAGAGTCAAGATAGGAACTTGGATTATCGGAGAAAGGCTGAGTATCCATGAAAATGGTGTTTTCCATTATAAGATACACAATTAACATTGAAATAAAGAAAACAGCTGTTTTCTGAACCAACACAGTCTTCTTCTAAAGCAGGCAGTTTCCTAGGTAATACAAACGTATGAAAATTTTTTTCTGAGAATTGCTACATTTCCCTCCAGAGGAATCACATTCATGAGCTTTTCATAGAAAACAGAAAGGAAAAATAATAAGCACTGCTTGGTTCCTAGGCAACGCTTGCCACGTACCTACTATGTGTCAGGTGTGTATCCTGAGCTCTGAAAACAGAGTGGCCTTTCCTGCATTAGTAAGGAAAAGGACACACTGCAACTTCATGACTCATAAAGCAACCCATTGTCTAAAACATACAGCTTCCATTGTAAGACAACGCACGCAAAGCGAGGCTCATCTGGTTTCACTCATCCAGGGAACACCCTCATCACTCATCAAGGCAGAGAACTTTCACTGGCCTCACCTACACACTCTCAGCTGACACGTGGCCCATGTGTGCAGAACTGATGCTACTCTTCGGCCCATGCCCGCAGTCTGCCCTGCTCCTGACAAAACCCCAGCTACGGCTGCCCCCCACTCCTGGCGGACAGCCCTAATAAAGGCTGAGTTTGCTGTGCAGCACCCTAATGGCTTGTGGGAATGTCTGCTCTCCTGGTGGTTGCTGACATCAGAGCCCCCCCTTCCCCCTCTCACTTGGACTCCCCAGCCCCAGCCCTATTCACCATCAGGATCAGTAGAAGTCCCCCGCTGGTGGAGCCCGCCGCATTTGTGTACCTGCTGCCTTGCAAGGCCTATGCTCCTTAACTACATTTTACCAGCTGCAAGGGGAGAGACTGAAGAGGCTGGGGGGTAGGGAGAACGGGGGTCCTGATCCACTTAGAACCCTCATTGGGGTGAATGTGTTCTGAACATTCCAATCTAGTGCCTAAAACTTTTTCCCCTGCCTAAAGTAAAGCATATTATAGGTCGAGCCCATATAAAATTGCCAATATTCAACCATTTTTGACATACCAAAATGTCAATTTCGTATGGTTCAACCTAATAATAAAGACTGACTTGATTCTTTGGATCTGTTTGTTCTGAAGTTCAGCTTTTTAAGGATTCAGGAGACTGTTGTGACCTGCCACTTTCCTTGGTAACTTTGTTACTATGGGAATTGGGTTCTACATCCCTAACAACTGACCACAAACAAATTTTGGAACACAACCCATTCATAAGCTGAGGACTCCTACAAAGGATGTTCTTTCTTGGGCAAGACAAGGCTGATGGATTCCATTTATTAGAATTACAGGCTAAAGAAACCACAAAAGGCTTACTTTGGGTCTCCAGATATCCCTCTCAGCCTTCTGGCTCCAAAACATAATCATACTCAAGGTTGTCTGGTGGTGAGCCAGGCCATCCCAGGGAAAACTGGAACCAGGGATGCAATCCAGCTCACGAGGCTGGGTAAAGGCTGCAGGTCTGAACACGGAGTCTCGGCAAAGGCCAATTACTCTAGGGATGGACAGACATGGGGATGCGAGTCCAAAACAGCACTTCGCAGTCACGGCTGCCTGTTGGAAAAACTGTGGAGGTTTAAAAATCCTGGTGGCTCTGCATCCCCAGAAATTCTGATTTCATTGATCTGGCGGGCATCCTGGGCATCCAAATTTTACAAAGTTCCCCAGCCAATTCCAATAAGGAGTCACTTTTGAGAACCGTTGTACCAAAGTTTAGTTCAAAACCAAAAGATAGATAGACGGAGCAAATGCATAAATAGTATTTGTGGGTCCAAAAGTAGCCCTTGATCCAGGATCTCACCCCAACAGGCAGGCCAGTAGTCAGAAGTCCCTGTGGTGGGTGCCTGGAGGCACACAGGCTGCCAGAAAGTCAGGAAGGCCTAGGGAACAGCCCTGAGGGTCACAGGGCCCTCAGTCACAGGTTCAGGTAAAACTCCACGGGGAGAAAGGGGTGGCAGTGAGGAGAAGGCCGGAAACCAGGCACGTAATCCCACCACTAAGAAAACTCTGAGGACACGGCAGGGATCAAAAACAGGGAACAGCACTGGACAGACAGGAGGCAGCACCATGAAGCCCAAAGGTGAGGAAATCATTCAGTGCTGAGTTCTCAGCTCGTTCTCTTCCTTCTCCCTACAGTCGGGACTGTTCCTCCAGCTGCAAGGAGGCTTTATGAACCCATCTGTAGGGGTAAAGACTTCAGGGGCAAGAACCCAGCAGGTCTTTAGAGTTTTTCCCTCAGAGAAAACAACCTACCTCCTCCTGTCTGCCATCCCCAATAAAGAGGGCCATCTCTTTTAAACTCTGCTCAGGACCTAATTCTTCAGGAAATTTTCCAATCTAATGGCATAATTGATGGCCCATTCTCTCACCCCAATATACAGTCATGTACAGTTGTACAGTTTGTACACTGCACAAACGAAACCAACTGAGAGGGGATGGAGACTAATGTCATGTGGCCTGGTGCAGGACTCTTTCTGCCCAGAGGACCCCCGTTTCTCTAATTTGCATAACAGCGTAGGCTAGCAGCAGCTCTGACAATGACGATTGACTTGTATCTGCTCAAGTATTTGTTGCCTGAATGATTAATCTACTGACTCTAATCCATCTCCCTGCCAAACAGATGGATAAATGCTATATTTTAGGCACTTCACAAGGCATTCTTTGCACACATGCACTTTCTTCCTAAAAATGCTCACACAACTAAAAAAAAATTTCATCAAGTATACCAAGAGAAACCTTGTACTCTGCCCAGCCAATTTCATCCACGGACGACAGCACAGAAAAGTATAAGGATCCTTTGTTTTGCTGCCTTTTTTTTTCATGCTCTGAGCAAAATTGCACAGGAATTATGAACAGCTAGCAAATAGTATATGAGTGACCAAAAATCAAATGACAGCTCCATGAACAGAACCAGGCTGGCCCCAGCAAAGCTAGGCTCATGGAGTCCTGGAACAAGAAGCAGGGAACCAAGTTACATCCCCGGCCCTGGCCCCAGTTCACTGCTGACCTTCGCTTGCTCTCACATCCCCAGCCTCCCAGAGCACCCACAATGCTTTGTGAACCATAGTGCAGGGCAAAGATCATTAAGACACTACTTCAAGGAATCTGAACATCGTGGACAGAGGCCACCGAGTCAGGTCACTGCTGGAAGACCTCCTCAGATGTGTCTCTCCCTGTGGCCCAGCTCTTCAAAGGCTCTCTCCCTGGGGCTGTTCAGCTGCTGTTTGGATATCAGACCTTGACTCGGTGGGACTCATGGAAGGAGAAATGGGTTGTAGGGAATACCTCATACCCCAATGGGACAGACATTCTTGAAAACACTTAATTCAACAGTGTAGACGAAGTCAAGTAAAACGTGACTACATCTTCAAAGAACAGACACACCCTGTGCATCTGAACTGGGCTTTCTCTCCATCCTCCCGTGTTATCCCTCCCCCCGGCCTCACTCAATATCACATCCTTTAACACCATGTGCTTCATCCTGTGAGCCCATCACAACCTTACACGTTCAGATGAAGATGACCCAAATGATTCCATAGGGACCTCATTTTCCAGCCTTTGTTTTTTCTCCACCAGAATAAGCATCCCTTCTATTTTGGAAATCAGAGCATCTATTCTAAAGGTGTGAACGTAGTCCCTTCCCAGCTGACAAGGTCCTCTGGATACATATCTAAGCCTGATTTGGTTGGTTGCCCAGAGAACTGTGTCCCTTCTCTAAAACCAGAGGCATCCCAAAGAGGGAGGACTGGGGGACTCACCTGCTGAATTTGTTCGTATTTCGGTTCTAGCCTCACATCTCTTTCTTTCTCCTACTCGCTCACTGGAATGCTCTAATAATGTGTGCAGTGTTTGGATCAAATAGGAAAAAAAAAAGCTCCTACTTGATATAAAGTGGAGATTTTGTCATCCCACCTGGGTCCCCTCACTCTCCCAGGTGGGCCTGATTCAGGGGTCCTGCTTTAATAATTCCTCCGGTCCAGGTGCCACCTTCTTCCGGGAACTGACAATGTCAGACCCGGTCCGGGAGGGCTGGCTCTGGTTTCCTGTGTTTTGCGTTGCTGCATTATTTTTCACCTGTTTTGCAGAGAACCACGTCTCTCTACTTCCAAACTGGCTCTCACCTTGCTCACCTAGAACAGCCACAGGCCTGAGACTTGGGGTGGGGGGTGCTGCCCTTCCTTCCACTCTCTTTCCACCTCAACCCCTTCACCCCAGGTTTCAGAGACTCAGAAGTTGGACCAAATGGCTTCAAAGTTTCAAATTCGATCATTCTTTGAAACTTTTTCATCTACTGAAAACCTTTTTGCAAGTATAGCCTCTCATGGTTTTTCTCCTTCTCATGACTGACGTTCAGCTAGGCTGAATGTTAAAATCGAAAGGAGTAGGGGCTGGCCCCGTGGCCGAGTGGTTAAGTTCGCGCGCTCCGCTGCAGGAGGCCCAGTGTTTCGTTGGTTCGAATCCTGGGCGCGGACATGACACTGCTCATCAAGCCACGCTGAGGCGGCGTCCCACATACCACAACTAGAAGGACCCACAACCAAGAATATATAACTATGTACTGGGGGGGCTTTGGGGAGAAAAAGGAAAAAATAAAATCTTTAAAAAAAAAATCGAAAGGAGTAAAAAGTAACAGAACCATATGTCTGTGGTTATTGTTAATAGGGAACTAGTAATTTGAGAACGATCTTCTCATTTGGGGGGGAGGTGTATGACACCCATACTTGTACCTTTAATCGTCTTTGCTACTTCATTTTGTTCTTCTCCAGATAAAGTACCCCCAAGCAGACAAACAAGTAGAATATATTTAAGTTGTAAGTGGAAATGCCTTAATTTACTCACCCCTACTGAATTAAATGGGTAGAAATACAGAGTCCGATCTTTGGAGATAGATTAAAAAAAACCTAGTTAAGCGGTTCTCAACCAGGGGCAACTGTGCTCCCCAGGAGACATATGCAATGTCTGGGGACATCTTTGATGTCACAACTGAGTGGGTAGGGGTGCTACTGTCATCTACTGGGTAAAGGCTAGAGATGCTGCTAAACATTCTGCAACACACAGGGTAGCCCCCCACAACACAGAATTATCCAGCCCAAAATGTCAATAATGCCAATGTTGAGAAAGCCTGGTCTAGATTTATGAATGGTCCTGGAAATACAAAGCCATCATTTTTCCATACAAAAGAGAAAAATCACTTATTCTCATTAATAAACAATAGACTCACTAAGTCAGGCAGCCACATAAATAGCAGTAAATTTAAAGGGACTACATAAATTTTAGTGAAAGACCAAAGAGGTGGGGCTTTCAGCTTCTGCCTTTAATAGAGATTTGCAGTGCTAGAGAGTGATTTCCTAGCTGGCCACGAAAGAATGCTGCTGCCACCTAGGGGAGGAAAAGAGGCTCCTCAGATGCACCCCATTCCTAGCTCCAAGGGCACAAGTACAAGATCTGCGGGCATACAATGCACTCATTTCCCACAGTCATAACAGTGACAAGAAAAAATACTTTGGGTTTAATGGCCAGCAATTGTTTACAACTTTTTAAAAATATACATGACTTAAGAGTCTACAGTGCCTTCCATCAATTTGTTTTCTCCGTTTGATGTGGGTGGTACGAAATGGGAAGCCCAATGTCCGATAAGGATGACACGCGGCTGTCGTTATTCTCCTAGTTCATTGGGGTGGAAAGGGGAGAGTCAATCAATGGCTCCAGAACTCTCTGGTAGGACCTATCTTTCTACCCACCCTTTTCTTTGGATCACAGCAAGACAATGGTAAGTTCTAGGCAAACTATAAATCAAGGGAATTCTTCTGCTTTTAAAAAAAAATTACAAAACTTTAAAAATTAAATCAACTCTAATTAAATGAAAATTAAGATGAACAAGAATGTAGACAGGAGTCTGTCCAGCCAAACACATTGTTGTTACTCCTACACACACAGACACACACACACACACGTGTGTGCACACACACAGTCCATAAAGAGAACAGTGCTGAAAGGACTCTCTAAGAGCTTTGAGAAGAATGGAAAGAAGGATTTTGCACCACCTTCCCTGCAGTTTCCAGAGAAGGTGGACCTCAGGCTGGAGGAGCACAGTGTACCCAGAGTTATAGCTCCCTTTCCATTCTTTCCCGTGGTCATCTTCAAGATTTTCATGCCTGGATGGGCTGAACCTTGACTATTTGTCATGTGCCAGAGGTAGACAGCTTCCAACTCCTTCACCCTAAGGATTCCAAAACATTTTACACAATGGGAGAACATACTGAGATCTTCACAACGTGCCTTTTGAATAGGTTCTGAACTCTATTTCTGTGTTTCAGACAAAGACATCAGTTTTGTTTGTTTTTTTCAGATTTGGACATTTTACCCTGACTGGCGCACCCAATCCTCTAGATCCCACACCAACTCCTAATTCAGGGTAGTTGCCTAAAATGAGGTGGCTCTGCCTCCGCACTGTTTTAATGGAGCAGCCTCGCCCCCTCTCTCACTTTGTGGGGGTCCTGCAGATACCACAAGCTGAGCTTATTCTATGCAAGGGGGAAAGTCTTGAGGGAAACCACCATTAGAGCAAGAGAAGGGAAACTCACGTTATAACTGAGACATGATTCCAAAGTCAGCCAAAAGGAAGAACTATATGATGATCCATGTGACCTCTTTTACAGTCCACAGACCACGAGTGGAGGGATGGATGGATAGATGGATGGATGGATGGAGAGATGGACAAACAGAGGTGGGCAAGGCACAAAATTTCCATTAGAGTTTCAGCATTCCTACGAATTTACTACAGCCCAATTCTCCCAAACAAAGAATCTCATGCAACATTACATGCGAAAGCCCTTTCTTAGATACATGCAAAGTGTTATTCATGAATGATACTATTATTAAAATTTACATTATATTAAATATTAATGTGCTTGGGTTGCATAAAAAATCATCTGTTTACCTACTTCACAGAGTTATTGTCAAAATCAAGTGAGATAAGGCAAAGAAAGCTCTTAAAAGTTCTTGAAATAACACTATTCATATATAAGATGTCATTGTTATTGTCAAATACACTAAAATGGAATCAAAGAAACTCATATGTCACAAGTCAATTTTCCTCACAGTATGTCTCCATGGACACAGATGCTTATTCCTTCAAAGATAACATATTCTGAACTACTCCTCCCCCTAAAAAGGTAACATCATTTGGTAAGTGGACAGCATCATTTGAAATTGGTCTGTCGCCCACACAATTTCAGGAAACAGTGCTTGTATCTAGTCCAACTCACTACATTATTTTATCTTATAGAAGGAAATGATCCTTAAAGAACATCTATTGGAAGCTCTTCTTATCAATTTATTTATTGTTTGTGTTTTATATGATGTAAGAGGGGAAATGTTCATGATATACCAATATGTAAAGAAAGCAAGATAAAAAATTGTATACATACAAGGTCTCAACTATGTAGGAGAACATGTGAAAATAATAGTAGCGATAATCTCTGGATGCTGAGATTAGAAAGTTTTTTCTGCTTTAATGAGGGTCCATATTTTTTAATCTTTTGATTTTTATCAGTTTTATGTGCATATTTTTTAAGTTATTTAGTTATAAAAGGCCTATAATAAAAAACTGGATTTCCCTGTCCCACTCTTTCTACCACCAATTTCTTCTCCTCAGAGGCCACAACAACACTTCTTTTAGATGTTTGGTTTGGTTTTTGTCTCATCTTTAAATAACATTTATCTTTGTACGTTATTTGATGTTTTAGATTTAGATACTATCTCTGTCTTCCTACTACGGAAGAGGTAGATTTGGTGTTCTTAATGCCTCTGCACACTCATGAATTCCCCGGTTCCCCATCGTCCAGTATAATTATACTGTTAATTATGATTGAATCATTATTCAGGGTATACAGTACTATGACCATTTCAGGATCATTCATATTTCCACTTACATACAATTTTTGAGTTAATAACAGTCTCTTTTCTTTGTTCAATTAATATTCTATGTATCCATCCCCAAAATCTCTATCAAGGGAATAAGTATTTTCCCAGTACACATTCAAGCACATTAGGAATTCTATGAGCTTCAACCTTCCCTTTTTAACATCTTTCTGGAGCCTTCTGTGCCCCAGTTCTTTCAGGATTTGTAGTTCCTGAAGCCTGTTTCACACCTATTGTATCTTTATGTCCCTTCACCATCATCCTAGAGATTTCTTTGGCTTATCTCCTGAGCTGAGTTTCTTATTTCCCGGATTCCCATGTTTTCCTCTTTCTTAGAATATCCTCTGGTTTTCCTTGAGCACATATGCTAACATTAACTAAGGAGAGGTAGGTGGGAGATAAATTTTGCGACCTTCTATGTCTGAAAAGGCTGTTATTGATCCCTCATATTAATTATGAGATTGGCGGGGTATGGAACTCTAGCTTGGATATGATTTTCCCTCAGAATCCCCATTTTTCTACTGAGAAAACTGATGATGCTTTGATTCTTATTTCTTTTTTTAAAAAAATTATTTTATTGAGGTCATATTGGCTTATAACATTGTGTAAATTTCAGGTGTACATTATTATATGTCAGTTTCTGTATAGACTGCATCATGTTCACCACCAATAGTGTAGTTTTTATCCGATCTGTTGGGGTTTTGTTCCTACTTAAAGCTTTTAGGACCTTTTCTTTAAGCCAGTGTCCTAGAATCTCACAATAAGGTGGGTTGTGAGATGGGTTCTCCCATCTATTTGTAAGTTTAACAGTTCAGTCTAGAAGCGTCTATCTTTCAGTTCTGGAAAATTTTCTTAATTCGTTTATAATATCCTTCCTTCTTTTTTTTTTTTTTTTGCTATTCTGTGACTTCTATTAGTTGGATATTGCACCTGCTGAATTAATCCTCTAATTTTTTGAAATTTATTTTCTCCTATTTTTCTGCCTTTGTATCATTTTGTTATACTTTCTGAAAGATTTCCTCAACTTCATCTTCCAATTATCCTATTGAAATTTTTATTTGTGCAATCTCATTTTTAAGTTCTAAGAGCTCTTTTTGGTTCTCAGAATATTTCTTTTTATGTCATTCTGTTCTTGCTTTATGGATGTAATATCATCTTTTATCTCCCTGAGGATATTATTTATAGTTTTACTTTTTTTAGGCTTTTCTTGTTTCTGTTTCTTGCATTTTCTCGGCTTCTTTCATGTTCCTTTTATTTCCATTGTCTCTTTGGGTTCTGCCTTTCATATTAGAAGCTTTTATCAGATGGCCGGTATTCTTGGCCATAACTCATACTTTAAGAGCGAAGCAATAAAAGGCTGACTGGAAGCTCTGTGTGCTGGAAGAAATAGACTTCGCTGTAGGTGGATTTGAGAGATCCCTTACTGACAATATTTGTAGACCTTTCCTCTTGGGCTCATTTCACCCTCCACTCTCTTACCTAGGTGGTACCAGCCTGGCTGGAGGCATGCTTTGGAAGCCAAATTGGGAAAGGAGTTTGAGGATCTCTCTATGCACTATGCAGACTTTTACTCAATCCCTCAGTAGAATCAATTCCACTGCCAGGGGTGGTTCTACAATACAAATTAGCTCATACGCAGAGGCACACAGGAAAATTACGTCAGCATAACACAGAAGTCACATTAATTCACATGCGATATATCCTAGGCATGGGAGAATAGAATGTGGAATGGAATTACAACATTTAGTGGAAAAACAAAAAGCTTTCAAATCAGTTGTTTCACTGACAACAGGAACTGTTTTGTCTGTATTTTGAAAATTAAAAACAACCACCTTACACCTGAGCTTCCACCCCAAAGAGGCTGCACCTCAGCCCGGTGTGGCTGTTGACTTCCAGCAAGTTATACTACCTCTGTGGCACCTTAAGGGCAGCCACACTGACTTAGAATGCCACTTCTGTCAGCGTGGTGTCAGTTCCTAGCAGGCCTGCTCTCCTGTAAGTGTTACCAACATTCCCTCTCAATTATTTATCTGGCTTTTTATTACCTGTCATAACAAGCCCCAGCCACAATAAGCTGTCTGCTTCAACAGTCCAAGTTATTTCTATGAGTATCAATTATTGTTTTTATTAATGTTTTGCATGAGCTTTGAGTTCTCTGCCCCATCCTTTTTTTTTGTTTTTTGTGTGATTTTTTGCATATGGCCTTTTGTTTTTAGTGTCCAAATTTGAAAACTGAATTTTTTCAGGAATTCCATTCTTATTGTGTCTTATGGTAGATTGTTTGCAAAACTGGCCACAATTTTTCCTCCCTCTACATCCACACCCTTTTGCAGCAAATGTGACTTTGCAGCTCTGCCCCTCAAGAGGTAGAATCTATCTCTCCTCCCCTGGAATCTGAGCTGGCCTTGTAACTTGCTTTGCCCAGTTGAATGCATGGAAGGGACATTGTGTCATTTCCCAGTCTAGGCCTCAAGTGTCTTGCATGCTTCGACTCACTCTTGGAACCCTGCCCAGCCAAGGTGAAAAGTCTGGGCTTAGCCTGTTAGAAGATGAAAGACCATCTGGACTAGAAATGAGTCAGCCCAGCTTTCCCAGCTGAAGCCCCAGATATGGGGCAGGGTCAAGGAGGGTATCTTTGATATAGCTACTTTTGATCCATATTTTTAGCCAATTTTCCTGTTTCTGACCCCAATGCACCCCCAGTTTTAGAAGTACCTGGGGCCTCAGACTGCTGAGCTTTTCTGGGACCCTGCAATAAGAAGACGATTGCTTCTGGGCTTCCCCCACTCCCCAGTGAGCTTCCTGTTTCCTCAAGTCAGCTCCCCTCTTTGCTGCTTTCAAAACGTTATTGCTGTGATGTCCTCTCCTGTTGTCTTTGTCCTTGTTTTCAGTGCCTTTTTATTTCTTTACTGTAAATTTTAGTGGTGTTTGGAAAGAAAGTGCAGACAAATACATATGTTTAATCTACCAGAATTAACAAGAAGTCTCCTCACTTCATTTTATAGATGAGGAAATTGAAGTCATAGCAGCTAAGTAGCTTACCCAAAGCCACCTGGTAGTTAGGAAAAACCTGGAACCATCCAGAGCCCTGGGATCAGCCCATTGTTCTTTCCTCTATCCCATGTTACCCTCTGATTATGTCAAGAAGCCCGTGTAACAGGACTAAATGTTACCCCAGTTGATATTATCACAGGTTTCTTCTGTACAGCACACAAGATTCTGCAGTGCCATTATCTGCTCTGGCCTTGACAAATAATGTGATAAGCCAATTCAATAAGCGTTCTAAAGTATACAATAAAAATATACTTTATATTGTATAAATATACAATCTCTGCTGATGTCTAAACCAAAATTCACATAGAATTGTGAATTTTTGTATTCTCGCAAATTAGGTGTAAATTCTTAGACAAAACTTAGAAGCTATTCAACAAGTGTTTAAAATTCTAACTACATAAACAAATGCCTGTGTTCTGAACTGAAACAAAATTGCAAGGCCTATAAAGCGGCCCTGCTGGACAGGTAAATGACTCCGGAACCAATCAGAAGTGGTTAGAACTTGGTGCTTCAGAACAATGCCAGCAACATTTTCTGATGTCTAATGGCCCACAGATCAGTTACAGGTGTACAGTTTCTGCCAATAATCATCACTGATTATGCAGAAGGACTTGATTCAGATGTTGGGGTCACTTGTGTGAAGCCTGCATGGGCTGCCATAATCCTCCCTGCCCCATTCCAAGGACTGTGTTCAGCTCTACCACGTGGCTGCAGTAGGCATCAAGCCAACGTGGGGTCAAAGGCACAAACAAAACATCCCATGCATCCAAACCGCAGGAGTAGGAAGGCACTGCCTCTGGATCAGTAAGACGCATCTCTCATCTTGTTTTTTCTACACTTGTATACTATCTAAATCAATGAATTCCAGAAAAAAAAATTAGCTTCCATCTCTACTCAGAGTGTAGCCACCCCTGACACAATAGGATGACCAACCCCTGCCCAGCTTATCAAATTCAAGCCACTCAGTATTGGTTTCAGGATCTTTCACCAATTGTCCATCCCCCTTTAGCCATCCCTAACTTTCCTTCTCTTAGTGCTAAACATAGACTCCCGCCCCATATGTAGGGTTTGCTCAGTCCCCATTAGGACACTTGCCAAGGATGTTCTGTTCACGGCTCTTCACCCTCCTGCACAGTGAAGAGGCGCAGTTGACCAGAGCTGAGCAGGCATCCTGGAGATTCATGGGAAATACAATGATTGTCACTCATAATTACTGAACTCTTGCTCTTATCATGCACTCAGCTAAACACTTTATGCGCGTCACCTCATACCAACCTCAAGACAACTTTATGAGGCGGATAGAATTATCTTCAGCTTAGGGAAATGGGAACTGAGACTTTGAGAAGCTTTGAAATGCCCAAGTTTACAGACCTAGCAAGTGGAGGGGGGACAAACCACGCCCCGCTAGAGTCTAGAGCTGTGTTCTTAACTACTGTGTTTTGATAGTTAGTAGTTTGTAGGACCAGAACAAAGCAGAGTTTAAATTGTATGTGGTAGTGAATCTGGAGCCTGGGAGATTTTAGTGTACGTGATTTAAGAGTTTGCCGGCCGTGGTCTTCAGAAGGGTTTGGGATTGGAATAGTTAAAAAAGTACTCTGTAACTTTGCTAACTATGAAGTGACCAAGGCCCAAACTAAGACACAGCAAATAGGGACAGAAATGGGAAAAGAGAAATCATCTCAAAGAATATCCAACAGAATTTGATGTCATACTACATTGTTTTTAAAAAATAAAAACAAAAAAGAATAAAATAGGTGAGCCAAAAATGACCCTCAAATTAGAAAACTGAGTGATTTTGAAAAGGTTGAGGCAACTGATATAAACAGAGAGCCTTGGAGAAGCTGATGAATTTGATATTGGATATGTTAAGTTAGAACTTATACACATAACATGTTGGAATGTTAACACAGCCCGATCAATGAAGCATCTGTTTAAAAATAAACATTGGAAGAACAGATCGATAGTCAAAGATTAGACAACTAAAGTTGCAAGACCTTATTGTAGGCACTGTTAGAAATAAAATGTGAACACGACCTAGGGAGTACGGTGAGGGAGGCAACCATGTGCATAAATAGTACAAACAGAAAGGGCTAAGAACTACGATAGAGATATGAGCTAAGTGCTACAGGACTTGAGAGATGCAAGAGATTAATTTCTCCTAGGGAAAATGAAGAAGGCACTATGGGGAAACAGATAACATCTGAGATGGATGGAACATCAAAGGACAGAGAAGGTGGAAAGGACATTCCCAGTGGACTAAGCAATGTCAGCAGGTCCAAGGAACAGAAATAGCAATTAGTCCAGGAGACTGGAGCATAAGATTCCTGGATGGGGGAGGAGAGGATGATAAATGTAGGCTAGGGAAGTAGGTCGGAGCCAGATAATGGAGGGCCTTAAAGTCTCTACTAAGCAGCTTGGACTTCGTACTATAGCAAATGGGAGTCATCAAAAGCTTTAGAGCAAGGAGTGACAGGTTCATATGTGAGTCATATGCTAATCTTTTATTTCCATAAATGAACGTTGGATTTACATAAAATAAATGCAATTCTGCTTTATATCTCTCCCCTGTTACTCTACTTTCTTTTGCAAATCTTGCCCTTGGGTGAATATTCGTGAATTCTTTCGCATTTTTTATGTTGCATATGGGACTTCTAATTAACCTTTTATCTAACCTGGAGCCCTTCTTTCTTCTTTCCTTTTTGGTTAGAACTGAAACTATCATCAGCATTAACCAAGGATATCAACAAAAGAATTCTTCTTCTTTTATTTTAATCTCCAAGTCTATTTCTGATACTCCACTGGTTTGACCTAGATTCCAGTGGATGTAACAAAAAGAAGACTTGCTCTGAATGCTTCAACCAACACTTTCCTTCGGCAAATTCTTATATTATAGCATCTTTGTGTGTCCTTTTTCAAAGAACTCCTAGTTTCAGAGGAAAAGGATTTGAAGAAGTCAAAAATGCATCCATTTCCCTCATAAAGGTAGCCTTCCTGCTTTAAAGAGAAAAAAAGGCTCCAGAATGTGATAACATCTTTTTAGAACCCAGTCCAGTCTCTTTCAACCTGTCCAACCAGAACAGGAGAAAATCCTAGGAGCCAGACAAAGAAGCAACAGAGACAGTTCACCAGAAACCAGAGCTGTAATTCATTATATTCTCAGTAGTATTATCCTGTTTAGTTAAAATCCTTTATTCTGTAACATAAACCCATTCCACCATATCCCATCCTCAATAAAACAATGAAGAACAGAGTCCCCCTCCTTGCCCTATCATCTTTCGAATTGAATTCTTTTTTAAATTCCTAAAGACTAAGTGTTACATTGGGCATTTGTCATGTAATTAAAGAAATTCAGTCACATAGTATTTTTCTTCTCTTATAGATACGAAACCATCCACAAAACAAGAAAGGACCTTAGAACACAGGATCCCACCTGTCCTCACCACCCCTCCAAAATGCATGCTCCTTTTTAGTTTCTCAGAACAATTAAACTCACATGCCTGCAAGAAGTGTGAACAGAGCAGGGTGGGAGTAATGCTACAGGGATGTGGGGGCCAAAGGGGAATGGAGAACTTGCACCCCTTCTAAAGGGGGTGGCTGCTATTCAGCTGTAGTTTGGGAACGAGGTCCAATGTTGCTTGATCTTCCTATTTTACCAAGAGAAGCAGGAATTCAGCAATCTACTTATGTCACAAATACTCAAAACTAAAAATTAAAAAACATTTATAGCACACTGTGTGGACCAAAGAAGTCGTGCCAGGGGCCCCAGTCTGCATGCCCTTCATTACACTGAGGTCTGGCCCCAAGGAACAATCCAGAATCTGTACCAAATACTAGTACCATCTTTTCTGTAGTTTCTTTGGTGCCGTTTTTCCTGGACCTGGTGACATGATAACTAAAGGAAGAGAAACCATCAACAGACAGGTTTTCAGTTCTGATACCGCCCTGCCCATGCTTTCTTCTAGATTTTCTACCTTTGCTGTAAGTTCTGTCCCCTCCTCTCCTGAACCCCACCCTGAAGGGGCTCCCTGTGCATTCCCCCTTTTTCTGCCAACAGATAGCATGCTGCCTTGCCGTGAGCAAAAGGATAACTCAGAAAACCCTCAGGAGGCCTTACTAGTCCCAGATACCTGAAATAATTTCCCAGCTGTATCTCCTGAGATCCCCAGAAAGTCTGCCTCCCATGGCTTAAAAAAGAAAAAACTACATCAAACTATCAATCAAAAAGTTTTCCCCCAGAAGTGAATTATGCAGCTTCCAAAACTGAGTTAGCCTTTTCATCCTGCGTCATCCACCTTCTGTGTACTTCACCCAGGGCAGTGCATTTCCACAGCAGCAAGCACTTTTCAGAGAGACTGGCTGGGTTCTAGTATGAGACAATCCACAGTCCCATTGTGTAGTTAGAACTAGACAAGGGCTTATAGATGATCTTAATGAAAATGAGCAAGAAATCAGGTGTGATATTTGAGCAGTCACAAGGCCAGTTTCATCAGATGAAGAACAAATAGCAACCACAATTCAGTGGCTGCAAGGCACTTCTCATGGTTCAATTTTTGTGTTTTCATGAAAGACTGCATTCATTAAATTAGCCTTTAGGGCCTGTGATCTCTCTGACCCCAGCTTGTATCAGATCCCACCTGCATTCATAGTTGTTTCCTCTCTAATTTTCTGGAAGATCAAGTCCTTGCCAGGCGCTGGGACCCCCACACTCAGTGAATAATCTCTTTTGACCTAACATTTCATAATTCTCAAGTTTTGCCACCCTTCCCTCTATCCTGTGTAGCTCCTGCCCATCTCGCTTGGCTTCTACTCTTGGCCTGCTTCAGAGGTCATCAGATTTGTTCAATTACCCAGGCTCTCCCAAGCTCACCACACATCCTAAACCAGAGTCCTTCCCCCACTTTCTGCTAATTGCCCTTGGCATGTCATGGTCAAAGCTGGATGTCTGGAGACAATGCCATTTGGGGTCTGAAAACTGACACCTGGAGGGCTCCACTTCTCATGTGGCTGCAATCCAAAGGATGCATTTGCCTTCTTGATTTAGTTTTTGTTTTTTAATGGCCTAGTATCTCTCCTATCATTCCCTCCTAAAATCACTCTCGTACTATTTTCTTATTTTAGATAATAGTAGATTTGCCTCTTTACTTGTAAATGTCTCTCTTTCTCAGTCCAGACATTAACTCACCATTTCTTTTTCTCCATTTAGAGAGTAAGATGTCCTGGTGTACATATTAATATGGAAGAACCTGCTAAAGTTCTCCAGAATTTTATTTGGTTTGCTTCTTTTGACTTCAATATTCAGCCTGGTCTCCACTCTAAGATGGTGTTTGGACACTTTCAGATGATGTTTCCCAACAGGGAATACAAAGACTCTGCAGGCACAGTCCTAGCTGGCTGCTTCTCTCACTGGGAACCAGCCAGATGCCCTCTGCCCTATTTTTTCAGCCCATCATCAGGCAGGGCTTGGGCTCTGGAATTCATCTGCTTGGGTTCAAATCCTGACATCACCACTATTGCTCTCTATAGCTTTGGTCAGTTGGCTTGTGAAGCTTCAGTTTCTTCCTTCTAAGACGGGGATGATAATCCTAGGTACCTCATCAGGATTGCCATGAGGATTAAAGAACTGGTATGTGTAAGTGAAACAGCATAGAGACTGGCACACACTAAATCATCAGCAATCACAATTTTTATTGCTGCTCTCGCACTTGGCAGAATCAGAACACAACTGAGAGCTTGGCTAAGTCTTGGATGATATGTGCTCCCCACCAGCAGTGGCTGAGCTGCAGTGAATACTGATGTTTGCAGGCGTATAACCTTCCTCCCTGTCTTTTTCTCTTCTTCCTTTAGAGTCAAGACATCTTCAAAGGTTCATCTACTACACACAGCAATCTATTTCTCCTCTTAGCTACTTTGTCTACAAGTCAACTGAACTAGCCAAAAGCTGATCTATGACATATTTTAAAAGCTAAGAGTTAGAAAGAACTGCCACAAAGTCCACTCCGGTCCTTTTAAACAGGGAGCCCTGTTGCCCTGGGAGTGAAAGTTGGCCTTCTTCACAGAGAGTTGGCTAGCACATGTTGGGGTTTGGGAGCTGGGGTCAACTGGACCACTAAAACAATTCTTGTACTCAGATTATCCTTCCAAGTGCATCCTGGACCTAGCCATGATGCACCTCACCAAAGCTGCTTTTCCCTCTTACCTACACCTGCCCTACACAGGTTTCCTTTGGGGACAATTTGTTGAACTTTAAAATTTTTCATAATTTTTTGCAAATTTCTCTATATTAAAACAAAGAAAAATCATTGTAAACTATTATCAGTAATTATTATTGGTGGATTTATCATTTGTAAGAAATTATTAAAGCCATATGGTAGAGACTTCTCCAGAGTGAACAATGACAGTTTATAAGATATGACTAAGCCAGTTTATCAATATGAAATATAAACATTAAATAGTATTTGACCACAAAATATATGAGTTTTTTAACGTTTAAAAAGTGGTCAGCTATATCTATCTATCAATGAATAGATCAGAGTATGTAATGAAAAATCTCACTACCCATCCAAGTATTTGTATATTAAACATGTATCAAATCTCCACTCAAAGCAAAGTACAGCTGAAGGAGATCCTCAGAGCAATCTACACAGTGGGAGAGGTAGACATGTGCAAAACATGCAAAGGACGGAAGAGAGTGTGGGGCACAAGGAAAGAATCGAGACCAAGGAAGAGGTAGCTGGCCTCAGTGTTCTAAACTAAATCCCTAAGGTGGGCCTCATTAAAACTCTCAGATTCAACAGTTTGGTTAAGAGATGAGAGTCTGGGAACAAGAGATAATCATTAAGATTTGGCCTCTGTGACACATGGGCAAGAGGCCCCAGTCATATCTTCTGTGCCCAGAGAGAAAGTTACACTCAATTCAAGGGTTCCCCTCATGCCTGGTAAGATCCAGATTCCTGTTCCAAACCCTTGCTGACTCTTGTGTAGAGACCTAGTTCCCAATACATCCATGAGTCTCTGATTTTATCCAAGTTGATGGTGCTCACGCCTGCAACATTCCCTCCACTGGCCACCAGCAACCCCCTGTCCATCCTCTGAGACTTTTCCTCTTCCCTGGCCTCTCCTTTCCCCTTCCCCAACCCAAGGTTCGAGGGCTCCTCCCTCCTTCTTCATAGCTCCCTGTGCTCCTTCTCTCTATACATTGACCACATTGTACTACTGTTACCTGTGTAATTGGGAGTGATATTCAAAATATTTAACAACTGGTACAGCATAGGCAGCGCCCCATCAAAACCCTAACCCTAACCCTAACTCTCTGATGCTCTGTACCAGTGCAGGGTGACCACATCTCAGCCTGGTGGGAGGTGACTTTCGCCCACAAGACAATAAACCCTTTAAAAGTAAAGGCTGTGTTTTATTCACCAATATATTGCCAGTTCCCGGCACATGGGAGATGTTTAATAAGTGTTTGTGGATTGAATAAGTCTAAGGTGACTTGAAAAAAGCAAGATGATAAGGAGGTTGATAAGGGAGTGGGGCTCTGCTTTCAGTCACCTCAGCTTGTGGTCCTTACGTGTAATACCTACACCTCCGCCTTGCTCAGGTTTTGTACATCAGCATGACTGTCAAACTAGGCAAAACATAAAAGAAAATCACATTCTTGGATTTCAGAAGTTAAGCATAAACGTCCCCATAGGTTTAAGTTTTGATAACTAACTAAACATTTGTAAATTCCAGTCATTTATAAAACCTGTTGCCTTCAGGAACAGCCCCCTTGAGTCTAGCATTTGTAAACCCATCTTCATTTATTTCACTCACACAAATCCTTACTATTTTTTAAAAATTTAACCAGTTCAACAGACGGTATTTTTAAGCGGTTGTTAAATTACGATATGTCCCTCTTGTATTACTGGGCGTTAATTAAAAGAACTTAGGCTTATTTTAAGAATACATAATTGATGAAAATTTCTCTTGGGACCCCAAAATTAAAACAGAGGTTAGATGGTCTGCTAGCAAAATCACACATCAGCCTCACTCTCAAGGCATCAATTATGCTGTGCGGGCTCATTACCAAACAGCTCTTGGTTCAAATGCAATTCTAAGGAGAGCACTCTAGGAAATATAGAATCTAAAGCTTGCACTTGGTACCAGATGCGCTCCTCCACAGACATTTCTGCTGCTATGGCTTTGTTTTATATTTCAGAGTGGAGATTCATAAATGGAGACCAGTGCTAAATGCAATGTGTTTCTTTTTAGTTTTGTAGGATGTGCATGTAGTTTGTTATGGGTCTTAAAAAAAAAAAGACATTCCCAGAAGCATCATCCAATAGCAATAAAATATTGTTTTAATCAAAAGCTTAGTTGTGCTACATGAAAAGAAAGTACACAAAACCACTCAGCATGAAGGTCTGATGGTGAGTTCTTTAAATCTGTTGAAGGAGGAATGGATTTTGCAGCTACAGAAAAAATTAAGGGAAAAAATTGTCCTGGTGGGGAAAAAATAAGCAAAACTATGGATCTTATAATGAACCACATTCTACCATGACAGATCTGCAGCAGGACAGTTTTGAAGGCACGTTATAGGGGAAAGCGTTGGATCAACTCAGAGAAAAGTAATTCTATATCAAGCAGTAGACAAAGACAAGAACTGGACACTCCCAGCTTGGTGTTACTATGACTCTCCAAGAGGTTCATGGGCAAAGACACTGGCTACTTCTCCCGGCTTTGAACTGGAGGGTGCACTTGTGTCCAGTACTGTGGGGCTGCGGCTACCTCTTACAAAGTGACCATTATTGAATGAATCAATCAATCAAAATGAAGGTGATATTGGAGAACTCAAATGTGGGCATGAAAAATTGCTTTGCTTTAAAAGAACTGACAAGGGAGATTATATCTTATTTACCTAACATATATGGGAGGAAAGTGATGAACCTTCTTAATTGTTGTTTCTCTGTAATCATCACTAATGCCCTACATTTTATCATAGTACACATTTTACCAGGTTACCTATATTTCTATATTAAAAATAAAATTCAGGGCCAGCCCCATGCCTAGTGATTAAGTTTGGCACACTCCACTTGAGTGGCCCAGGTTTGGCTCACAGGCATGGACCTACACCACTCGGAGGTGGCCATGCTGTGGCAGCGACCCACATACAAAGTAGAGGACGATTGGCACAGATGCTAGCTCAGGGTGAATCTTCCTCAGCAAAAATAAATAAATAAATAAATGTAAAATTCAAACAAATTGTTCCTGTGAAATGATCAGAGTGTAATATCTCCTAAAATTGAAGGAAAGCTAACACTAATTCAATTGTGTACATTTTAATAACTACAGAGAGGCTTGATTTTATAATAGAGCATCTGAATTTTGAAAACGAAAATGTTTTAAAGATCAGTTCAAATATGTGATTTTTAAATATATCTTATCACTTAATCTTGTTTACTGTATAACTGAAGAGTTATTGCAAAAAAATTAATAAAACTTTTATAATCTGCATTTTAACTAACAAATCATGAAAGATAGTTGGACATTCAGCCTCTATGCAGTCAACATGGACCCAATAAACCTAATGCTATGAACAATGTCTAGGCATAGTAAGTGCTTAATAAAATTTGGTTATTATAAATTTATATCAGGAAAGAAGATCTGTAGTGGTTTACTTGTTGAACACTTTATTGCTTTTACTTGATATCTGATGGATTAAAAGTCCATTAAATATCCCTAAATTTTGCACAACACAACCGCATTATAATTACAGCTGTCAGGTCACCATTGGCCATTCATTATTTTCATTCATCAAAACAGTTTCGATCATGATGACATCCTGTGGGATTAGGAATCTAATGGGAAAGAAAATTTCGAAAAAGTAAAGTTTGCAGAGTTGGACTCCTCATAAGAACAATATATTAAGAATGAAAAGTTAAAGCTGGTGTGGAGAAAATGGACCCAGAGGGTAAACTGAGGAGGGAGTGGTCCTTCTGGCAGTATGACCCATGCCCAGCACTAGCTTTCTTTCATCTTGCTTTTATACTCCTCATTGCATAATCATAGCTATTTAGGGACTGTGCCAAAGCCGGCTGACAGCCATGTGTGGGTTGCCTAATTACAGTAAACTGAGCTTTGGCCACTTGGTAGCCAATTTTCTCTTCATAAAGGAAGGTCTACTGATGATTTGTATAATCATCATCATCATTATTAATACCTCAAAGGCAGCCCCACACAGAAGTGCTGAGAATTGGTGGGATAGGACATGGGCGGGGCCAGTGTGTACCTGTAAATACCTGTCATCACAGCACAGGCTCGCCTCTCTGAAGGCAGTTCTGGAGTGGTTTCAATCTGTTCATTCTTTCTCTTTCACATCCTAGCCTGGGATTTACTCTATATTTAACTTCTGCTCACCTCTCTGGAAGATTCTGGCCGGCGCCATGACTGATGAGGAGCTGTCTGCCTTGGTGGTGGACAAT
Organism: Equus asinus; assembly: GCF_041296235.1. Taxonomy (NCBI): domain Eukaryota; kingdom Metazoa; phylum Chordata; class Mammalia; order Perissodactyla; family Equidae; genus Equus; species Equus asinus. The sequence goes on from NC_091799.1 coordinate 66,244,653, forward strand.
GGGTCAGGGATGTGCAAGGCAGGCTTTGGTGGTGACGATGCCCCCCGAGCTGTGTTCCCCTCCATGGTGGGGCGTCCCCGGCACCAGGGGGTCATGGTAGGCATGGGCCAGAAGGACTGCTACGTGGGAGACGAGGCCCAGAGCAAGAGAGGCATACTGACCCTGAAGTATCCCATTGAACATGGAGTGGTCACCAACTGGGACTATATGGAGAAGATCTGGCACCACACTTTCTACAATGAGCTCCGCGTGGCACCAGATGAGCATCCCATCCTCCTCACCGAGGCACCCCTCAACCCCAAGATCAACCGGGAAAAGATGACCCAGATCATGTTCGAGGCCTTCAATACACCTGCCATGTATGTGGCTATCCAGGCTGTACTGTCCCTCTATGCCTCCGGAAGGACCACAGGCATCGTGATGGATTCTGGGGATGGGGTCACGCACACTGTACCCATCTATGAAGGTTATGCCCTGCCCCACGCCATTCTACGTCTAGATCTGGCTGGCAGAGACCTCACTGATTACCTCATGAAGATCCTGACAGAACGAGGCTACAACTTCACCACCACAGCCGAGCGGGAGATTGTTCGCGATGTCAAAGAGAAGCTGTGCTATGTGGCCCTGGACTTTGAGCAAGGGATGGTCAGTGCTGCCACATCCTCCTCACTTGAAAGAAGCTATGAGCTCCCTGATGGGCAGGTGATCACGATTGGGAATGAACGCTTTCGATGCCCTGAAGCCATTTTCCAGCCTTCTTTTCTGGGCATTGAGTCCAACGGGATCCACGAGATGACCTTCAACTCAATCATGAAGTGTGACGTGGATATTCGCAAGGATCTATATGCCAACACGGTGCTATCTGGAGGTAGCACTATGTACCCAGGCATTGCCGACCGGATGCAGAAGGAAATCGTAACCCTGGCACCAGGCTCCATGAAAATCAAGATCATAGCTCCCCCAGAGCGGAAGTATTCCGTCTGGATAGGAGGCTCCATTCTGGCCAGCCTGTCCACATTCCAGCAGATGTGGATCAGTAAGCAGGAATATGATGAGGCTGGTCCTCCCATCGTTCATAGAAAATGTTTCTGAATGGGCTTCCACGCTAATGGGCTTACATTTTCTCTTTTTCTAGGTCAGAGTGATGGTACTGCTTTATCCACTTTCAATTGAGTCAAGGTAAATAGTCCACTCTTGCTAGTGTGTAAACCAACAAAATCATCTCCATCCAAGGATGGTGGCCTCCTGCTCAACTACCCACATCTTGACCTCTATCAACCTAATTCTGAAACATATTCTATTTTCCTCACCTATAGAGTTCAAAGAAATGTAGACCTCTTAAATGAAAATAAGTAATAAGGAGTAAAATCCTAAGAAATGTCCTCTCAGAATAGATAACTAGAATTTCCAAGCTGTAAAAACTAGTTCTTGCTTAAAATATTTAACAATAGGCTGTACAACCCTGTAAAAAATGTGTATGTATTTAACAAACATATCTTATGAGTATTTTCGCTTTATTTTACTATTTTGTGTAGATATCATGAATTATAAGGGTGAATAATATCCATATGTACATAAGTACCAGGGAAATAAAATATTATATCTTGAAATATACTGATAAATCTGGCTCTCTGAACAGCTAATGTGAATTTCTTAACTCCTTAAGGGTAACCATTTTAGTAGCTTCATATTTTAATTGTTCCCCTTATTAAATAAGCATAATGAAACAGCCAACATTCCATTAACGTTGTTTATAAATCAACTCAAATTCCAGCTCAGTGTGGAGTTCTGCTTGTCAAACACCTATTTTAATGTCTTACTTATTGAACTTCATTCTACTTGTAAAACAGCAAAGCTACAGAAAACGCCTAACCTTTAAAATAGAGAGATATTCTAATATCAAATTCATGTCAATATGCTACAGTTTGATGCGAATAATTTTATCTCTATTTCTCAGCATAATAACACATCTTGAATAATTTCCATAGGTCATGATTTTGGATATTTCTCTTATCAAGGGTTTCACTGTGGGAAAACATAGCTGCAGCATCTTTGTAAATTATAAATTCTAGCTCCAGTATAGTGATTCCAATTTTATTCTTGGAAATATTTCAGAATAATTCCGATTTATTACATCTAGTAGTTGGCAATACTTCCTTATGCAAAGTGTCTCTAAGACACTAATATCTTAGAAAATATCAATGTATCTTCCTTTAATGTTTAAAATTTTTTAATGAATTCAATGATGATTTTCAACGTACTACTGTATCTATTTGAATCTATGCTGTGATTTTTGATTATCTAGATATCAGGGTTATTTGTATTTTTCAGGGTTTTTTCCTAAAAATTTAAAATATTTTGAGGGGTTGCTTATTAAGGCATTATCAGATTCCCAGGAAAGAGAAATTTCTTCTATTTCTTTTCCTTTTAGTTGGGAAGCTTATACTTGTGTTTTAAAATTCTAAATTGGAGTATTTCAGAATTTTTTGCTTAAGATAAAACTTTTCAAAGAATTTGATTGTTCCTTATTTCCTTTATCTGACCATACAATTTTTAAAAATGTATTTAACCAAAATTAATCTCCAAAGGCACTTTACTTTACAAGAGTTGGAGTTTCTTTTCTCCTTTAATTAATTTTAAATAAATTAAAATTGTTTCATACTTGCATTTCCTGTTATTTTCCCTCATCCTTCCCAAAAAAATATACCTAGAATGATTCAGAAATGATCACTTTTTATATGTATGACTTACTCATCCATGTATTATAATTTTGCACCTGGTACATTTGACCATGTAAACATTAAAAGGCAAATTTTTAAAAAAGGAAAGATGATTAGTCAGATAAGGTTATAAATTCCTGTAATCTCAATTCAAAAGTTGGGTTTAGTGGATGAACTGGTGTTCGGGTAATTAGTAGGCAGAGATAATGTCAGTAATAATAATATCTTGAATTTATATGCTGCAACACTTTTCATTTGCAGAGAAGTTCTCACACTCTAATCTATGTTCAAATACCAAAAAAACACCAGATATCCCCTCTCACAGAAAATTTATGGGACAGGCAAGGTGAACTTCCAAGAGAGAGAACTATTGAGCTCTGAATCATTAGATGAAAATATGGATTCTATAAAGCAAACAGAAATTTAAACCAAGATTCTTTGGATATTCTCCTGTTCATCAACATTGACTGACTGATGGATAAATTTAAAAAGGAAACACTCCATCTCACACTTTTATATTTTAGAATGAATGCCACCTATTGACTTGTTATTCACCAGTGGCTCACCAGATGGAAGAGCACTGAGGTAGCCTTCACAGATGAATTTCATACCATTGTGCATTGTGATGCTCACTCTCCCTCGATGATCCACCCTAAGTAGCAATCTACGGCTGGGACTGCACCACAATCCTACCCAAACAATTTTTCCCTAATCAGAGGTAACACTTTTATGAAAGTGTACATGATCCGAAGCCAATGCCTACACTCTTCTTTCCTAACTTTCAGATGTACTTATTTTTCAATAGTGAGATAAAGTAGTGATGGGGTACAAGATGAGTCTTATATTCACAATTCTGTAATAGAGAAGGGCCTAGAAATGAGTATTACATTTTACAGACAATCGAAGAATAATCCTTCGAGTAAACAAGGGCCTTACCACATTTATTCACTCACTTTGCAACTATAAATTCAACGCTCTATGCCAGAATTGACTAGAGAAGTGTTTCAAGGAGCTGGGGGATGTACAATCCAGTAGTGGGGGAAACTATGTGCAGGGGAAAGCAGTATGATCTAAAAGCGGTTCATGGACTAAACATAGTCTAAGGTACTGTGATACTCCAAATAAGGACAGTTCAAGCTGGAGTAATCAAAGAAGGATCCACTGAGTTAAGTTTAAAGCACACACAAGTTGTACTGAACATAAAAATTTTCTTCGATGGCTCGGGCACCATTATGATCACTATTTATTGGGGTTGGTAGGGTGTTTAATTCTTATTTTGAATGCTTCCATTGGACTATGCCAGAGAGTGTAAAGAAGTGAATAACCTGTAAGGCTCAGTTCAAGTGTCTCCTCTTCCACAGAGCCTTTTCTACCTTTCCGTCCTCCTTTTCCAGGGAAAAGTAATAAGCCTCTCTTTTGTGCTTCCACTGCATTATTTGCACGCATATAGCATCACACCTATAATATGTGTCCACACTCTTCACCCTCACCCATCAACAAGCTCCTGGAGGACGGAGACAGGGACAGTATTCATCCACCTTCATATCTTCCAGGATCTTCCTAGTGCCAGGCATATAGTATTAACTAAACAAACATGGTTTAAATAAATAAACTAGCGAATACATGGATTCTAATGTACATCGTGAACATCTCAGGTCTGCATTATCTATTTCTTACCACTCTGTGCTAAGCTCCTTGTCTGCTAGTGTCTGCCACTTTTGTTGGTGTTGTCTTTCCTCAGAGGCATATTTTCTCTTTTTCCTTTCGTCCTCTCCTCTCTTTCCTTTTCCATAACTTTTCCCATGCTTCTCAACATGAAGAGCTGGATTTTCAAAGTTTTTGCTTGTCAATAAAAGTTTCCCATTCTTCTGACTGGTCAAAGAATCAATTAACTTCATCTTTTGGAGTGGTTGCTAGCCATGTAGCTGCTGAAATTTTAGCCCAAAAAGAGAGAGAGAAAAAAAGAAAAAGAGAGAAAGAAAGAATGCCTTTTCAGTGAGTACAATGGTATATTGAGCTCTTCTAATCTATTTGCATTCTTGCTGATATTTTTCTTGTTTTCTCAGCTCCAAATTGCTCTAGAGTTGAGTTTCAGGCATCTGACTCCCTAATAACTCAGACATAATAAATTGAAAAGTCTGCTTTTCTGGTAACTATTCACAGCCTCCTTTCAGAATTTACAAAAAAATTTTTTCAAAAAATGTTTTGTGAAGTTAGGAACGAAGCATGTGGTTTGCCCAATACTGCTTCCAGATGTTAATAAGTACAGGTGGACAGACTTTAGGGATATCTATGTACATATCAGTAGAGAGACTGCTCATTAAAATTAATTTATACTTTAAGACTTCCTTTAAAATATGACAGGACCTGTCTCAACTATAGCTGTCATTTTTTTTAAAGCTAACACCATAAGTAATAAAGACTATAGAGCCTTCTTGGGCTGCCTGCTTTGGTTTTCATCCCATTCCAAATCTGCTGTCCTGACCACCTTATAATTCTAAGTTCAGTTAAATCTAGTCAACAGATGTGCCAGTGTGATATGATGACAGATATTTTATCTAGACAACATCCTAACACCACTTGAAAAATGGAAAATCTTATTTAATTGGTTATTTGACAACATGTAAGTGAAAAGCCAAGTTGTTCTCTCTGGAACTGGGAACAAGGCATTTGTAACTATATACACCCCATATGAAACAGTATGTGGTGAAGGAGGGCAAAGATCCTCAGATGCAGTAAGGATTAAAGTTCCCACTCATATCATCTTCATGCGTGTATTGCATAAGAGTTCTTCCTACCTGTGAAGAGAGAAAGCCAGACCCCAACATGGTATTTCAATTTCAAGGCTCCTGCACATTCTCTGTGGCCCACGCAGAACATTCCCAGATACCATTCCCTATTCTTTTAATTGAGAAATAATAGCTACCCAATATTATTTATTTTTTCCACACCTGGATAATGAGGGAAAAGCTGGCCTCACCAGTGAAGACAAAGTCATGTTCACCAGTGGGAATGCTAGGCTCTTCTAGGGCAATTCACAGTGTTTTGGTTCATAAATGGAAGGTTTCCACAGAAGTATAAGCTTTTTATAAATCTTCAATTATCAGAGTAATTTAGGAGCTTATTTTATGTAAAATCTACAATTTCTAGATAATGAGTTGGTAAAACTCCAGAAGAAATATAGAACATCCTCCTATTTATTATAAAAATGGCATTAATTCAATGATGAGAATCAAAACATTATATCCTTGGCTAAATAGTCAATTTTATCAAAATGGAAGAAATTATTCAGAGGAAAATAAATACAAAACATACAATTTTTAAATTCTGATAGACTCAAGGAAACAAAAGATGAAGCAGAGAAAAAGGAAATTATATCAATGTAAAAAAGATGATAAATAACAATTGAAAAGAATATTCTTCCTCTTGGTCTCAGTACTACTTTATTAATGTTTGACACTAGGTATGCCACTTAGTGACTTGACTAATCAAGTCAAAATTACAAATAATAAAAAATAAAACTACCAAATCCTTATGGCAGCGTGAAATACAAATCAACAAAGCTGTGTGACCGATTGAGATACTAGGGAGAAAGAGGACAGGGACAAAAGGAGTTCAGACTATAAATGATGCCCGTCGGAGTGTTCAAACCATCACCAATTTGAGTTGTCATTACTTTCATATTTGAGTCACTGTGACTGAAAATGGCAGCCCATCTGCTTGACTGCCCTTCAAACGTTGGCTCCACAAAGGGACTCTTACCATTCACAGAGTCAGGTAGGCAGGATGGGTATAGTAGACATTGATTGCTTCACTTGGTTTTTGCCTTGATTTTTAGCTAACCAGCAACTGAACGCTCCTTTAATTTAGCAAGAGTTCCTTTTGGTGTGAACGTTGGTGAGACACAAGGCTCAGGCTCACACTCATTCACTAGCAGCTAGAGCTTAGGCTCAGTCTACCAGATCCTCCAACCTGGAATTTTGAGACTTGGAACCTGAGAAAGTGACTGAAATATGCAAGAATTGTTGAGAAATTATGCATACCCTCAGTGACACAGGGAAGCCATCAATGGCTATGGCACGGTCCGTGGTAGAATCCTAACCAGACTATTGCTTTGACATGACTTTAGCTAATTTTCCTATTTTCTAGATTCTTTGCTTAGTTTCCGTCCATTTTCCAAGATGGAATCTGTGAGCTACTCATCATCCTTCCAAAAATTTCCTTTCTGGCTTAAACTATCCAAAGGCAATTTCTGTTGCATGCAATCAAGTATGCTGATTGAAACATATTTTGATGCCAGGGAATGGAATTTGCCCTTAAAGAAATGGGCAAATCTAGGATTGGTCATATGGCCCAACTCAGGCCAAAGGCAATAAAAATCCCACTAATAGTCAGTAAAGGGAATCTTGCAGCTCAGAGCAAAGAGTGGAGAAATAGTTCATTAAAATATCTCCTGGGATCACTTAAAATGAAGTGCTTTTTGCAGGCCAGGCTATGGGGGACCAAGCTTTCATTGTCATGGAACAATATAAAGGATATGAGTAATTCTGTGTTGAGGGGTGGATGGCCACTTCTCTGGGTTCTGGCCAGCATGAAAGAGAGAATAACAAACAAAAATCTCTACACATATCTCAAAGCACAGACTGAGCTAAAAGAATCTTTTATCTCTTAGAGACATACTGAAGACATGAAGACATGCTGAAGCACCTAAAAACAAACTCCATTGATTGAATTCACAGATTCACCAGGACTTTCATGTTAAATTTAGGGCAATGATGGAAAGAATGGGGCCTCAAGAATTAGAGCAGAGCTATTTAGGAGGATTTGAGAACGTGGAGACTCCAAATATCCAACCACACCACATTGTAGCCAGAACAATCTCTTTTCTTCATCCAGGAGGCCTTTATAATTTAGTTGCTCAAATATGAATGAAACAGCCTTACCTGATGGAGGTACCTGGAAAGGAAAAGCTAATTTTATCAGTTAGGGTTCTTGTAGGTAGCATATAGAATACCCAAAGGGGTTTAGCTGAAGAGAATTTGGTTTAAAACTATTTACAGAGGTCTAGGCAGAATTATGGAGCCAGTAAGGGATGATGAGAACAGCAGAAAGCCATCATCATCACTAAGCCCAAAGGAGCAAGAAAAGGGAGAGGTGTGTCCAGAACTCAGGGAGAGCCTCAGGGGAGAGGGCCGCCCACTAGAAGCTATGATCACAGAGGAATATAGTGCCAGCAAGGATATAGCTGGCAAAAGAAGGAAGAGGAAGGGAAAATAAAAACTCTGAACTCTCCTCCCATTCACCGCTCAAGATCCTCTGCTTGTGTCTCCCATTGATCTAAACCACTAAGAAGCCAGAGGTCAAGGGACAAGGCCAGGTGACATAGTCCTTAGAGGTCAGCCTGCGAAAGCACAGAGCTAAACAGAGAAGTGAAAGGACGAATGGGAAGGAGCAAACAGTACGCCACTTTTTTTCCCGCCCTACGCTACAGTCACCCTTATCATTTCTAGACCTAGAGTCAGATCCCAATGTGACTGAAGGTGCTCACTTCTGAAGTCAAAATCTGGAGGAAAAGCCTTACACATGAAAAAAGAATTGTAGGAATTTGCTAATCTCTTTAGACAAAAATCTTGGAAATTGGTGTACGAAAAGTGCTCTACTCTTTGTTAACAGAAAAAACTGATACAAAAGTACTCTATTAAAGAGGGAAAAGCATAGTTTGACATCAGGCTAAAGTTACGTTCAGCAATTTTCATAGTGAGGGTACTGAATTTAACGTGCTAGCTTTAGTTGGTAGTAGTTCTAACTGTGTGCTGCAATAACTGATGGAAACCTGGACCAAGTGGCAGGCCCTATTAGATGAAGTTGAGACACTAGAAATTCCATACTGTAATATGGAGGAAGAAATCAAAATACTTTGCAAGATACGAATAACAGACTAGACAGATCATATGCTCCCTTTGCCGCACTCCTTAATTATGTTCTAGGAAATCTTGAGTATATGCCTTTCACCAAGACCTTAAGAAAACCACTGGAATGGAACCTACCTAAATGATTCCTATTTGGTGTGTTGTTCCATGGGGCACGTTTCCCAGGTTTTTAGCTGAGGACGTACTTTGGGGGAGAATAACAGTGGCATGAGGGTGACCTGCTTCACATGGACTCACTAGGCAGATGGAACAGAATTTCAGTTGAAAGTGAACATTTGCTTGGAACTTCTAAAGCATCAACCACTCACATTGGTGAAGTCTGTTCTCTTTGAAAATCCAATGTGAGAAATTTTTGACATTTGAAGTCTTTATTTTCAGCCCCAGCAATATTAAGGCTTACAGTTTTAGAAAGGAAAACACATGCTTTAAAATGTGATGAAATATCAGGCTATTCCAGGGAACGTGCTTAAGTAAGTTAATACGATTCTAATAAGACTTAAGAGTATAGATAATCCAGATGATTCACCCTCTTCCAAAGGAAAATCTACAGCACTTCCACTAATTCTTCATTTAATTCTTTCGATACTGAGGCATTATACAATGCCAAAACTAATATAATGAGGCATTACATATTTAGCAATGTTTGATTTATTTGAGGAAATAAAGAAAAAATGGTATAAAGAATCACTCTTATGCAGAATCTAAAAAAAACTAATAGGACTACCCATAAAAAATCCAAATCTAATAAAACTAAAAAATAATTCAACTCTTCATCACTAGGCTTTAATTTAGATGTAAAACAGATTGAGCACTTCAAATTGAAAGGGAAAATTAATCCCAAGGAAATTATACAAAACAGGTTGACACTATATAAAACTCAAGTTCTCGATAAAAGTGCTCAAACCAGATCATTATCGTTAATTCATTAAGTACAAACCATTCCAAAAATGATTTAGTCTTTACTCCTGGATTTATGAAGGAATTTCTCACTTCTTATATTTGCTAAGTGATTTGAATAATCTCATCATAATACTTTCTTAGAAATCTCAGACAGTGACATGTTATGTCTCTCAGTTGTAAGTCAATATATACATCTGTTCAATCTACCAAGACATTCCATGTCCTTGGCTGGAATAAGAAAATGAGAAATAGAAAAGAGAATAATGAAATTGACTTCTGGTGGCTTCTCTACTTCCCCATATGGAACGCATACAAATGTGTTCTGACTCCTTCATCTGGCTAGCATGAAGTTCCTAAGAGCATACTAGAATTTCAATAAATCCATAATAATATGAAACACACATCTCAGAGAAGTAAAGAGACCTACTTCTGAAGCCTCTGAGTTTGCTGCAAATCACAATGTAAGTTGTAAACAACTGGGCCTCTCCCCTAATTATGTGTGCCATGTGTGTATCTAGCATTTAATAACTTCTTTTTCATAAGCACTTCTATCTGTTGTAGAATGACCGCACATCATATTAAAACATCTAAGTTTAGCTCTTAGTTTTTTGTTTCAAAACTGGAAAGCTACTAGGAGAGACAAGATGAACTCAAGAGTAGTCTATAAAAGGGATAAATCCAAAGAAGTCGTATGGAATTATTCAAAAAAGACTGAACACTTTCAAAAATGTGTCACTCAGTAACTAGGTTATAGATGAACTTGTGGTTAAGAAGTCATTTTGGAGTCACCTCTTCCTCATGCCTTAAGGAAACGAAAGAATACACCATGGCTGCCTTTCTAAACATCAATAGTGACTCCCTCAAAGGATCTGGGGTAAACCAGATGACAGGATTGGTATGTGCTGCGACAGGAGGAACATGCAGCGAACATCTCTGAGGTTATGGACATAACGCTGATACTTCCTTCACAAATTTAATTTGACTACTTGTTTACATAAAGCCCACTTCCTGAGTTTAAAAAAAATTTAATCCGTTCTTTTTGAATCACTTTGTCTTTTCCAACCAGTTAGTGTGCTGTGGAGTTATGCATGGAAGAAAAAGGGAAGGCAAACGGGAGAAAATGAGCATAGCTGTTGCTTCTTTCTTCTTACTGCACTGTTCCCAGGATATCAGCACTCCCGAAACACGGGTCCGATGGAGAGCATTGCCCGCTGAGTGGACTGTCCATTTCCTGCCTTCTTTTCCCACATCTGTTTTCTCTTGTAGACACCCTCTCCCACCTCAAATATCACCTTCAGTCTGTCATCACGTTTTCACAACCACCACCAATTCCAAAGCAACCGCTCACTCCTACCACCTCCACCCTCATTTACTGTCTTGTCCAATGCCTCCTTTTCAAGATGAAGCACTACGTGGCAGGTAGTTGATGAAATATGAAGTCCTACCTACTGGACTACCCATAGAAACCTACGTGGTTTTAGCATAAACACTCGAATTCGAAAATATTATTTAAATAACCAAACTATTTCCTAGGCTTAAGCCAGTTTTGTGATTGTGTTGAAAAACTGGTTCTTCTTTGTGCTTATATATGTAGCTACAGAGATTTGGGTGTGCAGCATGTAATTGTCAGATGTGGTCTACTCTCACTAGTCATTATCAAATCTTTTTATCTTAAAAGAGGGCAGCTGTCACACGGTACTTCAAAAGAATTTTAAGCTCATTATAAGAAATGCAGTTTGTAAAACTGCTTCTGTGTTATAGCTGATCAAAAGAGTCATGCATATTCTTCAGCATGCAGGTATTTAGCAGTTATTAAACACCTAATGATGACAATGAGACATAGCAAAAGACATATGTGCTATTTAACTGTTAGAGTACTTGTGCTAGATGTAACTGAGAGCCTGGCTGGGTATAATGGGAACTAATGTCACATATAGGCTGCCTCTGCTTATTCCTGGGGTTGACAGTCCTCAGTTTCACCGAGCTCCTAAGTTCCTACTACTTCTATTGCATGTCACCCCACCTAGGGTTGAAAAATGGTGATTTGTACAGTGAGGTGTATTCACATCATAAAGAAATTTCATTTTGAAACCATTATGGCCAAGACATGTTTATCCCGGGAAGAGTATCCTGGATTCTTCCCTGCAGGTGAGCATGCCCCGAGAAAGTTAATAATCACTATGGCCTCCCCTACCCTGGCTTCAAAGGGGCCATTTCCCCTGTACTACCCCAGCCCAAACACAGTCATTTAACACTCCTTGAAAGTCTATAGCACAACTGTAGCTATATACCTGAAATGCTTCATAAACACGTTACTCAAGGCTTAGGGGTAGCAAGAAGTGATTCAACACAAAGAGTTGCATGCAGTTAAGTAATCGAGTTTCCCAGTTAAGGCAAGTTCCTCAGAAGCCAATGGCCTGGCCCATCACCTCGGGTCCCCTGCACTGCCGCCTGTCCGCCTGGCTTACTGACATGTGCATAGGACAGAGGCTCTCTTTTCCCCTAAAACACTGGAGAGCAGGTTGGGACTTCTCAAAATCCAAGTCCAAAAAAGTGAGGCCACAGTATGTGTTAGTGGGAATTGGAAAACGGTTTGAGTTAATCAGGAGACAAAGAAAGGCATCCCAAAGGCAGTGGGATTAGACTACGATTTGAAGGAGGCAAGAGGTGACTATGATGGATTAGAAAGGGCGTATATCAGTTTCCTATTGCTGTTGTGACAAATTACCACAATTTAGTGACTTAAACCAACACAAATTTATTATCTTACAGTTCTGCAGGTAAGGAATCTACAATGGTTGGCAGGGCTGGGTTCCTTCCAGAGGCTTTAAGGGAGAAGCCATTTCCTTGCCTTTTCCAGCTTCTAGAGGCGGCTTGCATTTCTCGGCCCACAGCCCTCTTCTAAATTCAAAGCCAGCAATCGCATTGCTCTGACCTTTGCTTCTGTCCAGACATCTCCTCCTCTGCCTCTCCTGCTTACCTCTTTCGCTTATAAAAACCTTGAGATTACAACACTGGGCCCACCTGGAAAAGCTGAGATAATCCCCAGCTCAACAGCCTTCACACAATCACATCTGAAAAATCCCTTTGCCACATAAGGTAACATATTCATGTGTTTTGGGGGATTAGGGTGTGGATATGGGGCGGGGGAGAGGCGGGGGGCATTATTCTGCCTACAACAGGGGTGTTGTTTCTTTCCTTTGAAATTTCTCATGCATAATCCTCAGACACTGCAAAAACCACATACAGACAGAAAGACAAGCCTGAGGGCAGGACACATTATTGGCCCTACCTTCAACACCTACCTGAGTGACAAAAGGTACCAAATGGACTCTTAGATCAGACTGCCTACTCACTGTGTGAGTTTGGACACATAAAATAACCTCCCCAGAACTCAGGTTCCTCATCTGTAAACCAAACCTAATAATAGAAGTTATCTCATACCGGGCTGACTCAATGAAATCATTTGTCTACAAGTGTGTAGCACTGTGCCAGAGCATCGTAAGCATGAAATAAATATTATTTATTAATGGTGGTTATAAATATGCCCAGAGTAAACAGAAACCAGGGAGAAAAAATAAAATAAATATCATCAGTATCTTTCTGCACCTACTACAGGCGATTGCTATATATTTTAGGCAGATGCATGACCCTTAAATGATTGGGAAGAGGTGTAGAGAGAAGGAGACTGAACTGGGTCCCTCGCACCGGCTCAGTGCGGCCGGTCACAGTGAGGGGATGGGACCAAAGCAACCAACACCTGTCTCAGAACCAGGCAAAGCAGCCCCTGTCCGGGCCTTGTGCTTAAGAAGAAACCCCCAAAGATTGTTTTTTCTTTTTAGTCTTATCAGAAAGTTCTCTGAAAGTTGGTAACTGATTGAGTGAAGGAAAATTAAAGAAGGAGAAATGGGCAGAATGAGCCCCCCGGGCCAGGTGGCCCTGGGGACTGAGAGCCCCAGGGAATGTTGCGTTAGGTGGTGGGACAGGAGGAAAGAGGAGCACAGACTCTGCCTTCACTTTTGTTTAACGGTGAAACAACAAATTATCTCTTCAACGTGTCTGGGCAAACTGATTTCCCCCAAATAAGCGCACACTCTGTCTCTTGCTTCTCTTTCACTCCAGTGGTCATCATTTTCAGAGGTGCTTAGAACAACTTGAAAACCCCAAGAAAAAAAGAGTTATGGTGGAAGGAAACATGCTCTTCCCAGCTCTCTAGGAGCTTGACTTGGTCCAGAGTTCCCCTGCTGAGTCCAGACAGTTCCAGGGGCCAGCCAGGAGTCCTGGGCATGGACTCAGCTTCCACCCAACACCAACAGAACCATACTACTGCTCAGGTTTATGGGCAACAGGGCTGGTCCCCAGTGGAGCATTCTCTTTTACCTTCCAGAGCACCAGCTTCCAGGCCCAGGGAACAGACTGCAAGGCTCTTAAGCAGGAAGCTGGCCAGGCTTTGGCATGGTTTTGCTTATAGTTTTTAAATATTTCGACATGTGGCATGTATACCCCCAGGTGCCCTCTTGCCCCAGGTGCCATAAATGTTAGGGGCAGACCAAAGGAAGACTTGCTCCAGCCATCGCTAAATCCATCACTGAAGGGATGTTAATGAAGCAGACATGTGCCATGTGGCCATCTCCTACAAGCTCACAGACATACAGATCTAGACAGGGAGGTATAAGGAATAGGGGAACTGAGCAGAGAGGACTCTGCTGGAGAATAAACATCTTACAAATAAATTAAGATGCCTTCAGTCCTAGAAATGTAAAATATAGTTTCCCTGTACATCAACTTAATGAATTCTATCTGAAGGCAAGAGAAAACAGATTCACAGTTCCAACCGCATCCTCTCTGGTAAAGGAAATTGGATTTACATTAACAGAATGTCCATAAAACTCTTCAAATCCAGTCCTCTTTCATGTCACATGGTCTTCATCTCAAAAAGGATGTGGTGGTCTGGGTGGTTTCAGAAGATATTTCAGGAGGAACGTGTCTGATAAAGCCCGGAAAGGCCAGCAGCCGGGCTTCCTTGGGAACGCTCATCTGCAGCTGTCTCAAATCCCTGCCAATGTCTGTGCCTTGAGACCCACCCATCAACAGGGAGGCTGACCACCCACAATCCATTGTCCCAAGCCAGCCTCTCCAGCATAGAGTCTCATTTAAGAATAACTGCTGCACAGATATAACAAAATGTCTTTCTAAGGAAATACTCCAAAAAGGGAAAACAATCAAGGGTAGCAAAGCTGATCAGGAAGAACCATGTTAGCAGGAAAACCCCAACCCTTCAGCCAAGAAAATAAATGAGCACTCGTGGTGGAGAGGAGTCAGGAGGGACGCAGACAGGGCAGCACCCTAAGCAGACCTGGGTGCAGACACAGACGGCAGCTGCAAGCCAGGAGACAACACAGGGTCTGAATTCCCCTCTTCAACCATGCTGGAGGCCCAGCCACACACCTCTCTCCTTCCCTTCCTCATCTTTGTCACTACTGCCCAACCCTATCTCCTCTTTTTTCTCCATCCCCAGCTTCCTTCCCAAACCTACAACGCAAACACTTTGACATCTCTGCTATTGCCAGTGTCTAAATGATGCACATGGCATATCACAGGAAAGGAATATATCACAGGAACAAAGAAAGAAAGAGAAAGCTCAAGTCCAAAGCTTTAAAAAAAAAATCAATCTCTGCACACGGGAACTGGTTTTAGAACAATCAGTGCACAACATTCCACACTTCCCCCTCAAAGCCCCAGGCTCTTCTGAAAGGTCAGGAGAACACAGACAAGGTAGTATAAAGTCTTTTCCTTTGCTAAACAATGTAATCTTTGTAAGCTTAATATTAGGTTTTCTAAAGTGCTCTGTAAAATCCTGTGTCTCTCAACTCTCAACTTCGAGAGTGCAATAAAGTTCCGGTGCAGGGTCCTTCTTCCACTCAAGGGCTCATTTTCATAATGAAAGGAACAGGAACGCTCTCCCCCATCACGCAGGCTCTTCTTTAACAGGAAGGGGACTGGAGGAACGCGGGGCCATTAGCTAGCCACCACTTCACTTAGTGACGCGATTGTCTCTCTCCTCTGCAAGGTCTGTCTGAGGCTGCAGAACCTTCTCCTCCCTCCCAATGCCTACATCCATTGCCTTGGGTTGTAAACTGAAAGTTTCACGGTTTCTCAGAACAATTCCCATTTCCCTCACTAGATTGAAAGCTTATTCAGAGTAAAAAGCACTCATCTCTGTCTCACCCCATAGATCCCCTAGCCTTTACCATCTGGTAGATCCCAAGCTTGACATTTACTGCCTGATAGAATGGCTGAGAGCTTGCTGCCTCCTAGAAATGGGAGTTTCTGTGTACAGAGACTGACAGGGGCAGAAATGAACGCTACAAGACAGCTCCACGTACCGAAAAAGCACAGGCTTCAGAGTCCGTCCAATCGACCTGAATTCAAATCCTGACTCTGCCACTCTTTGTAACTTAGGAAGTTGCTCTACTTTTCTGTACTTGTTTCTCTGTCTGGAAAATGGGAATGGTAACACCTACTTGGCAGCACAGATACAACAGGAGAGCATTAGATGATATGTTTAGCTGGGTGACAAAAAAAAAAAATCATTTTATTAGGTGCCCTAGAGAGATTTCAATATTTTTTAAGAAATAATAGCTTAAGAAAATCAGGGGTTGGAGTAAGATCCCAAAGGGCATGCTCAAGCCATAAAAAGTATTTGCTAAACTGGCTTCAAAAGCGAGTGAATGCTGACAAGTAGAGGCCTTTGGAGTAGACAAGCTGAGTTGGACTACTCCGCATAAAAAAGGAATGAGAAGTTTACATTGGTGGCTGGAGAGGGGAACTGGCGAGAGAGAAGCATGCAGGGATGGATGCAACCAGGGGAAAGAGAAATCAAAGCACCTCCCAGCTCTAGCGGTGCTTGAGACAGGGATTTGGGGAAGAAAGAAAGTGCCCAGTGAGCATTAGGAAACTGCTGTAGGTGCGCGATGTTAATTCCCTTTCCCATGTTTGTGAAATCTGCAGGATCCTGCACTGCTGACCCGCGTGGATTCTTGGGGGACTTAAAGAAGCGCTTGGTTCTACCTGTGGGTGGACTTGAGAGAAGCCAGAGGAGGGGGCAGCTGAGCTTCACATAACATCCCAGAATTCCTTTACCAAAATCAAGATGGATCTTACAGTTGATGCATTTATGTAACATACAGTAGTTTCTAACTTTTTCCCCAAAAATATGGTTTCAAAATCAATGCCATCTTTTAATCAAGAAAATCCAATAATTAAGAAGTTTCTGGCTCAAAGCAGGTGATATTTACTAAGTGATATTTTTTTTCCCTTTTTCTCCCCCATTTTCCCTGTAGGTACAAGAAGAGAATGAGCAATATTATCCCTCTAGGCTTAGAGGTGCTACAGGAGGGATGGAAAGGAAGATTTGAGGCCAAAAATAGCCTCGAATTTTTGAAGTCATTGCTAGAGCCAATTTTATGCCCCTCCTCAGCCAAGAACTATTGGCTCGGTCCCTGCTGTTCATGTTTCTGCCACACGCCAATTACTCAACCCACCATTTCTTCCATTCAGGACCAAACACATTGTTTAGTATCTCTTCCCGAGGTGTCATGGGAACCCCCAAAATGAGTAAAGTACTCCTTTGCCCTAAAGGAGGTTACCAGTTGGATGGACATGGCATGCATAAAAATAACCGGGAATTCTGGCCAAATGTGCTAAGTCCCTGAGGAAAGGATAAGAGAGCCAAGACGTGCCTGGAGAAATGACACAAGACTCTAGCGTGGTGCAACCAAGAAAGGCTCCATGGGGGAGGTAATATCCAAGATGGACGGTGAGGCTGGGTACACTTTTGATAAGCAGATTTGGGAGTAGAGAGGACACTCTAACACGTCATGACACAATATTACCACCCGCCCCCACAACCACAACTTCCCCCTCTGCCAGCCAGGGGCCAGGCAGGGCCCTCATGTTTTGGATTCTAATGCACCTCTCACCTCAGAGCCTTCGGCTTTGGTTCTCTTTTCTTATTACCTACAGATGAGAAGCTAAAATATAAACCACACATCTCAAAACACCCAAGACAGCCCCAGACTATAGATGGCTCAGTTCTCCTGGTTGCGTCTTCCCCTTCTTTCCTTCCAACACGTCCCATTCTTGTCTCTAAACTTGTCCTCTCAAAGCTTCCTTCATATCTAGGATGCTTGTCCATCTACTCTTCACCTATCAATAATCTTTATTCAAACTTGCCCGTGACCACCAAGAAAATTTACTACCTACAAAAAGAGAACGGGTGGCTTTCCCCATTGGGACACACTGTAACCAAAGCATCTCCTTTCTCTTTCAGGATTTTGCAGGATAATTTTATTCTTCTCACTACAAGAACATTTTGTTTCTAACCAGTTTGTTTATGCTCTGTATCTGTTTGTATTTGTACAATCACTGATGTGTTTCTTTTTTTTTCCTATTTATTTATTCTCTAAAATGAATCTAACTTAAGTGGCTGTCACATGTGCCTAGACGGCTGAGACGAGACCTGTTTCACTTGGTTTGCATAGAGCCCGGGACACAGCAATGAAAAGAAAGCATTCAAGTATGCTGGCTAATGTTTGTGGACTTACAGTAGACATTGATATTTTCTAAAGCTATCATTCTTC
The DNA here is from genome assembly GCF_041296235.1 of Equus asinus. Classification (NCBI taxonomy): domain Eukaryota; kingdom Metazoa; phylum Chordata; class Mammalia; order Perissodactyla; family Equidae; genus Equus; species Equus asinus. The sequence continues at coordinate 66,262,845 of NC_091799.1, forward strand.
ACAACAAACTCTAGCCCTGGCAGATCTTCAGGAGGTGGGTCAGAATTATCATCCGCATATTTAAACCAAGAAACTAAGCACAAAGAGGTGGGAAGACTCCTCCGAACTGCACAGTCTAGCAGTAAAAGACCCTAGTAGCTGGAATTCCTGCCTGCTAGCCCAAAAAAGTAAAGTGCTGGGGGCAACAGAGTGACAGAGAGAAAAGCCACACCTGGATTCTAATCTAGGCTCTACTTCTTAAAACTATTAGGAAGTGGGTCAATCTCTCCAAGCTTCAGTTTCATCATCTTTAAAATTATATAATGATACCTATACTTAGGGACACACTTAGGATTAAGGGAGATAACAAAAGCTTCTAGAAGAATTGTTGCTAAATAGTATGCTGTCAACAAATGCTAGTTCTCTTTCCTCTTCTTTCCTTCTTGACCTTGTGAGAAATTCTAGAGATCAAAGACAGGCCATTTAGGAGAAAAGGGATCAAAAGTGGAAAATGGTCCCATTTGGGAGCCCCTGGTAGCCACAACCAGAACCAAGGCTGTGGCATAATTATTTACAGACAACCTGGAGCTGTGAGTCAGAACTAGGAAAACTGTTCCTTGTCTTGGGCTTTGACCACATTTCATGATTTATCCCTAGAATCACTGTCTTTTCTCTCCTCTGGACCCATGACCAGACATGGAGAGATGCCGGCAGTAAACTAGAAAAACAATGCTTTCTAAATAGGAAAAGTCTCCTAAAGATTGGTCCTCTCTCTGTGCATCTTATCCCCATCAGCTTCTCCCATGATCCTCAGGCTGTGAAATTTGTGAGCATCTGGCCATCATTGGCCAAGGTGAGCAGAGCCTTCTCAAATCAGCTCTTATCATTCAGCCTAACAATGAACGGCTCTATCCAGCATTAAAAGACAATCAAGATAGTGAACTTCCAAAGGAGCAACGCTCCCAAGCACAGCACACCAATTAGTATGGTTTGCACATCTCGAGGCTATATAATCTAATTTGACGGGAAACTGCCAAATGCAAAGTTATTGTGGTTGTCCCATGTCTGAGACCAGAAGCCAGCAACATGCCAGACCCTGGCTTCTTCAACAGAAGCATATCATTTCCTGACTTTCTCCACCAGCAACTAACATACAAAAGACAAGGAGACTTGAGAGGTGACCCATTACATGAAAAGCATCTAAGCCCAAATCAGATGCTTCCAAGCCCTGTGTACTCAGCTTATGCCCCAGTACTGGTTTTCTCTGGCAGATCTAGTGAAGTCAATAAATGTAGAGGGATTTCCCAGGCTACCACAATGGATATTAGCAACATATATGCTGCCTTTTGCACTGTGTTAAAGACCTTGTAATTCAGGCTCACCTTGTTTGAAAACCCAGCAAATGTTCAGCTAGTCCCAGGAAAGACAGTGGAATTCAAATCACAGAATGAGACATCCTTTGGTAAAGTCCCTCGGAGAACTCCCAACTCTAACTCAAAATTTTGCTTATTTTGATCAGAGATAGGGGTTAGCAATTGTTACTTCATCCATTGTACCCTATATGGATGCCAAAGAAAATAAAGCAAAAATTCAGTACAATGCAATTTTTTTTCATCTGGTCTTCTGTGAAAAATAAATAACGTGATATCACAATAGGAATGAGTGTTTCTAGAGATTTTGATTATTTTGGATTCGTGGTCTGAAGTCTTTACATGCCACAGGAAGGCTCTCTTAGACTGTGAAATTGTCTAATTTGGTGTGACAGAACCATATACAGGGAGACCTATCAAGGATATTATCTGGCTTTTTGGCTTACTTCAAATATGTAGATCAGTCATTCCTTTTCCCCAGTTCTCCTCCTTCCTTGAGTTGATCTCTCTTGACCGCTTCAAAATCCATCTAGCAGTTTATTAGAATCCCTCTCAATGACAAGTTCAGAAAAGATCTGTCTTAGCTGCACCGCCTCAAATAGCTACTGATGCCAGGTGCTCTAACCATCCCCTCCAGTGAATCTCACCAACTCAATAGAATTCAGATTCATTCCCCTAAGCTGCAAGCCCAGCCCTAGAAAAAAATGGTCCCCTCAAATGGTCCCCCTCCTGGGCCACTGCCATCACCCGAGTTCAAACCTTCTTCATCTCTCACCTAGTCTCTTGCACTAGCCTCCTATTTGGAAGCTTCACATTTCATTTCTCCCTACTCCAAACTAACCTCCACCACTTTTTGATTAAGCTTTTCAAACTCAGCTCTGATTACAACATTGAACTGCACAGAACCCTCCCTAAGGAACCGAAGTATGGATTCCTCAACAGCCATTCAAGGTCCCACAAGACCTGACCCAATCCATGTTTTTGTCTCTGTCTCCCTCTGCCTTCTAAGAGCTACCTCCAACCAATATGGACTGCCCGCAGTGTCTTGACACACCCAGAAAGCTCTCATTTCCATGCTTTTTATAACTACTTATTTGTCCAGACTCCCATCTCAAAGCATGCCAAATCAATAAAACATAGATATGACCCTAAGAAATGCTATATTCTATTGGTTCTTCACTCTGGCCCATTTTTTTCTTTAAAATCGTCCTGACAATCCATTCTTCCTATGTGGTTGTTTGTTTGTCCACTTGTCTCTGACAAGTCTGCTCCCCAATCTAATCTTTGAGCTGCCATCTTGTATCTAATAGGTTGTTATGAGCTGAATTTTGTCTCCCAATAAAAGACACATTGAAGTCCTAACCCCTAGTACCTCAGAATGCAACCTTACTTGGAAATAGGGTCTTTACAGAGGTAATCAAGTTAAAATGAAGTCGTTAGAGTGGGTCCTAATCCAATATGATTGGTGTCCTTATAAAAAGGGGACATTTGGACACAGAGACAGAAACAGACAGAGAGAAGACAATGTGAAGAAACATAGGGAAAAGACAGCCATGTCACTAGAGTGATGCATCTACAAGCCAAGGAACACCACAGATTGCCAGAAAACACTAGAAGCTAGAAGAGGCAAGGAAAGATTCTGCCCTAGAGCCATCAGAGGGACCACGGCGCTGCCAACACCTTCATCTCAGACTTCCAGCCTCCACAACTGTGAGACAATAAATTTCTGTTGTTTTAAGCCCCTCAGTTTTTGGTACTTTGTTACAGCAGCATTAGGAGAATGACACACAGGTTCCCTCTGCTCTCTTCTTAGGCCTTCTAACTACTCCCCTCCTCTTCTCCTTTACTTCTCTTCTAGGCGCTCTTTCCATACCAGACGTTGGCTACCTCCAGGCTTTATATTCCTACACTAGTTTTACTATAACATCATAATATATATATTTATATTTTAAAAGCAATTCCTAAAGATTTCTCCAATGTTTTTAAAAGAAACACATAAGTTACCACCTTTACATCCTAACTCAGACAACTCTGGCTCTCCCTTGGGGGGTAGGTGACCTCTACATCCTAAGTGACCTTTTGAGAGAAAGAGGGCAGCCCATCAGCTGCACTAGCATCTTTAATATGACTAACCAGAAGGATTTTCTGGAAGGTCGGTAATTCCAAGACCCCTCTGGAGAACCACTCACAGTGAGTCCTGGTTCTGTCTAAGTCCTCCACACTTAGGATCCTCTGCCTTTTCCAGGGTTCGCCCTCAAAGCTAGTAATGGCCCAGGATCACTCAAACATAAATGAAGTGCTGTTGGATTTCTTTCTTTGTTTGTCAAACATACGCCCTGAGTGCCCTCTATGAACAAAGCACTATGCTAGACACTAAGAGGGAAAGGACAAGAAGTTGGTTAACAAGCCACAATCACTGCATGGCAAGTTCCTCACGACAAGTGGGAGAGACACACGCACAAATGCCATGAGGGTTGCAGAGGAAGTGCTAATGCAGAAGCAGTCCTTCCCCAGACCCAAAACTGGACCGCAGAGCAGAGAGTCGTGTCCAAGTCCCACCCTAGAGGCACATGTGGTAGAAAATAACCCCTCCCACAAAAGATGTCCACAGCCTAATCCCCAAAACCTGTGAATGTGTTACCTTACAATACAAAAGGGACTTTGAAGATGTGATTAAGTTAAGGTCTTGAGCTGGGAATTATCTGGGTGGGGCCAAAGGCGTTACAAGGGTCCTTGTAAGACAAAGAGGGAGGCAGAAGAGCTAGATTCAGAAGGAGCTGTGGGCCAGCCTCAGTGGTCTAGTGGTTAACTTCAGGGCATTCTGCTTTGGTGGCCCAGGTTTGGTTCCCAGGTGCAGACCTACACTACTCATCTGTCAGTGGCCATGCTGTGGTGGTGGCTCACATACAAAAAGAGGAAGAGTGGCAACAGATGTTAGCTCAGGGTGAATCTTCCTCGGCCAAAAAGAAGAAGAAGAAGAAGGAGCTGTGATGATGGAAGCAGAATCAGAGAGAAAGAGATTAGAAGATGCTACACTGCTGGCTTTGAAAATGGAGGAAGAGGCCACAAGCCATGGAATGCAGGCAACCTCTAGAAGTTGAAAAAGGCAAAGAAACAGATTCTCCCTCAGAGCTTCCAAAGAAACACAGCCCTGCTGACCCATTTTGGACTTCTGACCTCCCAAACTGTAGAATTATGAATTTGTGTGGTTTTAAGCCACTAAATTTGTGGTAGTTTGTTACAGTCCCTATGGTTTTCCTGGGGACAGGATGGTGGGCTGAATGACAGGTACACTTTGTTAACCTGCCCAGCTGAAGACCTACTCTCGTCCTTGGGCCTAAATACCAGGGAATCTCTAAGTGCTCTCCAACTACCCCAGGTTCTGAGGAGGGGGACAAGGTCCCCCTGTGACTAGCATATGTTCCAATCCCGCAGTGCCACCACTGGAATATATGGCCTGGCCTACAGGATGTTAATTATACAGAGAGTTGTAATTTATTGACTGTCGATCACATGATGGGTGTTCTGCTCTGCCTGCCACATATTATAGCTCTAATTTTCCCAATTACTCTACAGGTAAGTGGCAATATTCTCATGGTAAAGATGAACAAATTGGGCATTAAAGAGATGATATGAGTTGCCCATAGTTGCACAGATTTGAGTCTTAGTTTATCTGACTCTAAAGTCTTCTCTTTCCTGCCTCTACTCTACTTTTCAAGCACCTAAAATGATGATCCCTTACGTTTGCATCATTCCGGGTCCTCAGGTTTCACTATCCTGGGTAAGAAATGAGGATTAACTAAATTTCACTAACTTCTGCTCCCACCTGAATAGCACAACCCCTCCAGGCTCCAGTCAGTCTCAACAGTTATTTCGGATGGGACCCAAGGGACATCTCTTGAGAGCTCACAAACAGCCATCACTGTCTTCTCTTCAAACCTTCATCATCACTCCTGGAAGCCCGTGGGAAGATAGTGCCTCAAGTATGATGGATTTGCTAGTGCCTCTGCCCTCTGACAATGCAATGCCTGAGCCTGGGCTGCCTCCGACACTCCCCAGAAGAACACAGCCTTCCCAGCAGCCCTCACCAAGCCAAAATCACACTGAGCTCTATACAGAGGCTTAGAGAAGAGCTTTCTCCCTCCCTGCTCTGTGTGTTGAGCCCTAAATCAACATGACCTGAATCTCTGTGTCTCACCACGTCCCTCCCAAAGCAAGCCCCTTGTCACCGGCCTGCATCCCTCTCTCTATAAAATTCCCTTACATTTGTTTGTCACGCTCTTCACCGCTCTCCCTTCTGCCCTCCTTCTCTTCACAGACCCCTACCTTCCATATCCATCAACGGACCCAAATCACTGCCGATGGGTTGCCAGTACCACTCCATCATAAGAGACACTGAGACATGTGGATTATCTGAATCCTGGATCAGAGCAAACTGGAATGGGCCCAAATATTTATACAATATGTACAATTGACATGCCTTTCACATCCATTGTCACACTTGGTCTTCACAGTAATTCTCTGAGGAAGTGATATCATTCCTTTGTCATAGAAGAAAACCTAACACTTGAAAAGTTGAGCAGCTTGTCCAATGATGCGAACAAATGGAGGAGCCAGGACTGAATCAGGATTCTTACTCCTTGGTCCAGTGCTCATTCTACTCAGCCACCCGCAGAGAGGGCAGGGGGCCCTGGTAAGGAGAGCTTCGTGGAAAGGCTTGAGAATGGAAACTGCCCTTGAGCTTGAGCCGACTGGTGGAGGCTTCAGAGACAGCCTGGCTCCTCAGAGAGAGAAGCTGTAACTCAACCCTTTCCTCCTCCAAGAACAATAAGCAAGCCTGTCTCTCAGGACGAGCAGGCAGGCATTCAAGGAGAGAAACAGAAGAAGCCCGGCCAAGGAAAACCCGCTGTGCCAGTGGAAGGGAGATGAGGAGAGAAGCTTTTCCCTCTTTATAGAAGCCCAGCCTCGGGGGTCGTCTATCTCTCCCAAAGTGTGAACTAGACAAGCCAGAAAGGGCCTGAAACCCAACTGAGCAAAGAAACTTAAAAAAAAAAAGAAAGAAAGAAAGAGAAAAAACAATAAAGATTGAGGACTGGGGTTTTTATAGGTTAAAAAAAAGACAAAACCTTTTTTGGCTCTGCATTCAGGCTAAAGGCTTGTTTTCCATGTTCACTAAAATAGAACATGGCAAAGATAATAAATATATGAAGAATAAGATGCTTTATCTGGAGTCTGCAAGCTTCCTCCAAATTAAACTCAATGTGGTGAGGTATAAAGAGGCCTTTATATAAACTTGTGGTTTAAGCTTCTCCAAGAAAACCATTTCCCAAGTCTGATTGATACTGTGCTCTTGCAGTTAAAGAGACAAAACTGAGGTCCCAGGAGTGTCAGCCGGAGGAGGAGAAGGAAAAGGGCTTCTCAGGCTTGGGTGGGCGCAAGAGTCGAGGGAACTCAGTCTCCTGTAAGCACCCCTCTGGAAAGGCCGAGGGGCACGTGAACACCACATTCTGAAGCAGAGGCTGTGCGACTAATTTGCCATTTAGGTCAAATGTGCAGTTCAAGAGAAGACCAGACATTTTCCTTCGCACAGCCTCTACCACGTCTGTGGGAAGATCACGGGATGTATGCTCACACCCAGAACACCCCACACTGTAATCCTCTGCTCGGTCCGGTTGGCTGAGGGAGTGGTTCTAGACTGAAGGACCCGTGAGCATTTCGTTCACTGCTGTGTGTCCAGGACTTAGAAGAACTCATAGCAGATTGTAGGTGCTCGATAACAAATATTGAATGAATGGGTAAAGAAGACATCAGTGAACTCACCTCCTGCTCCTGTGCCCGCCTCCCCCCATTTCCCAATAATCCAAGTAGCCGTTAGAGCCAATTTAGGGTCCCCAACAATGAAGGTGAGAGGGGCTTCAAAAGGATGATTTCAGTCACCAAATGCAGCCTCCCTGAAATGCTGAGGCTACCAGCTCAACCTGGAAGAACCAAATGCTCGACCACTGTGGAACCAAATTTCCCAGCCAGTAAGTGTCTCCATCATTTCAAGAGTAGTATTTGATCTTTGATACGGCAAAGCTGTTAGAATCTGCTTCCAAAGTATCCCAAATGGTGTTGATTGTTGATACTCCTGGAGCAGCCCCACAACTAAATTGATGTTCTTTAAAAAAAAAAAAAGTAGCCTCTTTGAATTTATCTGTTTCTGTCCTTCATCATTTCCCCAATCACTGGCATTTAAACTCTTGATGCTCACATTAATGGTCCCTTAGCTGACTGGCGTTTCCTTAGTACTGCCTCTCATTCATTCCTGGACATCTGTGATACTTGCCTACCTGATCTGGCTGCCTTACAGACTCACCCTTTCCCCCCATCTAACACATTCCTGCTGGATTAATGTTCAAAAAAGAAAATCTGGGGCCTGCCCGGTGGTGTAGTGGTTAAGTTCATCCGCTCCACTTTGGCAGCCCGGGGTTTGCAGTTCGGATCCCAGGCATAGACCTAGCACCACTCATCAAGCCACATTGTGGCAGCATCCCCCATAAAACAGAGGAAGGTTGGCACAGATGTTAGCTCAGTGACAATCTTCCTCAAGCAAAAAAGAGGAAGATTGGCAACAGATGTTAGTTCAGGGTCAATCTTCCTCACCAAAACAAAAAAAAAGAGAGAGAGAAATACTTCCCAAAAAAGAAAATCTGAGCCCTACTACCTTTCAAACTTATCTTCTAATTTCTGTTCCTGCACAGAAAGCCAGTTGTGGTCATCACAGACTTTGGATTGTTCCCCAAACATACCAGCTACATTTCTGCCTATGCTACTCCCCCAGCCACAACTCTTCTCTCACTTCCTCTTTGCTTGTCAATGTCATATTTATGTGGTGAAAATGGGAAAAGGTTAGCACTCGACACCATGGACTAGTCGTATGGTCTTGGGAAGGTTACTGAGCTGTAGTAAGCATTAGTTTCCTTGGCTGTAAAATTAGAATGGTAAAAATCATGATAACAATAATGATAATATATCATAGGATTGTTGTGGGAATTAAACAAAGCCCTGTTGTACATTCCAATTATAGAGCCCGGCACTTAGTAGGCTACACAAGTTGTTCATCTCCTTCTCCTTCTTTGAGCATCTGCTTCCTTACCCATAACGTGAGGATACTAATAACATCCTCCTTGAAGGATTTGGTGGTGATTAGAGATGTTGTTCCCAGTCTGTCTCACAGGAGCCCTTACCCAGACGCCTTCCCCAGGAGCCTAGGTCGGCCGCCACACCTACTGCCCGGGCCACTCCACAGGAATTCACCATAGGCTGTCTTGAGATTTTTGGTGGTTGTTATGCTGGGGTTTGTTTTGGCTTTCTCATCTATTCTTACCTTTCTTATGATTCCAGGCCCCTGAGAGAAGGAATTGTGTCTCCCAGCTGCTTCATGGTCCATGGAGCCTTGCACACAGTAGGGAGTCGGCCATCACTGCCACGGTTGCTGCTGCTTGGGATGGCGGCCATGGCAATCAGGATGGAAACTCCAACGGGCACCAGCTCTGTCTAAGTGTCCTTCTATCTATCTCAGAGGCCCAACAGCCTGTTTGAGACTGCTTCTCCTTCTCACCCATAAAGTGGAAACTATTTGGCCAGATACTGCTGAGAAATGAGATCATAAGAAGAAATAAGGGAAGAATCCATTTATTGCTCTGCTCTCTCTTCAGTACATTCCAAACATGTGTGATAAACTGTTTCTTCTCCCCTGGAGAAGGAAGGTGTAGGAGGAAATATAGGTCCTGACACAGCAGAGCTGCTTCTTGTTTCTGGGGAGTATATCTCCCTGAGAGCTGCCCCTGACCCCCAAGCAAAATAAGGCCTTTAACGACCCCACTGGGACTCAAACACGCAGGGCGATAACGACGTAGTTTCCAAAGCGCTGTCATTTCAGCGGTCACACAGAGGTGAGCTAGCTCCCTTGCGCTATTTTTACGTCTGCCCCGCACATGTTTTGCTCACTCCCTCCTGAACAGGTCAGCCAGGATTCTCTTGTCTGTGGCCTCTCTCTCAAACACCTTGCATTTAAACTAAGCAACACTCCTCCCACCTCTTGTTTCTTCAAAACCAGCTCTTCCCTGACACTGATGAGAACCAGTTGAGAGTCAGAATGGTAAACTCTAAAGTCCACGTCCATCCCTCCCCATCACTCATCTTCACTCCCTCCCCTAGACTGAAATGAACAGGGAACTGAGGGCTTTCAGGCGACATAAGCTCCAAGGGCAAAAACGCCCACATATAGATGTTGTAAATCAATTAAGTCATTCTAGGTGTTTTCTCCTTTCTCAAATAAGAAGGATTAGAGAAGTCCTGCCAGCCAGGGTTCCTGTGTGAACAGATCTTATCTACTAATGAGCTGGGACTAAGAAGCATATAGGGAAAGCTCCAGAAGGCAAGAAACCCAAGTCCTACTCTCATAAATAAATATGGAGGAGAAACCTTGGGCAAGTCTCAGTTGCTTCTTCCTCCTCATCTTCATCATCTAATCCCATTTGTTGAGTGCAAAGAGCAACATCTTCCTTGCCTGACAGAAGGGGGCTGGGCCAGGTGATCTCTGATCTGCCTTCCAACTCTGGAGTGGGCAGGGTACTACTGATATCTAGTGGGTAGGAGATGCTGCTAAACAGCCTACGATGCACAAGACAGCCCCCTCAACAAAGAATTATCTGGCCCAAAATGTAAACAGCGCTGAGGTTGAGAAGTCTAAATTAATCGAAACAGAATTTTCTGGAAAGATGGTGAGTGCAGGAGTCCCAACATCCCTCTACTCTGAAATGAGCTGAACTTTTATTAAAGGAATAAAAACCTGGAGGTGGAGGGAGGGACAAAATCTTGTACTTCAAATGAGAGAAGGACATCATTTATATACACAGAAGTTCAGGAGTTTATGCTAAATGGTCGATGGGTCCAGATTGAAGGAAAACACTAACTGCTAAATCATAATTCTCCTTCCCTAAGAGATGATGCAACCCCACCTCATGGAAGCAAAGAAGAACCTGCTGGAATACTCTACCATCCCTCATGTGAAAGGCTGAGAGCTGGAAGCGGGACAGGCTGAGGGGCCTGCCTCTCTCAGCGTCCATTTTGCCCCAGCTGTTGAGCAGAATTCCAATTAGCTAAGCCCAATAGCGAACACAATCACATCAAACCAAAAGCAAAAGTGGGGACAGGGGGAAGTTCTCTGGTTGAGGATCCTTCTCAATCCAGTGGGTCTCACTGTCTCCAGTCTCTCTTCATTGGGACCTTCTTCAACACGCCCACCAGTTGCCCCAGGACGGAGGTGAGACACAGCCAGCCCAGGCCCTTAGGTGAACTCTGGTTTCAGAAAACTGGCAACTGGCATAGCAACTTCCACAGCACAGAGAATGCACTTCACAGAGATGAATTTTCCTCACCGTGACTCTTCAGGATGCCAGGTCCCACCCAGCATCTCCCCAGTCCACTAGATCTCTACAAGTATCATGCGAGAGCACGCACCCCCGAGCTTAACATATGGGAGGATCAATCTAATTACAACCAAGTGGACAGGAGAGGACCTGAGGAGGCCTAGCCACGCTTTTTAGAGTCACTACCATGCAGGAATAGTTCTCTCCTTGTTCGAGGATGAGTAAACAGGAAACAAAACAAAAAAACCTTAGTGACCATGAACATATTCTGCAGCATAAAAGAAAAAGGTAGACATAGAACAAAAGAGGTAAAGGAAAGCAATTTCGAAGATTTACTATGAAAAAAAAAACTTGGCAGTTGCTTTCTCTGTTAATAAAACTAATACAAAATCTTGATTTTAAGAAATAAAGGGTGAAAGGATTAGACATAATAATAAAAAGAAGACCACAGAGTTAAAGAAAGGCTGTGATAAAAATGCTATCGCAGAATTTAAATCAATCTTTGAAAAGACAGGATTGAGCACGCAGAAAATTAAATCATATATAGAGGATAGACATAAGAATTTCACCCAGAAGCAGAGGAAAATGACAGAGGAAAAGTACTGAAAGGGGAAATTATTTGTATGGATGACAAAAGCACCCCAATGCATAGGTGATCAGTGTTCTTTCAGAAGACATCAGAACAAGTGAATCAGAAGTAATATAAAAAGAATGTCAAAGAAGAACATTTCCAGGAGTTGAATAAGGATTACCCCCATCAAAAGAGTAGGGTGGTAAATGACATTCAAGCCTAGGACGTAAAAATGCCATGTATTTTCTGCCTTGTTCCATTGGGACTCTCTCTCTTGGAACCCAGCCACCATGCTGTGAGACAGGCAAGCAGCCACATGGAGAGGCCACGTGGAGGTGTTCCGGCCAGCAGCTCCAGCTGATGTCCCAGCCACAGGCAGTGTCAAATGCCAGACATGTGAGTGAGGCTTCAGATGATTCCAGCCCCCAGCCAGCAAGTCACCTCCAGCCTTCAAATGCCCCCAAATAACACTGTGTGCAACAGGAGGAGCTGTCTCGGCAAGCCCAGCACAAAACGCAAGCTCACAAGCAAACTAAACGATGGTTGTTGTTTTAAGCCCCACCGTTGGGGGTTTTATCACACAGCAATAGATCATTTAAACCAACCAGGAACCATGAACGTCCCAGGCGAAAGGAGGTAAAACAGATGATTAGAAGTGGCCCTGCACGGTGACTTGGTGTGGCTGCCTTAGAGCTGAGATAGGAGCAACGTGGGGGGAGCAGAGGGTTCACCCGGCGATTCAGATTCATGTCCTTCCCCACAGTGTCGTGGAGGAGGCTGCGCTGAGCTGTTCTGGACCCTGAGAACATGACATCTCCAGAGCATCTTTCCAAAAGGCCCCCGTGGTTATCGAAGAGCCTCCCTGGCAATAGCCTAGGGGTTGAAATATCTTTTGGACAAGTTTTCTACGCACATACGCACACAACACTGCCAAGTTATTTATGTGACTGACAAAGACATCTTTCAATATTTACAGCTCAACTTGGAAAGTTCTTTTCCAACGAATCCAGGAGCCACTTAGATGGGATAAACAAGGAGGGTTGTCTTATGATATTTTTAAACCAGCTTTGAACGTGGCAAACTAAACTCCCCAAGGCATTGGGGGAGAAAAAGGACAATGCCTACCTAGCGCCTGGGGAACTGAATTCTCTTGGCGACTGATGCCCCATTCCTTATGGTTCCCAAAGTCCTCCTTCACTGTCGCCTGTGGGACTGTGACTCCCCACCTGCCTTGGGCCATCTCCACCAGTAGCACCTGAGGCAGCTTTCCAGGAGTTGGTAAGAAACAGTTCTGGGCAGCTCCACCTCTGGTCCCAGAGGGGCTGACTCATCCCTGAGTACTCCCTCTGGGGGAGCCAAACCAGCTGTTTAAGACACACAATACAGCCATGTGACTGGGGGATGGGGGCTGGGAAAAAGGAAAGCACTGCACCTTTAAAAACAAAAGCAAAGGGCTTAATATGCAGTGTCCAAGTATACTAAATTTATTCCTGCCCACTGAGAGGCTGAGCTAGGCCCACTGAAAACAGAGGTGTCCCCTTTACCTCAGACAATGAACTTCAATGGAATTAAAACTGAGGTGGAGAGAAACAAGGATTGGCCCAGTGTGACCCAGCAAACGAAGCAGGCAGGTGTGGAGGAGACCCTCACAGGATCACTCACTGGGCCCTGCCTCCCTTTGGGGAAACCCCAGGGCCAGACTCGCTCCCTGTCACCATCACTCTCCGTCCTCCCTCAGCCTTCTAACCAGGACAGTCTTCCCCACCTTCCCCCAACTGACTGGCCATGAGGACAAGTGCAGAGGCCATTTTAATTTTAGAGTTAGAGTTTTCTAGACAATTCTCTGAGGAAACTGACAGAGGGCCTCAAAAATAACCAGCAGAGGGAAGTAACAGATGTCCAGAAATCTCACAGAGTTCCAGCGGGGGCCGTGTGGGAAGAGGCTGGTCAAGTCCTCGCTGAGGGCTCCCAGGGCTTCAAGCTCCAAGAAAAGGATCGTCCCCCAACTGTCTCCTCTTCTCTGTTGGTCACAGCTGGGCTTTGGGAATGCTTCCTCAGAAGCCTTCATCGTGGTCTTCATTATCGAATTACTTCTGCCAAAAAAGATATAAAAAGTTATATTTTTAGAGAATGTTCCCACAAGAAACCATTGTTTCCCTAATCTTTCCCCCCTTTACAGGCCAGGTTGGCAAGTTTGAAATCCCCAAGGACTTAAAGTCTGGACGAACCATAATTCACCAGGCTAGAGGATTTTCCTGGCCTTTCTTGATCTTATTTCCTTCCCTTCTAATCTTTTCATCTCTTTTCTGCCCCCTCTGAGCCTCTGGTCTATAACATTTATCTTCCCAAAGATATCAACATAGTTTTTCAAGCCTCTAGTCTATAGTAGCTTTCAGTCTCCCATGCCCTGGTGCTCCCCACCCAGATTCCTACCAGCCCCTCCCATCTCCTGCATAACAGACTTCACTTCCCACCACCAGGCATTCCTGAGCCCCTGCCCTCCAGTGATGCCATTACGTGGAGCCTCCACTTGTACCCATGTGTTCTTGGGAAGGTGTCAAGATGAGCTAAGGAGTCTGAATTAGCTAAGACCACCCACAGCCTGTAACACTGAGAGACATGTGGGAAATCATTCAAACATTAATATGGCCCTGACAGAGGCTTTGTGTCCAGTGAGTAAATTTGTCTGCCTCTGTAGAAAAAAGGAATGGTTATAGCTAACACTTAATAGTTCTTTCTATATGCCAGGCACTGTTCCGAGCATTTTATTTACATTAACTCATTTAATCTTGAAACTTACTCTATGAGGTTCTTGTTTTCCTCATTTTACAGAGGAAATCGGGGCCCAGAAAGGTCAAGCAACTTGCACGTAATTCCCCCAGCAGTAAAATGGGGGAACTGGCATTCAAATTTGGGCAGTCTGGCTCCTGAGTTTGGACTCTTGGTCATTATGCCATACTTCCCATAAGACCTAGGGGAGAAGGGTCTGGGGAAAACCCAAGATCACCCTTCATGGTAGAAAGGACAATAAATAGAATTAGAAATTGGCAGTGCACAGAAGAGCTGTGTGATGTTACTTAACTCTCTCCACTTCAGTTTCTTTATCTGTAAAATAAGAACTTTACTGACTGATAGGATAAATGTGAGGATTAAATAAGAACATACGGCTACAAGTGAAAGGTGTTTTAGGAATTGCACACCATTACTTAATAAGAGAGGCCAGAAATAACAGACGGTTCATCAAGATAGAAATTTACTTAGCTCACACATTTGAGAAAGAAAAAGCAGGGGCCCGGCCCAGTGGCACAGTGGTTAAGTTCACATGTTCCGCTTCTTGGCAATCTGGGGTTCACCGGTTCAGATCCCAGGTGCAGACATGGCACCGCTTGGCAAAAGCCATCTGTGGTAGGCGTCCCATGTATAAAGTAGAGGAAGATGGGCATGGATGTTAGCTCAGGGCCAGGCTTCCTCAGCAAAAAGAGGAGGATTGGCAGTAGTTGGCTCAGGGCTAATCTTCCTCAAAAAAAAAAAAAAAAAGCAAAATGTAGGCAGTCCTAGGCTGGTACTACAGCTCCACACTGTCATTAGGGACCCAGATACCTATCTTTCTCTACAATCCTTAGCACCACCCTTAAGGTTGCCTCATGATCCAAGATGGATGCTGCAACTCCAGCCATCATATCTACTTTCCAGGGGGAGCAGGGAGTTAAAGATTTTTAAAAGCCTGCATTAGTTCATTGTCTCCCTTTTAAGGCATTTCCTCAGAATTCCCACCCAATAGCCTCTTACATTTCATTGGTTAGAACTTAGTTACATGACCTATCTAGCAGGAAAGGAAGCTGGGAAATATGGCCGCATTAGTACGCACACTGCCACCTGAATGAAATCAGGGTTCTGGTACTAATAAAAAAGGGATACGGATATTGGTTAGGCAACCAGCAGTCTCCAGCCATAGAAGAACACTAAATTTTATTGAGCATCAATTCCCTGCCAGCCATCTTACATAAATTTTCTTATTTGATCCTCATAATAACCCAGGAAGACTTGAAGTTATCATTACATTTTTAGATAAGGAAATGGGATCAGAGAGAATACACAGCTCCTCACACGGGGAAACATTTAAACCAGATCTAACTTCACAAGTTGAACTCTATCCACACCATTCAGCTTCCAAGTTTCCTCCAATGAAAAATATGTTATGAAAGTTCAGCCACCATGTCCATCTTCAAGACTTCCATTGAATTAATATTTAAAATTATTTCTCAGTTTCATCCCTGGAGAACGTGAGGGATAACTCCAGTTGTCTTGTAAGAACTGCAGAAATCCCACCGCACATCATTTCTGTTGGGGGAGGGGGGGCATTCATTGAACACACACACATGTGCCCCAGTTACTGATGTGTCCACACTCGGAGTGCATTGCCTGGCCTCTCTCTCCACAGTCAGAATCAACAGGCAGAAAAGGTCACTTCTGCAAAAGCAGACTATCAACCTGATTAATAGCTAGGCCTCCAGTACCAGCCCCCTTCCCTGTGGCCACAGATTGTTCATATTAGAAAGAAAACATGATCTTTATGTTTCCCATCCTCTTGGTCAGTTCTGAAAGGAGCTATGGAAGAGGACAGAGAAGCCCCGCATCACAGGCCCGTGGCTACACTTGCACGCTGGGTCCATGCCGGAAGTCGGAGTGTTGAAAGAGTGAGGACATGCAAGGCGAGGAAGGAAACAGAGATGTCTGAACGGTTGGAAACAGGCTCTTCCACACTTTGTGCTCAGTCTCAGTAGAAGCTTCCAGGCAGTTCACTTCCCTGCCTCAGCAGAAAACAATCCTGACTTGCACAAACTGGGCATAAGTTGTTGCCATTACACTCTCTTTCTACAGAGTGACCCTCAGGACATGTCGATGTCTCACATCTGAAGGCAAGACTCTTGCTGCACAGTGCCCTCCGTGCTCCAGAGAAAGGCTGATCTGCAGGCATCCAGCACCTCGTGACTTCTACGGCCTTCTCGAGTGCCCCAGAACACTACCCCCCGGCCCCACAGCTGCATGGCCTTTGGAAGAAATCACGTCTTTTATTCCACTTCAGAGATACCATTCTACTTATTGGGATTCTTTCCTGAGAGCTGATTTTGAGAAGAGAGAACAGGGACAACACAAACAGGGAAAAAGGCAGCCTGCTGGCTTAAAGATAAACTTCTTCACCCTCCACATTTTTCTTTTGGATTAATCCAGCTGAAAGTTTTTCGTACACTTAACACAACTCCTCTGGAGCAAAGAGAGTTTTGATGGCTTAAGAAAGGCAAAAAAAGAGGGGGTGGCGGATTTTAAAAATACAGAAAGCATGAGGGGGGTAGTGAAGGAGGCAAAAGGGCCCTCAGAGAACGGGCATCTGACAGCTGGGGGAAAAGGAGTTCTGAGAAAAGAGAGGGAACTGAAAGGAAGCCTGAGGACTGCCCATCTTTCCTCTGCTCAGCATCCCCCAGAACCGGCACCAACTCACAGCAGAGAGGAAATTTTCAAAGGTTGAATTTGTACTAGGCCTACCTGGACTCCTAGCAGAAGGGCTGGAAGGCAAAACTGAACACAAGGACATATAGGAGGGAGAATTTCAGGCCAGTAATTTAGGGAAAGATTGGCCGGGATTTTTTCACCTGCCTTGGAGGCTTGCCAGTGAGGTTTGTGTGCTCTCCACACCACATGAGTGCTATCCCTGACAAGTGAAGGTGGGGTGGAAGGAGCCTCCCAACCATGTTTCCAAGATCCTTTATTCATTTCAGTGCTGCCCTTAGACCCAAGGAAGGGGAGTCCTGCCATGGGCACTCAACTGCAGCTGTGACCAGTTTCTATGGAGCAAGGATACTGCACAGCCAAGGGGAGCTCGTATCCCCCTTCTAGACCACTGTCTGGGTGCTGAGGATCCTGGAATTTCTTGCCCAAACATCCCCAAACCAGCTGGCTGGGCCTGTGTGGGCCTCCTCCCAGGTCTGTCCTACTGAGAAGGGACTGTACAACTGGTATGTGTCACCTAAGCCCAAGGGGCAGCTATTTGAAAAGAGGGAGTGGACAGAACTTGGAAGTGGGCACACCAGGCCCCTCCTAGTCCTGGTTGGAGTTGACAGTGGGAAGTGAAAAGGATGAGTGATGTCCAGAAACCCATTCTCCCATGCTATACCATTGCAGCAGGGGCTCTGAATGTTCTGAAAAAACAAAATCTTCCAGTTCATTATCAAAATATGCCTGTCAAGATAGATAGAACATATTTTATTTAACATCTTGTAGCTCGACTTATAACTTTCACTATTTAGACACACGATGTATGGGCTTCCATGTGTTCTCTTGCCCGGGGCCCCACAAGTTTGGGGGTGAGCCCACTGGGTTTCACTAAAACCTCTTCATTCAAGTAGGAGGAAAGCCCTAGACCCAAGGGCAGGGCATGATCTGGGAAGAGGACGGTTTCTCTAGGTTCTGTCACCAACTATCTGTGTGCCCTGGGGCCAGAAATACCCGTTCTCTGGGATTCAGAGTCCTCTTAAGGCTATTGAGCAAGAGTTCCGCTGAGTTCCAAGGAAACCTCGGGTGCAGGTGAAACGTCATTTCACCAGCAGGGAGATGGAGCAGACAAGGATTTTTCTGAAGTTAAGCTACCACAAGAATTAATGCAGAAAGAGTTCCAATATCCTGCTTCTGCATTGCTCATTTTCCATTGAGAGAACTATTTTTAACAGACTCCTGAATAATAAGAAGAAAACTCTCCGCAGACCTATAGCTATGGAAATTCTTGCACTCCAGGACCCACATGATCACATTTTTCTGTGATTAGTACAAGGTTTTTCAGATAGGTGTTTGTTTGCACTGCAGAAACAGTTCCAAAATCAATAAGAAATGTTATACCTTATCAACTCCCCAGAAGGGAAAAACAATGAAGAACTTTTTAAACCATGTCTGGGAGGCTGAGACTTACATACATTCATGTCTAATACAGAACAATCGCAGCCCTGGAGACAGCATTTATCAAACCTCACTTTAGAAACCATTTCTTCCAACCAAAGGAATCAGCCCAGAGAAACCACAATACAGGAAGATAAGACTAACAAATGATTTCTCTATCCTTATCACCTGCATTCAACCCAAATAAGAGAGGGCATCAGGAAGCTAAGACTCTGTTAAAATTTATAGGAGTCTATGGCTTCCTTGAGAGAACAAACTGGTTTCTGTTTGACTTATAATTCTTCCTTTTTTTTAAATTGGACAAAGAAGTGCATAGAGCAATATACGGCACAGAATTGGCAGTTCAAAACATAGAGATAAATCATATCAAATGAAAATAAAAAGAACTAGTCAAGGGCAACAACATGTAGGATGGCACAGCAGTTAGTGGAAAACAAAGAAAGACAGATTACTCATCGTGATAGAGGCAGTCTAAACCATGACCATGGCATTGGGAACAGAAGAGTGGATTGTGGGTGTGAGAGACATTAGGAAAGAAGAGTTTTTGTGTTTTTTTTAAAGATTTTATTTTTTCCTTTTTCTCCCCAAAGCCCCCTGGTGCATAGTTGTACATTCTTCGTTGTGGGTCCTTCTAGTTGTGGCATGTGGGACGCTGCCTCAGCGTGGTTTGATGAGCAGTGCCATGTCCGCGCCCAGGATTCGAACCAACGAAACACTGGGCCACCTGCAGTAGAGCGTGCAAACTTAACCACTCGGCCACGGGGCCAGCCCCAAGAAAGAAGAGTTTTGATGTTGTATTTGGGGGAAGAAAAAGGAGGAGCCCAAAATAATACAAAATATTGACCTTGGGTGAAAGGAGGGACGATGCCACCAACAGAAACGAAGAACAATCTGGGAAGGATCAGGAAGAGTCTAAGTCTAGAACTAAGTTTAAGATGGTGGCTGGACATCTAGGTAGAGGTGTGCTGTAGACATCTGGAGATTCAAGGTGGAAGCCAAGGAAAGAACATACGGTTTGAGCTGTGGATTTGAGAGTCATTCAAAAATTAAGATTAGAGATAAAACCACAAAAGCAACTGTATGCTAAGAGGAAAAAGTGAATAGCGCTTAGAGGACCATGGGTTCAATCTACTGTTATGAAATGGTAGAAGAAAACAGAGCCAGAGGAGATGAAGAAAGAAAATGGGGCCTGGAGAGTTAGGAGGAGAACCAGAGCAGGAGAGTTAAAGAAGAGAGTTTCAAAAAGAACACAGTCAAGTTTAAGTTAACGAGAAAGAAACATGAGAAAACATATGAGGATTCTCATATTGGAGGTGACCTTTGGAGAGAACAATTTAGATGGAAGGTCAGAGCTAATGCCGGGTTGACAGGTTGAGAATAAGAGCAGAAGAATTAGAAATTTTAAGTGTGCACTACACTTTTGAGAAGTTCGGCACCAAAGGGATGAGAGCCAAGAGGTCAGCAGCAGGGAACACATGAGCATAATTTTAAGAAGGGAAAAGCTGTCAAGTACCCAGCGTGCCAGAGGTGGCAGGTTACTGAGGCCCATTCTTGTTCCAGGAATGCCAGAAATGAACAGGTTACCCCACAGCCCCTGGGCACGTGCCAAATAACCCCCATGTTACTCCAGTCCTGCTTCCCTGCTATCGGAGCTGATTAGACTTGAGTGTCTGGAATGTGCCTGGATTTTCTCAGAGAAAAGAGGAATAGAAACACAAAACATTGTGATAAGCAACACAAGTATGAAACAAAAGTTGGCCAGAGTAATTTCGAAGGTAAAGGTTGATCTTTATGGGAAATGACTCAAACGTCCCCTTGGATCTATTGGAACAGGGCTTTCACAGAGTTGAGTACAATAGGCTATCAATATGAATTTGAGACACAGGAAATCTAGTTTTGGCCACAGAGCTGCCATTCCCTTTGGGTGACCCAGGACAAGCTCTTCAACCTCTGAGCTTCCATTTTCCTTATCTGAAAAAGAAAATATCTTCCTGACCTACTATACAGAGTGTTGGAAGATGAAGATACTTTATAAACTACAGAGGTGTCTACAAATGCATATTTTTATAATTCTTTTGTTGTACCATTGAGACAAAATTGTATTCTTATTGGTCTTAGAAACTTGAAACATAAGTTTTTAAGCCTTGTGTATCATGATAAAGTTGCACTGAAGTCTGCTGTCTCAAATACTCAGGAGAAAAAAATCATTTAAATAGAATTAAGTTGGTGGTCTGCTTTTCTCTCTACTCTTAAGACTAATGATGCAAACAGTTTTAGATGAAGTGTTTTTATAAGTACTTCTCTCAAAGTCTTACTTTCAGGGGTATCAGTAGAGAAGAAAGTAAAAGTAAAATAAATCAGGATTCTTCCCACTGATCAGGGGACTTTAAAATTTTTGAAGTTTTGTTTTGAACTGTTTGATAAAAGGATTTTTCATCTCATATTTTATTAGGTAGAGAATTGACTAGCAAGAGATTAATTCAATTAAGCTGTTGTATTTTATGAGCTCATTTGAATTTCCTGACTGAATTATAGCTTCTTAATTCAGTTTTTTCCCTTTAAATTTTGGTGCTATAAAATACATTTCCATAGAAAAAAATTGGTCTTTTTATGGGGGCATTTGGTGGCCAAAAATAGAAAAATCTGTCTTTTTTCTTTAAGTTCAAAGAATTGGCAGTTTTTAGTCCTACAAAAAAAGAGAAAGATGAAGAAATTAGACAGAGTTCAGGTATGATTAAGTAACTAGATGTGAAGATTGAAAGAATTGATTCAAAAAATTTAAATTGGAGAATTGTTAAGATTGAAAACAAATAATTTTCTTCAAATATAAGAAGGGCCTTAATTAAAACAGGATACCAGTGATATTTTGGTTCCATTAAGGACCAAATATAAATCCCAGGGCTTTGCCAGTGTCAAGAACATAGTAGGTTTTCAATGAACATATGTCAAAGGAGAACATCTTTAAAATAGACCCAAATTACACCGCAAGGAGCTGAAGTTATACATGAAGAATTCTGAGTGGAATGACAGCCACCACACGGTGGAATGAATTACCCAGACAGACTATGGCAGCCAAGCACCTCACTGGGAGCTTAAACATATGGCTGGCTTCTTAACTCTTTCTCATGGTTTGCTTGCAGTTCTGCTAAAGACAACACATTTCTAGACAAACTACCAAGTCCATTCTTTACTGGGATTTCATAAAACATCCCAAATCAAAGATGAAGTAGATTATGGAGAGTGAAAAACTTAGCCACAAAGGATATTTTTCTTCCCATAAATAACGCTTTGATTTATAAACTTACCTCTTTCACTGAGTTGGAATGCTTTAGACAAATAGCAAATACAGTGCCTTCAAAATTCAAAATGTAAGAACATCAATATACTTAGGTTAAGGCCTCATGTGCCTCGCTGGACAGAGAAAAGTCATACATTACCTGTATTTGACCTTCTTTGTAATACCCCCCAGCTAGCTCCCAGATGCATTTATTGAGTGTCTACCATGTGTTAATTGCTTTTATATTATCCTGAAAATAGCCCTGCAGAATTCAGAAATGTAGGTAATTAACTCCAGAACATGTAGGTATTAATTGGCAGAATCTGGATTCTATCCAAACATGTCTGATTCAAGGTTTATTTTAAGCACCTCTCTGTTGGTGTGGTTATTTCTATATGACAGGCAACTTTACTGTCACCACCTTCTGCTCCTTCCACGTGAAAGGGGAAGAATGTACTTCCAGTGAGTTCCTGGGTCCATGGGCCATGGTGTCCGCCCCTCTGTGAGTTCAACTGTGGTCTCAGTGACCGATAATGGCAAAGGCCTATACACTATGGGCATGAAGAATTATGGAGACCTCCTCCCTCCAGCTAAGTGTGGTTCCCAACAACAATATAGACCAAAAAAGAGACCGTCACTTCCTAACCTCGTCATTTTTCTCCCCAGAGAGCTTGCCTACTTCCAGGCCCCATGGAGAACCAACATTTCCATTGAGTCCATTAACAGAACGGCCTTGCAACTGTGTTTGCTGAATCTGCTTATATTTATTACCCAATATTCCAACTTTGTCCATATGCGCAGGGGCTTTGGCAATAAGAGGTTTTTACAAGTCTAATAAATAATTATAAGCAATATTTACTGCAGTCCATTCCTATTACATAAGGTCCCATTAAAATCAAGAGGAAAAAATGCTGATTCTTTTCCCAGAGCACTTCATCATATGCTATAAAGTATGTCCTTATTAGGCAAAATAGGCAAATGGATTTGGGCTTCTTTAAGACCCTCTCCCTCAACTCAAATACATCGACTTTCTGATGTAGAAACTCTTTGAAGATTTCGTTACTACTTGTTAGTTATGAGTGCCTATCCTGTTACAGATTTGAGCCAAGGCTAATGATGCTGGAATACCAGAGGGAAATCCTTTTTAGTGGAGTACATCATCTTTCCAATTGCTATTGAAAACTCACATTTGAACATTCACCTTTGGGATTTTTCTGCCTGATTTCACAAAGTGAAACTCCACATTTGTCTCTAGATCAGCTTCTGTCTCCAAAGGAATTTCCATTCAATTCAAAACGTACTTCTCATGCTCCTCCTTTTCATAATGAGAGAAATCGATTAAGAAAATTTGAAAAACAAATTATTGTCTAGTAATGTCTTGTATGGCGTTTCCTGGTTTACAGAGCATTTTCACAACCAGTACTTTATTTAATTTTGTATTATCCTTGCAAAAACTCAATGAGGTAAATATTATTATAGTGATTTTCCAGATAAGGAGATTGAGGCTCAAAGAATTCTAGTTCTGTGCCCAAGATTACACACCTCTGTAAAGAGTCCAATCCAGTTATCGACAAGAAGTGCCAGTTGTCCCCTTGTCTCTCTCTTTCTTCATTTAGTAACAGAACCCTCAACTTTTCGCTGGGCACACAGCAACCCAGGAAAAAAGATGACATTTCCTAAACTCCCTTATAGTTAGGCAAAACCATATCATTGAGTTTTGTCCAATGATATTTAAGAAAAAAAGGCATATGCAGCTTCAAGGAAGAGCCTGTGAGAGGGACCATGTAGTTTTTCACACCTTTCTTCTTCCTACCAGCTAAAATGTGGACATGATGGCAGTAACAGGAACAGCCATTTTAGACCATGAGGTAACGTTGGCCATGGAGATCCTGCATGGCAGAGATACACAATAGAAGGAGTCTGGGTACCTGCAGACTTTGTGGTGCAAAGTAGCCATACCACCCTGGACAGCCTTCACCCTGACGTTAATATAAGAAATAAATACAGCAAGGTGAAAGAGCAAACTTCTGCCTTGTTTAAGCTACTGTTACTGTGATTTTGCTAGTACTCACAATTGAACCTAACTTTAACTGAGAACTAAGTATTAACTGATAAGCAGTTTTACTCCTTCTCTACAATATGATGGAGATAAACAACTGGAGAGAGAAAGGATCTGATGAGACCGGATGGCTTCTTTGCAAATGGCCAGTTGAGATGGAAAAACCAGGTGACTTCCGTCACAGCCATTTGACCAATTAATTTGTGTTGAAACACGTTTTGCTACCTTAGTCCTCTTGTGTGGAGAAGAAATTATATTAACATCCTCCCTCTAAACTGAACTATCCAACCCCTTAAATGTCAACCTTCACTAAGTAGCAATCAGCAGAAAGGGAAATCATGGAGGTGAAAGTTAATCCTCTGATGTGATGTTTTGAAAGCTGTGTTGTCTCCCAAACACCAAAAGCCTAATGCTAATACCAAATCATGCATTAAAGATCACATCTGAGACCCAAGACACTGACAGCATGGTCCTTCCATGCTTTGAAGCAGCCCTGTGAGGGGCTCCCCTTGTCTTCTACCCTGAGTCTGGGCCAGGGGTCTGCCAGCCAAATCCCAGCAGGATCTCTTGGAAATCAGGTGAGCAAAAACAGGCCCAAGCTGGAGAATGTCCCCCAAAAACCAAATTCTAAGGCACAGCACACCTGGGACCAGGCCATGGCAGCCTCTGTACCAAGGAGGTGGGAGAAATTTGGCAAAGAACTGAGAACTCCAGATGGGAAACATGGGAGGGAGGAGGTACTCCCCACACTTGGCAAACCGTCTAAATCATGAGATGTAGCAGCTGTATAACCAGCCACAGACTCTGCCCACAAACCAAAGCTTCTGAAGGTGCGTGCTTGGCTGGAGCCATAGCCCTTATCACTATGCACGGTCCCTCATTGCTTAGATGGGGAGCAGAGAGCTTGGAGAGGATAAGAGACTTGCCTGCAGTCACGCAGGTTGCTAGAGATAGGGCTGAGTTGGACACCAGACATCAGCACCGCCACCTCCACCCCCTCCTCCCCCACTCCACAGCCTCAGTGTGCTACAGCTTTTGAGGAGATGGCCAAAGCTCACTCCTCAGTCTGCATCCCACACAACTCCAATCTGAATAAGGCGAGCGGGATACACATTCCTCTACAGGTGCGCCTGGCAGGTCTCTCTGCATCCAGCCTCTCCTGTCCGGGACTTCAGTCATCATCTCGCTCAGGAAGCCATTCTGATTCCTCAGGGCAGGCTAAATGCCCCTTCTCTGTGTTCCCAAAATTTGTGCCTGCCACAGTCTTAAATTTTACCATGTTATCTTAAGATAATCTGTTTGCTCAGATGTCTTCCCCATTAAAATTTAAACTCTATGAGGGCAAAGACTCTTATTTATTCATCCCTGACCAAAACAATCTGTACTGTTGAAGCATTTCATTTATATCATTTAATTGAATCCTCACAACCACCCTCATTGGGCCAGTTCTACAGATGAGATGACACGGAGAGGCTACGGAACTTCACTAAATTTCACAGGAAAACTACACAGGGGCAGAGATGGGGGTGAAACCCTGGGCGTTTACACTCCCAAGAGCACTTAATCACTCTGTTATACTGTTCCATCTTCATCAGCTTAAGAGTTTCATCCCCATTTTTCAATGGATGGGAAAGAGTTGCTTTGTCATGTCATTTCCACACCTAGAATGCAAGGCTCCCTGCCCACCCCCAAGCGATGTTTTACTGTGCTCAAGGATGTCTAAAGCCTTGTATCTGGGGATTTTCTTTTCCAGAAGTCTTCTCTGCCCACATGCAGCAGACCAGAATGCCAGGGAATTAACACCTTCTGGAGGAGACTTCAAGCAATGACCACAGGGAGTTGCTCTACAAATGCCCCAGCTCCCTGGCCCCTCAGATGGGATCATTCTGTGGTGTATGTTTGCACCACTTTCCAGAGTTCCCAGAGGATTAAATTCCAGTTGACCCCCATTGTAGCTGACATGACAGCACACCCTATATTATTGTTTCTCTTCTCTGTATCATCCCTCAATTCCCCAATGGTGCTCTCCGGACTTCCCAAATATACTGTTTGCATTTTTGTCTCAAAGTCTACTTCTGGGAGAGCCCATCTGCCGTGTTGTACAGCCCCAGAAGACCCAATTCCCCCTGCGGTGTGTGAATGGCACCCTCTGGAATTGTGCCACGCATAACCCATGCAACCGTGGGTGGTTACCAATCAGAGGAAAGAGTCTCTCAGCTGACCCTCCTCTCTTAATTAGTATCCTCCAAGTGGATTAGCAAACATTTGTCATGTGCACAAAAACAGTGTGAGGGAGTTGCTTCATTTCCCTCTTGAACTTAGCAATAAGGACAAGCACATGACAAGTCCATTTCCCAACAATGTCTGTCTTCTGATCAGAATATGATTGTCATCTGCCTTCAGTGGTTGCTATGGTAATCACCCAACCAATGCTATGTGAACAAAAGAAAGGAAGAAAGCAAAACCCTGTAGGCACGTAGAATAGTAAAAGAAGTTGTCATAGGAAAAAGTTACGGAATCACTGGAAGTGGGACCATCAACCCAAAATAGAAATTCAACAGAAAGCAAATAGGTAAGAAGCAGCCTGTACACTGAACTTATATTTCTACAAAGATTCTCTCTACTCTCAGAGCTTTGAACAGCAATTATCTGGATATGAAAATACTCAAAGTGTTGCATAACAGAATGGAAAAGATAGAGAAATTCATTTCAAAATAGTGGAAACTGTGTACATAAAACCATAATCTCTTTTTAATTCATACCTTTATTTTTCAAATCTCGCCATTATCAAAATATTTATTCAGAGAGAAAATAATTTTCTTGGCATGTTTCGCTTTGCGTCTCTGTTACCTTATCTAGAAAGGGAAGCGGACACCCACTTTGCAGGCTTTTGTGAGGAATAACTAATACAAATGTAGCCTGGCAACCAACCCTCGCAGGGAGTTGAATCATGGTCTGACCATCTGATGGGCCGGTTTCAGCCCTTTGGTTTCAGAGAACTCACGTTTCCCTGCTTGATCACACCACCCATGTAAGGTCAGTAGATAATGATTGATCAGCAAGATGTGTGGGCCCAGCCAGAGCGATGGTGAAATGTGCTACGCAGCCGTATAGCTTCACACGAACAA
Source organism: Equus asinus (assembly GCF_041296235.1). Taxonomy (NCBI): domain Eukaryota; kingdom Metazoa; phylum Chordata; class Mammalia; order Perissodactyla; family Equidae; genus Equus; species Equus asinus. The sequence continues at coordinate 66,289,593 of NC_091799.1, forward strand.
GAGCCTTTCTAGATCACAGACCACAGGCTATTCCACAGTTACAGCAACCCCGCTTAACCTAGCAAGGGGGACACCAGTACTGAAGGTGAACATGCTGCCTTTTGGGTTATATTAGTCTGGCTTAAACAAACTATGCAACATTCACGTGTATTTATTTTCTATATATTTTCAGGTTAGACATACTTGGCACCTTTCATCCGCAGAAATTGAACTTGACATATCATACATTTATACATTGGTTCATTTATATAAAGCAAACAAAAATTAGGAGACTCTTTCCATAAATTACAAAACCCTAAGGTCCCATGTCATTCAGTCTCATCATAGCCTTGCATTCAGATAAAACTAGTCCCATCATCATTCATTTATTCAATAGGTATTTGTTGGGTGCCTCCTCTGTGATAATCCCTATTCCAGGTGACAGGGGTACAGCAGCAAATAAACAAAATTCCTTTCCCTTATAAAGTTCACATTCTAGTGGGAGGAAAGAGTAGAAAAATAACTATTATATATTGTATGTCATGGGCAGTGAGTGCTACAATAAAGCTGGAAAGGAAATAGGAAGTGCTGGGTTGGGGATGAGGTTGCAATTTAAATAGGTCAGGAAAGTCCTCACTGATAACATGACAATCAAAAATACTTGAAAATACAATTTATATCTTAGCCTCTAAAAGAATATCAAACAGGGATCGAAATGAAAAAGCACAACTGATTTTATTAATGTTCTGTTTCTTCATTTCTCTGTTTCTGTCTCTCTCTCCCTCTCTCTCTCATACACTTCAGCATCTTTTAAGAGTTCTTCTCAACTTCTGTAATCTTTCTTTACCAATCCAGCCCAAGAGTGAGCTCTGACCTCCCTCCTTCTTGTTGTCCAGCTCAGTTGACAATTCCAGTTATCTTAAAAAACCCTCAACTCAATTTAATTAAATTCAGTAATTATTTATTGAGCATCTACTGTGTGCCAGGAATACGTAGGTTCTGGGAATACAAGAATGAACAACTGCTCTCAAGTACAGAGGAGACAGACAATAAAATGCAGAATTGTAAGGGTGATACTAGAGTATATATAACAGGTTCCTAACCCAAATGGGGCAGGGGGAGAGGAGGGTGTCAGATAAGGCTTCCTGGAAGAAGTTATATCCAAGCTGATGTGTTAAGTTAACTAAGCTACCCCGTGACAAGGAGGGGAAGATGAAAGTCCCAGATAGAAGGGAAAGGCACGGAGGGGTAATCTCTCCTACAGAGATAAACCCCCACATCACATTCATTTATCACAGCTGCACTAGGCAAGTCAACTCCAAAACCTCCCCACAGGACTCATCTAATAGGAGTTCACTAATCACTTTCCTTTGGAGCCTTGTTTAGCATCTGTGGGTGAAGGGTTAACAACACTATTTTTCTTTCTACATGAGTATTTGACCTTCAGCTAACTTTCTCCCTCTGTTCCCTGGTTAACCAGATAAAAATGGTGTCAACTCTGTTGCCAGGACACATGGCTGATGATAAAAATGACTCCTGACTGGCAAATTGCATCTGGACTGGGTGGAACTATAAATGAACCGTAAACATGTGATGGGAGCTGTTCTAAGACATATTGGTTCCTGTGGGACATGAGGCCTCTAAATCAGGGCTGTTTCCATACCTGCTGGATGGGAGTTTAATTCCTTCCATGTGAGGGGCCAGAGAGTCGCTCCTGGACAGCCCTCTGGACAGGGGCAAAGACTGCTCAAGAACTTCTACCACGGCAGAGGAGCACCCGACGCCGACCTGCTGGCACTCTGTGGCTCCCGTCCTACAGCATTCGGAGTAGACTGGGGCCAAGGGTGGCCTGTGGTCATCACGCGAATCTAAAATTTAATAGAGTCTAAGAAGAAGGTGCCCTGGAGGGCCCTGCAGTATCCATGCACAACTCTTCATCTAACTCTTAAAACACTATTTCTTATAGAGGCCAGTGTCTTGGAAAGCTGATGAAATAACCATATAATTTTTCTTCTATTTGTCTCTTCATCACAGCATCCATGCTAGAAATCTCACTAGTCATTATTAATTACGGATCACTTTTTACCTTGTACTAAGGCGCTTCCTCTCTGAAATCTGCCCTCCCACTGTCAGCCCCCCACCCACTCACCAGATATCACCCAGTCGCTCTGATTTTTACAGCACTTTCCCTCTGGTCCTTGCTCAATTCAACCAGAGCTGGCTTTCTTCCTAGCCAGTTTTCCAGGGTCATTTTCTCACACCTTGTTTCTAACTCTCCTTCTGCTCTCTCCTCAAAATCTAGGCTCCTTAACCACGTTCCTACCAATTTGCATCTCCTCTTACTCATATTCATTCTAATTTATCTCCATCCTCCCCGGTGCCCCGGGAGAATGCTTTCCTGGACTGCCAAGAATATGTTTCCTTAAGCAAAATTCTCTTCTTTACTGAAGGCTTTTCATCATTGTGCAAATCTTTCTGGCTGTGTCTACCGGATTCCCTCAAAAAGTGTAAATATTAGGAAAATAAACCTATAAATAAACAAGTTACAAAGCTGTCAAATGACCAGTTTTGTCATGGGTTGGTTTTTAATAAGCACCTTTTGTTACTTGCTATTATCTTAAAATAGTTCTTCACAAGCACCCACTAATCTACAGAAAAAGAAAAGCTAAAACCAAGGGCTTTCAAAGGTAAAGCCACAGTGGTATTGGACACAATTTAGTCCTTTCCACTGTGGTCCAGAAAAGAGAGCTTATGTGGCTTTCACAGGTCCCCTGAAGATGCAAGACTGTGATTCCAAGATCTCGAAAAATCGAGAGAGAGAGCTGTACACACCTTACAGAATTCACTGAGAAATCTGGGCTGGAAAGAGAATTTTAATTCCCTAAGAAGAATGGGACTAGGCAGCTGGGAACCAGTAGTTTTCTTTCTAAGAAAATAATTGTTCTGCGTTTTGAGTAAGACAAAAAAACCCATAGGTGAAACTCTTTAGGTACAATTAAGAATCAAGTAAAATTTAAAATGTATATCAGATAGTCCATATATTTTTATAAATATATTTATATTTATTGATTTTTCTAAATCATATTAATCAACAAGTTTAGGAGTTTTAGCTAATGAAGATAAGTTTTTAAATTCTACACAAAATAAAAGTCTAGAATGCCTTTTTATGTAGGACCGCATTCCCACGTGCCCGTAAGTTGGATCTTGGCAATCATGACTTCCCACCACCCCTTGCTGGTGCTACAGATAATTCCAAGTGCAGCTACTGAAAGGACAAGTTTAACCACTGAAGCGCCGCGGCTGCCGGGAGTTCTGCTGCTTTGGAGCAGTATCTACTGTTGTTTTGTTTTGTTTGTTGTGTTTGACAACATTTTGACAAAGTTGAAAAAGCCGAAAAGTGGAAGAGCGAGGAAGACTAACAAAGCAGAGTAGAGACAGACTGTTCCAACAAAGGAAAGATTCTCTAGTTCCAAGTTCTTTCCATGTGTATATAAACTTGAAGTTTTCACTAGTATTTGTGCTTTCATCTTCTTGACTTGAATTAAAATATATCATGCTCAGAATCTGTTTACTTGGCCAGAGACAAGACTTTATGAATCACCAAACAGCAATAAAATATTGCTGAGTTTGATGAGATCCAAACACACTTTCATCATCACTGAACTTAGCAACAGTCTAGACGATGTAACTTCTTATCATCAGAAACCAATCGAAGAAACTCCTGGAAAGAATGAATATTTCATATGGCTTCAGTCCCACCTCAGCTCTCAACACCCTCACTCTCTCCTCTCCAATCATTAGTTTTATTTCAGTTCCTTAAATGCTCCAAGATTTCTCCCAAGTCCAGGTCTTTGAATATGCTGTTGTTTCTGCCTCGAATGTTCTGTTACTCCTCACTTGACTCACTCTTACATCAGATCTCACATCAGTATCACTTTTTTCAGGGAGACCCTCCAAGGTCCCTCTCACAGACTAGGTTAGGAGCCCCCATATCCCTGTGCAGCCCCCCACAGAGCACTGCTATATTAGGGATTCATCATTTCACGTGTGTAGTCCCTTCAAACCCTGATTCCTTGAGGAGGGGCCGTCTCTATTGTATCCAACTACCATATCCCAGGAACACAGTACAATTCCTGGCACACAGTGACACTCAGTAAACATTTACTCAATAAATAGACAAATCGATGAAACAGATGTACAACTAAGGCATAATCTGATTTAATGCCAAATTAATATATGGCAATGCTCCATGAGCTGAGAGAATCAAGAGTCAGCTAGTGACAATGAGCACAAAAGCAGCCAAATCTTCACAGGTCCAAACGTGAGGAAACTCTTAAATCCTTGACATCAAAAACTAAATGTCAATTCAGAAATTTATGCCATTAAAGCAACCAAGAGATGAAGGTTTATTTAGAAAAAAAAAAAGGCAAGAAATGATCAGCCTTGACTCAATCGAAGGAAAGCCCAAGAAGCTGTGTGTGAAGCATTTTGGTCTGTTCTTGGTTCATTTCCAAAACGCCCTGTAGGAGGCTTGGCATGTTGAAATGGAGATGATAGATTGAAAACAGAAAATGTGCATAAGTCCTAAATCAAAAATAAAGGCAACTGAGTCAAGCCTTTGAAAAGCAGTTTTCAGATGGACGTACAGAGGATATGGGCGTCAAAAGTGACCCTGAAACAGGGATGCGATAAAGTCAGAAATAATCACTGCAGCTGATGTTATGGAGCAGTCGCCAGATGCCCTGCAACATGAGAAGCATTCTGCAAGCAGTACCTCACTGAGTCCTTGGAACCATCCTATAAGGCGGGCACCGTTATACTCTGATTTTATAAATGAGGTAACCAAGGTTTTAAATGGTTAAGTAACTTTCCCAAGTTACTTAATATAGTTAACTAAAGTATAATTAGCGTGAAACCTGTATTCAAACTCAAATTTTTGGAACCCAAATTCTTCAAATCACTATCCTACAAATTACCCAAATCCAAAAACCCTGTACTCCATTTCAGCTAAATCCACATCAACATCCACCCCTCAGGTGACATTTCCAAGCTCCCTGCACCGCTCTCCCAAGCGTTTCAGTGAAACTATCAGAAGACTCATGCTGCAATCTTTCTCTCTAGGGTAGCCACAGAGAGTCCCATAAAGAAACACAGAGAAGGGCTCCACTAAAGAGGAGAGCCAGGCTCTGCGTGGTGCAGCCTCCTATCAAGGCTCAGAATGATATGATAGTGAAGCTCTATTTATATATATGTGTATATATATATATATGTTTTAATTCTGCATGTTGTCACTGTGCACGTGTGTGCTTCTGTGTGTGTATGTGTTCATATATGTGAGTCTGAATGCTCAGGATACTGTCTAGAAAAATTTACACTAAATCATCTAGCCCATGTTCTGCTTGAAAGAAGAATTGTCTCCTTGCAGCTATGACAGGAAGCTCTCTGCTCACCCATCACAGAGGCTGGCACAGCCTCCTGATACTGTCCCAGTGGATACTGTCTTGCTTATTTCTGTTGGAGCTCACCACATTTCAACCTTTTTTTCCTTCAATGTATTCATACTTCGTTGATAATAGCCACTAAGACCATATTCAATTTGACTGCAATAAAAGAGTATTTCTTAACAGCTCCCAGAATGCTTTAGGGCACTACGGTCCCTTTGACCACCAAACTTAATTCACACTAGGCCCAGGGACGCTCTGCCTTCAAATGGGTGGTGCATACCAATGACAGCAATGGTGCTATATAGTCCATGAAGTTTCATGTCAATTCACTTGTAAGTGAAACTTGGAAATAATCTTTAACTCATCTGCCCCCTTATTTCCCAAATCACCAGGTTCTGTTCTCTCCTATGTCATTGTTTTTCAAATACACAATTAACATACGAGTATGCTCATTATAAAAGAGCAGGACCACAAAGGAGTGCATCAAGTAAAAAGTGAGAGACTTACCCTTGGCTTTTCCTCTAATTGCGAAGTTAATCACTGAAAATCGTTTATGTGCATCCTTTCAAATATTTTCCAACGTGTTTATACCCTAAGCACACAATATTGTTCTGTGACTTGCTTCTTCATGCCTTCATTCCCAACATACCTCAGACCTCTTCATGGCAGCATATTCAGGTCTGCCTAATTCCTTTTAATGGCTCCATGGTATTCCATGGTGTGACTATATCCTAATTAATTTAGGATACTACTAAATTAATACAACACTAAAAGTAATAAAAAAATAATACAACGCTACTGCATTGATGGACATTTAGAGCATTTCTTTTTTAAACTACTATAAAGAATACTGCAATGAACATCCTAGCATATGTATCTTTATGCCCATTAAGTATTTCTATAGAATAGCGAGAATTAAAATTCCTGTTTATTGTCAATTTTGATAAATATTACCAAATTCCCATCAAGAAATGTGCCATTATTGCTTAATTCCCCAGCTTTATGGTATTTTTTTGTATCTGGTAGGCCAAGATAGTCACCACATCCCTCACAGATCACTCTTAGTTTTCAAAATTACCTTAGTGCAGTTCTCACTCAGGCCAACTTCACAATTGGGTTTTCAAGTTCCATTCACTTTTTTGTGAGACAAGAAAAGAATGAAGAAATGAAGAGTTTGGCTCCTCAGTTCCTGCCAGTCCCGTGTCCCACCCTGTGGGAGAAGCAGCTGAGGCCCCAGAAAAACAGGCCTCCGTGCCCTGCAGAGCTGCCATCTGGAAGGCGCCCCTCGTCCTTGCCCACTGTCAGGCTGGTGGGGGGAGTCTGGCAAAGGTCTCTCTGGATCGCACCTGGCCTGTCATTTTTCTACTTCAGGCAGCAGTGGCCTCGAGGGTCTCGGGTTGCCAGACAATCAGGAAGACTCTGGCGGCTCATCTGGGAGAGGGCATGGGGCCGGGGAGGTCTGGACCCAGCAGCCACGCTGCACAGGGAAGGAAAGAGGCTGTGGAGCCAGACAGCCGGGGCTGTGACCTGGCCTGCCCTCTGTGTCTGTGTGAGCCCAGGGGAGTCACGTGACCACTCTGAGCCGCAAGCTCGGCATTGGGAGGTAACACAGAGGTAACTACCCCATGCTGTGAGGACTATAGATGGTACTTGTGAAGTGCCTCATACGGTGCCTGAAACAGGTGAGTGTACAGTAGGTTAAAAAAGAGAGAGAACGGAGTTGTTTTCCTTCATTTTCTATCAACCCCCTTGTGGTTTCGCCTCTCTTTCCACTCCTCAATCCTACTCCACCATGAGAGCAAAGTTTGACCTGCTATCAGTCACTACTTGGTAGGAACGTGCTGGAGGTAAGGGGCCAGCAGATTTGTCCCAGGAATTGCTGGAGACTAGGGAAGCCGAGTTCTCATCCACCTCTCCTAGCCCAAACCCCTGACTGTCTGAAATTGTTCTCCTTTGAGACTGTTTTTTTCCTCTTCCTCCACCATTCTTAATTCACTCACCAAATATTTAGAGGGCCTTTGCTCTGTGCCATGTACCGCACTAAGCAAGGGAGGAGACAGCAGAGGCCCCTCAGGCAGCTCAGGCAGCCTCTCCTCTGTTCTTTTGCACAAGCACTTTCCTGTGGCCATGCTCCAGGATGGATCTGCAACACGTTTCCCTCGCTCTCTGTCACCACCCGCCACCATCTCCCTCCACCTCCCCTGCACACCCACACTGCTTGAAGTAAAACTGTACAATGGCTGTGCAAGCACGCATCCAGGACATAGCCCTAGGAATCTTGTTCTTTAAATCATGTCAGCATCAAGGATGTAGTACTGAGAAACCGAGCTCTCTGAAATCATATGAGGAGCTGCAAGGCCAAAATAAACCGTCCTTAACCTAAGGCAGATCATATGCTGAGCGTGTTAAAGCAACACTGCTTTGGTCTAGGAGTCAATCAGCATCCCTGTCACCACCTTTTTTAGAGTTAATCAGAATCGCCTGTGCTTCCACAGTAACATATATAAGCTCTGCTCAAGCACCACTTGGGGAGACTGTGTTCCTAATGCCTGGCAAGCTTAAGAAATTAAGGTTTGTTTTTCAGAATTGGAGTCTGTTATCTCATCAATAATACTTTATTCCAGTGTTTCCACAGCCTGGAATTCCTCAAGCACTGGGGCTAGTCCTTCAGGGTTGGTTGGCCAAGAACATATAATAACTAGATGTGCCACTGAGTTTTTCAGGTGAGGTAAGGTGGACCCAGAAAAAGGAATATAGAGAGGTTAGTGAAGAGTCTCGACTCTCCAGATGTAATTCTGTTTACAGACACGCTATAACTACATGACACAATTCTCTTTCCAGTAAACGCTACCAACAACATGCTGTCAAGCCCCCACCTCCTGCTGGATAGGAGACTCCTGAAAGGATACCCCAGACTGATTCATAATTTTTCAGTCACATACAATCAAGAAAACAGATTTATTTCAGTTCTTGAAGACTCCATTCAGTTCATTTTAAAATTTCAGTCTTGTCTTTGAGACAAAGCTATGAGAGCTGAGACCGGAGGGGAGAGGAGGAATGTGTGTTTCCATCCCTCAACCGGACCCGAGGTCATGGCTTCATGCTCTTTCCTACCTCTACAGTCAAGAAAAACCTGATATCTGAAAAGCTGAATTCAAGATCTTTGTCCTTTACCACACATAAGTGCTGCTGGAGCATGTGCATGTTGTTGATGGCAGGGGGAAAGAACAGAGAAACACTTTAGATGCATTTCATTTTGTACGTATCAACTTTAATGTGCACATGGTTTCAGGAAAAACTCATGATTAACTGTTTGTAGATGCTGGAGAACTAACATTTCTGGATAGAGGTGATGCCATGGACAATCATTTACGATGGCCCTGTACCACTGATGGGTATTTCCCAAATGCCTGTTAGCCATACCCCTGACTCATCAGATCAATGCTGCCACATAGTCTATTGGATTCAAGAGCGCAACTGTGTCCATGCATGCCATTCAATTACATCATTGTCTGCCTGTGACATTAAAAACATAAAGCAAACAATGAGTCCAATGCCAGATATAATTTAAATAAGATTGGGGGCCGGCCAGGTGGCGTAGCAGTTAAGTTCACAGGTTCCGCTTCTTGGTGGCCCAGGGTTCAAAGATTCGAATCCCAGGTGCAGACATGACACCACTTGGCAAAAGCCATGCTGTGGTAGGCATCTCATGTATAAAATAAAGGAAGATGGGCATGGATGTCAGCTCAGGGCCAGTCTTCCTCAGCAAAAAGAGGAGGATTGGCAGAAGTTAGTTCAGGGCTAATCTTCCTCAAAATAAAATACAACAAAACAAAATAAATAAATAAATAAGATTGAATTTGTTTAGTAGGACTGGATGTGATGAAAATAACATGGCATTTGTAACTGGGGAATCTGCAAGCAGGCTACTCAGACTGTTCATTCGAAGTAAAGAAACAACAATAATAACAGCTATTAGTACCAATCAAAACGAAACTAACAGGTTCAGAAGAGTTTACCCATGAGAAACACTTTTAAAATAAAGAAAGAACAGCTAATAAAATGTGACCTGTGCTTAACAAATAATCCAAAAAGCCTTGCTCAAGAGACATTTAATCATGGAATCTTTTTTATTCCTATGGCATTATTCAAATCTGAGCTAAAAGTACACCTTGAATGATTCACTGACAACTACAAAGAACATGACTCTGGATTTACACAGAGATGAGTAAGACACGTGGAATATGAGCAGATACAGAAACACACATGCACACAGCAGGATGTTGGGAAGGGGGCCTGGGGAGGCTGGAAGACAAGCAAGGCAGTCAGCACCAGACTGACTTATTCTGAAGAACTACGGAGGAAGGGGGAGCTGCGAAGTGAAAGCCCCTCGTCAGGGGGCTGCATACGGCCCTGGTCTTGGTTCCCTTCGCCAGAAAGTTGGGTCAGTGTAGAGCTGCCTAAAAATATCAGGCTGCTGAACGCTTTCTGGCTCTAAGGCTTCTGTTGCCATAGGAACAGTCACCTTCTATTTTCTGAAAGGTGGTTAATAATTAGATTTGGGAGAAAGCAAATTCTATTTCAAACTTGAATTCAGCTCACTCTTGTCTCTGACACTGCCATCCTGGGTGTTATTACTGAAAATTCAGAATATCTTGGGGACTAATATCCAGGAAAAAATACTAGGTCTATAGATTCCAAGAATCTAAACGGACCCCATGGTGTAGGTCTATGAAGTATGACTATAAAATCGTGATGCACATGTTTGAGTATGAGTGTGCATTTCAGCAAACAAACCAGAACTCGCATATAGAAATCCACGCCCTGTCCTGTATAGTAAAAAGGGGGTATATGCTTAGTCCAACAATGCTATCAGTGTTTGAACTTTTCTAGAACTCCTCTCTTGATAATATCTTCAGAACCGGTTTAAAAGCCCCACTGGGAAATCTATATCCTAACTTTATAGACATAGCTCATACAGTAAATACATAATTTTATGTCAATGTCAAAGGCCACTGGGATTGCAGAGTGATAAAGAATGAACTATTCTTGTTTAAACTACTAGCAGAAGCAACAAACCGTCCTCTAAAAATTATGTCTATCTCATAGTGCCCCATGCCAGAGCAAACTGTGGCCCCAAACCATTGCCTGGACTCTGTGCCCTTAGGCTGCAGGCACTGCAGTGGCGGGGGGGGCGGGGGGGGGGGGGACGGGAATTTACACCTACACACATCCATCAGGATGGCTATTATCAAAACAAAAACCAGAATAAAAGTGTTGGCAAAAATGTGGAGAAACTGGAACCCTCACACATTGCTGGCAGAAATGTAAGCTGGTGCAGCTCCTATGGAAGACAGTATGGTGGTTCTTCAATAAATTAAACATATAATTACTATATGATCCAGCAATTCCACTTCTAGGCATATATACAAAAATTTGAAAGCAGGGGCTTAAACAGATATTTGTACACCAAAGTTCACAGAGGCATTATTCATAACAGCTAAAACATGGAAATAATTCAAGCATCCATTGATGGATAAATGAATAGACAACATGTGGTATGTACATGCAATGGAGTACTACTCAGCCTTAAGAAGGGACAGAATTCTGAGGCGTGAATGAACCTTGAAGACATTATGCTAAGTGAAATAAGCCAGACACAAAAGGACAAACATTGTATGATACCACTTATATGAGGCGCCTGGAATAGTCAGATTTCTAGAGATAGGAGTAAATGGTGGCTGCTGGAGACCTGGGAAGGGAGGGAATGAGGAGTTATTGTTTAATGAGTACAGAGCTTCAGACTGGGAAGATGAACAAGTTCTAGAGATAAATAGTGGTGATGGTTGCACAACAATGTAAATGTAGTAAATACCACTGAATTGTACACATAAAAATGGGTAAAATGGTAAATTTTGTTATGTACCCTTTATGTCAATAAAAAAAAGTTACATGTATAAAAGCAAAGTCAGGGGCACCCTATGTGTCTTCAAACCTGCCTGTTCTTAGTTGATTTCTCAGCCACACAGCTTGGTACACACCGAAGTTCTCCAGGGCCAGTCAAACATTTGAAGTTAAGTTAGTTTTCTTTTCACTCTTGACCAGATCCTGGTTTGAATTAAGAGAAAAGTAACTTCAGTAAAAAGACTCAGCCCTAAATAGGGTCGCCAGATGTGGCAAATAAAAACACAGGCTAGCCAGTTAAATTTAAATTTCAGATAAACATCAAAACATTTTTTAGCATAAGTATGTCCTAAATGTTGCATGAGACATACTTAATGCCAAAAATTTTTTGTTGTCCACCTGAAGGTCAAATTTAACTGAGCATCTTGTATTTTATCTGGCAACCCTAGTCCTAAATGAAATTGCTTCTAGTCAACGATATCGTCTTTTGCTTCTAAAGGCTGGTTCAATTTAAAGGACACTACTGCCCAAGTCTGCACACCCAGGCATGAACCAAGCTGTTACCATCGCTCTAGTGCAGAGAGCAGAAAATGAAGCACAGCTCCAGCCACAGTCATCTTCCCCCATTATGCAATAGTTAATATATCTCCAAAATCTGATACTTCAGCCCCTGTCCTCAGCCTGGGGGTTAAGTACTACTCCATTCCACCCATTAGCTTAGCTCTCCATGGAGTCTGGAGCTTAGAGAAGCCTGGTGGATTGTGTCAGTCCACTCTAATTGGTCATTAGATTTAGAAATATCATGTTGGAAAGCTCTTTACCGCATCATTTCTAGCTCTCCTTATCTGAATATGTCTGTGATGATTTTCAGTGACAGGAAGGCCATTTTAAAACTATCCCTGCCACGTTTTCTGTAAATACATCCTCTGGGTTATTAAACATGTTGTATAATTCTCAAGTAAACTTCATAAGAAAGACAATCTATTCTCCATTTTATACCTAAAGAAACAGAACGGGCACTGACTTTCTCAGTCAATCATCCACTTGACACCTATCACTTTCATCTCTCTGCTTGCCTTTCCATCCCCCAAATATGCTTCTTTTCTTAAAGTCTGGCACTGTGATCAGGCAGGTGTGTGTTCTCATCTTAACCGCACTTGCTTGTTCCCTTCGGCCTGACCATTCTTATCTTTGCAGCCATAAGAAGGAAATATTCAAAAGCCTAAGAATAAAACTAACAAGGAATTGGTTACAAGGGTTGTTTGTCCTTCGCTGTGTCACTCCTGGGTCTGCTACTAAAGGAGGTCAAGTCTAAAGGAATACATATAACCCTTTCCACAGGGCCTACTGTGGTCTCAGTTCCCAGAAACACGCAACTCAATTCAACAGATACTGATAGGGTTCCCATTAATACGAAGGCACCACTAACTGATGCCAAGGAGCCAAATCATTAAGACATTGTAATTGCCCACAGGGCACTTAGAAGCTTGTAGAACCTGAAAGGGAACAAATTACTTTATAACTAGTTCCTTAAGACATCTTAATTCAGTGAGGCACTAACATGAAATGGCTTTATTTTTCTCCAATTCCTGCTTTCAACCATACTTCCCACTTTCCCTTCCCTTAGAAAGATTTTGGATACATTTCATATTTTTTGGTCACTTGAAACTATTAAAAGTTCAATTCTGTTGAAAACTCCAATCCCACACCTGATTCAAAACCTTCTCCTCCATGCCTTGGGGCTCAGCAGACTTGGTGAGGAAGACGGTGTGATCTGTTCCTTTGTTCCCCCTCTCACCCAGCTCCCCGGAAGGAGAAGTGGGGAAGTCATCTTAATCTTGGGCCCATCCTTTCCCCACTCCCACCTTTTCCTTTGGGGCTAGTGCCTTTAGAGTTAGGGGACGGGAGCTATAGGGAGGAAAGATCTCCTTACCCGATGGCTCAGTGGTGGAGACAAGTGCCCACATTTTGCTCCAGTTTAGTGGAATTCACAAAAATGGTGTGTGCATTTCTCTTAGGCATTGTTCAGCTTCACCCCAGCCCTTTCTCACAACAGTGCGAATGGAGTATCACCTCACCTGGTCCAGTGGACATCCGGGCAACCCTACATTCTGACTCTCTAAACTCAGTGCTTCATGTGGAGTTATAGGCATCACCCACATACCCTCTTGGACCCTCTGAAGGGCTCTGAGCAGTGAAGGGCATCCCCCACCCTTTCTCTCCTTTCCCCCAAGAAACTACGCTCCAGTTCCTCACTCCAGCTATATAGACTCCTTCCACAGAACTATCAGATTCAGAAATCTCCAGATGAGAAGCAACATTAGTCTCATATTCAAGAACACTCCTTCCCTTCTTTTGGGGACATATGTCATGCTGTCCCCAAAACCCCCTCAGCACTCTCTCCTCTGTGCCAGTGGCAGCTGCAAGTCATCCCTTAACAAGCATCCATTCAGGGAGGAGGATACCAATCTCCCTCTCTTACGGACACACTTGGTCTATGAGTGATTCCCTTGGATCTGTGAGGGTGGTTGGAGCATTCCCAGCTCAGCCACTGTCACAGGGAGGGGAGAGAAAAAGGCTCTCTCACCATAAACACTCTGCCGTGCCTCCAACTCTCTCAAAGACTGCCCTCCTCTTCCAGTGTTCTCTCTGTGTAGACTCGGGGGTGGGGGTGTGTTGAGTGAAGGGCATGGCAATAGGACTTTGTTTTCAGCTATAGGTTCTTATTGCCAATTCCAGAGCATCAGGAAAATTCTCACTCAACATCCCCACTGCTACTCCTAATCTCCTCAGTGACACTCACCCACTGGTATACTCCAACCTCCCTTGACTATACTTGCCTTAAGTCCACTGACTTCATTCACTCGATAATTTTATATTGAGCATCTACTGGGTGTGAGCTACTGTGAAACAGTGATGCACAAGCAGACGTAAGATGTAGTCCCTCTCCTTGTGGAATTTATAGTTCAAGAGAGCCAACTGATACTTATATTATACTGTGGAAGTAAGCTGCATCTTGCAGTAATTAACGTGAATTCTGAAGTCAATTTATTAGATTGACAAATCTTTTAGGAAAAAAGATACGTAAGGGAAATTGAAAGGAAATGCAAAAACAGAAGATAATGATCTAGGATTGACAATGAAAAGCAAACAAATAAAAGTTCAATAAAATTTGGGTTCCATTGAGAATTGTAAAAGCTATACCAGAATTAATATAAGATCAAACATTTCATTCATCACCTAGTGGAATGTACAGAACAATTCAAAACAAAAGATGAACTCAAAATAATTTGTATTTGTTATTTAAAGACATTTTTTATATCGAGATATTAATAGATATTACATTTTAGAAATTTAAAATACTTAAGGGGCAATACCATAACTAGTCTGTGAAAAATCCAACTAAAGAGCTAAAAAAAAAAAACCAGACTTATCTCATCCCTCCCATACCTGAGCTGGTCCTTTCTCTATGTACCTGGAGGAACAGGTAATATCACCTTGATACCCAGGAAGGAGGCTCGAGCAGTGATGTGTTTGATTAGTGGCTTTGGAACAGTCAGAACTGAAGAGCCTGTGAGCCAGGTAGGCATTTCACTGTTGCCCAGTTCTCTTCCCTGACCACTACCCCGTTCTTCTTTATTAGTTTATGTAGATGGTCTGTTATTTCTCCCCCGTCCTCGTTTATTGTCCTCTCCTTAGTCACCCAAAGCCATCAAATGTCCACATGACTATAATAAAATAGATTGCCAAGAAGAAAAACAAAACAAGAGAGAGAGAGCCAACTGACTCAAAACAAAAATATGAATAAATGAAATAACTACAAATGTGTGAAATCCAATGCAGGAAACAAACAAGTACCTGAAACAGAAATATCGAGTTGGAAGTGAGAAAGGTAGACTAGACAAGACAGTGGGGCACTTGTTCAGTCGAGAGAGTGCATACAGGGTTGCCTTTTCCAGAGGTTCCATGAGGTGTAACATGGCAACAGATTGAAAGCAGAAGCAGATAGCAGAACCCATCTGTCTTTTATTAAGCCAGACACGAAAGAGATTTGCAAAATATGAAAAGGATACCATTTTTCTCACTAATTTTGCTTTGTAAAATAGTTATTTTTCATAAAATGTATTTTATGTTAACACAATGAGTTTATATTATTTTAAAGTAATTAATTATTTTAAATTTCTCTGAGTTCTAACTTCTAATACCATAAATTATCAATAGATAAACTAATACAGTAAATATCAACAGATAAAACCCATATAAACAAAACTCTTTGGGGTCTGTTATGGACTGAATGTTCAAGTTCCCCTGAAATTCCTATGCTGAAGCCCTAACCCCTGATGCGATAGTATTGGGAGGCAGGGCCTTTGGGAGGTAATTAGGTTTAAATGAGGTCATACAAGTGGACCTCTATGACAGGATACTGTCCTTACAAGAAAAGGAAGAGACACCAGAGCTGGTGCTCTCTCTCCCATGTGAGGACACAGAGAGAAGGCAGCTGTCTACAAGCCGGGAAGCCGGCTCTCACCAGGAACACAATGGGCCAGCACCTTGATCTTGAACTTCCAGCCTCCAGAACTGTGAGCAATCAATATCTATAGTTTAAGCCGCCCAGGCTGTGCTATTTTGTTATAGCAGCCCTAGCAGACTAAGACAGGGTCCTTAATAATTCTTAAGAGGCAAAGGGTCCTGACACTAAAAGATTTGAGAAATACTGGGCTTTTTTCAGAGTTTACACTATGCACCTGGCTGTAGCTCTTGACAATCTGTCCTTCCTGAAACACTCTCCTTTGGAATCCAGGACAATCTGGAGAAGGCCTTTCGTGACCACCCTTTTAAGTCTTCTACCAATTTCGAGTCACCCACCTAGTCCTTTGAAAGCAGGTATTCTGTAGAGATCTAGCCTTGCTCTTCCCTGCTTTGTCCTATGTTCTGTTGCAAGGCTTCAACTCTTAGCTCTCTGTGTATCCTCTTACCCTGCCCTAGACTGAGATTTTTCCAAATTCCCACTGGACATCTGGATAGTATGTATCTCTCCAACTCAACATGCTTCAAACCTAACACATAGTCGTCCTCCCAGGCTCTTGCTTCTGAACTCCTTAGATCAACAGTGTCACTATATTCCTAACAGTGGAGACTGACAGCCTCTCTCCTCACTCCTATACACAAGCAGTTACAATACCCACCCAAACTTCCCACAGTGTCTCCCTATCTACTGGTGCTCTTTCCCACTAACCCCAGTTTGGCTCTTTCCCTTGCATCTCACTCACGTGCCACAGTACCTTGGTACCTGTTCCCCTGAACTCCAGTCTCTCGCCTCTCAAAGCCAGGCTTCAGGCCTCCACCAGACTCATCCTACAACCACTAGTCAAATCACATTACCCTCTACACAAAAATCCATATTTCCCCACTGCCTGGAAGAAAACAAAAAAGTCCTTGAAATGATATTCAAGGCTCTACATTCTAGCCCCACCTTCATTTCTAGGTCTTTTTCAGACTTCATTGCCCCAAACATCCTATAATTAGGCCACACAAAACCTTGCAATTTCACCAAAACTGCTCATGTAGCTCTTTGCTCAAGGTGTTCTCTCCTTTTCAACTGCCCCTCTCTCTTGGAAAGAGCACAGCTGCTTGAAGCAATGCATCCAAATTCAAGTGCACTCGTGTCATACTGGTCAAATTGCATCTACCTCAGTTTCCCCACCTTTACCTAGGGACAGTAATTGTGTGTACCTCTTAGAGCTTTTGTGAGGTCTATCAGATGATACATTTAAAAGAGCTTAGCACAATACCTAACACGTTCAAATTTTAGTTTTTGTCATTGTTACTGCTGTTAATTTACCTACACTCATCAAAAACTACTCGTTCTTCAAGGCCCAGATAAAATGGCACTCCCCCATGGAAACTTCCTCAACTGCCTTAACCAAAACCATCGTTAACTCCTCCCTCCACCTCATGTCAATAAGTATGTCACTCAAGTTAGCACATTTCCTCTGCTTTGCATTCTAATTAGTTCCTTTAATGTACATCCTCCAAAACCCTCCCCCTTGCCACACACACACACACACACACACACACACACACACAGGGTGCTAAACTCCTTTTAATTTAGGGCATTTGGGGCTCCAGCTAAAAGTTCCAATTTAGTGCCTTGTGATCAAGTGAAACAGCTCATTTTTCAGACCTAAGCCCCCACTGACAACAGTGCTCTCAATGGCACTTGAGACCACAGAAAAGCTTTTCATGTTCTATTTTTACTCCTGTTGCTATAGTATATGGCTAATTCTCATTCATTCCCCTCCTCTTTGAATTTCCCCCAAATTACACTAAACTCTTAACAATTTTTTTACATTTTTTAAATGTTTACTTTCTAATTCTCTGGAAGGCATAGGTTTCTCAAACTTTTCCTTAAAATCTGTAAGACCCATTCAATGGTGACAAAAAAAGGATTTGAGAAGAACTGAAATAATATCAATAAATATAAGATAAGCAAGTACAAATTATGCATTTGGGTCTGTGAGAGCCCCAAGTTCATAAGGTGTATCTCAATCAAGAAATATAAATTTTCCAAAGAAATACATGGTCTAGAGGTAAAATATTTTAGATGTCAGAAATTGCATATTTTGTTCATTTTTCATGAGGGTAAAATGGACTGCCAAACCCATAAAATTGGGCTGGACTTTGCTCAAAAGATATTTTCACATTCCAATTAGAGAACAGATTGAGACTAATGAAAATTTTGCCCAAGAAAGGACTCTCTAGTTTCTTATCCAGACACTGCACTTCATACTCTCATTTTTGCCCAAGTCGATCCTAAGGAAGGTGAGCACAAACTGAACCTCATAATTTTGCCCACGTGCTTTTCTTCCTCCTCAAGCATTTTCAAATTCAAAATAAGCTTAATTTAGAGGAAGTTGGAAATCATTCTGTATACACATTTGGGGGAGGTGCATACAAATATTTACTGGACACGAAAATTCAATATCCTCATACAAACCATCTGACCTCAGGAAATCGAACACATACACAATAATTAACAACAGATGAAAATATTCCATCTCAGGGGTCCACGTTTTGAACTTCCGTATGCCCTTCAGGGTAAGTGCTCATTAGGGCAAAGTGGGACTTTTGAGAAGCATGTTTTCATTGCTACATTCTGTTTCTATAGCCCCCCTCAAACAGAGGAAAACATTATTCTCTGAAATGAAGTGTGGTTAAAAATAGAAAACAAACTAATAGCCAATCTTTAGAGTTTCCTAAGCTGAACTTTGATCCTGTCCAAAAAGAGGTTATTGTGAAATGTTTCTACTTAGCTAAACCAATGAATAGCTAAAGGAAACGCAATAACAGAAGTGCCACAGCAGTGGAAGTTACGAAGTTCTCCACACTGCCAGGAAGAGAAGATAGAGTGTGAACTTCAGCTTTATATAGTGGTCTTTCTCAAATCCCGTATTTCAAATCATCTAGGTGATCCAGTCCATTCATGATTCACAAAATTACAAAATTGCAGAATCCAACCACCTCATTTTACAAATGAAGAATAGTAGTAACTTGTCCAAGGTAAAAATTCTAATTATTTGAAATGTTGGGAAAGAACCCAGATCACCTGATCTTCCATCCCAGTGTTCTTGTTATTCCAAAACCAGGTGTGCCACAGCCCTCCTGGCAGAATCGCCATGCTACGGGGTTGCAGGACCCTGAAGAAAGAGATAAGAAGAGAACCTGAGTACCGAGAGCAAGTCACCCACACCCCTCCACTGGGCAGGCACTGAAATCAGCAGGAAGGAGCCCACATCCCTTCCTCTCCTACCTTCAGCTGGTGCCCTTACCCTGAACACTCATGAGGGATGTCTGGGGTATGAATGACCAGAGTCCACCATTAGGAAGCAGAGTGGATGTGAGCAGGCACTAAAATCACTGTAACCTCATAAGTGGTAAGAACACTAGGCACATCTCTTGTTCTAACATTGGTCTTTGACTTCTCTTCCTGACACAGTGCTTCTGAAACCCTTGTAATTTCCTGGGTGATAGGAGTGTCTTTTGTTCTAATGAGGTGACTCTAGGTGGGCTTCTGGATGGTTCCTGAACGGGAGCTGGTCACCAGAAAGACCAAGCCATGATTAGAAGCTTGGAAATTTTAGTCCCACTCCCCATTCTTTTGAGAAGGGAGAAGGACTGAACGTGAAGTTAATGATTGATCATGCTTATGTGAGGAAGCCTCCATAACATCCCAAAAGTATAGGATTTAGGGAGCTTCCAGGTTGGCAAATACATCCACCCCGGGAGGGTGATGCACCCCAACTCCACAGAGACAGAATCTCCTGTGCTTCGGACCCTCCCACACCTCACACCATGTATCTCTTCATCTGGCTATTCATCTGCTTCCTTTATCATTTCCTTTGACAAACTGGTAAATGTAAGTAAGTGTTTCCCTGAGTTCTCTGAGCCACTCTAGCAAATTAATTGAACCCGAGAAGGGGGTCATGGGAACCTCCAATCTATAGCTGGTTGATCAGAAGCACCGGTGACAACCTGGGCTTGCAACTGGCATGTGAAGTGTGTTTGGGGGCGGTAGAGAGGAAAGGGGACAATCTTGTAGGGCTGAGCCCTTAACCTGTGGAATCTGACGCTGTCTCCAGGACGACAGTGTCAGAGTAGAGTTGAACTGCAGAACACTCAGCTGGTGTTGCAGAGAATTGCCTGCTGTGGAGAAACACCTCCATGCATTGCTGACCAGAAGTAAAGTGTTCTGCATGAATAGTAAAGGAGACTGACAGGTGAAAAGAAAGACATAGTAGGGAAGTACTAGGTCTTTCTCTACACAGAAAGGAAATAAACTGAGGTTTTTTCCTTTTCAGGCCCCTCTCCTCGGCTTCTCCCTGAGCCTTCAACATGGTCCTCCCTCTGTACATCTCTGTGTCCTAATCTCTTCTTCTGATAAGAATACTAGTCCTATTGGATTATGGCCCACGCTAATAATCTCATTTTAACTTAGTTTCCTCTTTTAAGACCCTATCTCCAAATACAGCCATTCTGAGGTACCGGGGTTAGGACTGCAACATACAAATTTAGGGGCACACAGTAGCCCATAACAGATCCTGAACGTATCCAGGAAGCAATCTCCAAAATCCAATGGTCTGTCTTCTTCGCTACAACCCCCAAAATCCAATGGCCTGTCTCCTTTGCTACATCTCTTGCCTCTACTAAATGTACCAGATACAGATTCGTGCTGGTGCTGGCCCTGCCTGCCTGCCTACCCTTCCTTTAAAACCAAGAAATCACCCGATTGGCCAAGCTGCTCCTCCTGCCCAACTCCAGGAAAAGCATGCTCATTCAATCTCTCCCTCCCTCCCTCCCTCCCTCTCTCTCTCTCTCTCTCTCTCTCTCACAGGAGTAATTTCTCCACTCTCTTGCAGATCTACTATAGATCAAAGTCTCCAGTTCTATAAACATAAGAGAATTTCCAGATCTCTGAAAGAACCACAAGCACTTCTAAAGAACCCTGTAGAGATCCACCAGGGAAGAAGCGCCATCCAAGCCATTGTGGTAGGCAGAGTTCTAAAGATGGCCCCCAAGATTTCCATACCCCGATTATTCAATCAAACACTCATCTAGATACCACTGTGAACGGGATTTGCAGATGGAATTAAGGTTACCAAGGAGGCAACTTTAAAATAGGGAGATTATCCTGGGTAATCTAGGTGGGCCCAATATAACCACATAAATCCTTAAAAGCAGAAGAGGAAGGCAGAAGAGCTTCTCAGAGATGCTGTAGGAGAGATGAGACAGAAGAGGAAGTTAGAAGGATTCAAAGTGTGAGATGGACGCAACCTGCCACGACTGGCTTTGAAGATAGAGAAAGGGGCCCATGAGCCAAGGAATCCAGGTGGCCTCTTGAAGCTGAGAAGGACCCCTGGCAAAGATCCAGCAAGAAAATGGGGAATTAGTCCTACAAATGTATGAAACTGAATTCTGACTTGCAGAATTATGAGAAAATAAATTGTGTTGTCTTAAACCACTAAGATTGTGGTAATTTATTACAGCAGAAATAAAAACTAATACACCCATCTTGATATTAAATGTAATTTCCCCACATTAGTTCCTTTTATGAATGAATTTTTTCTCAAGTTACCTAAATCTCACATCATTCTGAGTAGTAGATATTACTACTTACCACTAATTGAACATACATATTCAACTAAAATTCATGCAGAGTCTACAAATGAGTCCTTAGAATCAGTGGCTTACATCCCAAACATGACAGCATACTCATATATATATACATACATTCTCTGCCGTGGATTCTCTGCCCTGGATTCTCCACATGACTGTTGGGGACTGACTGTACCCACTGGAGGTCATAGATTCCTCCAGGAACCTCTGCCCTGCCGAGAGATACTGAAGCTGATCCGAGAAGGAACTGTTCTGACCTGCCACGTTGCTGTTTGCAATGTTCGCTCTTGTGACCTCACATAGTACTTGGAAAAGAGAATGGCATGAATTCTTTTTAAGCACCACTTTGAAATAAAGTGAGAGTTTAGAAAAAATCGCACCATCCAATGGATAAAAATAGCAATAGGAAAAGGAACAACCCAAGCTCTAGCCAAGAATCTCCTGAGAGAACAATTGAAGAACACAACCCCGTTTTGGCACAAGAGTCCCAGGAGAGAAATTGTTCCAACCCACCTCCAGGGCACCAGCACCCCAGTGAGCTCTTCCCAGCGCAGAATCCATTACTGTAACTATAAGGAGCTGGGATTTCTTCGAGCAAAACAAAAAGGCCTTAAAATCTGTAACAAACTCCCATGATTCTAACCACCACCTCTCCCAAATGTTATCTCCGAGTTCCGGATCCTTATCACTGGTCGCCGGCTAGACATTCCTTCTAAGTCCTCCATGGGCACCTCAGACATCACTAGAACACGATTGAATCCATCATCTCCCTCTCCAAAGTGCACCGCCTCTCACCGCTCTCGTTTCTTTGGAACTACCATTTGGACACACGCCTTATGCACGGCACAGTGCTCCACACTTTACATACAACATCCATTTAAACTCACAAATCTCATAGGAATGTAGAAAGTGCACTTTGGAGAGGCTAAGATGCTTCTTAAGATTAGAACCACTCGGCTGATTCTCATGCTTTGCTCAGGATCATCCTTGTCTTCACTGTAGAGATGCTGCTGGCTTTCCGCAGGGGCGCTGAACTCGGACGCTCCCGTCCTGGGCGGCTGGCGGCCATCTTGCCTGTCATGCGCAGTGAGAGCGACGGAGCCGAAATATGGGAGAAAAGGAAAGGATGGCGGGTAGAGTGAGGGAGGCGGGGAGCACAACCTGTCAACGTCGCTTGAGTGTTTAGATCAGGTTCCTGTAGCCGCTTCTCTTCGGTATTTTCTAGTTATGTGACGAGCAAATTCCTTTTTGGGCTTAGCCCCAGTTGAGTTAGGTTCTGTCACAACAAAATGTCTTGACGAATATATCTTCCTACTCAAGAATCACTGCCATTTTTTATTTTCTCCTTTTTATTTTGGTTTTGCTGCAACAGTGATTAATGAAATAATGCAACCACATTGTGGTTTTAGTTAATAATTCAAATACATCCAACATAAATCAGTTCGGCAGCATTTCTGTAAGTTTCACAGGTTTCTTCGGTTGGTTGTTCGTTTTCTGTTTGTTTTGTGTGTTAAGCTGCTCAAACTTTGGCTACCAAAATATATTAATTTATCCAATAGAAAAAATAATATAGTCCATTAAAAAGGAAAAACAACTAAAAACTCCCCATTGGAATTTACTCCAATCTGTGATATACTCTAAATGTTTTTGTGTTAGTATTTTCCCCTCAATAATTTTCATTCTGTAATATAATCATATTTAAATTCTAAAACTGGATCAATAGATATTTTAACAAAATTCGAATATTTTAAATTTGCTATTTTTGAAGTTATTTTATTTTTAAAAAGGGGTGAGTTTTCTCAAAAGAAAGAGAAAGGAAAGAAAGAATACTCCCCCAAAGAGACAGGTAATTATATGGTACTTAGATATGAACTTGACATATAGGACTAGAGGGGCTCGTATCTAAGGTACTGTCAAGTGAAAATCAGGATTCGTTTTTGGAAAAAATTAAAATACATTTTTATAAGTGAGGTATAGTTTTCTAGTTTATGAAAAAATAAAGTTTCGTTCAGTTAGAAATATTCCTCCCAAGTGAAAATCTTGAGTGAAGCCTGTCTCAAGGTCAGTTTGGCATACCTACACAAAGGTCACATGCATGCACAAAAATACCCCCTCTAGCATTCTAGTCTTCAGATATGAGAACATTTACTGCAGGACTGCCCAGAAGAGGAAACCTGGCCACACCAAAATGTCCATCAAAAAGATTAAAGACATTTATATATGTAACAAAATATCATGCAGCTAACAAAAGGGAAGCACTAACCTGCAAAGATACCTGCTGTATATTAAATTAACAAGAGCATATTACAGAGCCATATATAGAGCGTATTGGAATATAAAATATATGAACATTGCAAAGCAACTGTAACAGCCTTTGAACTCTGGCCTCCTCCTGGCCCCCCTGCACAGCACAGCCAGCATGGTCTTTACAAAGCACGCATCTCATCAGGCTCATCTTCTCTCCCCGCACCTCCCCCTACACCCACCTCATGTGAAACTCCCCAAGTCTCTTCTCACTGTTCTTTGGGTATAGACCAAAATCCAACCCATGGTCTGAATCCTGCTCACCATTGACCTCCCTGCTCCTGGATTGCACCACGACCCTCCCTCACCACGTGTCCATTGTGTATGCTTTCCTTCTGCCTGTCTACACCTCCAACCCCCTCCTCTACCTCTTTCCTTAGAAATAGAAAAATTTCTCCACATCTCTGTTGGATATTTTCTATTTCCTCTCTAGATTTACTCTCCACCCTTTCCCCACTCTGCTCTCAGCCCCAAGAAGTTGACCTGTTTGGGCCTGTCTCCCTTGCCCGCTGGCTTCCCTGTAGGTTCAGCCAACAGGAGGCCCCAGCAGGAGGTAGGAGGGAGGGAGGTAAGTGAGGCTGCAGCATTTATTTCCTCAGCTCCTTTGTGCCAGGGTCACTTCACAGTAGATGGTCCTTCAACCAAAGGTCCCAGCTCCTCTCCATGGGGCTCTCCCCTTGTGGGTTCTAAATCTGCTCCCTCACCGTTACAGCCCTAGGGGGATGATGGTCCCAGTGTTACTATCCTTGAGATGCTGCACTATCCCCTACAGCTTTCCTAGACCCACCCACGCCTTTGTAAATAGCGCTTGTGTTAAACTCTCCTCAAATATGATGATTTACATGTGCTGAGACCCTGAGTGATGCAGCATCCTTCACCTCAGCTTAAATGTCACTTCTTCAGAGAAACGGACCCACAGACCAGGTCACCCTGTCTAACATGGTACCGTGACTATTAATTTATAGCACTTATGATGGTTTGTAATTATATTGATTTCCATATTTAATTTCTTTCACTCTCTCTCTTGCTCTTTCTCCTCCTCCCCACTCCCCAAATAGATTGTAAGACCCTTGAGGGCAAAGACCATGTCTTCTTATCTTCCCTTGTAGCCACAGTAACTGGCTCAGTGTTTCCCAAATTGTAGTAAATAATACTTCTTGTTGGACCTGGCATTCAACTCCGTGTTGCTCTATTATTGCTTATATTCTTGTTGTGTCTTTTTCCCCCAGAAAGAAAGCACTTATTGTCCCTCTCTCATCTGTATCACCACCCTGGATGTGGAGATCATTAACAAATATGGGTTGCACTAAATTGAAAGCCTTCAGGGAGCCATCTACTCATTTAAGAGCATGGTCTTTGACAATATTCACTTTGGCTCAGACTTTGGAAAAATACCATAGATCAAATACATGCTAAGAATAGTGAATGAATCGTCTGGGGGGAAAAAATACACTATTCTTAGAGTTACATTTACTTTCCTTTAAGATGTGAAATTCTTTTATCTTTTGTCAATACACATGGACTGAATTAAGTTGAAAAGATTATATTCCCTTACTATGCAGTTTTGTAATGTCTTTCCCTAAAATTGATATCCCTCAGTTGTTTTAAATAACATTTAGTTGAAAATTTCTTGTCCTAAAGTGAGTAAAGAAAATGGAGGTGAAATAACATGGATATATAATTACACTCTGAAAGAAATTAGGGCAACTGCTTGTGGAAAGATGAAGATACCAAAGGTAGAGCTTGCCAAGAATGACAGGTGAGATTTTTCAAAGCTTATGAGCTTTTTCATTGTTCTATTCACTAGTGTGTGCCTTTAAAGAGTCTAGCAAAGTAGATCATTATAAAGGGAATTCATTTAAGGTAGATCATTTCTAAGCACATCTTTGTAAAGCAGCTTGCATATTCCTATTGGAACATTATTATATAAGACTGGGTCCTCCACTATAAAACTTGGTGTACACGTGGTCTAAGTAACAGCATAGTGATCCCAATACTAATGGGTAGACAGATTATAGAAAAAAATTAAAACTTGCAGGATCATTAATTTGGCTCAAACTAATCATTTAGCTGAGAAGTTATAAACAGTAATGAAACATTACCAACAATCATTTCGCTTAGCCTTTTTTTTAATTTAGAAGAACTCATAATGCATGATTTGCATAGTCCATGTATCTTAAAAAAAAAAACTTTCCAGAGATGTTTACACAAACACCCATTTCTTGTTTGTTTGTGTGTTTGCAAACAGAGAGATTAAAATTTTATCCATTGACATTACAACTGTATTGAAAGTGTGGATTGTCCTTTTCAAAATAACAATGCAAGATCTAAATCATTGTATTCACATTAAGAACTTTAGTTGTAAGAGGAGATTGATGGAACTGGTATTCATCTTCATGACTTCTTTCACTTCCATATTGTGGTGGAATCTCAGGAATAAAAGGCAAAAGGGAGATGTATAGCAGGAGGTTAAGTGCCCAAACGAGTGCAAGTAGAACTAAGAAGAAAGATTTAGGGGTCACTTCCATGGGACAATGATGCAACAGTTTCTTCTGCTTCATCTGTTTTGGATCACAGATTGAACAAAGGGCAGAGCTGAGGTGGAAAACCTGGGTCATTTGATGCCTGGCCTGACCGCCCTCTGCATTCTTAGTTCAAGATATTTTTATCCCCATCCTATAACTGTTTGGTAGGGTCTCCAAAATAAAAATTTAATAAAATTTTTTTTCAGTTTTTAAAAAATTTCTTAAAAAATAAAAAGTTAAAGTGTGAGGCAACAGAGATTATAGATCTGTGTGTATTTTTAAAGAAAATGTCAATATAATGGAGATTGCTTTCTAGATTTTCCACTGTTAAAAGGTCTCAGAAAACTTGACATTTCTGCAAATTAACACCTAAGAATCATGTCCTCTTCTGTCACCAATTTCCCGGAATATACCCCTAATTGGGGCCCAGAAATGGTACTTCAGAAAGAGAGTTGGAAAGTCATGTCCTCAAATGCGCTTGCTAATTTTGGTCTTCCCTCGCCCTCACAAGACAGCTAAGATGATGAGATCCACCCCTCAGAGACTCAGCAGAATCTTCATTCTGAGCCCTGGCGTCCCTCCTCACCATCTCCAACTGCTTTTCCATTTCCTCCAAATTGCTGACCCAAATGCCAGGTCATGACAGTAAGTTTCCAAATGGGAAAATGGAGACTTAGGCACTTTCTAGAAAAGGACAAAGGACATGAGCTGCCTTTAAAAAGACCAAATTGACTAATGGCTTAATAAACAGGCTTCCTCTATGGAGCAAGGCAAAAATAAGTTGACTGGCAATCCCAAGTTAAAAAGAGATTGTAACAGAACCATCTCCTGACCCTTTGTTATGGCAGGTTAGATCAGGAGAAGGCTCTAATGCCGGGGGACAGCAGGGATTAACGACTCTCTCAAATGGCTTCTGGCTCACCCTTCCCACAGTGTGCTCAAAACCATCTCCATTGTCAACCAGGAGTTTAAGTCCCTAGGCAAGACATCGCTTCTCTCTGAACCTCCATTCCTCACCTGCAAAATAAAATGAGCTTTGGCACACAATAGAAGAACTGGGGGAGTTTGTTTAAAATGTAAGTTACCATGTCTCATTCCAAGAGATTTTGATTCAGTGGGTCTTCATTGGGAATCTTATTTTTTAGACATATAGTCCCAGATTTCATTTCACGACAATATGTGCATGTGGTTTTGTTTTCAACTTAAAATTCTACTTCTCTAGTTCTTCTTTAATTTTTAAATATTATAGAATGTGGAATGTATATTTTCTGCTGGCAAAGTGTAAAATAGATGAAGATTTAGGGAATGTGCATAAAGAAAAAACATATTAATATTCTTTAACTCAGTAATTTTAATTCAAAGAATCTATTCTAAGAAAATAATCCCAAGAGCAGATAGACTTTTGCATAAAGATGCTCATTAATGCATTATTTTAGGGAGAGAGGGACCTCAAAATGATAGAAGCAGGACAACAGTTGAGTAAATGATAATGCAGACATTAAAAAAAATCATAAAGTAGTTAAAATTATTAGTATGGATAAATTGCAGTGATAGATTCTTTATGACATATTTAAGTTGTAATGTTATATGAAACAATAGTACAAATATATACGTATGTTACACATATAGTACACATATACAAGAAATCTTATCTATATAAGGAAATAAATTTCATAGATGAGGACAAGGAAGAAATATGTTAAAGTAATAGCAGGTGGTTAATTCTTGTTCTTTACTGATATATCTTTAATGAAGACCATTGAGAAGAGAAAAAGCACACTTTTAAAAATATCTTGAAACCAACTATTTGTGCTCCTACATAAGAACTTAAAGTAGTTCTAAAGGACAGTTAGGCTCTCCCATTCCAACCCAAATTGCCCAGTCCACATGTGTTCCCTGGCACCCTATGATCCAGCCAGAATGCCACAGGAGAGCAAGGCCACACAACACCCACATTCAAGGTGACCTCTTCTTTTTTTTTTTTTTTTTTTTTTTTGCTACCCTTTGGCCTAAAATTCATAAAGTCATGATCCCAGAAGCAGGATGCAGTCAGAGGGTCCACACATCTGTTTTAATAGGTTCTATTATTATTTAGGTATGGTAAGGCCAACAGATCAGGTGATGACTGCCATTGAAAAGATAGCTTATTATACTCGCAGATCCCAAGAGAGGGAATATACATCATGCCACAGGGGGCCACACAGGGAAGCACCAGTTTGGTCATGAGGCAGAGGAAGATGGGGGAAGCGTAGGCAAGCACCTTTATTACAGTTTCTGTGGGAGGGAACAGGTAAGGCAGAGTAAACAGGCCTAGGATTAGCTAGTTAGAATAATTTCAGCAGGCTCTGGGACACAGCAGCTTGTTGCCTGGAATCCAGCCCTGGGGTGATTAGGGCAGGTGGATGGTGGCCCAGAGTGTGAGGGCCTACTGGGAGAGGTGGTTGGATGTGGACTTAATTGCCAGCCTACGAAAGGGAACTGACTGGCCTCTAGCCAGGGCCTCAAAACTGGGTCAAGACGACATTCAAAAGAGTATGTTACAACAACTGAAAGAGTTTGCCAAATAAAGACCATTACTCGAAATTCTCTAACACCATGCGGGGAGTACATCCAGAGACTATAACAGTATTTAAAATCCACCTATTTATTTCTTTACCCATTTCTCTCACACACCAGATATGTCCTCCTCAAAATACCCTGAGAAACTTCTCCGAAACTCTGGTTAGTTTCCTCTTCCCACTTTCTTCATTTGTCCCCAGAAAAGCCTAGGAACAGGCCTGAGAAAGTAAACTCTTCTAAGTAGGCAGACAAGGAAAGGGACTGATTCCTGCCCGGCAAGATGGTGGGGAAAGTCTGCGAGCACTCTCAAAATCTGAATAAACTCTGTTAATTGTACCAATGTCAATGCCTGGTTTTGATAATGTTTTATAGCTATGCCAAGTATCACCATCAGAGGAAACTGGGTCAAGTGTACGCAGGACTTCCCTTACATTTTTTTGCAACTTTTTGTGAATCTATAATTATTTCAAAATAAAAATGTAAAACCAAAACATCATCGTCATAATAATAAATAATTACTGATAATAAATGGTTAAATGGGTAAATAATATGAAAAAGAGAAAATATTTTATTTTTTAAAATTTTAACTGATCCCAGATCATTTTTATTCCATGATGTAAGCAATTTAAGGAAGAGAATTCCCTGGCAAAAACTGTATTAAGCACTCCAGGGGTCTTTCAGAAGCTGTTGAAGTCACTTTCCTAGAAAATATGAAAGTGGATACATTCTCTGGGTATGGGATGATCGAGGTATTATTATCCTGGCTGGGGCAGAGAACAGACTCATTCATCTCTCAGGATGTCCTTTCTCCATACGATGTTCCTATCACTGGAAACTAAACACACCTTTACTGAGAACAGAAAGAACTTGGTTAGTGTTGAGGTTTGAAAGGGCTCTCCTTCCCCTGCTCCAACCCATACCCATGCTGAGGACAGAACACGTTGGTAAATAAGATAGTGTGTGGGAGAATTAAAATATCAGCTTTCTTACTGTTAAGGCTGATATTGGAAGATGTAGCTTATATTGCTACCGAGTGGGTTTCCCAATAGTGACTACTGTAGGCCTCCCACACAGAAGGCATGCTCTCTGTGGACTACTTGCTCCCAAGGGACCAAAAGAGGGGAAAAGGCTGAAGTAAATATGCTTTTGTCTTTCCAAGGTCAACTTCCAATGTCAACAATCAGGTCAAGTCAATCTTCCTTCCCTGAGTGAGTGGGTGAGTGAGTAAGGAGCCAGAGGTGTTACTAGTGGAACTCAAATCACGTGACAGGAAACATAAGTGAAGAAAAGTGTCCCACCACCACTATATAGTGTCTTAGGGCTGCCATAACAACTTACCACAAATGGGCAACTTAGAACAAAATCATTCTCTCACACATCTGGGGACTAGAAGTCACCCCTTGATATGTCAAGGTGTCAGCAGAGCCATGCTGCCTTTGAAGGTTCTAGGGAAGAATCCTTCCCTGTCTCTTCTGAGCTTCTAGTGGCTGCCAACAATCCTTGGTGTTCCTTGGCTTGTAGCTGTATCACTCCAATCTCTGCCTCCATCATCACATGACATCTTCCTTCTGTGTGTGTCTGTGTGTTCACATGACCTTCTTATAAGGATGCTAGTCTCTGGATTTAGGGCCTACCCTAATCCAGTTTGACCTCGAATTTACTAATTACATCTGCAAGGCCATATTTCCAAATAAGGTCACATTCTGTGATGTGCGGTGGACATGAATTTTGGGAGACGTTATTCAACCCAGTACAACCACCATCAACAAGAACAAGTGGATTTATGGTCTTTTAGAAACATGGTCATTTTTAAAGGGTCTAGCACACTGAAGGTCATCATCCTAATTATTTTCTCCCTTGAAGCATCTTTATAGAAGAAACCTGGTTAAAAAGAACATGACCAATAAAACTGAGGTCATAAACGTTGAAAAGCGGTCACATAACTCCTGCAGATGAGAGAACACTGTTACCAAGAGCCAGGTCTAGACTCACCTGTTCTACCTTGGTTACAGTAGAGGACTCCATGGGTTTTAATGTGATGAGGGAAGAAGACAACACAGAGGGATGATGCAGTATTGCAGATTATTTTCTTCTGAATATTGCTACCAAGAAAGAGCCCAAATAAGAATTTATCACTGCCCCACTTTGTTTGGTATGTTATACGTAGGACTATTACACTGAGTCTGATAGAGTTCTTTCTCCATGCATCTTAACTTACAAGTATAGCATACATCACATCCAAAGAGAAATGAAGGCAGAAATCCCTATGAGGTGCAGCCTACTTGGTTTTGCCCAGTAGGGTCACCAGACTCAGTCCTGATTTGGGTTATGTAAGGTCCATCTAGTCCAGGTACCTACCTGTCCACCCATTATGCACCCATCTATTCACCCACCCATCTATTAGTCAACCAAAACATGGACAAATTTAATTTTAACTTGGGACTTTACATAGATGTCCAAAGAAATTTGATAGCAACTTTTAATTCCTCTTGCTAAAGAATTGGCGCTAACTCAAATATTGTGGCTAACAGAACATCCCCCATCCTGTCTAGTCCTCTTCCATCTGTTTGATGTTTCCCTTATTCTGTATCACCTATGCTAAGATGTCTACTTTTTATATCGGTCCCCTTGTTACCAATTAGTCACTGATATTTTATGATTCTCTTATGTACTCGCCCAAGTGCTGTCTTTCAGCACCAAATCCTCCATCAATGGATATTTAAAGAAGGCCTTGTTTGTTCTCAATATGCGAATTGCTGGTTCTTAATGAAAACGGCTTTGTTATGCAAAAGTTCTCCGTCTCTCTCTCCTGTGCTCTCTGGGTCTATATCTGGACTCCTTCTGGTACCTGTGGGCATATCCCCATCATCAGTACTTTGGAATGTTGCAATTTGGCACCAAGGTTGTAAACTGGAGATCCACCAGCCAGGGAGGCCATCAGTTCTGCTTTCTTTGGCCACAGAACATTTTAAAAAGCTGGACTTCATTGCCAACTTTTAAATTTAGAAGAATTTACATAAAAACCAATATTTTCTTCAGGTCCTCTTGAAAACTTAGAAGTTCTGGCAACACTAGGCTAGAGGTTAGTAATAACTGCTAGCCTTAAATGAGGCATGTAGTTCTATCATTTACCTAAACTGCCTGCTTACTCAAGGCACCTGGGTCCAATCTCTGGCTTAACCACATCGCTCCTAATAGTACATAGGTTCACACATACATAAAATAAAATCTAACAACACTAATTCTGTGGTTGGTGCATAAGACTGGCAGGAAGCCCTTCTGCTATGCCACCACATTCCAGATCTTATCTTACCTGTCACCAAATGTGGGGAATCCTGCTGCATTGCTGCCAAAGCATCTTCCCTGACACTTGCATCCAGCCCTAGGGACCAAGGGCTCTCTGCTCGGGAGTCGAGAGGGTTGCCCCTGGCTGCCCACGCTCACTGCCACCCTCAGCATCTGGCCTCATATAATCTGAAATCCACAGAATGGTACAGGGTGGCTGAGAATATGAGGATCTTCTTTACTTCCTTAACCCCATCCTCTCTGTTTCCTCTGATTCTTCTCCCCCGTCCTATTTTGCCATTTTCTGGGCTCTCTTAGAAGACTTTACTTGTCAACCAATCTAACACCCCACTCCACTTAGCACTTACACATATTTAGAGTCACATTTTTACATATTTAATGTCACAGTTTAAAATATTTAGTGTCACATGGATATTCTATAATCGGAGAGTGGTCCCTGGAAATTTTCATGGGTTGGAGGACGGCACCATTTGGTTGGACCAACTTCTCCTTCACTTTCCCAACACTGTTCCCTGTTCCCTGCATCAGGGCAGCCTCACATTTTATAGAGATTATGAAAGTAGCCAATAGTAAAACTAAGCCAAAATGTTTAGTATGAGTATCAGAAAAACAGAGTAACAGAGTAACACCATTTATTGTGGTGAGGGTCGGGAGCAGGGGACTTCCCTTATAGAACAAAACAAGTCTAGAGGTGGCCGAACCAAAGCAAGCTCTTGTTGTATTTTTACTGTAACTTCTTTAGTGTGCTGGCTTTTGACTTTATGGTTGCAAGATGGCTACTGAACCTCCAGACATCACATCCCTACTCCAGATAGAAAGAAAAGGAAAGGTTGAAAGCTCCATCTCATGAAGATTTTTCTTCCTCACTTCCCACTCCCATCAACAAAGTCCATCCCTGCAGATTTGCTCTTACATCTTCATCATCAAAAGTGGGTTACATGAAAATATTAGACCAATCACTGGGCAAAAGGTACAAAATTCCCTTAACTGATTTCAATGCATTATCCTATATGGCTGATGAAGGGTCTGTGCTCCCCAAGCTCCACCTGCTCCCTGAATAAATCAGGGTTCTGTTAGCAGGAAAGGAGAAGGCTGAAAAAGGATATGGCTCTTGTTTAGGCAATAGACACTGCCCCTTACTGGAGCAAAGCCCGTGGACTGTGAGGTGCCCGTGTAGCTATGTCTGCGTGGAGAAGCCAAATGTGTGCATTTGGATGCCATTGACACAGTGGCAAAGCGCAAAGGAGAGTGGTCACTGATGCCTTATTCTTTATATTGGCGTGCTAGCCTCCTCCCCACCCCCTGCTACACACACACACACACACACATCCACACACACACATGGATGGTGGAGAAGGGACTAAGAAGCATCTGATCTTCCCCTGAACCCAGAGATCAGTGTGAGAAGGATTATCCCTCGCTCTCCAGGTGACCCATGAGCAAAACCTCCCGGGAGGGCCCCTTACAGCTCTGCACTCTGCTGGGCAGGGCCGCTTCCCGCTCCACAGTGCAGGAGCTCCCTCTCCATCTCCAACCAGGACTCCATGTTTGCTGACCCATACCCACTTCTCGTGGCCAGAAGAGTGTGTTGTTCTGGATAATAGTGCGTTGAACAAAGTGAAGCCTGCTCCAGGCTTTGCAGGGGGACCCATTTTACTAATCAAACCAATTTTAGCATAAATGTTTACAACTGAACCATCAGAAATTTGTAACCATACAGCCAATGGAAACTGTTGCTCTCTTTCCTAAAGTTTTCAGGATTACAAAGATCATCCACAGCCAACAGACGCAAAGAGAGTCCCTGAGTCCATCCGCAGTGTTAGGGCTTCCTGTACTCTCCACCGGGAACTATCCTTCAGTCTTTAAAGGGTCCCACCCTTTCGCATCATACTCTGCCCAGGGTGCAGCCCTGCAACACTGCATTCACAGAAATCTCAAGAAATCCTGAGACTTTAGCAAAAGCTGCACACTGTCTCTTTAAGATGAGAACATCATTTTACATTAGAGGCATCTGTGCAGGCCATGTAGGTTGGAAATGAATCATCATACAGAAATTATTTTGGTACAAAAGTTAAACATAAAGACTCCACCAAATAAACAGTTTTTATAAAAAGGTTTCATACGGCAACAGTCCCTGCTCTGGCATCAGCTCCCGGAAATGATGAAATATGACTCATTAGCATAGAACAAGTCATGTTGCAAACACAATGCAATTGCTCCCAGGGAACCCATTCTTATCTCTCGGACAAGAGGCCAGCCTGGGTGATGACGCAGCATCGCTGGTCATGTTGTCCTTATCTGATCAGCTTTTGCTTGAAAATTGAGCTGGATCATTTCCCTTCTGCAAAGGTAATGGTCCAGCTTGATTCCCACTGCTTTTGTGAAACCTCACGAAATACTTCCACCCACAGCCACCTCCCTTCCAGGAGCTCAAAGCACTTGTCTGGCTTGTTTATTGCCCACTATTATGTTCTATCTTAATAGTTAATGTCCCAAATAGTTCTCTCTCTCTGTAATTGACACTCTTTTCTTCCAAATTCTAATACAACAGGATTCATCACTGGGAGAATTTCTTTTCTGGTTTACATGAATTATGCAAAATGGAAATTACTTGTGTTGATGAAAATTAGCAAAATGGGGGGTAAGCATAAGGAATAATAAAGAGAAGTGAAGCAGATGGGAAAGAAGGAATGGAAGTTCTATAAGGACAATAATAGTCAACATTAATTTAGTGCTTACTATGTGCCATATACTGTGCTAGGCAGCTGACGTGTTTAATCATCACAATCCCCATGAGGCATGTGCTTCTCCATAAATCCATTTATACAGATGAGGATACAGAGGGCTAGGACGTATTGCAGAATCACCAATGAATCTCCTCTTCTTCCGGGTTCACAGAAGACCCTGCTTTTATAGTGGGTTGAATTATTGACCCATTTCTTCACCTCCCCGCGTCCACACCCTTTGCCAAGTGACTTTGCAATTCCTCCCACTAGAGGTGGGGTCTACTTCCCTGCCCCCTTGACTCTGGGCTTAACCATTTGACTTGCTTTGGCCATCATGAGCAGATGTGATATACTTGCCTAGTTGGTGGATCAAATAGTGTCCCCCAAAAATTCATGTCCGCTCGGAACCTCAGAACGTGACCTTATTTGGAAATAGGAACTTTGCAGATGCAATTAAGGTAAGGATTGAGATGACATTACACTGAAGTAGGGTGGACCCTAACTGCAATGAGAGTGCTCTTATGGGAGACAGGAAAGGACACAGCCACACAGAGAAGAAGGCCATAGAAGATGGAGGCAAAGATTGGCACTATGTTGCCACAAGCCAAGGAAGACCTGGAGCCACCAGAAGCTGGAAGAGGCAAGGAAAGATCCTTCCTACAGGTTTCAGAGGGCAGAGGGAGCATCGCTCTGCTGATATCTTGGTTTTGGACTTCTAGCCTCCAGAACTGTGAGGGAATCAATTTCTGTTGTTTTAAGGCACGCAGTGTGTGGGATTCTGCTATGGCGGCCCTAGGAAACAAATACACCTCTCATGCTCCTGCCATCACTTTGAGACAAGCTTCCTTCAGGTAGCTGCTGCCCTTTGAGCCCAGAGCTCAGCATGAACATGGGTAGTAAACATGAGCCCGAGCCACCCAGCCAAGCCCAGCTTAGATCAGCCTGGCTGCAGTCAACCTGCAAACCCACGAGTGTGACAAAAAACGCTTACTGTTAAGCCACCGAGTTTGGGATGGCTTGTGAAGTAGCACCGTTCTTCCTAAAGCTAACAGATACAGTTTCCCAGGCTCCCCTGAAGTTGGATGAGGCTATTTTACTAAACCCTACACAATGAAATGTGAGCTGAAATGATGTAGACAAGCCGAAGTTCTAGCCCTGAAAACTCCCACGTATGATCCTCCGTGCTGGCCCTCTTCCACAGCAGCTTTGGAAACCACGTCCTGAAGAGGAAAAACCTGGGTTCCCACATCTCCTCGCTGCTCAGAAGCACCTGTTTTTTATTTTACCAGGAATGAGCTTCTACTGGATCAAGCTGGATCAAGCCTGTGCATTGAAGGTTTATCAATTACAACAACTAGCACTACCTTAACGAATAAAGGGAAGACGAGTAACTGGTCCAAGGCAATATAGTGAACAAGTGATAAAATCAGGATTTGAAGCCTGATCTGTCTCACTCCAATGTCTGGACCATTGCCAATTACCTTGGGAAAGGTAGAGGAAGATGTCTTAGGCCTGAGCTCTTGTGACAATAGAAAAGTTATTGAGACCCGTGTAAGAGTTGTTGGATGAGGCAGACTGAAGAGGAAGAGGGTGGGAAATCAGCAGCAGGCCCCAAAAGAAAAATCTGAGAGGCAAAAATTAGCACCTCCCAAGTAATTTGATAATAATAACTATCATACATAGCACGCACTTTGTGGCAGGCACTGCTCAAAGGGTCTAGCAGATACCTCATATAATCCTTTCAACCACTCCGAAAAAGGGCGACTATTACTGTCCCCGCTGTGATGAGGACACTGAGGCACACAGAAGCTGAGCCACTTGCCCAAGAACACGTAGTTAGTCATTAACAGAGCCAGAAATCAAGCCCGGGCAGTCCAGCTCCAGAGTCATCGTGCTAGGAGCTTCTCTAGAGTGATAACGGCATTGAACTCTTGGACAAGGACCAAACACGGAGGAGAAAAGTCTCAGTATTCTTATTATTCGCAACAAGGTTTCAAGTGACAAGTATCTTGAAACTGCAAAGAAAGATGAACCTGCAAACTTTTACCAAACAAGGGATAGAAAGGAAAATTAATAATACAGCATCCATTACTTTAAATACACATTTAAACATGGAAAATGCCATTGATTTTATCTTTATTTAGTATCAGGCCATCTGACTAATCCAGTCACACAATGTAAACTTGTTGAAGGCAGAGACTCTGCGTCTTCCTCAACTTTTTAATACATATATGGTATGTTGCATGTGCAGTGGATTATAAATGAATGTTCACTGATTCATTAAGTTTGATGTGCGTATGTTTTATCTCCCCTATTAAATCCTTGATTGCAGGGAGCATGTCTAACTTGCTGCTATATCCTCCATCATATTTAACCACTGTCCTGCACAGTAACAGGCACTCAATAAACATTTGTGAGATGAGTAAGGCGGTAGATTGGCTGTATGGATGAAGAAATGGATGGATGGATGGATGGGTGGGTGGGTGGATGGATGGATGGATGGGGATAATTTATACATTTCTCTTAAGTTCTTTGGCTATTAGTTCTTCTAGTCTTGGCCCAGTTGCCAACTCACTTTGAAAGAAGGAATACTCAGCAGTGGCCATTGATGAAAAACAGGTCATAGAGGGATTTCCTGACCCAATTTTGGCAAACTGGGCACATGTATAAACCCAACCCTCCTTCCTGAAGGACCGTCAAGCTAGGTGATGTCCCTCAGTAGTGTGAATGGAGCTCTGCACCTGACAGCAGTGACCGACTGAGCAGCAGCAGCTGGGGCCACAGTGACCTGCTCAGCCATGGCCCGCAGCAGGCCCCAATTCTCCGCTGTGAACAACTCCACTAGACTTGCTCTTGGAGGGTAAATGCAAGGCTAACTGTATAGAAAGCCAAAGAAGCAGTCACCTTGGCCAGGCAGGCCCTAAACAAAATCCTAAAGGAGGTAAGCATGTTGCAGTGACCCCCTACTGACTGTTTATGCCCAGTCTTCCCACCTTTCTAAACCTCATTTCATCCCACAGGGATCCAGAGTGCTTATGCTGCCTTGTTCCCATTGTGGAAGAAATCTAGTAAAGCAGATAAAAACCAATTCACAATAATATGCTGGTGCCCCCTCAAGGGGAATTATATTTTAAAACAGAATCACTGAGAAAAGACAATGTAAATCCAAAGAACTGACTCCCAGATTCTGGAATGTTTAGTGCTATTTCTATCTGTCTCATCTGGACAACAGAGTTTAAGGCAGACCATGAACCCAAGCACGCGTTTTAGCTATAGTAAATCCACATAGGTAGACACTGAAAGAACTGCTCCTGTAAGGATGGGGCGGGCCATGGGCTGACCTAGAGTATATTGCTGCTGGCCAGCAAGAATTTCAAAGCCCAGAACTGAGACCTCAGATGTTGAGGTATAAAAAGCAGTTATTCTGTGCTGTTTCAAGCTGAAAAACTTTCTACTTACCAAGGTTGGCCAACACCAACAAACTGTGGGGGCACCTCTGTGCAATAAAAAGGAAGCAATGGGGACTCGTTTCTACTCCCTTCCTATATTATGTGTATTCTTTACACTGCTAATCAAAGGAGAAAATCAAGTAAAAGCAAGCTTGAACCAAATCCCAGGCATCATTCTCACCCATCCTTGAACAGAGACCAGTCTCTATGACCTAGCATAGCACAGCAGCTACTAGCATGTGCTAAGCAAACTGTAACGGGTATTAGGCTTTAGTTATAGATTATCACTAGAGCATCAGTAAAGATCATAGGAAGGACAGGGTCCATTTCAAAACACTGCGTAGGAAAGTCTTTTTCTGTTTGTCCCAAGGTTAACTGATTATCCTACCCACCCTGCCCAATATCATCTGGGGTAATTGGTATGACAATTTAGAATTACAAGGCATGCTAAAAACCTAATATGACTTCAGAATAATCCAAAAATATTAAATGTTCAGTGGAATTTACTATTAATGTATTTTATTGTGTTCAAGTTTTTGGAAAATTGCTGCCCTATATGTATATATTATATTATAATTAATGATTTCCTGTAGCCGAAGTATTTATTAACCAGGAATGTCATCTCAAATCCTCAAAACAACCCTGCAAGCTGGGGGTTATTATTTTTATTATTATTAACATCATTATTAGTTTATAGGTTTGGAAACTTCCCTAAGTCATAGCAGCTAGTAAACGATAGTTTCTATGACTCAAACCCAGGTCTCGTAGCTCCATATTCCATGTTCTCATTGCACTTTGCTTCTTCAGCAAAATCTTCTACCATTTTCTCATTTTCTGCTAAGTTGGCAGTCCTGTGGAGTCCTGCAGTAAGTTCTCTGTTGTGACTATGACCCTGAGTAGCCCCCAAACAGCCAAGAATATGCTGATCAAT
This sequence comes from Equus asinus, assembly GCF_041296235.1. NCBI lineage: Eukaryota > Metazoa > Chordata > Mammalia > Perissodactyla > Equidae > Equus > Equus asinus. The sequence continues at coordinate 66,328,893 of NC_091799.1, forward strand.
GCACTCTGCCTAACTCTGAAGCTCTCAATAAAGGCTTCTAACCCCAATAAATATTCTCTGAACAAGTGAATTCATCAGAATCCAGACCATACATGCCATTTACAGGGACTCAATCACTTTCTAGGAATGAGGAACGTTTTAGAGTACAAATACCTTTGTGTATCTGTGTGTGTAAGAGAGTGTGTGTGTGTGTACATATGTGTGTGTCAGTTCACCTCTCTCAATCAATTACCATCAAACCTCTCCAGGGGCTAATCAGGACCTAATTTGTGTAGGGTGTCAAACTATAATTTAGGGATCTCTAACGTGCATGAACCCCACAATTACTTTCAATGACTACACTGGAGGTGCTGACAGCCACATAAAATCTCTTGTTCCATCAACATCTCTCTAAAACATGGTGGAAACTGCACCTGCAACTTGAATTCCTTAATCTGTGTTGCTGCCTTTCTGAAAAGCACTAATAAATGTCAATGGCATGAAGGGCAAAAATTATAGGCTTCTTTCTTCTCTCAGAAAAATACCACTATCTACTGGCTGGAAACCAGCAGTGTGTCATTAGCTGGGATTGTTAAACCATGACACTGCTGATCACTGCAAACAGAGGTGTTGGTGAGGGACCAGAAGCTGAGCCTGTGCATGTTCTTTGAAATCCATCCAGTCTCACTGCCAAAGTTCATGCACAAATAGCAGGGCAAAATTCGTAAATTGGGATCTGCTTATAGGAACCCTTCTGTTTATTCAACAGGTTAAAGTTAACCTGTCAAATCAATTGCTAGGAAATTTGATGGGGGGTGGTAAGGATTGGGGTAGATATCTATAATAGAGCTGTCCAAAAGAACTACAGTCATGCACCACATAATGATGTTTTGGTCAATGACGGACTGCATGTACGACGGCGGTCCCATAAGATTAGTACCATATAGCCTAGATGTGTAACAGGCTGTACCATCTAGGTTTGTGTAAGTGCACTCTGTGATGGTCACACCACAAAGAAATCACCTAAAGGCTCGTCTCTTAGAACGTATCCCTGTCGTTAAGCAACGCATGAGTGTATAACAGAGCTACATACGTATTTTTAATTTTCTTCTAACCATATTTAAAAGGGCAAAAGAAACAAGTAAAATTAATTTTAACAATATATTTTATTTAATCCAATGGATCCAAAAGAGTAACATTGCAACATATAATCAATATAAAAATTATCAAGATGTTTTACATTCATTTTTTTAGTAATAAGTCTTTGAAATTCAGTGTATATTTTACATTTTTGTCTCGGTTTGGACTAGCCACATTTCAAGTGCTCAGAAGTCACATGTGTATGGAGACAGTAAAAAGATCAGCGCTTGCCGGGAGTTACAGGGGAAGGAGAGATGAATAGGTGGAGTGAAAAGGATTTTTATGGCAGTGAAGCTACTCTGCATGATACTATAATGGTGGATACATGTCATAATACATTTGTCCAAACCCATAGAACCTACAACACTAAGAGTGAACCATAATGTAAACTATGGATGCTGGGCGATAATGATGTGTTCATGTAACAAACGTACCACTCTAGTGAGGGATGTTGATAATGGGGGAGGCTATGCATGTGTTGGGGTAGGGAGCATATGAGAAATCTCTATACCTCCTGCTCAGTTTTGCTGTGAACTTAAAACTGCTCTAAAAAATTAAGTATTTTTTTTAAGTTGCATATGTCTAGTGGCTATCATACGGGACAGCAAAGATCATGGAAAACAGCATCACAATATAGCCCTGGATAAGGGTAGGGTTGCATGGAAAGGCAGTTGTGTTAGCCAGGATTCTTTAGGCTGCCCATCTCAGAAATACAATTCAAACTAGCATGGGCAAAGTGGGGATAAGGCAGGGATACTGCCCAGCCTCAAAGATCACTATCGCATAGCAATCTCAGTCTTAATTCTGCTTCCACATGCCAGCTTTCTCCACAAGCTAGAAATACAACTTCTAGAAGCTTCTGGACTCATATCATTCAGCACCACACCCAGTGTAGAGAGAGCTCTTCTCCATCAATTTTGATGTGAAAAATCTCAGAGAAGCACTCTGATTGGCCCAGACTGGGTACCCTGTCCACCCACATAGCTCAGAGGGCATGGTACTGTGTTTAGAAACCCAAGTTGTGGTACACACTATGTATTATGTACCTGATACTTTTAGTGTGGACTCTAGAACTTCATGGCTAGAGGGGAGAGGGGGCTCACTTTCCAAAAGGAAAGCCAATACAGTGTGCACACCAGGCCAAGCACACTGTGCCACTGTGTCATAGGAATCAAGAGGAGGATCTTCCTAAAGGACTGGCTCCCACTCAAGCAGCCCTTCCTAGACACCAGTCAGGAAGTGTCCTAACCATGAAAACCCTACTGGCCCTGCTCACTCAAAGATAGCTGGAGAAAGATGGGACCTGGGTCCAGGTTCCTAAGCTCAGAATTCAGCCTTCCTTTCATCACAGGGGTAGTTTTCAATGAAAGTGGTACCACACCCTAAAGGGGTTTTAAACTTTATGAGGGCAGTTTTGATCATCACAATGACCATGGGGTACAACTGGCATTTTACAGACAGGAGTCAGAGATGACTTGATAGGAAGATGCTGTATTACTCTAGCCCTTGTTACTCACTGTCAAATATTTTTAGTACCACCAATATCTAGTTGAATACGATTTCCTTTAAAACCAAACATATTCATTATCAGTAGATGTAAGCATCTGTCTCCTTGAACAAGACTTCTTGGACAGCTGTGCCTGGGCATTTGCAAGTGTGCATCATTTTATTTAAACTGATTTCCTTTTATTCTTTTTATTACAGTTAGAGCATTATATTGACTTTTTAAATTATACATGCTGATCTCCTATGAAATTTCATTTCAAGATAAGAAAGGGAACATTACAAAATGTATTTAAAAGTTAGGCATTGATGGGGCTGAGACTCTCTCAAGTACACCAGTCTCTGAGAAATGGCCCTGGAGAGAGAAGTGAAGAAGCAACCAGAACAAAAGAGAAGATAAGCCATGATGGGTACAGAGAGCGCCTGAATGTCGGCAGAAAGAGGCAGTCAAAAGAAGAGAAGCAGGGTGAGAATGAGAAGGGAAGCCATCTTCCCAGCCTCGGCAGCTCTCCCTCTTCCTGCGAGCTTCTCTCTTCCACTCTACAGTCCTGTTTCTCTTCCTTCATGGTCTTCCCCAGCCTGAGGGTGGCATGAGATGCCCAGTGACAGCATATCCCTGGCAAGCTCAACTACAAGTGATTATTTTCAAGATCCTAAACTCAACCTTCCCACTGGCTCTGCCCCTGGGCTGTGAGATGACGACTGTTCAGATGGAAACCGAAGTCACTGCCAGATGCAGGAACTGAGAGGAAACCCCTAATAGAATATTATGGAGCCATTTTTAAAGTCAATTATGGAAACCAAATAGAAATATGTTGGGTGCATCTTAAGTTAAAAGGTAGAACACTTCATTTTATGTACCCTGTATTACAACAATATTTTTTTTAAATGCACAACTATGAACAGAAGTTTGCCAAGGCAAGAGCAGGATATTTTCAAAAAGCAAAAGTAATTGCTACGATAGTGTAGTAGGATTCATTTATCAATTTTTTCTTTAATAATTTTCTGTTACAATTAAATATTTCCCCCAAAAATCTATTCATTTCATTCTTTTTCTACTTCCCTACTCAAAGCATCCCTCTTTCCCATTGACCTGTTTTTGGACTTCCCAAACTCCCAAATCAAATGGGTCCTTTCTCCCATTGATGGTCCTCCTTCAACTTCCCTGAAAAAAATGTCTGAGCTTTACTGGGAGGTTAGCAATTAGCATCAGTTGCCTCAATGTTTCAACTTAAAAATTATTTTCCACAAATTTCTCTCAGAATGTTAACATCAGTCAAACCCCTCTGCCTAATGTTGAAATAAACTGCTTAATTTTAATAATAGGCTACAGTAACCCTTTAACATAATAAAGCCTACAGAACACATGCACCAGACATATGCATCTTGATGGAGGGTAAATTAAAGCAGAGTTTAATTTTTAAGATGTGGATAATCGTAGAATTTTTTTAAATAACATATATGGAAATCATAGGAAAGCTTATTCAAGCTTGTACAGGAGAGTGGCAGTGGCTGACTCATTATTTGCTTCCCCTTAATCCATAAAGAAACTAATGTGTCGTTCTACATTACTGACCATAGAAAATCAGACTCATTGAACCTCATTCTCCTTGACTTTTCTGCATCTGTCAAGACTGTTGACCATTCTCCCTTTCTAAAATCCTTCTTTTGGTTTTCACAAAACCATACTGTCCCAGCTCGCTTCAGACCACTCCTTGTAGGCATGGACAATTTCACCACGCAGGAGGAGGAAGCAGTGAGGGAAACTGCTTCTCTAAACAGAATTCTGCCCAGTAAGAAATTCGGTAGGTGAAGTAGAACCTCTGGCTGGTCATCATAACAATCAAGGAAGGGATGATCAGGCAAGGTCAGACATTTACCTCAGACCAAAAGAAATTACGCTTCAAGGAATTCAGAGAAAAGAGCTTGTTTCCTGATCAGAAACTCTAAGGGATTTTTAAAATTTAATTGAGATAGCACCACTCTGTCTGTCATTATACCCCAGGGGGGCACCCCCCAATCACTCTATGCATGCCTCCAACTCCCCTCATATCTTTCAGCCTGGAAATCACCTGCCCATGCCTCTCCACATGCCCAAGTCCTACTTTCCTTCAAGGCCTAACTTGCTGTCCTCCTCCATAACGTCTCTGCTGACTGTCTCACCCTAGGCAATCACTCCCTCCTCTGAACTTCCTGTCTGTATTCTTTATGTGGCACTTAGCACATGCTAATTTCATCTCCTTCTTGTTTTTGCAAATGTGGCAAAGCTCCCAAGCTGAATTGGAAGCTCCTTCAAAGCAAAAACTATCTCCTTACTCTGCATATCTCATAGTTCAAAATAATGGCCAATCAATGTCATAAAGTCATAAAGATAACAATGGTACTTACTGTCACCTCTCAACATCGCTTTCTACACCATGGCTACTCTGACAAGACATGGAACCTAGGATCTGTTCTTGTCCATTCCCAGCTTCTCTATGAGTCACAGGGTCAAACCTGCTAAAATTTGGTTTCTTACTCTTAAATGAGCCATAGATACAACACAGGTGTGGTTCACAGTTCAATGAGTAAGTTTTCATGAATGGTTTGAGCTCCTTAGATGATAGCTGCCACTTATTAATGTTATTCTTCAGCGCATGTTGTCTCGCTCCTGGCATGTTTTGTGTAAAAACAAACTGATGGCCTTGATTCTCCATATAACTCATTGACCTTTCCAGAGTTCACACTGGACTCCATGCCCTTGACCAGCTATGCAGATAGGACCTAAACTGATTTCTAGACTGGTTCAACCCTCTCCTCTTCCTGCTAGAGAAAGTTCTCAGGAAGGAGTAGAGAGAATTAACTACAAAAGGGAGGGTGAGCCTATGTGAAAGGACCATTAAGTTAAACTCTAAGAAATTCATACAAAGACAGTTACTAATTAGTAAAGAACATTTTAACATTAATTCATGAATTACAGCATATTATCCACTGAAGGCACCAGATGTGGACCCTCCAAGACACTCCAAGGGTTGCAGTGTCTGAGGGCTTGTGCACATAGAACAGACTGGGACTTTTTACCAAATTAAGAAAAGTAATGTAAACGTGAAACTGTGACTTGCCCCCGTGAAAATTTTCTTGGATAAATTTGTTAATCACCCTGAGCTTCACTTCTTTATTCTTTAAAAAAATGAAGAGCCCAATCTCTTGTGAAACTGATGGTCAAAAATAGTCTTTAAAATGTCTGCTTTTGTTAAGAGCTTTAGTAAGTTTTCTTCCCATTTACAGCTATACCTTTTGGATTGGTAATAGTGAAAGCAGTTCATCAGAGATGAGGACAATTTTCCCTAAATTTATTTAATGAGCTTTCAATTAAACTAATAATATAAATTTTTAAACTTTCAGACTTTTAAGAAATTCAGACAGAGTGATGTCAGCATCACAGCAGAGTGGGTTATTCCCTTTGTCTCTCACTTCTAAGTTACAACTAAATGGACATTCATTAACCGGCAGAAGATTCCCTACACAGCACAACAGGACATCTGAGAGATCCACACAGCCGTGCATCAGGAGGTGGGTGGACTGAATCCTCAGGAGGCAGTGGAACTAGGTGAGCATACCCCTCCCCCTCCCTGGCAATAGTGAACCAGGTCACGGATCCTCACACAGCAGCCAGCACACTGAAAGAGGAGGCAAGGGCAACCCAGCCCATGCAAAAGCTTTTAGAGTTGTAGCCCAGCCCACAGCAGTGCCCTCTATGCCATGGTGGCCCCACCAGTGGGAACACTCTACACTGAGTGGCAGCAGCTCAGCTCCCCATGAAGACACCCTACCCACTCAGAAGGCACCCTACCCTGTGGAGCACAACAGCACATGGGACCCACTGAGTAGCAGCTCAGACCCTGCATGGGTGCCAATCCCACCAAGCACAATGTAGGCAAGATGGCATCCTACCTAGTCAGAAGACACCCCATCCACAGAGCACAGCAACCTGCATGACTCACTGAGTGGCAGCTCAGCCCCCACGAATGCACCCACCCCCTGAGCACAGTGCAGTTGAGAAGGCACCTTGCCTGAAGAGCACCGCAGCCCATGGGATCCACTGAGTAGCAGCTCAGCCCCCACATAGGTGCCCCTCCCACCTAGCACAGCAGCTCAGCCAGTCCACTGCCAAACACAGTGACCCCACCCAGGAAAGCAACCCATTTGCCAAGCAAAGAGGCCCCACCTACAGCATGCAATGCACCCACCCAACACAGAGGCACATGAGCTCAGCCTGCAGAGCAGCCCTACCTGCACAACTTCCAACAGACAGGGTGGGATCAGAAAACATAGCTCCTGCTCCCCACCAGCAGCAGCAGGTGGAATCTGTGAACTGATACTACCACAAATGCACCAGCAAAGGATCAGTTCATCAAACACCATGAAGAACTACAGTAACACTTCAGAGCAGAAAAAAAATAAGTCTCAAGAAATTTACAATCTAAATAATAGAGAATTCAGAATAGTTGTCTTAAAGAAACTCAATTAATTACAAGAAAACTCTGAAAGATAGTTCAATGAGTTCAGGAATAAAATTAATGAGCAGAAGGAGTACTTCACCAAAGAGACTGAAACTCTAAAAAAAAACAAAAAGAAATTCTAGAGATGAAGAACACAATCAGTCAGATAAAAAATAATCTAGAAACCATAAAAAATAGAGCTGATGTTGTGGAGGACAGAATTAGAGAATTAAAGGACAAAAATACAGAAATCCTTCACGTAGAGGAGGAGAGAGAACTAAGATTTTTAAAAAATGAAGAAATTCTTTGAGAAATATCCAACTCAGTTAGGAAAAGCAATATAAGGATTATGGATGTTCCAGAGGAAGAAGGGAGAGAGAAAGGAGCAAGGAGCTTGTTCAAAGAAATAATAGCTGAGAATTTCCAAACCTGGGGAAGGAGCTGGAATTAGAAGTAAAAGAAGCTAATAGAATTTCTAATTATATCAATGCAAAAAGACCTTCTCCAAGGCATATAATAGTAAAACTGGCAAAAGTCAATGACAGAGAAAAAATATTAAGGGTAGCAAGGCAGAAGAAAATAAACTACAAAGGAACTGCTATCAGGCTTTCAGTGGATTTCTCAGAAGAAACCTTAGAGGCTAGGAGAGAATGGAATGATATATTCAAAATACTAAAAGACAAAATCTTTCAACCAAGAATACTCTATATAGAGAAACCACCCTTCAGATATGATGAACAAATAAAAGTCTTCCCAGATAAACAAAAGCTGAGAAAGTTCATCACCACTAGACCTCCCCTACAAGAAATGATGAATGAAGCTCTCCTACTTATAATAAAAAGGCAAAGGTTTACAGAGCTTTCAGAAAGGAGATAAAAGACAGACAAAATCAGACAAAAATAACCTATATCAGAACACGTTAGCAAACATTTAATTACAACATAAAAGATAAAGGGGAGGAAAGCACCAAAATAATTATAAACATTTCAATTTAGTCACAAACTGACAACACAAAAAAAGAATAATTTGTGACAACAATAACTCAGAAGGGGAAGAGGAAAAGATGGAACCTGCTTAGCCTAATGGAGATAAGAGGCTATCAGAAAATGGACTGTCTCATTTATGAGATCTTTCACACAAACCTCATGGTAACCAATAAATAAAAAATCACAGCAGCACCACAAATCATAAATAAAGAGAAAACCGCCACAGAAAACCACCAAACTGAAATGGTAGTCAGAAATACAAAGGAGAAGAAATGATGGAAATATAGAACACCCAGAAAATAAGAGACAAAATGGCAGTATTAAGCCCTCATATATCAGTAATCACTCTAAATGTAAATGGACTGAATTATCCAATCAAAAGACACAGAGTGGTGGGATGGATTAAAAAACAAGACCCAACAATATACTGCCTCCAGGAAACACATCTCAGTTCTAAAGACAAACATAGGCTCAGAGTGAAAGGATGGAAGATGATGCTCCAAGCAAATGGCAAGCAAAAGAAAGCAGGTGTTGCCATACTTACATCAGACAAAGCAGACTTCAAGATAAAAAAAGGCAATGAGAGATTAAGAGGGGTAGAATATAATGATAAAAGGGACATTCCACCAAAAGGAAATAAAACTTATGAATATACACATGCCTAACACAGGAGCACCAAAGTATATAAAGCAACTATTAACAGATCTAAAGGGAGAGATTGACAGCAACAAATAATAGTAGGGGACCTCAACACCCCACTTACATCAGGGGATAGATCACCCAGACAGAAAGTCAACAAGGAAACAGTGGTCTTAAGTGAAACACTAGACCTGATGGACTTAATATATATATATAGACTATTTCATCCAAAAACAGCAGAATACACATTCTTCTTAAGTGCACATGGAACATTCTCAAAGATAGACCATATGTTGGGAAACAAGGCAAGCCTCAATAAATTTAAGAACATTGAAATCATATCAAGCATCTTTTCCAACCATAATGCTATGAAACTAGAAATCAACTACAAGAAAAAAGGTGAGAAATGCACAAATATGTAGAGATTAAACAATATGCTACTGAACAACCATTGGATCAATGAAGAAATCAAAGGAGAAGTCAAAAAATATCTGGAGACAAATGAAAATGAAAACACAACATACCAACTCTTATAGGATGCGGCAAAAAGCAGTGTCAAGAGGGAAATTTATAGCAATACAAGCCTACTTCAACAAACAAGAAAAATATCAAAATAAAAATCTTAAACTACACCTAACTGAAGTAGAAAAAGAAGAACAAACAAAGCCCAAAGTCATCAAGGGGAAATAATAAAAATGAGAGCATAAATAAATGAAATATAGACTGAAAAAACAATAGAAAGGATCAACGAAACTAAGAGCTGGTTCTTTAAGAAGGTAAACAAAATTGACAAACCCTTAGCCAGACTCACTAAGAAAAGAACACAGAGAAGTCTCAAATAAATAAAATTAAAAAGGAGAAATGACAACAGATACCACAGAAATACAAAAGATTAGAAGAGAATACTATGAAAAACTATATACCAACAAACTGGATAACCTAGAAGAAATGGATAAATTCTTAGACTCATACAACCTCCCAAACTGAATCAAGAAGAAATAGAGAATCTGAATATACCAATCACAAGTAAAGAGACTGAAACAGTAATCCAAAATTTCCCAAAAAACGAAAGTCCAAGACCAGATGGCTTCTCTGGAGAAGTCTACCAAACAATCAAAGTAGAGTTAATACATATCCTTCTCAAACTATTCCAAAAAATTAAAGAAGATGGAATGCTTCCTAACTCATTCTATGAGGCCAACATTACCCTGACCCCAAAACCAGACAAGGATAACACAAAGAAGAAAAATTATAGGCCAATATCACTGATGAGCATAGATGCAAAAATCTTCAACAAAATACTGGCAAGTCAAACATGGCAATACATTAAAAGGATCGTAAACCATGACAAAGTGGAATTAATACCAGGGATGCTAGGATAGTTTAATACCCACAAATCAATCAACGTGATATACCACATTAACAAAATGAGGAATATTAATCACATGATCATCTCAATAGATGCAGAGAAAGAATTTGACAAGATCCAACACCCATTTATGATAAAAATCCTCAATAAAATGGGCACAGAAGGAAAATACCTCAACATAACAGAGACCATACAAGATAAACTGACAGCCAACATCATACTTAATGATGAAAAACTGAAAGCCATCCCTCTGAGAACAGGAACAAGACAAGGGTGCCCACTCTTGCCACTCCTATTCAACATAGTACTGGAGGTTTTGGCTAGAGCAATTAGGCAAGAAAATGAAATGAAAGGTTTCCAAATTGGAAAGGAAGAAGTAAAATTCTCACTGTTTGTGGATGATATGATTCTATATATATAGGAAACCCTCAAGAATCCATCAGAAAACTATTAGAAATAATTGACAACAATAGCAAAGTTGCAGGGTACAAAATCAACTTACAAACATCAGTTGCATTTCTGTACCTAATAATGAACTAGCAGAAAGAGAAGTCAAAAATACAATCCCATTTGTAATTGCAACAAAAAGGATAAAATACCCAGGAATAAATTTAACCAAGGAGGTGAAAGACCTATACACTGAAAGCTATAAAACATTATTGAAAGAAACTGAAGAAGACATAAGGAAATGGAAACATATTCCATGCTCAAGGATTGGAAGAATAAAATAGTTAAAATGTCCATATTACCTAAAACAGTCTACAGTCCAATGCAGTCCTATCAGAATCCCAATGACATTCTTCATGGAAATAGAACAAAGAATCCTATAATTTATATGGAACAACAAAGGATCCTGAATAGCCAAAGCAATCCTGAGAAAAAAGAACAAAGCTGGAAGCATCACAATCCCTGACTTCAAAATGTACTACAAAGCCGTAGTAATCAAAACAGCATGGTACTGGCACAAAAACAGACACACAAATCAATGGAACAGAACTAAAGTCCAGAAATAAAACCACACATCAATGGAAAGCTAATCTTTGACAAAGGAGCCAAGAATATACAATGGAGAAAGGAAAGTCTCTTCAATAAATGGTGCTGGGAAAACTGGACAGCCACATGCAAAAGAATGAAAGTAGACCGTTATCTTACATCATAAACACATACTAACCCAAAAGGTATTAAAGACCTGAATGTAAGATCTGACACCATAAAACTCCTAGAAGAAAATATAGGCAGTACACTCTTCGACATCAGCCTTAGCAGCATCTTTTCAAATACTGTGTCTACTCAGGAATTTTCTACTCAAGAAAAATTAAACAAATGGTACTGCATCAGACTAAAGAGCTTCTGCAAGGCAAAGGAAACCAGGAACAAAATGATAAGAGAACCCACCAACTGGGAAAAAAATATTTGCAAATTATATATCCAACAAGGGGTTAATTTCCCAAATATATAAAAAACTCATACAACTCAACAATAAACAGACAAACAATCCAATGGAAAGATAGGCAGAGGATATAAACAGACATTTTTCCAAAGAAGATATACAGATGGCCAACATCAGGAAAAGATGTTCAACATCACTAATTATTAGAGAAATGCAAGTCAAAACTACAGTGAGATATCACTTATGTCTGTCAGAATGGGTATAATTAACAAGAGAAGAAATAAATCACAGAGAGGATGTGGAGAAAAGGAAACCTTCATACACTGCTGGTGAGAATGCAAAGTGGTGAAGCCACTATGGAAAATAGTATGCAGATTTAATTAAACAATTAAAAATAGAAATACCATATGACCCAGCTATCTCACTACTGGGTATTTATCCAAAGAACATGAAATCAACAATACAAAGAGATTTATGCACCCTATGTTCATCGTAGCATTATTGATAAGAGCCAAGATGTGGAAGCAACCCAAGATGATGGGGTATATATATACAATGGGATACTACTCAGCCATAAAAAAAGATAAAATCATCCCATTTGCAACAACATGGATGGGTCTTGAGGGCGTTATGTTAAGCAAAATAAGCCAGACTGAGAAAGACAAACACCATATGATTTCACTCATAGGTGTAAGATAAACAAACACACAGACGAAGAGAACAGTTCAGTGGTTACCAGAGGCAGAGCGGTGGGGAGATGGGCAAAAGGGGTAAAGAGGCACATACGTATGGTGATGGATAAAAACTAGACTATTGGTTGTGAGCACAATGTGGTCTATACAGAAACTGATATATAATAATGTACACCTGAAATTACACAGTCATAAACCATTATGACCTTAATAAAATAATTTTTTAAAAATTCAGACAGATCGTTTCACTTGAGGGGGGGTTTCGAGCTGTAAACTGTTGTTTTCACTGTTCTGTTTTAGTCATTCCTTGAGGGCAATCCATATTTTCTAAGTGCTGTATCCCATGTCTTATTTTGTCTCTCCGTTCATGGTGATGCAAGGCTACTATTTCCCGTGATGCTTGCTGGTTTGAGTGTTTAGAAAAGTTAACAGCACATATACACTAAATTAACGTTGATAAATATTCTTAGTAAATTGTTTGAAAATGAGAGAATCATTCAGCTGAATTCAATTTGGTAAATATAGTATTCATATCTTATGGGATATTAATTCGTACCCAATCATGCAGTAAAATTTATTGAATGGCTCTATATCCTGGGCCTAGAATTGGGTACAGGAACTCACAGGTTAGTGAGAAAGGCAGACAAGTAAGCAAGCTTTGTACTATAATGATAAAAGCTGCAATTGACATAAGCAGTAAATGCTAAAAACATTAAGTGCTCAAAAAAAAAAAACCCACCATATAAGAGATTAGAGAAGAGGAATGAAGGACAGAAAAAGGTCAGGGAAGATTTCCATAGTTCAGTGACTCCTGAGTTAAGCCTTTAAAGCAAGTAATCACAATAACAATAACAACAACAGCACAACTATGAACAAGGCATTACAGCTAGCATTGTCTTTTTCAAATTAAACCTCAAGCTCCTGGCTCTTTTTTTTTTTTTTTTTGTAGGGGAAGATTCAGCCTAAGATAACATCTATTGCCAATATTCCTCCTTTTTTCCTTCCTTTATGCCCCCCAAATCTCTAGTATGTAGTTGTATATAATTGTAAGTTCTTCTGGTTCTTTTATGTGAGTCACCACCACAGCATGGTTACTGAAAGACAAGTGGTATGGTTATGCACCCAGGAATCGAACCCAGGCCACTGAAGTGGAGCGTGCCAAACTATAACCACTAGACCATCAGGGCTGGCTCACCTAGCATTTTTATAGTCATCAGCTTGTTTGTCTTTATCACAATCCAGATAGGATCTGTATGTTACAGATGAGGAAGCTAATTCTTTAAAAGGACAAGATTACAAGCAAGTGTGTGTTTGTTCCAAACAACTTCAATGACCTAGCCAGAGAAACAAGAATTGGTGCACATTCAGATTTTCCCTAACTCGTCGATCAAGACGAATTGAATTGAGGTCTTATTACTACACACTTTTAAAAAGGAAAGAGGTCAAGGACAAAAGGCAAAGAAATATATTGAATGCCTCATCACCACCACTCCTTCCCACATCCTCTCACACCCCATTCCCCACCAGGACCCCAGGACTATTTTCAGTCTGAACAACTTTTCTAGAACAGATGTCTAGGAGGTCAGTCATGTTTTATTTACTCAGAACAAAACATTCAAATCCCAAACATATTCAATATCTTAACCTAATTTTTTTCAAAATGACTGTTACTCTACTTTTTCCAAAGTCAAAAAAATAACAATATTCTTTAAGAATTCCCCTACAGTGGTGAAAGCAGGATTTTAACCCAGGTGTGTTTGAATCCAGAGTCTTTCATAAAAATCCATTATAAAAGCACTGTTTTTAAAACATTCCAGCCACCTTTTAGTTTGCATGTAAATTAGCAATTTATATGCACCTTAATTCTTTTCTCGCAAATTTTATTTCCAAAGATTTCAATCAATTTGTGTCTGCTTCTGTCCCTTCACTGAATTAATAGTCCATGATGTACACATCCCAGAATTATTAACAAACAAATACCAGCTGCCAAACATTACACTGTGGTGTGGGGAAGCAAATTATGTAAGAATAGGTTTTGTTATGTAGAACTCTTTATAAAACTAAATAACATATTGTTTATATACAATACATATGTAATACATATATAAAAAAACATTTTTAAAAATCAATGGAGTGATATACACAGAATTTGAGACAGTGGTTTCATGGGGAAGGAAGTGTGTATGGGCTGGAAGGAAATGACATTGGGGAAAGAGATTCACTTTGGATGGGTTAATACTTACTGGTAATGTGCTAGTTTTTAAGCTGAATGATGAGTTCACAGGTATTATTTTGCTATGTTTTATGTTATCAATATTAGTTTATATGTATGAAAAAAGTTTAATAATTTTTAAAGCAAGTCAATAAACTGCTCACGTCAAGAAAAATATCAGTATTCACCCTTTACGTCAAAGGATGTTTAGATATTAAAGCTTACATGTCATCTTGAAGTCACTTCGACCCATATGGACACCAGGGAAAAATCCCACCAAAAGAAGCCTCTGTGACTTTGAGCAGACAATCCGGTGACAGCTCCTGGGGCTAGCCTTGGTTGTCCATTATCTAGCCTTGGTTATCCTTTGTCACAAAATAGCTGCTTTGACAACTGCTGAAACCAACACTAATTACTGCAGGAAGGTTGCCTGGTTATTCACCCCATTTCTAAGGCTTTAGAAGGGACTACGAAATTTTAGAGGCTACCATCAACAGACAGGCCAAATAATACCCTCGATTTCTGTTGTGTTTTATCTTGTTTACTGGACTCACTCAGCCGTCTGTGGGAGATTATTCCAGGGACACAGCCATTATTTTATTCAGCTTTTTATTCTCTGGCTTTAATGAATTAATAAAGTCTTATCCAAATTCACACATGAAGACTCCAACAAATTCACAAGGTCTGAGGACCTAGACCAGCCCTGCCCATCATTTTGATCCTTCCAGGTGCCTGTGTCCTTCCCCTTCTAGAATGTATTGATATGTGAAACTACATTAAATCTATCATACACGCAAATGCTAAAAGAAAAATTCCCTGCGTCTTGAAGACTAAAAGTACCTCATTGAGGGACATCAGTGATTTTATCACAGGCACATAATGACCCTGTTATCTTTGCCACCAATTTCTAAGGGAGAATGATTTTAAAAAAGAAAAAAAGCAAGGGGAAATCAGAAATTGAGAGTTCTGAATAAGGATCTTACATAAGAGGAAAAACGGGTTTTTTTTAATTATTCCACCCAGATCCAGAAAGCAGTGAACTTTTCCAATCACCCATGGAGGGGGAAAAAAGCAAACAAGATTCTTTCTTGGCTAAAACAACAATCTGGTCCTAGTGGAGAGAGGAGCCCTCAGGGTTGGCCTGTCAATTTCTAATTGGTTCTGACGAACTCTTTCACCTTCGTAAAGACTGTTTCTCTCCCTGCCCCACAGCCCCACAAGGGACAGACTTTCTTCTTCACATTTGGAAATAACTTTCCCACCAAATGCTCTATCAATCACACACTGATCTTTTTTTTCTTATGGTTTGTTCATTTATTCTAACACATACCTACTAACATCAAGACATGAAGCCTTTTGGACCATAATATGTGAGCTTTATAGATCAATTTGCATGGAAGAACTATCTGTCATAATCACTGTTAACTCCCTTTATAACGTACTATGAGTTTCAAAATGATATGATGGGCTTGAGAAAAACTCTGTCAAGGATTCAAAGTTAAGTATTCATCCATATCACAACTGCCCTTTCTGAAGGCACAATCACAAAATAGACGTCCAAAAAATCACCCACAAGTGATGTGTTAACACACGTTCATAGGGATCCTGTAAATCTGACACAGTATACATGCAGAAAATCTACAGGTGTCTTTTGGAGTCTCATAGTATGTTGAATGAGAAAAATCCGTTTCCTGTTTGAATCAAAGTAGTATAAACTGAGAGCAGATATATTGGACCTCAGAAGAGAGGACTCAAGTTTGAATCCTCGGCTCTGCTACGGTGTAACTTGAAGCAACTTACTTGCCTACTGTGAATCCATTTCCCCATTTGACAAATGAAGAAAATAACCTTGTATCACCGGGTTGTTGGAGATTAAATGAGATGATATATGTAGGGCCCTTGTAGAAAGTAGATATTTAAAGTAGATATTTAAAAGTGGTGATGATCATCTCTGGGCTTACCCACTCAGCCCTCCATCCTCCAAGGTCATTTTCAAATTGTCCCCAAACTCCTTCTCCGTAGTACTCAGGATTCCTTCAGTCACAAACAGCAGATACCCAACACAAACTAGCTTAAGGAGAAAGAGAATATATAGGCTTTGAGAAACTGAATGGCCAGACCATATGTAATAAGGGAACTCTGATCCACAACCTCTGTAGCGACCACCCCAGGAAGTCAAAACACAACCTTTTTAGCAATCAACCCAAAGTTTTCAAGACTTGGTCAATACTTCCAGCTTCTCTAATTTTTTTTTTTAAAGATTTTATTTTTTTTTCCTTTTTCTCCCCAAAGCCCCCCCCGTACATGGTTGTATATTCTTCGTTGTGGGTCCTTCTAGTTGTGGTATGTGGGATGCTGCCTCAGCGTGGTTTGATGAGCAGTGCCATGTCCGCGCCCAGGATTCGAACCAACGAAACACTGGGCCGCCTGCAGCGGAGCGCGGGAACTTAACCACTCGGCCACGGGGCCAGCCCCCCAGCTTCTCTAATTTTTTAACTCTGCATCCAACTTGGGACCAACTGGGAGAAAACCAAGTATGTTCCCCTAACCAATCACGTAGGACGCCTGCTTCCTAATTAGCCTGCCTCCAGTTTCCCCATGCCCACACCCTCCAATTAGGACATACCTGAAGCCTTTCCATCTTTCCACTAAAAAGCCTTCCCGCTCCTCTGCCTGCCTTTGAGCCTTTGCCAAACAGAAGTAATGGTGGCTGACTCCTTCGCTATAGCTAGCTTTGAATAAATAGCCTCTTCTTTATTTGTTGGGTGGTCTTTGTTTATTTCCACAACTTGAAAACCATGCGAGGATGAATGGATGGTGCGGCTGGATCCAGCTGTTCAACTGATGTGCCCCTACATCCTCTCTTAGAGAAGGCTCTGATCAAGATCACTGATGACCTCAAGTTTTCCAAATCCAATGGTCAATTTATTTGCACTCCTCGCATTACCCAAATTGACTGTCCACCTTACCCTAGGAAACCACTACAACTAATCCCGCAGCTAATGATCTTGCTTCTTACTTGACAAAGAAACTAAAAGCAATTATAGAAAAACTGCCTCATTTTCCTATCAGTAACTTTACCAGCCTAGCTTCATCTGTACCATGTATTCTGCCTTATCTCTGTGACAGAAGATGAACTGTCCCTGATCCTACCTAAATCCAAACCCTCCATCTGACACTAATCCCATCCCTTCTTACCTTCTCAAGGTCTTTGCTATTACAGCTATTCCCTCTCTGCCCTCTCTTCAATTTTCCCTTTTCTGTAGGATCATTCCTACCAGCATTTATGTATGCTGTAATATTTCCTCGTAACAAAGCAAAACAAAACAAAAACCTTCCCTTCACCCTACATCTCTCCTCCAACTACTACTCCACTTCTCTGCTCCTCTCAAAAGATTATTTATGGGGCCAGCCTGGTCGCAAACAGTTAAGTTCGCACGTTCTGCTTCAGCGGCCCAGAGTTCACCAGTTCAGATCCCGGGTGCAGACCTATGCACTGCTTGTCATCCATGCTGTGGCAGGCATCCCACATATAAAGTAGAGGAAGATGGGCACAGATGTTAGCTCAGGGCCAGTCTTCCTCAGCAAAAAGAGGAGGATTGGCAGTAGTTAGCTCAGGGCTAATCTTCCTCAAAAAAAACCAAAAGCTTATTTATGCTTCCCCTCCCCTCTTCTTCAACCCCCTCTATTTCTTTCAATCCATTCTAATATGGATTTTAATCCCCACCACTCCACTAAAACTACTCTGTCAAAGCCGATGACCTTCACCTTGCCAAATCCAATGTCAGTGCAGTGCTCAAGTCACATGACCTCCAGCTAATCCCTCCCTCCTTCTTTACTTTCTTCACATGACTTACATAAAATCCATCCTCTTCAGCTTTCTTCCTAGCTCAGAATCTGTTTCTCCTCTCCCTCCTCTGGTAATGTTAGATGATGCCCCAGAACCCCTTGTTTGGTCCTCTCTCCAACTAATGGAGATTCACTCCATAGGTGATCTCATCCAGTTCTGGATCATTACATGCCATCTACTCAGATTAACATCTAACCTCTCCCCTGAGCTCTGAACTTATATATCAAACCACCTACTTATTTATCCAACTCTCTACTTAACATCTCCTTTTGGATGTGTAATAGAAATCTTAAATGTAATATGACCCAAACCGACCTCCTGATTCTGTTCACTTACTCTTACACCAGGCTTTCCTCATTTCAGTAAATGACCCAGTCTGGGTCATGTGCCAAATCCCGTGACCTGTAGGAAAGAGCCCCCCCAAATGAAAGACAGTGTTATTGCCGTAAGGGAGATGAGAAAGCCTCTTGGGCAAACCACAAGCAATAGTTTCCACTGCCCACTACCTAAGCCAGCCCTCAACCACCTTCGCTTCTCAGCAGACAACATTGCCTCCTGTATCACTGAGAAAATTAAGGTATTAATTTTACCTATACTTGCACAAATTTTTACCTCCTTTGCTCCAGTTCAAAGCCAGCTCTCCACCTGTGACCTTGGTCCTGTTCCTTCATTATTCTTCATTGCTATTGTTCCATCAATAATCTCCTTTCCCTGCTTTTCAGCCTTTTCCTCCCAACTGATGTTTTCCCATTAGCCTATAAACATATCAAATTAGCACCATCCTAAAAACCTCTAGCTCCTGCCTATATTTCTCCTCTTTTTCTCAGTCAAGCTTCTTAGAAGCACAATTCACTCTCTGTACTTGCTTCCCATTGTCCCCTCACTGTTACAGCAACATAGTGTGGGGGACTAGAATTGGCCACACCAAGATATGTCTCTTTGGCATGAGGATTATTTTAGGTTGGTTACTTTTGAAAACTGCAGACATGAGAGAAACTCTGAAAAGCGGAAGTTACTGTTTGTAAGAGATATTTACATTTGTAAAGGACATCTCCATCTGTAAAGATGTCTCCCTCTCCGTACCAGGAAGAAGGGGGGATGACCTTATCTCTAGAAACTCTCATCAACGCAGAAGGTAAGGACTTAAATCTGCATAATAACCTGATTCTTGTTCACTGTGCTTTTCTGGTAATCTCCTGTAACTGATTCTCCCCACCCCCAACATCGTTCTTTGTCTTTAGCTGAGGGTGGTATTTAAGGTGAGAGCTTCTGCCATTTTGGCAAGTTGCTCAGTTTTCCTGAGCCTCTCCCATGTATACATGTTATAAAGCTTTGTTTAATTTTCTCCTGTTATTCTGTCTCATGTGAATTTAATTCATTGTCCAGCCAGAAGGACCCAGAGTGGGTAAAGGAAATGTCTTCCTCCCCTACACTGGCTTCTCTGCCCACTGTCCTTTCCCTTCCAGGGACTTGAAGCATGGAAGGCAGTGTCTCCACTCCTGACTCACCTTCTCTGACCCACACCATTTTGGAATGACCACTTGCTCTTCTCTCTGCTGAGGCTGGACCCAAGGTACACAGCATGTAAAGTGATCTGAAACAAATAGAATAATGGGATTCTCAAAACAATAGGCCAATCCACCGAATTTGGTCAGCCCTGGAATAGCTGAGACATAGTCTTCCAATATTCTCATGAATTAGCTTAGAAAAATTATAAAAAATTGTAAACCCTTAATTTTTATGAATTTTACAGTATGTATTACTGATAGAAATAATCAACTCAAAATAACTGACAAAGTAAAAAATGTACGTAGAAAACTATTAACAGATTATTTTAAAAAAAAAAAAAAAAAACCTGATTGAAGAATCACATTTTGTTGAAAACTAAAAATTGTCCTGGGAAAAATAATCATAAGTATATGAAACTAGCACAACTAAAACTTCACATGGTAAACATTTTAGGGATTAAGTTTGATAGATAAATCAGCACTTCTTGACTAAATTTGGATCTATAACATCATAATTGGGCAAATTGGGCTTGGTTGTCATAATGACCACAAAATAAAATAATACAATACCTATAATTTTCTATGAAAAAGAATTACTGTCCTTGTGAATTTCCATGAGAAAGAATTGCTCCAAAGAAAAATAACTTTGGTAAAATAGTAATTAAACAGGAAAATAATGGATAATTTTAACTGTCCTGAAGATAACATTAAGGCATTGAATTGGCTTTATGGTATTAGCTCCACAAAATATGCTGTCGTAAAATTTTATCAAAGTGGGGAAGATGCTATTTAAAATGCTACCTTCACGAATACAGAGAGGCAACATCCACAGACTCAAGTTAGCAGGGTAAAAACATCTCTTCGGTTGGAACTGCAGGATCGAAATATCCTTTCCATCCAGGTAGAGTTTCTTGATCTCCCAGACTGGTCTGCTGCTTTGCTAACAGTTTTTTTAGCAATTACCAACTTGTACTGAAATTACCCCCAGAAAGCAAGCCCCTCAAAGGCAAAGTTGTTGTTTTATCCATCTGCACATTCACAATGCCTAAAATAGTGCCTAGAACTTAGTGAATGTTTAATGAATTCAGTAAGTCAACACCTGAGGACAGGGTTTCTCAAATTTAATGTACACCAGGCTTAGGGATGTTAGCATTGGTATCTCTGAGGTTCTCTTGTTTTCCCACTTGTTTGTCACTTCATGGTTGCTAAATGACTGCTGGAGTCACAGACATCCCATCCATGCTCAAGGCAAGAATACGAGGGGCAAGTAGTGCCACTTGCAACTCCCTTTTATAGGGAAAGCAAAAGAATTCCAGGAAATTATTCCCTAGACTTTCACTTATGTCTCATTGGCTAGAATTACGTAAATGTCCAACCCTAGTTGCAAGGGCAACTAAAAGAACAAGTATTAGCTTTTCTTGCCTCTCTGGTGAAAAGCGTAAGAGAAAAAGGGTTAAGAATGACTGTTGGTTCAGCCAAGCAACATCTGCCATATTGTTATCCCCAGCCACTGGTCATCTACCCAGTTCTCCAAAGATAACAGCAACAACGGTAATAGTAGCAGTGGCTCACCCTCACACTGCACTTATTCTGTGCCAAGGATTATTCCAAATGTTTCACATCTATTAATTTATTTAATCCTCACAACAACTCTATGAGATCCTATTATCGCCATTTTATAGATGAAGAAAGTGAGGCACAGATAGGGTAAGAACTTGCCCAAAGTCACTCAGTGGGAAGTGACAGAGTCAGACTCACACAGTTTGGCTTCAGAGCCCATGCTCTTAACGTCTACACTCCATAGATTCAAAAATAAACTAATGATGAGCAAGTCCCTAAGCACTGTTGCCCCATGCAGCTGCTGTCAACCTTTATTGCGCTGTAACAATGTCATCTAGTAAAAGAGACCTTCAGATACCTGCCTTTATCTTTCAACCTCTCTTCAAAATGCAGCCCCAGGATGGGGGTAACATTTTTAATGTGCATTAAAATTCAAAACTTGTCCTACTGCTTGGTTTATTTTGGGTCTGGTTATCTTTTGTCCTACACCTTGGCACACGAACCCTGTCCAAACTGCAGGCATGATAGGAAAGTCTTGCAAATGAGGTCCCAAGACAAGACAATGGTAGGCATGTCCTTATTATCAGCTTGTCTTCCAAAATGGAGGGCATATTCAAATTCTCGGTTACCCTGAGCCCCTGAGGTCCCGCTAACAACTCAGCTTGTTTATTCTAACTAGGACGTGTCCAGGAAGTTCACACGTCCAAGATATCTCTTCCTTGGAGCTGTGCATATGGCAATGAAAATGAAATAAGACAGAAACGACAAAAATAAGATTTACCTCCTTCAGAGAGTCCAGAAAGCTTTCCTTCCCCTCATCACAGGCATGTTATGTTATCTCTGAATTATTTCTGTGTTATGGAAATTTTAGTATTAGAACCAGGAATGCATGTCATTGCTTTCAATTGTTGAAGATGAAGAGTTGCTATGCATTTTTAAATTAAAAATAACTTTCTTGTTTTTCTTATAACAAAAGTAATGTCTATTCATTGTATAAAACAACACAAAAAAATAAGAAAGAAGAGAATTTTAAAAACACACAATCGCACCATTCATAGGTAACCACCATAAATATCTTGGTATATGATGTATATGGTATATTCCCATTTATTATATATGGAAATATATCAGATATAATGATAAACCCCAGATAGTTTCTTGTTAGGCTCTATATTAACAACTAATGCACTTAGACTGAGTCAGAGATAGTTGTCTGCTTCCAGGCATTAGATACTCAGGCTGGGGGAGCAAAGGAGGGATTGACCTGGAGGCAGAGAGTTAGCAGGAAGCTAAAGGAGCAAAAAGAGATGAAAGTACTGAATTCCAGGAAAGGATCCATAATCAGAGGCCAAACCCAACAGAGACAAGGCCAATCCCATTTGTACACAGAGAACCAGTGACCCTGATCCAGGACAGGGCGGGAGTATGGCTTTGGAAGTATGTCACAGGCATAGTGATAGTATCAGATAAAGACATGGAACATTTCAGGAATTCCATCTGATAAGCAGAAATGGATAACAGAACGGGGTCTAGCACTGAGACATGGTAGCATCAAGGCATGAAATGAGCTGTTGTCAACCTTCTGAGGCACAAAGCAGGGGCACCTCCCCAGCAAGATCAGGAATGGAGCAGGGTGAGAGTAGCTGAGAGAAACCTTAAAAAGTCAAGAGACCAAGACAAAAGGGGGACAAATCAGTCACTTACCTGACTGATGGGGTTATACATGCTGAAGAGACAGTATCAACAGCCTGACCATTCTGCTCCCAGGTGTGGGGAAATCACAGCTATATCTAAGGCCTGCTCCTTTGCCCTCTGTTAGTTCTGAGAAAAGGGCAGGGCAAATAGAGATGGCATGCATCCTGGACAATAGGAGAATGCTAGGAATGGGGTAGAGACCATCTGGTGTAGAAGAGTGGATCGCAGCCCCCAAACCATCTTTGTGACTGAGCCAAATGCAATGACTGTAGTGTTATGATGTGGCATATTCTGATCACTGAGAGTAGAATGCACTGATTTATCAATCCCCATGCTGCCTTATGTCAGGTAAACATGGCAAAACACCATTTCAGGCACCCAATACTAGTACTCATCGGCCAATGTCAGTGGGAGCCTGATGAGCTGAACAGACTGGAACCAGCAAGAAAAGCCCCCTTCCTCCTGCAATGTCCTTCCAGTGCCTTCTGTTGACAAAGCTCAACATAATTGTTCCTGCTGCAAAGGAGAAATGCTTAAAGGATCCAGGTCCATCTTCTCGGAGCAAGTAATGAAGGATGGATATGGAACTGAAAGGTAATAATCGATAACTGATGCAAATAATATTTAGTGATTTGTAGAATTTGAGTTCCTTTTTTTTTTTTTATCTTTCTGTTTTTGTTGCTGCTGCTGCTGCTGTTGTCATTGTGGTCTTATGAAAACCATTCTATCCCTATAAAACTTTTAGTTGCCAAACATTTCTTCCAGGCCCATTACACAACCCCCAAAACAGTAGCATCATCTCTAGCTCTGGAAGTGTCACTGTATTTCATCGTGAAGTAAGTGGATTCCAATCACTTCCTTACACTTCCACCACTCCCACCCTGGTCCCGCCACCATCATCTCTGCCCTGAATTATTGCATTAGCCTCCTAATTGAGTCCCGCTTCTACCCTTGTGCATTTGTCCCCTACAAACTATCCTCAACACAATAGCCAGCGGGATACTTTCAAAATCTAAGTCAGTTTACGTCACTTCTCTGCTCAAGACACTTCAATGGCTCCCGATTCTGCCCAGAGTAAAATCTAAAGTCTTACAAAGGCCTAGAAAGGCCCTACAGTGATCTTCCCTGATCTCACTAGAATGTAATCTCTGAAAGGGTAGAGATTTTTGTCAGTTTTATTCATTGTTATGTTCCTGGAACCTAAAACAATGCCTGGCTCATAGTAGATACTTTTGTTGAATGAACAAATACCTCACACCTAGAACTAAGCCAATCATCAAAAGTCTAGGAATATACCTGGAATGGAGACTATTATTACCTTCCAGAGAGGTAGCAGGAAAAGAAGATGAGCCTACTCGAAGTCATTCATTCACCAAATTAATATGCATTGAACACTTACAATGTGTTCTAGTGAATAAAACAGATATGGCCCCCAGCTCCATGGAGCTCATAGTCTAGTGAAGGGTCGGGAAAATTTTTCTGTAAAGACCAGATAGTAAATATCTTAGGCTTTGCAATCAGTGAGGCCACATACTCTGCCACTGCAGCATGAAAGCATCCAGAGACTGCACGTGAACAAATGAGTGTGACGATATTCGCAAGTTGTACAAACAGGTGGGGGCCCGGATATGGTCTGTGACCATAGTTTGCCGATCTCTAGTCTACTGAAACAGAGAGATATTAATCAAATAATCCCTTAAACAGGTATATAATTGCACACTGTGATGAATGCTACAAAGAAAATTGGATTAAGGGCACAGAAGAAGGAAATTTGGCCTAGTCCAGGCAGGGTGGCATAGACATCCCTGCAGAGCTTAGACATGATTGAAGAGTAGCTGTTAGCTAGGTAAAAAAAGGCTTCAAACAAGTGAGCAGCATATGCAAAAGCCCTGAAGTAGAGGGTAGCCTGACCTATTCAAGAAAGGTAAAATTGGCTTTCCCCCAGTGCTCAAGGGTGAGAGGAGGAGAGGGAGCTAATACCAGAGAGATCATAAGAGCCAGAGGATATAGGGCCCCATGGGCCATGAGACAGATTTGTTCCTGACCCTGAGAGCAGTGGGAAGGCACTGAAAGGGAGTGTGGCCATTCACTGAACAATACTCACTGAATGCCCAGCATATGCCAGGCACTTATCTACAGTGAAGAAAAAACGTTGCTGCCTTCATGGAGCTCATAGTCAGCAGGGGGCAGGGGGCAGACAATACACAAAACATATGCAATACAATGTCAAGTAATATACTTGCCAAGAATGTCAAGTAAAATAAATGCCGAGAGTATACTAGCAGAAATGACTAGAGAGGGATGGATGGTGCTTTAATCAGATTCATGTTTCAATTATTCTGTTTGACATGGAGAGAATACATTGAAGAGTGCAAGAGTAGGATCACAAAACCAGTTAGGGAACTTGACCTGGCTCCCATGGCTCCCGTGGCTAGGGTTTTTATGATATAGCCTGAATTATGGCAGGGGCAGTGGACATGAGAGAAAATGATGGGTTGGAGATGAATTTATAAACTAAAATTTACTGGCCTTGGTGATCCATTCGATATCCAGACTAAGGGATAAGACAGTGTCAGGGATGAAGGATGACCTTCAGGTTTCTTGTTAGTGCAACTGGAGAGATCATGGAAACCTGGAGGAGGACAGCTTGGAAGGGGAAGATGGCAAGCTTACCTTTGGACATGTGAGTGTGGGTGCCCTCTGGGAGATCCAGACAAAGAAGCTGAGTAGACAGTTGGATAATTGGTGGATTTTTGTGTCCATGAACAGCGCTCTGGCCAAGTGAGGCAATGTCCAAGAGGCAAGAATTGCCCTGCCCTGGGACTGGGCTGAGAGGCCCCCACCCGGACTGAGGCTCAAGCCCAAGGATATGGCCCTGTATCCAGGGATGTTGGTAATGATACTGATAAATGCTGTGGTTCCATATTTAGTGTTAATATGATCGCAGCTAAAATGTACCGAGTACCTATTACGTGTCAGGCACTTGGATTATCATATTTAGTCCTGACACAATTCCATAAGGTATGAACCATTATCTTCTCCATTTTAAAAATGAGGAAGCTGAGTCTGAGAATTTAACCAGTACAAGGTCACAGATGGTAAGCAACAGAGTCAGGACCAAACCCAAGTCTGTCAGACCTCCAGATCTGAGCTTTACATACTGACAGCAACTCAGCTAGGGATAACTCACAAGAAAGTGCTGGTAGCCTGGGCTGGGGGCAAGAACAGCCTAGCACAGGGGGAGTTGCACCATAAGTGAGGAAGCCAACTGTGGGGAGAAGACAGAGCTGGGAGCCTGGCAACAGAGACACCCTCACAGGGAACATTGGGACATTTGGGAAGATTAGGCCTTCTCATTGTGTTATTTTAACGCAAATTCCTTCATTTCAGCACACTTGGGATAATGGAGTATGGAGAAACACCTGGAGATATGGAGGCAGAGCCTAAAGAGTAAACTAAAATTAGTGTTACTCCTAAACCAGTGGTTATTAAACTTTAATATGCTCAAGACTCCATAGCGAGGTTGTTACAAATGTAGATGGTACAATCCCACCTCTAGAGATTCTGATTCTGATTCAGTGGCTCTGGTATCTTCGTTTTTACAAGCACCAGGTGATCTGGTCTGGGCAGCACTAAGATTGTACCTTGAGAACCTTCCCCAAAAAGCTTTCTCTTCCTGACCTTTCATCAAAAGCAGTTCCAGCCTCTCCCTTAATTCTCATAAAGTTTCCACTTAGTCTTATTTATCGATGGGGAAGAAGGATGTGTGCAATGATGTCCAGCTGCACGCCCAGTAGTAGGCAGTTGTGCCTCAGAATCTTTTGCACTGCCTAAGTGGTCCAGGCTTATAATAAATTTCACAAGGACTTTCTTCTCTACACAGCAAAAAGGTCTCTGGCATCCATTGACAGGTTAATGATGCTCAGAAATGATCAACAGTATTTGGGGGAATTTTTTCATTGACTCGAAAGAGAGAAATTTCATTGAGGATTTCTCTTTTTCAACAGAATAGCTAGTTCTAAACCTAGAGGCTAAATGCCCAGGAAGTGGATTTCAGAATGTCAATTAAGTGACAGGTTCTCTGCCTGGTGGGTGGCAATGAGGCGATTTAGGATGCATGACAGCCCAGCAGGCTGAGCCTTCTACTGTTCTCAGGTGAAGAGACTGAGCATCTCTCTTCAGTATGTCAACTTCCAAGCTTCTCTTTTGCTGTCTGTTTTTCCCCAGCTGGCACATATTGATTTTTTTTGCGGGGGGGGGGGGGGGGGAGGGCATAGTGTCACATAAGGGTGAAAACGTGTGCTAGAATACACAGGCAACTTTATTTCATCTTTGTAACATGATTACCTGTTCTGGTAGGTCCAAATACAATTTATGTCCACCAGTCCATCCAACAAAAGGAAAAGTAAAAAGAGGGACCACACATAGGAGGGCATTTTCTCATCAAAAGCTGTAAAGAAATAAGAAGACGAAAGTGCTGGCTTTAATTCTCCCAATGAAGCAGGAAGTGCTGGCACTCATGTACTTGTCTAATCAGTTCACAGCATCCTATACACAGGGCTACGCAAAGTGTGGTCCTCACACCACCACCAGTCTCCAAACTGTTGATATGCAGAGAGAGTCAGTGCCTAGAAACTTCTACAGCAGTTTGATAATGACATGACACCAAGTGTGTGATAGGTGGACTCATCTCGTTGAACAAGGTGTGGACCAGTCAGTTGTGGACTCATGCAGTGAGTTTCAGGTGGAGTGAACTGAATAGTAGCATCAGTGTGTGATGGGTTGGGAAAAATGTGTGTCACAATGCTCTTCTGATATAGTCTATTGTTTGTAGTCGTACGCTCAAACTCTCTGAGCCAAAGGACTAGACTGTGACATTGTGTAATAGCGAGGTTTTATTAGGGGAGCCAACTCTAAGACCCAGAATGTAAGGGCCTGTTGGATCGCAAACCGGTGCAGCCGCCATGGCAAACAGTATGGAAGCTCCTCAAAAAATTAAAAATAGAACTACCATATGATCCAGCAGTTCCACTTCTGAGTATTTATCTCAGAAGTAACAAAGAATACAAAAACAGTAACTCAAAAAGATATATGATATCTGCAACCCCATGTTCATTGCAGCATTGTTTACAATAGGCAAGACATGGAAACAACCTAAGTTCCATTGATGGGTGAATGAACAAAGAAGATGTGGTATATATGTATACGCAATGCATTATTATTCGGCCATAGAAAAGAATGAAATCTTGCCATTGTGACAACATAGATGGACCTTGAGGCCATTATGCTAAGTGAAATAAGTCAGCCAGAAGAAAGACAAATACTATATGATCTCACTTATAAGTGGAATCCAAAAGAAAAAAAAAAACCCAGCTCATAGATGTAGAGACCAGATTGGTGGTTGCCAGAGGTGAGGGGGTGGGGGTGGGATTGAAAGGGGTGTAGGGAATCAAAAGATACAAACTTCCAGTTATAAAATAAACAAATTATGGGGACGTAATGTCCAGCATGGCAACTATAGTTAATAACACTGTATTGCATATTTGAAAATTGCTAACAGAATAGATATTAAAAGTCCTTATAACAGGAAAAAAAATTTTGTAACTATGTATGGTGATGGATGTTAACTAGACTTATTGTGGTGATCATTTCACAATACATATATACAAATATTGAATTATTATGCTGTATACCTGAAACTAAATATAATGTTATATGTCAGTTATACCTCACACACAAAAAAAGTAAGGGACCAAATTTCTATTATATTAGATATCTTTCTCCAACTGCCATTTCTCAAGTCCCACATACACGATTTCATGTTTTAGAAAAGTGTCAATACTTAAAGAAAGTTCTTACAGCCCTGGTTTAGGGATTGTGAAGGAAGATGGAAAATGACCTTGTGAAGAAGAAAGCAAATTCCTGATCCTCAAGCATAAACGTGGGCAGGAGAAGGGAAAGACTCCAGACAGAAAGCAAAGGCAGACCAAGATTAAGTGACAACTTTTACACCAGAAGAAAGCCAAAAGTGAAAAGGGCAAGCTATCCAAACATTTATGCACTAAAGAGTAAGAACTGTGGAAATAATAATCATTAAAGTATTTTATTAGATGAATAAAATAATTCATCTTTTAGTGTCACTAAAGCCAACTAAAGCCAACACATCGCTTTCCAAATAACTCCTGTTCCTCATCCTCCTTGTCCCAGACCTAGAGCCCCAAATCCCCCCAAATCAGCACTCTGAACTCATCTGAACCTCTGGACACCCAGAAGAGGTCAGGGAATTACCATCATTGCCAGGTCTTTGCATTTATCTCCTGAAATTCAAGGCTAAGCAATTGAACGAGACTAATTCCAATTTCTCACTTTCAGATGTTGTAGAGGATGACATCTCCATGGAAATGAAGCATCTGGACCTGTAACCATCAGGGTTCTGTGGGGAAGCAGATGGCACACTTGAAATAAGACACTGTTAGGAAGATTTACTTACAAAGCTCTGGGTATGGGGGAACAACAGGGACAATGCAGTAACCTGAGGCTTAATAGTAGCCAAATGGTTACCAACTAGGCCTAAAAAGAGAAGGAGAAGAGAATTTGCCAGAACCTAGAGGGAGAGAACGTGTAGATACCACATCTTGAGAAGAGCTGTGACTCGATAGATGGATTCAGCAATCCAGGCAACTGAGCAGCAGGCAGCCAGGGGAATGCATGCTGGGCCTCATTCCTCTCCCTCCTCTGAGCTGCTGGGATGCCTCATTGAACAGACACAACTGGAAGCCAAAGACAGGGAAATCCTTTGTGTGACCTCACAGGGGGTCAACGGTTCAGAACAGAGCCAGGTGAAAAACAAAATTAGAAAAGAAGAGAATGGGAGGAGGGGAGGTGGTGGGGACCAAGTGATAAGCGGATTTCTGGTACAGCACCTGAACTATCTTTAGAATAAAATCTGTACCTCAAAGGTTTCTCCATCCATCTCTGATCCTATTTCCCACCTTTATGTACATAGCCCATTAACAGACCTCTAGATTTTACTTAAGTTTTTTTTCAACTTTGAGGACAGAATTCTAAAGTCATCTTCACAAATGCGATCCACGCTCAAACCATTTAACCATCAGCACACGGCTCCTGGGAAGATCATATTTGAAAAGGAGCATTACCTTTTAAACACATACATAAAAAGATCACGTTTATTTTCATGGGGGGGAATAGGTGTGTTTAAGCACCTTCAACTGTTCTTAAATAAAGTGCTGTAAGACCCCACAGCCTACATCTGAGGAACACCTTGTTGAGAATCCCCTCATCAGCGTGCCCAGCAGGGCCATGAGACACTGTGGTCTTGGCCATTGGGAGCTTGAAGGAAAACAGGGGCAATGCTGTGGGTCACATGTTCCTACTTCATTGAATTTTTATTTGACTGCACCTGATCTCTTTCTGGAATCACATTTTAAGGCCTGTTCTCAGTTATTCCATCCAGTCTTGGAGATAAAGTGTCCAATTACCCCAGCTAAGGAGAACTGTACCCCTAGGCAGCATCACCTCTCCATTCTACTCCAGGCCACTCAGGGGGCCTTTGTTCTCTGTAAGCCTTTGGACTCCTCTAGAGGGTCAATAACTCATCAAGCCTCAAAATCAAAACGACTATAGTAGGGGAGCTCAGAGGCGGGGAGGGGGAGTTAAGAAACACAACCTCCATCTGCCCGGGGAAGAATGCTATGCCTTTATTTGTTTCTCTGTAAATTTGCCAAAGAAGTAGGACTGGAGGCAATAAATGGGCTACAGATCAGGGAATAACATTCTAGGAAATATCATATTTCACTACATCTAAGACGTCAACGATTTGTAGGACACAGCATTATTTTATGTACCACTAAGAAAGAAAAAGCACCGCCAATCAGTAAGACCAATTCCTTGCTTCTTTGAAATGTCTTTGATTTATTCTGAGGGATTTGGGAATTCCTAGTGTCTTTAGTTGCATCACTCGTCCTATTGTAGGCAGTCCTTTTGCACACATCTTGGTAACACATGTAACATGGCTTTAAAACTTGTGGGTATCTTCCTTTCTTAAGTCCCATAAAACCCATTAAAAATATGGAACTGTCTCCCTTCTGCCAAAATGGATATTTGCTTCACTGACACCAAAATTATGCCTCCCTGCTCTATTTTGTGCCTTTGTGTACACAATTACTTCATTCCAGAGCTGAATCATAATGTAAATTTTCTGAAAATATTTTACACAGCACCGAGTAGTCCCAACAATGAACATAACTCAATTAAAATGAGGACTCTGTGACCAGCAATGACCAAGTTCACACACGCACAGGAAAACACCAGCAGCTGCCTCGCCGGTAGCAAGAGTAAAAACCACCATTTGCAAGGCATCCTGATTTTGGAGAGGCTAGAATGTATGTAAAGGGAGGGAGGGTGTGTGTTATAGTCATAGAAATATGCTATATATTTAAATATACCTACATTTAACTGGCTAATACTCTATAACAAGGATACATGTTGAAAATGTTTGCTCTTGGAGGGTATAAGTGTAGGATCCCAGCGGGAAACAGATGAAACACACTTAAATAGGTGATTAGAGAGAATTCAATGAAGAGACTATTCATCAAGGTATGGGCAAGGTTAAGGAAAACCTGCAAGCACCTCTGGCTAGCAACAGCAGGAAATTGCTACAACCTCTGGGCCTGAAGATCTAAGAGGAAAGAGGAGTTACCTGAACCCAGAGAAACCTGCAGTGTAGAAGGGGGTCACTCCAACGGGAGCTGGGGTCTTTGCTAGAGGCAGGTGGTTGATTCCAGGCAGCTTGACAGAGAGAGAGCAGAAGGAATAAATGTCCTGACCCCTCCACCTGTCTGTCTTCCAATCCCCTGCCTTTGCCCACACCATCCAGCAGTCAGAGGGGATGTGGTCCAACGGGGCTCACCCTCCAGGGCAGAGAGCAGGGTGTACAATGGAATAGGGTCAAAGAGAATATCCGAGAGGGTTCACCAGAGAGCCAAAAAGTTTTAGCTTAAAGTTAGGCATTCTCTGGTTGACTTGTGACACTTTTACAACCCAGGTAGACATTTCATAGCTCCCAGATGAAAATTATTACAATCAGGAAGGACCTGGGAATTTGGGACTTAACTGCCCACCTGTCTGAGTGTGGGATCAGATCTGAATTTGTGTTCTGAGAAAAATCTCAACTCTACCTCTGGCTACTCCATTTATAGAGACAGGATTGAGATAGGTAGATCGATAGGTAGACAAGCAGACAGACAGACACAGTCTAATCTCACCTTGTCCACACAAGGCAGGTCCAAGTGGCTGGGGTCAAAACCACCAAGGTTAGAATGAGATGAGTTTAGTGGTTGCAAAAGCCACCTTTGCATGTATATTAATGACAATCATAGATATTATGTCTTGAACCTACTGTGTGCTAGACACTGGGCTACGAGTGCTTTATGTTCAGATCTCATTTAGTCCTCACACAACCCTCTGAAGTCAGTATTGATGAGGATTATTTTAGGCTGGTTACTTTTAAAAATTGCGGGAAGGAGGCTCTGAGGAGTAGAATTTACTTACCCTTTGTTAAGAGACGTTTACATTGTAAAGGAAATCTCCATCTGTAAAAGTGTTTCCCTCTCTGCACCAGGAAGAAGGGGGGATGACCTTATCTCTAGAAACTCTTAATCAATGCCAAAGGCAGGGACTTAAATCTGCATCTTGTTTACTGTACTTGTGTGGTAATCTCCCATGATGGACTTCCCCTCTACTCCCAACATCCTCCTTTGTCTTTAGCTAAAAATAATATTTGGGGTGATGGCTTCAGCCGTTTACTTAATCCAGTTTGATTCTTATCTAAAAATTATAGGACCATTCAATAACCAGACCCCACCTGCACTGATACCATTTTAACAACTTTTGTACATATTCTTTCCTTTGTCTTGTAAAGAGATAACTCACATACCTATGCCTTAAATTTAGCCCTACCCTCAACCCATATTTGCAGCACTTCTTCCTGCCCATGGGTCCTGTCCCCATGCTATTCCACACTATTCTCTGAATAAAAGAGCACTACTGCCAGACCTTGAGAGTCCAAGAAATCTTTCTTTCAACTCCTCGGCTCACCGACCCCACATCAAGTATTATTAATATTCCAATTTTACAGAGATAAATAAATAACTGACATGAACTTCTTTAAAAAATAACAATTATATCACTTCCCTGCCTAAAATGCCTTCTTCGGCACTTGGAAGTGAATCCAAAATCCCCATTAGAGCACACACAGCCCTGTGTGATGAGACCTCAGCCTGGCTCCCCAGCTTCAAGTCACGCTCAGACACCCTGTTTCACCCACTCCAGCCGCCTTGGGCTTCCTTCACTTCCTCTAATGCTCCAAGTACTTTCTCTCCTCAAGGCCTTTGTACAAGCTCTTCTTGCTGCCCAGAATCAGAATGTTCTTCTCCCACTGTCGTAGACAAGTGCCTTCTCATCTTTTATCAGCTCTGCTGTCACCTCTTAGAGGCCACCCCTGACTTCACCTACACCCACCTAAAGCAGATTCATCCACCTACATACCCCTGCCTTTCTTTCTCTCTCTCAGGCCCTTGTTTATTTCCTTCATAGCTTTTCATGATGCGTGTATGTATGTGTGTGTGTCTCACTCTCACTAGGACATGAGTCCCCTGACTGTAGGAACCACGTCTGACTTGGTCCTTCTCCCTGCCTCCCCCGCCATCACTCTATCAGCCCCTGTGTTTTCTTCGTAATCTTTATTATTTTCTATTCTTTTGTTTTCTCCTTACCTCTTCCTAGACTGTCTTCCCCACTAGAATCAAAGTTCCTCTGTTCACCATTCTATCCTCAGCATCCCAAACTCTACTTGGTGAGTAGATGATGGAATTTGCACAAGGACTTGGGGTCACTGAATGGGGGGGATTTGCACCCAGGCAGTCCTTGTTCAGAGCCCTCCCTCTTCTCCATCCCGCAGTACCACCTCTGAGATGATCCTCCTCTCCCTGGGAGGAACAGCACACAAATGTCATGCAGTCTGCCCATGCAGTCTGCCTCTATGTGTGGGGAACAGGGCAGATATTCACACCTCTATCTCCGGCATTCCCCACCCAAGTTGGCTGCACTGACTGAAAAGGTATATGCTACTGAGCCAAAAGAGGAAAACTCTGCACCATATCTCTGATCCCAGCTGTTCTAGGCTGCACAGAAACTAATTCTGCTTCTCCACTTAGCAGGAGAAGCCATTTCTGTTGGCATTCGGAAGACAAGGGCAAAGGCAGCATCATGACACCAGGGTATCACGCCCTGGACTCACACCAGCTTTCCCTCCCTCCCCACATTATTCACTTCTTTCAGTTGAACCACAAAAAGAAACAGGATGTACAAAGCCACAAACAGCATCATCTTCTCCTGAGGAATATACCAGCACTCCTTTTGTATAATCTACTGAAGCTTTTATATATTTCCTTCTTCTGCTGCTGCTTTCTGCTTTTCTCCGCCTCTCTAACTCCTCCTCTACCCTCTTTCTGCCAAGGACTTTGTTCAGCATGAGCATGTGTGCACATGTCTTCTAAAGCACAGCTCTGGCAGCATTCCCAGCAAAGGAGGAAACAGGCTTTGTGGCCCAACTAATTCAATAAGCTTCAGTTATTCATGGAATATTTATTAGATGGGAAGAAAGCAATGGTTCCACCATTTGTTACTAGCCCACGATCTATCAGAGGATTAAATTAACTTCCTGTCACCACAGAAGTCACCGTATCCTCAAATGCAGGAGTGACTAATGACCAAAGTTTGGAAACTGTTTAAAAAAGGGTCATGACACACATCACTTCTGCCACATGGTACAGACAGAAAGTAGGGTTTATGGGAAGGGGGAAGAAGATAAGCAGAGAAGTAGTGGAGGATGCACAGTTCCTGGAGCTCTCATTATCCTAAGAGCTTCGGCCAGGCGTATGTGAACCCCGAGTCCACGGTCAGCTGTTTTGTATTCTTTTATGAGATGATCAGTCAGGTGCAGCCACAAGAGGAGACAGGAGAGGCTCAGGAAAATAAAACATATTATACTCACAGGTCCTAGAGACACGAGGCATGCCGCACCACATGGAAAAGCACCAGTGCCATCAGGAGGCAGAGACAAGAGAAAGGGAGCACTTAGGCCACAGTCTTTGTTGGATTTTCCTCAAGAAAGGTAGGCAGGCAGGGGAAACATTTTAGGATCGGCTGGTTTGAATAATTTCTGAGGTCTATAGGAGCGGTCCCTAGTGGCCCGGTTCCAGCCCTGGGATGATTACGACAGAAGAATGGTGCCTCTAGGGTATAAGGACCCAATAAAGATGGTATGGTTCTGGATATCAAAGGCAGGCTCCAGGCTGAGCCCTTGCTTTCTCTAAGACTTAGCTACCCCTGTCTCTTCCCAGCCAGAAAAGCTTTTTAAGGATGTCAAAACATTAAAATATACAGAGAATTTAAAAATATATACTATACGTCAGCGTTCGGGTAGGGGCTGGCCCGGTGGCATAGCGACTAAGTTCACACACTCTGCTGCAGGGGCCCAGAGTTTGCCAGTTCGGATCCCAGGCACAGACCTACGCACCACTTGTCAAGACATGCTGTGGCAGGCATCCCACATATAAAGTAGAGGAAGATGGGCACAGATATTAGCTCAGGGCCAAGCTTCCTCAAAAATAAATAAATAAATAAATAAAATGTAGGTTTTATTATTTTTCAGATATGGTGAGACCAACAGATCAAGAGATGACTGCCATTGAAAAGACAGTTTGTTATACTCACAGAACCCACGAGGATGAGGCACACCTGGTCATGGGGGGCTATATGGGGGCGCACCAGGGTCAGTCAGGAGTAGATGGAGGAAGGAAAATGTGAGCAAGAGCTTTTATTGTGGTTTCCACAGGAAGGAATGAGAGAGGCAGGTAAGCAGGCTCAGGGCTGGCTAGTTGGAATGATTTCTGGAGGCTGAGTGGCATAGGGGCAGCCCTCACTTGTCTGCTACCTGACCCTGAGGTGACTAGGGTGGGCAGATAGTGGCCCCATAAAGGAGGTGGCTGGGGTGTGGCCCTGGATTGGCTGGCTTGCCCTTTACTATCTCCAGGAATTGGCTAACCCTGAGAGAGACTGCCCTTCCAGCGTCAGCAAGGCCCCAGATGTCAAAGTACCAAAAATACAGAAAATAAAAAGACATGCTGAATATAATGAGTCCCCAGGGTGATTGCAGAAACCTCAGGAAACCCGTTCAGCATGAATAGAAGAGTGAATCCATGGAAGGGGCTGTGATCTGGGACTCCGGGAAGGGGTGACAGAAATCCACCTGGCACTTGCATGAGGCCTTTATAAGTAGAGATGATTAGAAGATGAAAGTGGTAAACAGGAGCCCGAGACAGGAGGGAGGCTATAGTGGGAGGGAAGAACTCCTTCCAGGCAGTGAAGATGGTATGAAGGGAAAGAGGCAAAAAGACCGCTAATATCCTGCAATTACAAAAGCCATTCCCTCCCTCCAACTCTTTGAAGTTAAATATTTAATATGTGCAAAGAATATTAAAACATATGTCTGAGGTAAGTGGGGAAGTGAGGATGACATGAAATACTACTTTTACAGCGGGGAGCACAGGCCGGCAGATAGAAGGTGCCAGAGAGAGCGGCTCCTCCCTCACCCCTCCTCCTCCCTCTGATCAGAGAATCCCTTCTCTGATCGCCCTCACTCCTGCCCCCACGTCTGCCTCCACCCATCAAACCTCTGAGCAATCCGCCAGCACCCCTCTCAGTGGCTCAGAATCCCCCTCTGTGACGAATCGCCTGTTTGTGTCCAACCAAACTTCTTATGTTGAAGCCCTGACCCCCAGTGCCACAGTGTTGGGAGGCAATTGGGTTTAGATGAGGTCCTGAGGGTGGCGCCCCTGATGGGATTAGTGCCCTTATAAAAAGAGGACAAGACCCAGGCGCCCTCTCTCCCACCCTATGAGATCACAGCCACAACGCTGTGGCCACAGAAGGAGGCCGTCTGCCAGCCAGGAAGAGTGTCCTCACCAGAAGCTGACCACGCTGGCAGCCTGATCTCCAACACCAGCCTCCAGAACTGTGAGAAATACGTGTGCACTGTTTAAGCCCCCCGTCGTGGTATTTTGTTGTGGATGCCCCAGCTGACAAGGAC
The DNA here is from genome assembly GCF_041296235.1 of Equus asinus. Classification (NCBI taxonomy): domain Eukaryota; kingdom Metazoa; phylum Chordata; class Mammalia; order Perissodactyla; family Equidae; genus Equus; species Equus asinus. The sequence goes on from NC_091799.1 coordinate 66,366,067, forward strand.
ACTCTCAAACCTCCTGGGAAAACAAAACCCTCAGCTCCCAAATGAGAAAGGGAGGTGAATGTGCCTTTGATGAAATTCTCCTGGGCCACAAAGATTAATAAAGCATCTCTCCTTTAATGAATTAAACTAGAGAATTTTAAACCAGAAATCCTCGAATGCCAGGATCTTGTAGGTTTATGATCCAAGAGGTCAAGACCTTCCCCCATGCAGACTGCCAAGACACCTGGTGCCAATGTTTCTCTGAACATGGCTCCTAGACCACCGTTATCAGAAATCCCCCAGGGTGCCTGTTATAAGAATCAGATGTCTGCCACCTGCGACATCGCAAGGGCTAGTTGGGATCCTGGAAGGCTATATCTTAACAAGCTCCCCAGAGCATCCTTACAAACAGTGGTACTTGAGTACCACTGACAGATACACTCTGACCACCACCACCCATCTCTACCTCCACACCCTGCTACAGATTGGGACTCAGATGGCCAGAGAGAACCTTCTCTGAGCCCTTGCACTGAAAACGTGTGCATGCACCAGCAGCCTGGCATCACTTGGGAGCATGCTAGAAATGCAGAATCTCAGACCCCAGCCAGACCTACTGCCTTGGAGTGCATTTTCCCACCGGAATTTGGAAACAGTGCTCGGCTCCAGTGAACCCAGGCTGACCCCAAGTCATTGTGGATGCCTAGGAGTTCCTACTGTCAAGATTTCAAAATCAAGTTAAGCTTCTCAGAAAAACCCAGAGAAGAACCAAGGGGAGTGTAGAGTGGTTCCCATAGGGGCCTACTCTCAAATGGGACTCTAACTGTGGACAGTCAGAGAAGAAGATGTTTTCATGGCAGGACTGACAAGCCTCGCCCTTAAAGGTCCCAGATACCCATTTTACCCCTATGGCAGAGACTACAAGTTGTCCCCTACTAACCATTTTCCTCCGCTTGCTTGTAACAGAATGCCTGGTGTTTAGATGGTACATGACTGCCCAAGATGGAGACCACATTACTCAGCCACCCTAAAGCTAGTGTGTGTGCACGTACGTTCTGGCCAGGGAGATGTAAGCAAAAGCATCTTTTGCAACTTCAGAGAAGTGTCTGTACAGGAATGGGACATTCCCTTCTTCATCTTTTCTTTGCTCCTGGCTAGATTGTAGATGTGATGGCTAGAGCTCAAGCAGCCACCTTGAATCATGAGGTAGAAGCTACATGATAAGAGGGTGTTTCCTGACAACATCATGAGCTAGATACCCTCCTCTGCACTTCTTGCATTTCTATTTTGTTTCTGTCATTTTATTTGGGGTTCTCTTTCACTCTCAGCTGAACCAGTTCTTAACTGACATGTACCCCCTCTATACTATAACATGGTTCAGCCAACGTGAGCTGAGTGACCCCTGTGTCCTCAAAAAGGCCAAGTATCTTGACTATAAGAAAAACAGTTCCATCACTCGGGAGGATTTAGGACCGTTCTGGGTGTGGCCATGTCTCCCAGCACAGGGAGGGAGTGAGGAGCAGCATCGAGGTCCCGCCCCTTTCTTCTACATAGGGCTGTGCTTAACCTTTTAGTTGCCATAGACACCTCCAGAAAGAACTTCATTAATCCTCTCGAAATTCTTAGCAATATTTCTTTCTGCTTGCAACTGGAAATTCTAACCTGAATTTCTCTTACTGCAATTCAGATAAGTCCCTCTTCGTCGATAGTGAAAAAGAAATACAGGTACTGGCTGCAACAAACAACCTTCCAACAGAAAACCCTGTGTTCATCCATTAGACAAACTCTTACCCGAGGGCACACTATGCATGAGTCACTGTGGGAGGCTTGGGGCAGAAAACATCTTCCTGAAAGCTGTTTTTGATCAGTACATTTACCTCTAAACGCCAAACCCTTGACTCTAGGCAAGGGGCCCATTATTTCAAAGCCAAGCTTGGGCATTGACTTTGAAAACATTGTTCAAGGGTTAGACCCTTCTGAAAATCAAAGAGAATGCCTTTTTATGTATATATAATTACTCCTTTATGCTTCCCCTCAAACTCTGAAATGATTTTTCTTGACACATATAAATTGACCTTCTTTAATAATACAGGATAAGTTCTCCAAATGGATCTGCTCTCCCTCCCTCTCTCTCTTTCTCTCCTCCCTCCAATAAGGATACATGACGAGGAACCGAGTATATTTCCTGGCACATTGTATAAGTCTTCAATAAACTTTCCCCAAATCTAACTACTTCAGTTTCATGCTTTATGGTCTGTATTCTCTCTCTTGCAACATACCATTTAATAAATATTTGTATTAGTACAAATCATGACTATTTTGTTACTTCTGTTTCTAATATTACTACAAATTACCAATTATATACAGAGGTCTTCAGGAGATTCATCCAGAAGCCACCATAATTCAAAATATGAAGCAATCATATAACATATATATATTTATATACACATATATCATTAGAATGTGTTTCTGTGGTTACTTTTGCATGTGGAAGAGCCTCTTGTGAAACTGTTCTACGAAATCACTTCAACTAAGCCACACCACGAAACCAGGAAGATCTGCGCCCGAAGAAACTGGAAGGCTGGCTGGCTTCCCCAGGGGTGTGGTTTGGGTTGAAAGGGAGAAATCAGACTGACACCCTGTTAATGGGGTGTGAAACTGGGACGCCTGTGCTAACCGGGAGGCAGCCTCCTTCCCAGACACAAGCAAATGGAACTGCCTTTTCCACAACTTGCCTCGCTAATTCCCTGGCAGCTAATGAAATATTTTAATTTAAAAGGGCTTTTCCAGAGCCAGTAGATGAAGTCGCTACAGAGCATCCCATGGTGATAGGAAATAGCGTTAACTAAGAGGGGCACCCTGCCTTCAGGGAACAGGGAGTCCAAAATCACCTCCCAGGGCCTACATCCTCCCTCTTTGGAGTAGCCAGGCGGGGGTGGATCAATTTTTGGACCTTAAACTTGACCCACTCACGCTACTTGACAGCCTGAGGCAGATGGGCACATAAGACAGTAGTACAAGAAGTCTCCATTTAAAGCCTGAAGGTGGAATTCCAGTGCATGTCCCTGGATCTAAAAAGAAACATGCAGGGTTAATTTCTAAAGGCTGGTCTTTGGATAAACAATTTAGGCACACTTGATGGTGTGTTCCCTCAGAAGAAATTTTCTTACTCTTTTCTTTTTTACTGAAGCTAAATGCATAAAAAGAAACAGGGCTTTTTCCATTCAACTGGGTTGATGTACTATTTTTTCTTATCCGTTTCTCTCAACATCCTGTGGGCCTACGCTGCTAAGAAAGCCTCTTACAGATTTGGGGTTTGTAGGGGGAGCGAGACGCGGGGAAGGGAGGATGGAGGGGAGCTCTTGATGAATTTGGACAGGAAATGTCTTTGACAAACGAAGTCTCTCTTCCCTGCCTCACTCTGAAATGCCTCTGGCTTGAAAATTCCCCATATGCTCGTTATTTATGTACACCACGCAAATTCTAAACAAAGAGCTCCATTCTTGGTACCCCCCCCATACACCCTCGAGCTGCGAGGAAATTTTCCACTGGAGAGATATAGGGGATCCGGAGTAGGACGAGACCAAGGTCGCCGCACAAAACGTTGTTGGCAAAAGTCGAACCTAAGGTTGTGTGGACAATGTGGGGCCAATCACGCCACAGTGATGAATTTGTTTGTTTTCTTCCAGGAAGTCCAAACCTTCAAGCCAGTGTCTGTATTCGTTTTCCAGGGCTGCTGAAACAAAGGACCACAGACTGGGGGCTTAACTGAAATTTATTTTCTCACAGCTCTGGAGGCTGGAAGTCTGAGGGCTGGTTCCTTCCCAGGGCTGTGAGGGAGAATCTGTCCCATGCCTCTTGCTTGGTTTCTGGCCATTTGCTGGCCATCTCGGATATTTCTTGGCTCATAGAAGGATCACCCAGATCTCTGCCTTCATGTTCACGTGGCATTCTCCCTGTGCATGTGTCTGTCTCAAAATTTCCCCTTTTTATAAGGACATCACTCATATTGAATTAGGACCTACCCCAATGACCTAATCTTAACTAATTACATCTGCAAAAACCTTATTTCCAAACAAGATTGCTTTCACAGGTACTGGGGGTTAGGATTTCAACATATGAATTGAGGGGGCACAATTCAACCCATAACATTGCCCAGTATAAAGTGTCCTGACAACAAAGCAGAAAACTCTGCCCAGGGAATGGCCAGTGGGATGACTATGTGTCAGCCTTTCAAAAAAACCATGGCCTTCCTGGACAGTGGAGAGCAGGATTCTGAGCCGCAAGAATCTTGCAGGAAGAGCTAACCTCTGAAAGCTCTCTCTAAGAATGAGGAAACTGACGATTCAAGAAGAGCCGGTATGCCTGAGCCCTCTGGTTCTCCGAGTGCCAGCCTTTCTCTCCACAAGCAGACAGGCAAAAATCAAGCTAACTGTGAGAGAGCAGTGGGTCTACTGGCGCTAGGCTTCCCCTGCTCAGAACTGGCCTTTTCCATTGCTTCTCCTTGGAAGTTTGAGGCAATAGCCAAGACTTGGAAACAACCTAAGTGTCTATCAATGGATGAATAGATAAAGAAGATGTGGTATATATACACAACGGGATACTACTCAGCCATAAAAAAGAAGAAGTCATGCCATTTGCAACAACATGAATGGACCTTGAGGGTATTGCACTAAGTGGAATAAGTCAGAGGGAGAAAGCCAAATACCGTATGATTTTACTCCTATGTGGAAGATAAAAACACAACAACAAATAAACACGTAGACACAGAGAATAGATTAATGGTTACCAGAGGGGAAAGGCGGAGGGAAGGGCAGAGGGGGTAAAGGAGCACATGTGTATGGTGATGGATGGAAACCAGACTTTGGGTTGTGAACACAATATAGCCTATACACAAGCTGAAATATAAAGAAATTTCTGTAAGGTTATAAACCAATGTCATCTCAATAAAAAATTAATTTTTAAAAGATACAAAAAGAAAAAGAAATTCAAGGCAGGAGAGAAGTGAGATGAAGAATAGTCACCAGCCTCTGACTGCCAGTCTGAACGCCACTCTGCTCCCTTCCAGATTTTCCTTCCTGCTTCCTTCTCCCTCACTCGCTTCAACCCTGAATACCAAGCATACTCTCCATAGGAAATTCAAAGGAAAATAGTCAAGCTCCCAGCAAGGTGTTTGACGTTCAGGAGTCCTCTCTCTCGGATTCCAAAGTGCACGGAGCCGTGTCTGTGCTGGCCTGCGCACAGGCACTTGGGATCTGTGGACGTTTTCATTCTGTGTGTTGACGGAAATTTCTCAGGACTCGAGGGACTAGCCAAGCTATTTGTGTAGAATTGTCTTCCTAGTCGTTTGTTTGTTTGTTTGTTTGCTTCCTTCAAAGCATCTGTGCCATCCCTCTGTTACACAGCGGAAGAGGAGGGCTCTAGAGAAAGAAGGTGGAGGAGAGCCAGGGGTGGGGAGGAGATGCCAGCCTCCTCCTTCCTGTGGCCATGCCCAGGCTCAGCTGAGCCTTGGCCGCAGTGGTCCCTGGCCTGCTTTCACGTCTAAAGAGAGAGCACTAAAATGGAGATGGAAGCTCCAATGCACCAGCACAGCTTGTCAACTGGTGGGCTTCATTGTAGGGTAATCAGGGAGGATCTTTCCGTCTCATTGACGGACCCCCAAATGCCAGTTTCCCCAGAGAGGATGCCTCCCTACTCCTGGGGTATGCAAGCCTGGGATGAAGGATTCCAGGAGCCCAGAGGGGAAAGACGGGAAAGCCCTCACTGTCCAGCAGGATATGATAGAAGTGGGTGTTAAAACACTTCCATAGAGGCAGCAAATAGGCCTTCTCAAGATTGCCCTTTCTCCATTGGTCAGTTAGTCTGGTCTCTCTCACCACAGCTGACCACGAGGACAGCCCTGTCCTGCAGCTTGTACCGGCTCCTAATTCTGCCCCTCCCGTGGATCTTAACCACACCCTGGGCCTAGGCCCTGTCACCTCCTGCCTGAATTGCTGTAAACACCTCCATGTGAGAGATACTGCAGGGTTGTCCCTGACATCCCAGTGCCCCGCTCCAGCAAAACTTCTATTTCACCCAATTTGCAGTTAGTTCAACCTCACACCCACCCGGTGGGTGGAAAAGCAGACAGTCAGTCCTGTGCTGACCTCAAGAAAACCATCTGACACCTCTTCCAGGAAGCCTAGTACCTTCAGCAGGGGCAGACCTGATAGGGTGGAACCCTTTGCAGTTGGTTAAAATCAGCCCTGGAGAAGTTGGGGGCTCTTTGGTACATGCATGTTAACTTTTAGGATACCTGCTTCCTGGAATGATTTGGCTCCAGATTCTGAAGTCTATTAATTAATCTAATGCGTGAATTTAGATCTGCCACTTTAAGATGTCAAATACTGTATTTATTTAGCAAATACAGTATTCACCATTCATCTGGAGTTGTTCAGTGTGCTTTACAAATATTAAGTCATTTAAATCAGCATAACCATATGAGGTAGGTACCAGCATTTTCATCCTTATTTTACAGACAAGGAAGATGACAGGCAAAAGCGGTTACTAACTTGCCTGAGGGCATTCAGCCAGTAAGTAGCAGAGCCAGGATTCGAACCTGCCCAGTCTAATCTAGAGTCTGGATTCTTAACCACTGCATTGAGAACCAAGTACAATTTTAGTATTATGTCAAATGGAGCAAAAGAGAGGAGGAAGTAATTAAAAAGGTATAACTAAAATGGGCCCCCCTGGTCACAAACTCACTTGGGTTTCCCTATGAGGCATTTACTACACTTGAACATAACCTTTCTCTAGCTCAACCAGGCTGGCCAGAGATTAGACAAAATGCAGTCCATTTTGGCACTGAGTGTAGTTACAACTCCCGAAAGGAGATGCTCTGCTCTTAAGTAGACTGGTCCTGGATCTCTGAGGGAGGCTGGGCTGTGCCATACTCCTCTCACTACTGACTGCTTTTCCCTGCTCTTCTCTGGATGGGAAATCTAACGTGGCAAACACAAAAAAGTCCCATACAGCTTTTATTAAATGGTAATTTCTCCACCTATAGGGAGGAAAATAATATCCGAGTCTTCCATCTTTCATTCTCAACTCAGTCCCTCACTCACTGATTCCCAGAGGTAACAGGGACCTCCAGAGGCCATTTCCATCCCCACCCAAGAGAAGGAGAGCCTTTAGACTTGCTTCTTTCACTTTTAAGTTGGCTCTTTCCTACGAGGGAGGGGGTCTGTCGTCAGTAAGTTCATCACTCACTTAGAAAAAAGCCCTCCAAAGTGCTCCTCAGCATTTGCAAACCCAGATTCTAGCATCTGTCAGATGTGCCTACACATTTACTGCTTCTCGACAAATGGAAGAACCCTGGTGATTATTGCCGTTGACTGAATTAAACTTAACAACCTAGTTTATTCTAGCAGGTTCCTGGTAAACAGCACTGCAGCTGAAAAGGCTTATCCTGTTTACATTAGCATGAAATACTCTGGGTTGGGGATCCTGGAGCAGGGCAGAGGCTGTGCTCCCCGAATGTCAGCTGTTTGAAGGGCTTTGTGTTTAGATACATGGTGTTTAGGTAAGAAAGCCGCTGTTGATGCGATCTTTTGTATCAACTTTGAGCATTTGACGTAGACAGACGTTGTTCTATTTCAGTATATGCCAGATCTTCTCAAAGACGAGAAGCATCAGTGTGAGTAATGATTGGAAGTTCTCTGTTGACTAAACCTACATACACTGTGTGACCATCTTGACTTTCCGCCTCTGTGTCAGGGTTCTCAACGTCAGCACTGTTAACATTTGGACATTGGGATGATTGTTGTGGAAGGCTGTCCTGTGCATTGGGGGATGTTTAGCATCATCCCCGGCCTCTACCCACTAGATTCCAATAGCAACACCCCTGAGTTGTGACAATCAAAAAATGCCTACAGACAATGCCAAATGTCACCTGGGGGAGGGCAGAATCCAGCCCACCTGAGTTGAAACAACCACTGAAAGTTTCTCTTTTAAAGGCCAACAAGGGGAGAGATCATTTGTAGAACATTCCAGAACTCTCAGAGCATCCTCACACTGATCTCCTCCGTTCACTATCCACTTCCACAGGAATTCTGACGAGTCCTTCTTATTGAAACTTGGAAACACAAATACTTAGAAGGCTTTAAGAAATATTACCAGATAAATAAAAATCATGCAATGAGTATTCAGTGAGTGCCCTCTGTTTGCCCAGCCAATGTGGTCTGCTCTCTAGATTCTTCAAAAATCTCTGTCCCGTTAGCCTTACAAAGAAAGGAAGTTCTGACACATGTTACATCGTGGATGACTCTTGAGGACATTATGCTAAGTGAAATAAGCTGGACACAAAAGGACAAATATTGTATGATTCCACTCGTATGAAGTATCTAGAGCGGTCAAATACACAGACCGAAAATCGAATGGTGGTTGCCATGGGCTCGGGAGAGGGGTATAGAGTTTCAGTTTTTGCAAGATGAAAAGGGTCCTGGAGATACATGACAATGAGAATGCACTTAACCCTACTGAACTTTACCTTTAGAAATGGTTAAGAAGGCAAATTTCATGATATGTGGTTTTTATCATAGCAATAATGATAAAGAAAAATAGCAATAAACAGAGAGAGAAAATGTATAACTATCCTTGTCTTCTAATTGGGCCACAACAGATGCAATAGAATTCTGTAGACACTCAGGTGTGGCATCCTTCACATGCTCCTGAGGCCTAATCTGAATCCTGATAATTGCCTGAAGTCAGTCAACACCCTAATACACGATCTGAAAACTTCTCTTCATCAATTTTAACTTGCTTCTCCAATAAATCCTTTTAGGATACTCTAAAATATGTACACTTAAGGCTATATCTTTTCCCTATTTGAGCCAAATTTCTGTAGGAAGTTCTAATGAAACTTGGAATGCCTAAAAGTGTGTGGGTTGATGGAGTGAGAATCGATACTTTACCAAATTGCTAATCAGGCCCCAAAGGACCTGTGGGTGAAGAAGCACCGCGATATATTGAGAAATCCTCCCCCCGCATCACGCATATTCCAGCACAGCAAGAGAGCAGCGGGCCACCCTGGGTTGGGATGGGTGGGACCACAAATGGAGGGAGAGAGGACAAGGACTGAATTTGGGGCCATGAGAGTCTGGCCTTTCCTGAAAGTTTTCCTAAGGGCTAAGAAAGGGCTCCCAAATCTCAAAATTCATGCGATCAATGGCCATCTGGAGCTTCCTGTTCTCAGCTCAGCAGGAACAAACATAAAAAACAACATATGATTCAGAAGACTTTCTGGCTTTCAAAACAATTGCCCAAATTTTATACTAATTTCCTTTTGTGGGGACATTCCATGGGAGCAGAGTGCGCTGTGCTTGCGTCCTGCTTACGGCATTGCTGATCTGCCGTCAGGGAACATTCCAGACCTGCCTTCCTCACCAATCTGGGCTCCTTTGGTGAGTACCACTTTTATGAGGGTTATTTTGCTGCTCCATGGCATTCTGCATTCCCTTTTAACTTACACTGTTTCCAAATAAATAAATAATAAATAAAATATGTATAGATAGATATAGAGATACATAAAGGCAATATTTTTCTTTTGAATATATATAAATTGGAAAAATGCTAAACACATGTGTGTAGCTTTGTCTTATTTCCCTGAGCTTACAATGAAGAATTTTTTTTCACATTTTAGTGTTTCTGATATCAGCATAATCTCAGTCATTGATGTGTGGCACTTTTTTTTTCCTGAAAAGCTATTATTAAATCAATGGTGCAACAATTAAATCAATTTCAAAGCAATGAAATACTCTATTATGTAACCACACGAGAGATCGCCTGACCTGACTCACAGGCAGCTAGGACACCAGGCACCAGGCATTCTTGCAAACAGTGAGTTTACAGGGTATTGTTGGTGATCCTGGGCAGAGCAAAGCATATCCCCAACGCAGGTGGTCCCACCCACAGTTGTCTTAAATGATGGCTGGTCTGGGGTATGGATTTGATCTTAAAATATCAACAGATATTTGTTATTTTATTGAATACTGAAGAGTATGCCTCATTTTCCAAGGTACTATTTCTGAAAGATATTTTGCATGAAAAGTAGAGGTTTGGGGGCCACCTAGTGGCATAGTGGTTACATTCACATGCCCCACTTTGGCAGTCGTGGGTTCAATCCCAGGTGCGGACCTACACACCACTCATCAAGCCATGCTGTGGTGGTGTCCCACGTACAAGATAGAGGAGGATTGCCACAGATGTTAGCTTAGGGCCAGTCTTCCTCACAAAAAAAAAAAAAAAAAGTTGAGGTTTGTGTCTCTCAAACTGAGCCTAAATCAAACATTCAAAAGTCCAGAATTTTCCAAAGTAAAAATGAAAAATGTCTTTGATTCCTAAGAAACCGAAAAATAGGTTGTCCAAGACAAAACAATTAATGAATTTTAAAGCAATCTAATTCATGTTGACCTGAATATTATAAAATGTATAGATGATATTCATCTTCCTTTTGCTGCAACATTCCTAATGCAAAAAAGAATTTCCAAATTAGACTGTGATTTAAAAATATATAAGAAAGGACTCGACACTGCTTTTGATGTGAGAATCTGACTCAGCAACATTGTTACAAAATTTAGCAGACATGGAAAAACGGCCAAAAACACTACTTTCACACAGATTCAATGCAATCCTTATTAAAATTCAAGTGGCATTTTTCATAGAGATATAACAAATAGTCCTAAAGTTTGTATGGCATCACAGAAGACTCTGAATAGCCAAATCAATCTCAAGAAAGAACAAAGCTAGAGGCCTCATGCTTCTTGATTCCAAACTATATTACAAAGCTTTAGTAATCAAAACAGGATTGGCATAAAAATAGACACATAGATCAACGGAACAGAAGAGAGATCCCAGAAATAAACCCACACATATATGGTCAATTAATTTATGACAAAGGAGCCAAGAATATGAAATGGAGAAAAGACAGTCTCTTCAATAAATGGTGTTGGGAAAATTGGACAGCCACATGCAAAAGAATGAAATTAGACCTCTATCTTGTACCATACACAAAAATTAACTCAAAATGGATTAAAGACTTGAATGTAAGACCTGAAACCATAAAACTCCCAGAAGAAAACATAGATGGTAAGCTCCTTGATATTTGTCTTGGCAGTAATTTTTTGGATTTGACAACAAAAGCAAAAATAAACAAGTAGGACTACATAAAACTAAAGAGCTTCTGCACGGCAAAAATAAAAATCATCAATGAAATGAAAAGGCAACCAAGTAAATGGGAGAAAATATTTGCAAATCATATATCTGATAAGGGGCTAATATCCAAAATATATCAAGAACTCATACAACTCAATAGCAAAAAACCAAACAATCTTATTTAAAAAGGGCAGAGGATGTGAACAGACATTTTTCCAAAGAAGACATACAAATAGCCAACAGGTACATGAAAAGATGCTCAACATCACTATCACCAGGGAAATGCAAATTCCCTATTAGAATGGCTAGTCTCAAAATGACAAGAAGTGATAAGTGTTGGCAAGGATGTGGAGAAGAGGGAACACGTGCACTGTTGGTAGGAACATAAATTGGTGCAGCCACTACGGAAAACAGGCTCCTCAAAAAATTAAAAATAGAACTACCATATGATCTAGCAAGTCTACTTCCAGATATTTATCTGAAGAAAACAAAAACACAAATTCGAAAAGATCTATGTACCCTTATATTCACTGCAGCATTATTTACAATAGCTAAGATATGGAAACAACCTAAACGTCCATCAATGGATGAATGGATAAAGAAGATGTGGTATATGTATATAATGGAATATTATTCAGCCATAAAAAAGAATAAAATCTTGCCATTTGCGATAACATGGATGGACTTTGAAGACATTATGCTACGTGAAATAACTCATACGAAAAAGACAAATACCATATGATCTCACTTATAAGTGGAATCAAATAAATAAATAAATAAATAAATAAATAAATAAAAACAAAATAAAAATGGAGCTCATGGATGTAGGGAACAGATTGGTAGTTGCCTGAGGCAGGGGGTGGGGGTGGGTGAAATGGGTGAAGGAGTTCAAAAGGTACAAACTTCCAGTTATAAAATGAATAAGTCATGGCATGTAATGTACAGCATGGCGACTATAGTTAATAATACTGTATTGAACATTTGAAAGTAGCTAGGAGAGTGGATCCTGAAAGTTCTCAACACACACACAAAAAATTTGTGTATGGTGATGAATGTCAACTGGACTTATTGTCGTGATTGTTTTGCAGTATATACAAATATCAAATCATTATGTTGTACATCTGAAACTAATATATGGTATGCCAATTATACCTCAGTGAAAAAACACTGCTCTCTGTAAAGCATATGAAATAAATCTTTACTTTGGGGCTGGCCCCGTGGCCAAACTTAAGTTCGTGCTCTCCACTTTGGCGGCCTGGGGTTCGCTGGTTCGGATCCCAGGCGCAGACCTAGCATCACTCATTAGGCCATGCTGTGGTGGCATCCCACGTAGAAGAACTAGAATGACTTACAACTAGGATAGACAACTATGTACCAGGGTTTTGAGGAGAAAAGAAAAAAAAGAGGAAGACTGGCAACAGATGTTAGCTCAGGGCCAATCTTCCTCAAAAAAAAAGAAAAATTTGCTTAATCTTTACCTAGTTTATTTTTCATTCTTTACAAAATTTTCATTTATCTAATATTGTCCCATTACATTGTAAAAAATTTTCAAATAAAATTTGATTATTTCTTGTAGCGATTAATTCATATCGATTCCATATTTGCTTTCTCCCATAATTCATATGCAAATTTTCTTCCATAAGTTCCTTTTGGTGCTTTTTCAATTCATTCTAATTTGAAGAGTATCCTTTGGTCAAAGGAGCTCAGGAAACCCCATATTAATCGAACTCTACAGTCTCCTGTTGGTAGAATAGGCAGCTTCAATGTTTACAGTTATTTGCTAACATTGCACTTAGAAAAGGGTCATCCTGGTGGCAAGATGTTGGGAGTACCCACATCTATTTGAGGACATATCTGTTGCAAACAACCAGGAGTTATACGACACCAGATACCAAGAACTCTAAAAACGGAAGGTAATTTGAAACCCTAACAAAAACATTTTTTTAAATGGAGGAGGAAGACCATATTACTATGTTGCTTTTGATCTTTCATGACAGGTCAGCAGCTTATGACGGGATAGGAAGCGTTCTGATGATGTTGGGAGGCAGGTTAGAGAGTACAGTTGGGAAGGGTTTAGAAAAGGTGCTATAACTTGGAAAGGAGATTCTCCCATATAAACTTTGGTCATATTTGAATCCTTTGAGCTGGTCCTTTTCCTAGAAGGCCGATAGCTCTTGTGAACTCCATAGGTCATCCTATGAGACTTTGAGCTGCACAAATCGTCCTCTTCAGTATTTTTACCAGGACCTTAGAAAGGGGTGTGTGTGTGTGTGTGTGTGTGTGGATGTGAGCACATGCACACATGTAGGAGAAGTAGTTGCAGTACAGTAGGATCAACTTAGGATTTCTCACAATCACTTTATAAGGAAGGGAAGCCAGATGGAGAAATTAAAGCTCAACAAGTCTAGGATGGTTATCGAACGGTGATCCACCAAACCCTTAAAGTTCCACAGAGGCCACTCCGGAGACGAGGGGCTTAGAGGAAAGGATGAGGGAACAGCATCCTAAGCTGCCACCTCTACTTCCACCAGAACAATTCCACTCCCACATGCTTTACCCGTGTGCTTCCACCTAAGATTTCACTTGAAGAAAGGATTCAGCTTCTAGAATTTGAAAACCACTAGACTAGGAACAACTCTAGTTTCCTTTACCATGTATACATTCTGTGATCCCATTAGAACTGGTTCATTATTCATTTGATCATTAGCTGGTCAATCTACTCAAAAACTGGGGGTCTTAGTATAATCCGGGCACAGCATGAAGAAACAAAGTGCTGTGTTCTCAAGAAACCCATGGTCTAATGGGATCCAACAACATAAAAACAAAAAAAATTACTGTCCAGTACTCTAGTAAAGGGACTTATAAGGTGAAAAGGAAGCAAAAGGAAGAAAGTCTTTACCTGGGAGGAGGGAGAGAAGGAGGGTGTAGGAAGATTTGCAGTTGGGGCTGGATTGTTATAAATGACAAGAAAAAACTCTAACCAGCTCAAGCAGAAGTGGAATGTAGTGAATCTTGGAGCTGGAAAGAATGCGAGAGTAGTTCACAAGATGGAAGTCAGAACCATGGGATGAAACTCAAGGACTCAGAAACTCGGGCTTCCAGGAGGTCATGCACTGCAGACCTCTCTACTTTAGAAAAAGTGGATGCTCCCAGCAGTCCCAGTTAGCAGTCCCAGTGGGGAGACAGTGCTTTCCCTCCCACTGCTTCTCTACCCACTACAGGCATGGACCCTTTTTGACTCTGAGTTATGTGCCACTGATGCCGGGGGATACAGCACAATGATTGGCCTTGACAAGATCATGAGCACTGTGCCCATCCCCCTACCCATAGTCAAAGGGGCTGAAACCAAGAAGCAGTGGGGTAGGAAGGCCGCTGAGCAGAACAGTCACCACTGCAAGAGGCTTGAAACAATCCAGGCAGAAGACCCCGCACGTGTGAAGGAGGACTTTCCCACCTTCCTGCCTGGTCTCTTTCCCTCACACCATATTACACCATCCTGGTCAACTCGAGCCATTGCTATGAGTGATACAGCCAAAGGTGGGAACCCCAGGCCCAGCCATGGTTAGCCATTAGTTTCCTAAAGCTACCGTAACAAAGTACCACAAACCCAGTGGCTTTAAACAACAGAAATTTGTTGTGTCACAGTTCTGGAGGCTAGAAGTCCAAGATCAAGGTGTTGGCAGGGCCATGCTCCCTCTGAAACCTATAGGAGAATCCTTCCTTGCCTATTCCAGCTTCTGGTGTTTGCCAGCAATCTTTGGCACTCCTCAGTTCGTAGACACATCACTCCAGCCCTCCATCTTCACATAGTGTTCTTGCTGTGTGTCTGTGTCTTCACATGGCCGTCTTCTTATAAGGACACCAGTCTTGTTGGATTAGGAGCCTAGCCTACACCAGATGACCTCATCAAAACTAATTACATCTGCAATAAGGTCACATTCTGAGCTACTAGGGGTCAAGACTTCAACATATCTTTTTCGGCTGACACAATGCAACCCATAACAACCATCTACCTAACCAGACACTGGCTATTAGTGCAAAAACTCTGAAAGGAAAATCTTAAGGCTTTCCTGCTTTCAGAAGCACTCAAAACATCACTGCAAAGACCGTAGACTGAGGTATAATCCAACAAGGGAAACAAACAGATAGAGCCCAATCTTTACAAGAGTAAAAAATGTTGAAAATACATAATGCAGAAAGCTTATATTAACATGAAACTCCAAGTTCGAGTTCATGGTCTGTGCCTGCGAAATCCACAGATTTGACTGCTCCATAAACATCAATATTCTACGATTTTCCTCATTATACGAGACCATACAGTACTTTATGGAAACATAAAATTGGTAACTCAGTCCTTAAACCATATGTTTTAATAGCTAGCAACTAATCAGGCAAAGCGTTTGCATGTCTGCTGTTTCAGGACTGTTTCAACATCTCCCAGGGATTGTAAATGTCCTTAGTTGTAGCAAACTATACCCAAAGTAGTAGCAAAATAGAAGCCATAACTATGCAATTACGCTACTGCAAGAATGTGCTCTCCGGCAAGGTGATTAGGAAAGAAACCTAACGATGAAGGGAACACTGGGGCCAGCCAGGGAGAGAGAACGCTGAGTCCAAGGAGACACCATTTAGTTCTAAATGCAAAGGAATTCGCTTTGTGTAAATATCAAGAGCTATATGATGAGATAAGTTGCCTCCTAGCCTGGGACTGACCTTGTTACAACTTTGGCTCAAAGATCAGCTTTACCTGCTTTTTACTAAGAAAGAGAGAGGCTTCGCGGGGAGAGGGGAGGGAAGGGGCAAGTGGTGGGCAAGTCGTTGATCTTTGCTTTTAAGAGCTCTCAGTGAGTAATTGACCTTTTATTTTTCTGAAATGAGGAGTAGTGAACTATCAAGTAATTTTTGCTGCCCCTACAAACGACAAATGCTTTCTAAGCAAAGACAGTCTACAAGTGGTCACCCAAGGTAAAATAATTTGGCAGCTTTCGCCCTGTGCAGTCCCAGGGGTCAGAGCACCCTAAAGTCCACCAGTAGAGTCATTTAGGAAAAGAACTGCCCCTTTTCCTGGGGTCCTGCAAAGGGTTTCAAGACACAACTCAAGGACAACCTCCACAAAGTAACTGTTAGGAATTCCACTCCAAGCCCCCCAGCCCACAACCTGCTGGCTAGGTTGGGCTAAATAGCCCCTTCTCCTTGCTCCCATAGCCCCTGATAAGATGGAGTGACCCTCCATCCTCCTTTACACTATTCCACTGTAACTTTTCTAGCATCCCCTTTCACTCTCTGAAGTGTCCCAATTTGGGTGAAGAAGTGCACGGTCAACGTACTCATTCTTGCCCGCTGCCCGCCCTGACACAGAGCCTTGCATCTCCTATTAGAAGGAAAAGACAGAGCCTGTGTCGCATTTCTTTCTCTACCTCCAGTGGCTAGAGATGCCTGCCATGTGGCAGATAACTGATAACTTGTTGAGCTTAACCAAATTGAGTTGAAATGCCCTTCAGTCATTAACACTCTAATGTCCAATCACTTACCAGCTCACCAGACAGCAGGGACCCCTAACATCAGGAGAATACTGGGCCATAGAGGGTGGAAGAGCCCACTAGAACACCAGCAACTGCCTAGGAAAGGCTTGGCCTGTTTCCCCATCTATCTACTGGGCAGTCCTGCCCTGCCCACTAGCTGGGAACAGTAAACACAAAGGCCCACCTGCCAGAAACCTTGTCTCAGACACACTCAGGCCATATGTGGGCCACCTGCTTCAGACTCTGAAGCTTCTTTCTCCTGCTCCGTTTATCTTCAGGTTTATTTTGCTTCCCATCCTGGCTTCCTGCTTTTTTCTCTCTGTGATTAGATTAAATTTAACTTCTCCCGATTTCTAGAAATTACACCCTGCCACCACCAGCACTTGTTCATCAAAGAGAGTATGTTCATCTCTCAAAACAAAAGTTTAGAACCGCCCTCAAGAAGAAAGTGCTTCAGCCACAGTTTTGGTCCTGAAGCCACCTCTCCCCTCCACTGGAGCAGGGAACACATTCGGGTCAAATGTCCTTGTGATTCTGGCCACAGGCGCAGAGCTACCGTGAAACCCATGGGACACTTTAGGAAACTCCAACAGGCAAAGACAACAACAATAACACCTGAATTTATTCAGTCCATTAGAGAATTACATATGCAGGTTCTGTGTGAGTCGTAGTACTGAGCCAGCTGGGGAGAGAGACCAAGGAGGATGAGTTATGGTCCCCACCGTCAAGAGATTTACAATCTAGTTAAGGAAGGGAGTAAACCAGGGATTCTCAAAGTGTGCTCCCCAGACCAACCAGCGACATCAGATGGGAGTTTGTGAGAAACGCAAACTCTCAGGCTCCAGCCAAGACCCATGGCATCAGAAACTTGGGAGATGGGGGTGGGCGCAGCAGCCTGTACCAAGCTCTCCT
Source organism: Equus asinus (assembly GCF_041296235.1). Lineage (NCBI taxonomy): Eukaryota > Metazoa > Chordata > Mammalia > Perissodactyla > Equidae > Equus > Equus asinus. The sequence continues at coordinate 66,383,667 of NC_091799.1, forward strand.
AAATTCTTATGCCTGCTAATGTTGGAAAGCCAGTGGGTAGACGCATGCAAGAAGTTTTAAATGATTATATAAATGCACAACCCATGTTACAAGGCAGGGTGGACATAGGCACTTGCTTTGCCTGAGCGCCAGGTCAGGTCTGAAGAGGGCGTTTTTGTTGCCTTCTCTTAGCCAGCAGGTCCTTTCCTCACATTTCACAGGCTCAGGATTTTGGCACCAGACTAAGGGTGTAATACTGTACTGTACTCATGCAAGTTTCATTTTTGCCACCTGCTAAATCCCCAAGCCAGCCTGGGTATGTGATTCAGGATGACAGACCACAGGTCCTCAGGCAATGCTCTGCCTTTGTTGCTGTGAGGGTCTGCACAGTGGGTGGGCTCCGGGGAGCTCAGAGCTGACTTCTGATGGCATTAGGAGCAGAGAGCGAGCAGCGGAGAGTCTCTCTCTTCAGAGACAGGCACCAGCCAGCCTTTACAGAACTGCTCTCCAAGTCTATTTCCATTACGGACAGACTAGATCATTCAAACCAACATTTCCACTGGAGACAGCTTATCAAAGCTGGATGAAATACACAAAAATATTTTCGTAAAAGGATCAAATAGCCAACGAAAGAGTAAAGAATTACCTGGCCATCGTCTAGTAAAAAAAATGGAAAATCAGAGAGATGGGCTCCACACCTAGGGCTGCCTTTGCCATGAAGAGGCAGAGAAAGGGCAAAGCAGTACTTCTGACAGCTCAAGAGGACAGCAGAGCAAAAGGTTGAGTCTAGACCCTGCCAAAAGGGGGCTCCCGTGAGCCACTCAGCACTTGGGCTTGGTATCCTGAGAGCTGCACTCTAGAAATAAGGGCCAACTGCGATTTAACCTGCTCTCATTTGCAGCCAGACTGCAAGTCATTTGGGTGGCCCACGATTAGATTAACATGATCCTGGGTTGCACCTCTGGGGACCACCAGGCTCCTAGCAGAAGGAGAAGAAAATCCTCTTTGGGAAAAGGTACCATTCTAGGCCTCAAATTATTTCTACAAGTAGTGTTTTCAAATATAGTGCCCAACATACAATCAAATATAACAAAGTTTCAAGGAGACAGGACAATATGAACAGCAGCCAGCATAGCAACAGTAGAAATAAACACACAGGTAGTCCAGATAATAAAGTCCCCAAACATAGACCATAAAACTACTATGATTAACATGCTCAGAGATAGAAAAACAAAGCTGAACAATTTCGGCAAGGAATTGGAAAAGGGAGAATGGCATTGCAGCTTTGAAAAGGAAACAAGTTGAAATTCAAGAGGGGCCGGCCCCATGGCGGAGTGGTTAAGTTCGTGCCCTCCGCTTCAGTGGCCCAGGATTTCACTGATTCGGATCCTGGACAGGGAGATGACACCGCTCATCAGGCCACACTGAGGCTGCATCCCACACAGCAGAGTCAGAAGGACCTACAATGAGAATATACAACTATGTGCTGGGGGCTGTGGGGAGGAGAAGAGGAAAAAAAAAGATTGGCAACAGATGTTAGCTCAGGTGCCAATCTTTAAAAAATGAAATTCAGGAACTTAAAAATATAATAAGCAAAATTTTAAACAATATACTGGTTTACCAGTAGATTAGAGAAAACTGAATAAAGAATTAGAGAACTGGGGCCAGCCCAGTGGCTTAGTGGTTAGGTTCACATGCTTCACTTGAGCAGCCCAGTGTTCACGGGTTCAGATCCCAGGCACAGACCTGCACACCACTCATCAAGCCATGCTGTGGCAGCGGCCCACATAGAAGATAGAGGAAGACTGGCACAGATGATAGCTCAGGGCCAATCTTCCTCACCAAAAAAAAAGAAGAAGAAGAAATAGTGAACTGGAAGATATGTCCGAAGAAACAGAAGGAAACACAGACAGTAAAAGGAAGGGAATATGAAAGGAGTGGAGATGAGACATAAAGGACACACTGAGAAGACCGGACATATGCTTAACTGGACACCCAGGAAAAGAGGAGAGAGAATGGGCCAGAGCAGATATGCTGCAGGCGACTGTCCTGTTCTGTCAGGCTGAGTGATCGCACTCACAGGGCTCTTGGAAGTGATCCTACCCTCTACCACTTAGTGACAGACATTGTGCCTGGGGGACGGGGGTCACAGAGGGACCAATCACATTTATCTGTCTCAAACAAATACTTTTTCAAACAATACATTTGAAATGCTTCAAATATTCAAATCATTCCCTCGTGCTTACTTCAAATAAACCCAACACCAGTGATTAGTTACCACATTATCCAAAAAGAAACACTAATTTGGGAGGAGAGTTCTGGAGGAGTCGATTTGAATGGGGGTGAGCAGCTGAATGAGTGCATCTGAGGCAATTTAGATGGCTGTGTCTGAGGGAAAGACGGCAGAGGGGCCAAAGCACAGTCTGTGCACTGTCTCCCAAGTCAGGCACCCAGGACTCAGGGCTGGACCCCCGTCAGAGGGGGCCTTTCGGCAGAAGCTGAAGGAACTGCTTTCAAGAAGGGCACAGCAGACTGCTTTGGTCCAGAGGGCACGGCAGGTAGCTCAGAGTTAGCAGTGTGGCGGTCCCCAGTTCCTCGAAGAACTGAGCTTGGCATGTGCCCAGTCAGGACTTCAAGGAATGGAGCCCTCGGTTGACAAGTTAGGAAGAGCGTACACAGAGCCCCGGGCACAGCCTCCTCGGCCGCCTGCAGCGGGGCAGCGACCACTGTGAAGCAGGTGCCCTCCCGCATCTGCGGTGGACCCGCATCCTGGGGATTGTGAATTCGTACGTTCGCTTGGCTCCTCTGTAACTTCTGAGCAGGTGAAGCTGGCAGCGCACAGGTGAGGGACTTAGAATCACCACGGAAAAATGAGATCCCTCTGAAGGAGCTGACTGGTTTACTCACTCTGTAGGTGTACAGAGAGCTAAAGGTGCATGGTTCGTCTGACCCCCGCTTCCCCCAAGGACTGAACGGGACACCTCAACACAGAAATACCAGACAGCTTTGGTTTTGTGCTCAAGTCAAAACACTTCCTTTGGGGCCAGCTGGTGGCAGGGCGGTCAAGTTCAGATGTTCCACTTCGGCAGTCCCAGGTTCACTAGTTCGGATCTCAGGTGTGGACCTATGCACCACTTGTCAAGCCATGCTGTGGTAGGCACCCCCTATATAAAATAGAGGAAGATGGGCATGGATGTTAGCTCAGGGCTAATCTTCCTCAGCAAAAAGAGGAGGATTGGCAGCAGATGTTGGCTCAGGGCTAATCTTCCTTAAAAAAATATATTTTTTTAACAAAAAAAAAAACACTTCCTTTGAAAAGGCAACTCCTAAACAAAACAGAAGCCAGTGCAGAAACAGGATTCACAAGGTAAAGAAAATTTCTCACCCAGTTTCTTGTTGTATTTTATGGAAAATCCAACGTAAACGTGAGGCCACGTTCTGGTGGGACACAGTCAAATGGTTATGTTTAGCGTGTTTACACTATAGATGTCAGCTTGAGGCTGATGAGTTGATAAGGATGATTTAGACGTCTAAAACATCTTACTAATATGTGCCACCTTTAGAACCTGTCAAAACCAGGATGTCACCAGAAATAAGTATCTACACCAATTAAAAGAAATAGTGTTCCTAGTCTAAGACAAACTTTGGGGTCTCTAAAGGAAAAGGTGCATGGATTAAATGAGTTCTTGTTGTTTTTCAGTTTTGACGAAACAGTTTATTGCAGATCTAAACATCCCCCTGCTGTACTGCGAGCCTAAAAATTTTTGTGTATTTTAACTAGAAAGAGAAACTAACCAGAAATAAAGAAGATAAACACATTGGCTCAATAGATTCTCATTTTCCAAGCAAAACTACAGGCAAACCATAAAAAAAACAGAAAAAGCAAAAGGCCTGAAATGTTTGCAGTTCCAACTCACCTGACTATTTGTAAGGAAAGGAAAGTCCTGCCATCTAGTGAGAAGAGCCCCAGGCAGGTGGCTCAAAGCTCTGCTCTTAGTCCTGGCTCAGCACTATCCCAGCGACACAAGCAGCCTCCAACATAAGGAGCTGATCGCCAATTGGGACCAATCGCATTTGGCTGACACTTTAATAATAATAACGATGTTCCATTCTGAGAGGTCTGCGTGTACTAACCCATTTCATCTTCACAACAGCTCCACGAGGTGGGCGCCGCCATTAGCCCGTTCTCTCTGCAGGTGAGGTGACCGACATATGGAGATGGCTCCCTGCCAGTCAGTCGGTGGCGGGCCCAGGCCTGGAGGCCGCCGGCTCTCCACGTCCTCCAGAGCAGTGCTTCCCAAAGCGAGGGCCACACTCCTGTCCCGGGGGGAGGCTGCTTGTTATGGAACCGTTTCCAGCAGCAATTGAAAGCAAGTCTTCCGAATCTTTCATAGAAATTGGACGGAGTACCATTATATCTATAAAAATTGAATCTTTTTTTAAATGGGGCTTGTATTAGGTTTTTTAATTTCATTTTTTACAAACATAAAAATTCCTTTTCACACAAGTATCAGTCTGTGATGGATTGGGCACTTTTTAAAAGCTGGTCCTCCACCAGAGAGAGTGTGAGGAGCACCAATCCCGAAACTGAGAGACCACCCAAGTTCACGCTGGTGAGGAGGACCCCCACTCCCCATCTGTCTTCAGTAGGGGGTCACCGTCAGTGGTGGATCATATGTCCTATGAAGGAGCCACCTGCCCACTGAGGATGACCACTGAGAACATGTAGGGGCCAGGGAGTTGGGGGTGCAGGAGTACAGGGCTGGCCATCTCCGAAGTTCTCTTTGGTGATCCCAGAAATTTCCCCTGCAGTAGGCATGTAAAATTAGGAAAAAATTGTGCTTCGGCGTCTTGCAGAGCCTTCATTACAATGTGAGCACTCCCAGTGACCCTGAATAGGTCACCAAATGCCTCCCCTTTCCCCCGGGGAAGAGAGCTGTTAGGGCCCCCTAAACAGCTAAGATAAATACAGCCAATGCTTAACACAGGTTAGCATAAGGGAAGCCATCTTATAGAGGGAACCGTGTTGGAACTGTAAATGACCCTGATCCACAAGACACCCCTTTCCTTGTCAGCAAGGCTTTAGTTTGCATGTAGCCTAGAAAGTACGCACCTGCTTGTGAGAAATATGCTTGCTCTGCTATTTTCATAGCCTCAGCCTATATGTAGACCTCCTTATTGCAATAAGGCAATGACTTTGCTCTTTAAGTTTTCCCAGGGATGTAGCGACCTCCAGAAAAGAGCCCTATGCTGGTATCCATCACCTGTGATGAGAGAAATGGATGATCTTGTGTCTCAACGACTACAACACCAGATGGTCAACATTCCAAGACCGTCCTTTTCAGCCCATTTGCCCTATATAACTGCTTCAAAATTTTGCAATTTTAAGACTGTTCTTTAGGACATTAGTCCACCATCTTCCCCCTTGCTAGCAAGCTGTAATAAAAATACCCTTTCTCTCCTTACCACCTTGCCTCTTGACTATTGGCTTGGCTTTGAGGCAAGTAGAAGATCCCTTTTGGCAGTAACAGAACTATGAAGCCACAGAGTACCACATTCCTCAGGAGCAACAGAACTCCCTGTGGCACCTCCAGGCCCGTTTCATTGGTCCCTCTGATCCCAAAATGCCTCTCCCAATAAATACACTGTTTGTGTTCCTTCTTCCTTATAAAACAGGACACAAATGCTCCAGCCCCTCTCCTCTCTCTAGAAAGGAAAAGGACCTCAATATCTGAAGCAAGAAAGGCTTAACTTGAAGCCCAAGCAAGGATATCAAGTCCCCTGCCGCTCAGGGAAGGGACGAGGAGGACAATGCAGCACACATGAAGTCAGCGTTTCTCAGACTCTCTCGGCTTTGTTTTCTTGGAAAGCCTATCCCAAATAAACCGCGATGGAGCTCTTATATCTCCGAAGCCACAGTTCACCACAAAACCTAACATTTACAAAGAAAGTAAACAACTGTAATGGAGAAGCCTTCAGCTGAGGTCCTTTGGACCACGGGGAACATTTGTCGATGGATGAGATGGGGGCCGCGTGAAGGGAGCTTTGGAGAGGAGTTGGCTGAGGCTGAGAACATGAAGATGTGGGTTGTTATGGTTCATGGAAACCGAAAGAGAAAACCCAGAGAGGTCATTCGCTTTGTACGAACTAAAACCCAACAGTCATAGCCTGAGAGGAAAAAGCCCACCACTCCTGCTTGATGGAATTAGTGATAGCAGTAATGGCAATACTATTATTACTGGCAATGGCAATACTAGTAATATTATTAAGGTTTGTGTTTTTATTATTTACAAAGTATTTTTGCACACTATCTCATTTAATCCTAATCTTCATCCCAGGCAATAAGCAGTAGAGTTTTTATAATCCCTTCTGGAAGGTGACAACTAGTAAAGATGAAGAAACTCAGGACATTTTGCCTGGATCACACTGATGGCTGACAGCAGGGTGCCATTTGGCACTAGAACTTCAGATTCCCTTTCCAGAGCTCTTTATGCATTAAATCAAACTACTTGATTTAATGTCACTTATTTCTTGGTTCATGAGTCCCAGGGGGTTATTTTATCAGATACTATCAGGTCATTGAGATTTAGAAAATAAGTAAGTGATATTAATGTAACCTAACCACGTGCCTATTACTGTTCTAATTGTAACAACATGTGTGTGTGCGTGTGTGTATACATGTGTGTGCGTGTGCTTGGCATAGTCCATATAATCTTGCAATGTTTTACTGGGCCTGAATTCCAAATGGACTCACAAAGACCTTTACATCAGCATATTTTTGCTAAAGTTTTGGCAAATCAATGAATGAGTGAATGAATGAATGTCAGTTAGAAGGAATACTTGCAATGTTCTACCTGGACGTTCATATCCTGGGGAGCTACAGAATCACCTGGAGGGGGTTGAGTTACCCTTCCTCTCCACCCCTGCTACCTAAATACACACGCCAGGGGCCCACACCCGGAGACCGTGATTCTGTGGGAGAGGATGCAGCGTGGGGGGTCCACATGCTCCGAATCAGATTCAGAGGTGTGCTTCTGATTAAGAGCCACTGGCTAGGCCAACTCCTTCACTTTACAAATGAGGAAATAGAGGTTACGTTACCTGTTCAAGTTCACACAGCTCACAAGAGAGCAACACATGACCCACTGCTCCAGCTTCTGGTGCGCCTCCCCTAGAATCACTTACCGGAAAACATCCCACAGTACCAAGGCCCCTAGCTGAAAAGCTCCACTCTCTTGCCCAAAACAACTGTATTCGGTCACTTGAACACTAAAATGCAGCACATCCTCTTTTTCCACCCCCCAGCTTGGATAGACTATGGAAAGTTCTAGTTAAGAAGATATCCTGGGTAATAATTCCCAGAGTTAGCAGAGGAAATCAATTTAGATGATTTAGAATAAAAGATCTAAGCCAACACACCTTCGCCTCTGGCTATACAATGTCTCTCAGGACCCTGCAGGGCCTCAGGGTCATCCCTGCAGACATGCACGCCTGACTCGCCCTCCTAGAGTCCTCTCACCTGGGTGGGATCTTAGCAGAATCTCTATTAACTGAGATAGCCAGGGCTGGAGCCCTCCAGTTCCTCCTCCCTGAAGATGCGGGAAACTAACTACTCAAGCTGCTGCTCTCCACAAGAGATGGTGTGTCCGAGGAGGTGGTGTGTCCGTGGAGGATCAACGCTAGGAGTCTGGGAGAGAAACTGGGAGGATTCCCTGTAAGGAAATGCTCTGAGTACAGTATGTGAATGCGCTTCACGAGAAGTTACTGGGATATCAGGATCGGGTGGAGGGAAACATGGAAAAGGTTCAAACTATCGTTCAGGTAAGAGCGACTCTGACATCAGGCCCACCGTTTTGAGAAGATATTTAACAAACATCACATTGTCAAGAAAGCAATATTCTTGTCTTGCTGAATTCTGTGCCCATCCTCCTCTGAGCAGTGGTTTGCTGCCCCCTGGTGTTCATTTTCTTTTATTAAAAAAAAGTTGAACAAACCCTTGCTGGAGTCATTTTCCTTTCCCTCCCAGTCTTTCCAAAGAAAATCACCACTTGACTGTCCCTGCAATAGCCAAGTTAAGTCACAACTTATGTTAAATTAAAGACAAAGGTGTTCTTGCCATGTACACAACAGTTGCTCAGAACAGAAACGTGCTCTTTCTGCGTCTCCTCCAGTCATCACTCACCAACCTGCGCCATCAACAAGGTAGGAAGGAATCCGAAGGACCACATGACAAAGCCTGAACGACAAAAGCCACGGTTCATGTCACTCTGACTGAGTCCCTTGAAGGAGAGGGTCATTCTCTGCCTGAGGGAAGCCATTAGCTACCCAGTGGTTCCCAAACCAAGCTGGGCATCTGGGGAGCAGTGTTTAAAGCACAGAGTCCTGGGCGTTCCCCTCCCCGCCCAGGACTTCTGAATAAGTGGGGCTGGGACCGTTGTAGTGTTTAAAACTCCCCCAACTAATTTCACTACGCTTTCAGGTTTGAGAACCACTGAATTACTATGTAATCAATGACAATGCATATAACGGGCCTAAAAGAGATGATTTTTTAAAAAGTCAAGTTTTGATGGCAGAGAAGGGTAAGGAAGACTTCTGGAGTTTGGGATTTTGTCTGGGGCCGAGAAAGGGCCACGAAGGGTAATACTTGGATTTGGGACATGGCACCCTAGGTGAAAGGAATGCCACCATGGGAGGTGTGGAGGGCACTGGAGAAAGATGGCTTACACTGCTTCCTGCCCCAAGCTGGTCCAGGCCCCAAGGCTCGCACTCCTCGTGGTCAGTCCCATTCACTCTTTGATCCTCTTCTCCTCCATAGGCAGGCAGTCACCAAGTCCTGTTACTTCTTGTCACATTCTCTGAAATGTGACCCTTCTGTGTCTACATTTCCCACTTTAATTCTGGCATCAAGGCAGAAGCCAGGTCAAAAGAGAAGGGGGTCTTTCCTAAAACATTTCTCTTACAAAACCATATCCTTAAAGATATTCTGCTGGTTCTGCTTTTGGTGTTTTTCAAAGGATACTTTCCACAGACTCACTTTGGGCTACTCTTTCATTAAACCTTCAGAAAGTGATGGGATAAATATGCCTGGTTTACCAGGGTCAACGGAGCACGCATATTATCTCCTCAATCCTTTTGCACCTTCCTGAAAGTAGTAGGAAAGGCACATGAGAGATAGAAACCCACAGGAACAAAGTTAAAGAGGAGGACACAGCAGCAGATGTCCTGCCAGAGGGAAGAAGTTAAGAAATACGAGAAAATTTCCAGAAACTGAAAAGACCTCCTCAGTGCCTGGCAGAACAAATGAAAAAAGGCTCACACAAAGTAATATCTTTGCAAAACTTCATGAACCTAGGGATATACAAAGCTTCTGGAAAGAAAAGAGCGAGTCGCATACAAGGATAAGGAATCAGAATGCCTTCAAACTTGTCTACTGCAACAAGACAGGCTGAAGGGCAATGGAGAAATTCTGCAGGAAAAAGAAACTTTTTGTTGTGGTTATTGCCATGGAGTTGATTCTGATGCCTACAGCAGAGAACCCTGTAGGGTATTTTTCACATCGTCACCACTGCTATTTATAGGGTTTTCATGGCCAGTTTTCTTCAGAGACAGTTTTCAGAAGTGAGTGACCAGCTCCTTCTTCCTAGTCTGTCAGTTCCACTGAAACCTGTCCACTATGGGTGGCCCTGCTGGTATTTGAAATACTAGTGGCACAGCTTTCAGTATCACAGCAACAAGCAGCCACCACAGCGTGACAACTGACAGACGAGTGGTGTGGTTCCCTGACAGGGAAACAAACCCAGGCTGCCATGGTCAGAGCACTGAATCTTAACCACTGCACCACCCAGGCAGCTACGAAAAAGATCACCAACCTGAAATATATATCCAACTAAAGTATAAAGCAAGAATTGACATGTTCAAACTTTCAAGGAACTCAGAATATTAACAATGCACCCTCTCTCGGGAACTTCCTGGAAGATGCGCTCCAGCAACTTAGGGAATAAACGAAGAAAAGGAAAACGTATTAAAAGATAAACAGGCATATTAAAAACTTTGAGATCATTTGAGAGAAATTCAATTCAAATTGGGCAGCATCAAACCAGAAGTGATTAGGCACGCTCCATGGATAGGAGCCAGGGGAAAGACTCACAGAGAAGGTGAGGAAACAAAGGAAGTTATTGATGGGCTACAGCTTAGAGCCCACTTGGCTGTCTGTGATTGGTTGTCCTTAGCGTTTTGATTTCCTACCCTTGAGGCATTTACAAGCTTAGGTTCTGGTTTGGTTAGATTTACGTAGACTGCCATAGCATGATAGCCACCTCCTCGGCCACCCCTGCCTGGAATCCAGGCAAGAGAAGATCCAAGAGAGTAAAGGGGCAAAAGCCAGTCAGAGGATGAGCGCTCTGCGCAGGCTCAGAGCACAAGCAGTTCAGCTGAGATCAAGAAGGCAGAGAATGGAAAAAGATATGATGCCCCTGGTAATTTGGAAAATATCCTTGGCATTTGACAAATCTGAGGATGCGCAGGGAAAATCAGTGACACGTACATAAAAAAGCTAAGCCAACGAAGAAGTGAGGCAATTAACTCTAGGAACACCAAATATTATATAAAAAAGGAAAAATTACTCCAGTATTTAGCTCAGCAGCAAAGAATATTGTCTGTAAAATGGTGTAATGATTATGTTTCTATCGGGAGGTTGGAGAAGGGAGTAGGGACGGGAAGTACCAGAGGCAAATCTTCATCTGCCATAATACAAAGCCAGCAGCTAACGTCTCAGATTGATAAATCAAGAAAGATGATTTAACACATTGCCTCTGAGGGACAGAGGTGGGAGGGAGACCTTTCTCTGAATTCGTAGTGGAAGCTTTTGAGTTTTGAACCACGTGAATGGATTGCTTTTCTGGAATTATTATACGTGTTAGGAGACGCATGGAATAGAATCCCTCTGGTGGGCCATTCAGTGACCTGCTTACAGTAGTTGCCTCTAGAGAAGGGAAATGGGAGACTGGGAAAGCAGGTGGGAGAAAAAAATATTTTTCACTAAGCATCCTTCTGTACGTTTTAAATCTGTTCTGTTATGGTATTATCAAAAAGATACATGATATTTTTTCCCCCAAGGCAAAAGAAACAGCAGTTGAGAATGGTTGCCCCTGGGGAGTAGGACTGGAGAGAATGAAGGGGTGGAGAGGGCAGAGGTCTTTTGTATCATGTTATGTTTTTATATACAAAAAGCTTTTTTGGGTTAATTTTGGGATATTATATTTTAACAATGTGCATATATTATTCTATATATAAATTGAAATTAATTTTTTTAAACTGAAAGCTATGGCACTGCTTCTTGGGCCCCAAGTTTGAACCTGGTGTATGCTGTGCCACTAGGCATGCACAGCTACTCCTGACCCTCTTCCTACAGCCAGGGTGCTTCCAAGTCATGGAGAGCTCTTGGGCTCCCTCTGCTGGTAAGTGATACACTTGTAAAAGAATACTAGTCTCGGCAAAGAACCTGATGCAAACTAACAAATTCATTATTTGAGTGGTTTCATTTCTGTTAAAAATCCCATTAACCTCTCTGAGGGTGTTCTACACTCACTGGTGATGTCAGAAAAGGAGCCATTTCCATTTCATACACTTCTGTGGATTCCAAGACCTTTTTTCCCCTCAACCAATATTTTCACATACTCAGAATCTTTTCTGGTGTTCAAAGATGCTTTCTGTCACGCCAGAACTGCAAAGAGAACACCAAATAGTAAATTTATTAATTTTTGATCCTTGTCAAGTAAGTTCCAGATGCCATGTGGACAGAAACAAGCTCTCAGAAGACTCTGAGACAATTCCCCACCTCCTGCCTAGTCCCTGGAGACAGCCAGACGGGAAAATCCATCTCGTGCCATCCACATATCTAGAGGATGTGGAGAGTGAGAGAATACTTTCACAGATTGTCTTTATTTTTGATTACCTAAGCAACGTATGCTGGCTTTAAAAGTTACACAATAAATTTTTTTAAAATGGCACAGCCTTCTTAAGGAAATTGCACAGAATCTACTTTAAAACTTTTTTTTCAATTCATACCCTATAATCCAGCAATTTCACTACTTGGAGACTCTTTTAGAAACAGGATCACGTGTACAAGGTTTAGACAAGAGTGGCCACTGCAACACTGTTTGTAACAGCTGAAAAGTGGGAACAATCTATCTGCCCATTAGTAGGAGAATAGCTAAACACAGGGTTGGTTATGTATGCTATGGCTTCCCACTCAGCCTTTTAAAAGAATAAGGTCATGTACATGTACTAACATGGATATACACACAAAAAATACAGTGAAGTGAAAAAAGTATATTATAGAAAGATCCATACAGCATGGTGTATATTTCTTAAAATACTATAAATTCTCTCTGTGTACATATATAACCATGTAAATATGCAGAAAATATCAGGAAGACCACATACTAAACAAATATCAAGAAAGAGGGAAGAGAAGAGGGTCAGGCATGGTATTCAAAGGGGCCAGCCTCGGCTGTAAAGTTTTCAACTGTTTACAAACATATGGATCATTAATTACTTGAGTAATTAAAAAATTAATGTAAAGATAATCATCTCTCTATCCCTGTCCAATCCCACCTCCCCGGAAGTAACAACCTTAGGAGTCCTTCTGGAATGTTCTTTACATTCATACAAAGATATCAAATATACATACACATATACTTTTTTCTTTTGTTTTTTGGGGGGTTTTTCTGGTGAGGAAGATTATCCCTGGGCTGACATCTGTGTCAATCTTCATCTATTTTGTACATGGGATGCTGCCACAGCGTGGCTTGATGAGCAGTGTGTAGGTCTGTGCCCGGGATCCAAACCTGTGAACCCCAGGCTGCTGAAGTGGAACATGCAAACTTAACCACTATACCTCCGGGTCAGTCCCTACTTTTTTCTTTTTTTTAATTTTTTGAACTAAGATCAGACTATACATAGTATTCTATCATTTTCTTTTGTCGCTTAATGATATTTCAAATAGTCAAATACTCTTCAGGTAACATACTGAAATATTTCATTCTTTCTAATAGTTTCCCAACAACCCACAGTATCAGTGTATCATAATTTATTCAAAATTCCCCTATTTATGAATATTTCAGTTGTTTCTAGTGATTTTTTGCTACCATATGACATTAGGTATATAATATGATGGCAAAAATACAGATTATATATAGAAACATATGCTAATATGAAATAGCAGAAAGAAAGAACAAGAACTATTTATCTTTACATCCTGGCACTTCTTCCTAGCAATGCTGGATCAAAGTATGTATAAGTTTATGGTTTTGTTAGATAACGAAGGTGATTTTCCCCAAAGATTCACACTCCCACAGGCAATGCATGAGGGTCCCCATTTCCCCCACACATTCACCAGCTTCGGATGCTATCAATCTTTTACTAAATACAAGATTTGGAAGGGAGTCTAAGCAATATCATCCAGTACAACCTTCTTGCTCTACAGGAGGGGAAGCTAAGACCTAAAGAGATTAAATTATTTACCCACATCACGCAGCACCTAAATAAATGAACTGGAAACTAGAACCCAAGTTCTCTTGCCTGGCACCCATTCCCCCCTTCACCTAGTAACAGCTCCTTGATTTGGGGGAGTGTTGCCATATGCAGAAGAATGGCCCCCAAAGACATCCACGCCCTAATCCCAGAACCTGTGAATATGTTACCTTACATGACCAAAGGGACTTTTCAGACGTCATTCAAAGTTAAGGATCTCGAGATGGGGAGATTATCCTGGATTTACCTGGGTGCGCCCAATGTATTCCCAGGGTCCTTGTAAGCGCAAGAGGGAAGCAGGAGAGGCAGAGGAGGCAACGTGTGGACAGAAGCAAAGGTCTGAGTGGTGCGATTGATACCTGTGAAATTGGAAGAGGCCCTGAGCCAAGGAATGCGGGCAGCCAAGAGGCTTCGGAGGGAATGTAGCCCTGCCAACACCTTGATTTTAAGTCATTGGAACCCATTTCAGATTCCTGACCTCCAGAACTGCGGGATAATAAATTTGTGTTGTTTTAAGCCACTTTGTGGTAATTTGTTACAGCAGCAATGAGAAACTAACATGAGGAAAGCACCGGCTTTTTACTCTCATAAATGTGGAATGTGGAAAACTCAGCCAAGGACATATGACCCAGGGTGAGTAATCAGCATATGCCAGGGCCCGGGCCTGTGTGACTAGCTCAATATTGGCCTATGAAAGTCAATCCCAAAACTTGTACTGGAACTATTTGTAAAACAGAATCTCTGTTTTTCACTGGGCTTTACCGGCAAGCCTATAAGCTTGGAGCTGCCCAAGGCTACCATGAGGGACAAGCCTGCCTGAGCTCAGAACAATACAGAGACAGACAGAAACAGCTCCCCCTCCAACAGTGCTGGCTACACGCCTGATCAATCTGAATCTAAGGACAATTTTTCAGTTTGTTTTTTATCATTGTAGCCTAAAAATATTCTGTCTAATTCACCAGTTTCCCAGTGATATGCTTTTGTCATTGTGATTCTTTCTGAAGATTATTTAAGGTATTTTTGAAGAGAACTGATACACTAGAAAACTATACAAGATCATCAAACTATCTGAGAGCACAAGATTAATGACTATTTTATAGAGCAGTAGCCAAGTTCCCAGGCTAGCGGGTTCCTTTCCTTAAGAACGATAAGGAAGATCTTGTCTCAGTTGAAAGCAGAATGAATTTAAGTTTGACAGAACAAAAAAGGGGTTATGGACTTCACAGGTTGTAAGATAGAAACATATTCTAAAAATACAGTGTTCTCCAGAAATCTTTAAGAATATGCAAGCCACTTGGGGACAAATACCAGGATGAATAGTACCTCTGGCTCTTTGCTCTGACCCTTGGAAAGAAAGTTCATGTTCTAAACCAGCCTGTTGGTTGCAGATATGAACCTGATTATCTAGAGCAAGCGTGGCCACTTGTTTTTGTGAATAAAGTTTTATTGGAAAACAGCCACACCCACTTGTTTACATATTGTCTATGGCTGCTTCCCCACCACAACAGCGGAGTCGAGTAGCTGCAAGAGAGAGCAAATAGCCCACAAAGCCAAAAATATTTACCACCTGACCTTTAGAGAATAAGTCTGGCAACCCTTGAGCTAGAGGGCGCTGTTCTGGGTCAGGCTGAGGAATATCAACTCCAGCATCGGAAGCATGGTTAGACCAGTCTAACAAGAGGGTTAGACCCTCATGTCAAACAAACACTCCACAATGCTGGTGTCAGTCAGGTGCAGGCACTGTGCTAGGTGCTGGGACTATAAAGATGAAGAGCATGCAGGCCCTGACCTCTAGGAGCTTTCTGTCTGCTGGGAAACACAGATATATAAATGAACAGCACAGCAGGATAAGGGGGTTGAGAGTTATGCATTTAAAAGAAACAATGCTTGGCACAGTGCCGGAGGCATAGCAAACAATTAATAAATGGTAGCTCTTAACTTTTAACTATTCTTATTATAATTCCCAAAATGCCTTGAGAGCACCCAACCCTAGCTGGAGAAGTCAGAGGTATTTCACAAAGTTAGGCCTTGAGCCAACTGAGCAAGAGGAACAGCCTGACTCCAGGCCTGGGGGATCAGGTTGGGACTGTGAAAAAACAGTAGATTTTGTCAGAGTACAGAGAGTAATTTGAAAGTCTCAGGAATAGCCCTGGCAGAAGGCAAGCATCTCTTCAAGCATCTGGGACCCAACTGTGAAGAATTCCTTGTGTTGCTAACATACAAAGAGCAAGAGGAAGGAGAGAAACAGGTTCAAGGAAGGGTTTGTTTCTTTTAGGATAAAGAAGTATTAAAAAGGCTCGTAGGCAGAGTGGAGAGAAAAGGAGACCAAAAGCCTAGGCCTTGGGAGGTAGGTGTCTTCCTCAGAGAAAGCAAAGAAGAGGGGTGTGGGTTTGCAAACTGGCCCTTGTTCACACACGGCAACGAAAGACCAGAGAAGGAGGCAGACCACTCCAGCCTGGTAGGTGGCAGGTCTGATAAGCAAAGGAATACACCTGTGAGGCTTGTCTTGGGCAGCTGCAAGACAAGTAGGTCTCCCTATCTGCCTGCCAGAACCTTACAAGTTTATATGGAGGCTTCAAAGGTGTTCGGTGACATATTCAGTTCAGAGGGACCCAACAGCACATTGCTCTCTCAAGGCTGCACGTCCTTGCAACCAGCTCCCTCTGTGAGGACAGTGGGCGGAACCTACAATCTGGCGGTCATGCCCTCTTGACGACCTCCTCCAGCACTCTACCCCTCCTGACTGGCTCTTATAACCTTACATGCCGCCTCTTCCACAATGTGCCCTGAGCGGTCCGCGAGGGGTTTCACTAGCACGGAGGTGGCTTGTTTGATGGCTATCTGGCTGCCCTGGAGGCAGATACTACAGCAGCAACATAGGCACATGTGAGAGGAAGAACAGATCAGATAATAATTCCCAAAAGAAGAAACAGCTTTTTCCACCAAGAGCCCCGTGATCTGAACCATCGATTTATTAGGTTCCCTGGGCTGGGGGTTGCATCACTCAGGGCCTTCACTTGCATCCTCGTGTGATCTAATAAAGATGATACGTTAGCAGACGCATCAGGTGTGAACATACAGCACTCTGGATGATGGCGTAGGTGCTCCTTACAAGGCAGTAATGTCCAAGGCCATCTGTTTGGGAGACCAGCTTTTCTCGTTAGAGACATTTCAGTGTTCAGTAAAGGCAGGCTTTGTCAATTGTCATTTAAGGCTTGCTGGGTGAATTTAGCAAGGGCTTCTATGTGTGCTATAATGTCCTTCAGGCCTATGGAGGGGACAAAGATGGTGGCCAAATGATCATACCAGTGGAAAACAAAACATGCCTCCCTGGTCCTGGGGAGAGGGAGGTTGGCAGCTTCGGGAGCTTGACCTGCTTGTGCATATGATACCTGTTGGAGGCAGCACTGTCAAGGAGATGGACTGGGGGCAGGAGATGACAGACTGGGCCTCCACCTTCTCCTCTGTTTCAATGTTGTGTGTTCCACTCCAGGCATAGCGTGTTTCCAAAGGTCCAGCTTGCAGCAAGACAACAGGATCCGAGTGGAGATTGAGTAGTTCCCCTTACCCAGGGGTGCAAAGTAACTCACCCATCCCAATGGGACGTCCCATTGCAAATTCCAGTAGATAATGCCTTTCCCAGGCATGATGGGGCTTGGTGTTCTCAGCAGCACAGCACGTTGATCCATGGTGAGAGTCAGGGCAATTGCTGTTTCCGGAGACTTCCACACCTTTACTGTATGGGACTTCTCAGCAGGGGTCCCCAGTCTGGCATATGCAGCAACAGGCCCTACTGGCTGATCATTCAAATGTATTAAAGCCTGGGGTAGTACCTTAGTTCACCTGCATTAGAGCAGCCGCCATTTTCAGGGCATTGCTGTACTCCAGTGGTGGTCCACAAGCATCTAACATACAGACTATCTCTCCCCACATAGAGGTCAATGGCCAACTCAGGCTTTCTCCCGTAGATGCCTCTATCCCAAGACCTACTATTTTTGGTTGCCTGGCTGGCTCACCAATTGTCGGTTCACAAATTGGCCCCCATACATTGAGGGCAAGGAGAAACTGAAGAAAGAGGTAGACCATTCCAGATTGGTAAGTAGCAGGTTTACTAAATAAGGGAACTTATCCATGAGGCTTCTCTTGGGGGGGCCACAAGACGAGTAGCTCTCTGTGTCTGCCTCTCAGAATCTTGAAAGCTTATATAGAAGCCTTAACTACATTTAGTCACGTACTCCGTCCAGATGGTCTCAACAACACATTGCTTTCTCAAGGCTGTGTCCTTGAAAATGGTTCCCACTGCGGGAACAGGGGGCAGAACGAACACTCCAAGGACAGGGGAGAAAGTAAGGGACCTCCATTGCCTTAGTCCAGCTCAACCAATGATCATGTCCTCTCAATGACTTCCTCCAACAAGGGAAAGTTTGAGTGAAGACAGGGTGACACCTATTCCAGAAGACACCACTTATTTTAGTCTTCCTGGCACTCTGGACTGGCTTCTTCTGTTTACAGCAGCCTTCCATCTTACTTCAGAGAACTGTTTGGCGTCTACCCATCTCCTATAATCCTGGGGAAACTAAGGGTTAGAGTACCCACCCCTCGCACTATGACCCAGACCTGGCCAATCAAGGTGCCCCTTTTCCCAGGCCTCTCTGATTGGTCCAAAGAAGTCAGGTCACAAGGAGGCAGACAGAGAAATCCTTGGAGTTGCTAAACCCCAATGCATTAGAAAGTGGTTTACCAAAACTTAAGCCTCAGTTTCTCACCTGCGTGAGCCCATTCCAAGGCCCTGGGGACATGTGCAGTGAAACAGCCGTGGGCATTTTTGAGATGCAGTGAAGGGGAGTTTGAATGAGGCATACATGTAGTTTGGGTTTAGGTTTAATGGGACATATTTATGTTAATTATGCTATTCATCGCCAGTTCTGTATACAGTTACTGCTAGCAGGTTACTCTTACTGCTACAAGTTAGTAAATGGCAGAGTTAGGACTCAAACCAAAGTTTTTCCAGATCTAGTGTTAATAACTCTGGTCTTTCCCATAATGGTCTTCGAGTAGTTAGTAATAGATCTCAGGCCTTCAACACTTTAACTTAAAAGAAAAAAAAAGTGACCTTTTCAGCCACTTGCCAGCATTTGACACCGTTTTCCATCTCCCAGCCTGACTCTGATATACTTTTCTAGTCTTATTGCTTTTTGTGTACCTGCACCTTGCCTTCTTTTGCTGGGCCACAATTCTGCACATGCTCCTCTCTCAGCTCAATCCTGTCTATACAGGTCCTTGTTAATTTCTTGCTGATTTTAAATGAAATACCAACTTAAACAAAGAAAATATGTAATTTACAATACGTCATTACAACAAGAACAGTGACAACAAGCTGGTTAATATGTCATTATTTCAAAGATTATTTAAGATTAGCCACTGAAAAAAAAAATTGAAATGCCTCAAACCTAACATTCATTCATATGTGAAACAGACTTGATAAAGGTTTTCTCTATTTAAAAATTCTAAAAATGTACCACAGAAATACAACAGATTATAAGAGAATACTACAAAAAACTATATGCCAACAAAATGGACAACCTAGAGGAAATGGATAAATTCTTAGACTCTTACAACATCCCAAAGCTGAGTCAAGAAGAAACAGACAATCTGAATAGACCAATCACAAGGCAAGAGATTGAAACAGTAATCAAAAGCATCCCAAAGAATAAAGCCCCAGGACCAGACGGCTTTCCTGGGGAATTCTACAAAACTTTCAGAGAGGATTTAATACCTATCCTTCTCAAGCTATTCCAAAAAATTAGGGAGGATGGACCACTTCCTAACACATTCTACGAGGCCAGCATCACTCTGATCCCAAAGCCTGACAAGGACAGCATGAAAAAAGGAGAACTACAGGCCAATATTGCTGATGAATGTAGATTCAAAAATTCTCAACAAAATTTTGGCAACCCAAATTCAGCAATACATCAAAAGGATCATACATCATGATCAAGTGGGATTCATACCAGGAACACAGGGATGGTTCAACATCTGCAAATCAATCAACCTCATACACCAGATCAACAAATTGAGAAATAAAAACCACATGATCATCTCAATAGATGCAGAGAAAGCATTTGACAAGATCCAACAGCAATTTATGATAAAAACTCTGAACAAAATGGGGATAGAAGGAAATTACCTCAACATAATAAAGGCCATATATGACAAACCCACAGCCAACATCATATTCAATGGGGAAAACCTGAATGCCACCCCCGAGAACAGGAACAAGACAAGGATGCCCACTATCACCACTCTTATTCAACATAGCACTGGAGGTTTTGGCCAGAGCAATTAGGCAAGAGAAAGGAATAAAAGGAACCCAAATAGGGAGTGAAGAAGTAAAACTCTCACTGTTTGGAGATGACATGATCTTATATATAGAAAATCCAAAAAAATCCATTGGAAAACTAATAGAAATAATTAACAACTACAGTAAAGTTGCAGGGTACAGAGTCAACTTCCAAAAATCAGTTGCTTTTCTATACTCCAATAACGAACTTACAGAAAGACAACTCAAGAATATAGTTCCATTTGCAATCACAACTAAAAAAATAAAGTACCTAGGAATAAATTTAACTAAGGAGGTGAAGGTCTTATAACAATGAAAACTACAAGACATTACTGAAAGAAATTAACAATGACATAAAGAGATGGAAAGAGATTCCTTGCTCATGGATTGGAAGAATAAACATAGTTAAAATGTCTATACTACCCAAAGCAATCTACAGATTCAATGCAATCCCTATCAGAATCCCAATGACATTCTTCACGGAAATAGAGCAAAGAATACTAAAATTCATATGGGGCAATCAAAGACCCCAAATTGCTAAGGCAAGCCTGAGAAAAAAGAACAAAGCTAGAGGTATCACAATCCCTGACTTCAAAATGTACTACAAAGCCATAGTGACCAAAATGGCATGGTTCTAGTACAAAAACAGGCACACAGATCAATGGAACAGAACTGAAAGCCCAGAAATAAAACCAACATCTACGGGCAGCTAATCTTTGATAAAGTTGCCAAGAACATACAATGGAGAAATGATAGTCTCTTCAATAAATGGTGTTGGGAAAACTGGACAGCCACATGCAAAAGAATGAAAGTGGACCATTATCTCACACCATACACAAAAATACACTCAAAATGGATCAAAGATTTGAAGATATGTCCTGAAACCATAAAACTCTCGGAAGATAATATTGGTAGTACTCTCTTTGACATCAAACTAAAAAGGATCTTTTCAAATACCATGTCCTCTCAGACAAGGGAAACAAAAGAAAAAATAAACAAGTGGGAATTCATCAGACTAAAGAGCTTCTGCAACGCAAAAGAAACCAGGATCAAAACAAAGAGACAACCCACCAACTGGGAGAAAATATTTGCAAATCATATATCTGACAAGAGGTTGATCTCTGTAATAGACAAGGAACTCACACAAACGAACAATAAGAAAGCAAACAACCTGATCAAAAAATGGGCAGAGGAGATGAATAGACATTTTTCCAAAGAAGATATACAGACGGCCAATAAACACATGAAAAGGTGTTCAACATCACTAATCATCAGGGAAACGCAAATCAAAATTAAACTAAGATACCACCTTACGTCTGTTAAAATGGCTATAATCACTAAGACTAAAAATAACAAATGTTGGAGAGAGTGTGGAGAGAAGGGAACTCTCACACACTGCTGGTGGGAATGCAAACTGGTGCAGTCACTATGGCAAACAGTATGGAGATTCCTCAAAAAACTGAAAATAGAAATACCTTATGACCCAGCTATCTCACTACTGGGTATCTACCCAAACAATTTGAAATCAACACCAAAGTAACATATGCATTGCAGCATTATTCACAATAGCCAAGATGTGGAAGCAACCCAAGTGCCCGTCGACTGATGATTGGATAAAGAAGATGTGGTGTACATATACAACGGAATACTACTCAGCCAGAAAAAAAGATAAATTCATCCCATTT
Organism: Equus asinus; assembly: GCF_041296235.1. Classification (NCBI taxonomy): domain Eukaryota; kingdom Metazoa; phylum Chordata; class Mammalia; order Perissodactyla; family Equidae; genus Equus; species Equus asinus. The sequence continues at coordinate 66,405,204 of NC_091799.1, forward strand.
GCAATAACATGGAAGGACCTAGAGGGAATTTTGCTAAGTGAAATAAGCCAGTCTGAAAAAGACAAATATCAGATGATTTCACTTATATGTGGAATATGAACAAGTACTGGGAGATACAAAACAGTTCAGTGGTTACCAGGGGAAGGTGGGGACACAGGGAGTGAAGGGGAGCACTTACGTGGTGACAGTCAAGAAATCATGGACAAGTGAAATCTCACATTGATGTAAACTATTATGAACTCAATAAAAAAATAAATAAATTTTAAAAATCCTAAAAATGTACACGTTATGAAACTGAAAGAAACTTTTCTAAACTATCAAGATAAATTTCAGTTATTGACATTAGAAGGAAGAGTGGATTACCTATTTCACTTTAAAAAATAATATGTTGTCGTATGAAAAAGAGATCAGAGAAAATGCAGCCAAAACCTGTAGTGGAAGAAAGCGTTATAGAGTATGTCAAGTAACTAATTTTAAAATGTTATTTTTCTGGATTTGGTGAGTTTGTAGCATTTGTCATCTTAAAATTTGGAATTTGCTGTGATTTGTTCTCATTCTAAATAAATAGTCTCTTTTTTCTGTAATTTTGAATGTTTCTTAAAGAGAGCTCCCCAAACTGCATAAATTTTAGGCTCCCCAAAACCTGAATCAGCCCCACTAAGCTGGGATGTCGTATTAGTTTTGCATAACTGCTGTAAGAAATCACTACAAACTTAGAGGTTTAGACAACACACATTTATCACCCTACAGTTGTGCAGGTCGGAAGTCCAACAAAGGTCTCAGCAGGCTAAAATGAGGAGCAGGGCTGCATTCTTCCTGGATGCTGGAGGGGAGAATCTGTTTCCTCACCTTTTCCAGCTTCTAAAGGCTGCCCACATTCCTTGCTCGTGACCCGTCCCTCCATCTTCATAGCCAGTCATGGTGGTCAAGTCCTTCTCACATCCCATCGTTCTGACCTTCAGCCTGACATTTCCCTGACCCTCTCTCCCGCCTCCCTCTTCCGCTTTTAAGGACACTTGTGTCATTGGACTAACCCGGATAAACCAGGATAATCTCTCTATTTTAAAGTCACTTGATTAACAATTTTCATTCTATCTGCAGTCTTAATTCCCTTTCGCTATGGAAGGGAACATATTCACAGGTTCCTGGCATTAGGACGTGGACATCTTTGGGAGCTATTCTGCTGTCTACCACAGAGGGTGTAAGCCTGAACCACTCTGCATCAGGCTTCTCCAGACCCACAGCCACACCCACACCCACTCCTAAAGGAGGAAGCCAACGAAGGGAAAATAAAGGTAAACCTAAGGACATAAAGCAAGATGTTATGGGAGAGAGAGTAGAGAAAGCACTCACAAGTCCTGGTGATGCTAAGTCCCTGACTCCACCCCCTCTTCTTCTTTGCTATTGATCAATCAAGTTCCTTTCTACTTGAGCGAGCTTGAGTTCAGTTTCTGTCGCTTGCCACTAGCAGAACCCTTATTCATAAACAGTCGTTTATTGAGAGTCCACTACATGGCAGGCTCTGTGTGAAACACTTCTCATGCAATTGGGTTTCTTTAATCCTCATAACCACCCTGAAAAATATTACTTTTTTCAATTTAAAAGTGAAGAACCTAAGCCGTTATGGGGTGAAGTACCTTGCCCCAGGTCACCCACTAAGGCTCAAACTTAAGTCTGTCCCATAGATTTAAGCACTTTATAAATAGAATTGGGAGCTCCCCTTCTGTGGGTCTTTTCCTTCTGGAATTCCCCCCTAACTTTCTGTCCTGTGGTTCTTCAGCCAGAAAGACTGCAGGTTTTCTATTGGGCTTTTAGCTGTTCCGAACTAGGGCCTGACTCAGGCTAGAGGCCATGCAAACTGGAAACTCAGTGCCATTCATTTCTTCCAGGGTCAACCCCCTCCAGATTTTGCTGTTTGGTCTCTCTCCAGTGCCCCTCTTCTGACCTCCAAATCTGTATGACTAACTGACTTCTAGATGTTGCCATTTGTCTCAAATTCAACATCCATGGCTAAACTCTTTTTCCCCCCAAATATTCTTCCTTCTGAATTTCTTTTCTTAATGGATGACACACCCCTCTTAGCCAAGCAAGGGCAGGTAGCCTTGACCTCTTCACTCCCTTACCATCCAAACCCTATGGACTCTCTCTCCTTAACATCTCAATTTCATTCCCATTACAACAGCCTTAGTTCATTTCTTTTTCATTTTTTGCCAGTATTATTGCAACATTCTTAACTGTTTTCCTATTCTTAGTTTACCCCCTTCTAGACTGTGCTTAACACTGTGGCCAAAGTGATCTTTCTAACATACGTATATCTACTCATATGACTTCCCTGCCTAGAATCCTTCAGGAGTTCCTCACTGCCTCCAGGAAGACACTACATGTCTCGTTTGATCATCAAGACCTCTGCCTGCCACTCTAGGCTTTAATGATCCCTCCACACACGCTCCTCCAATACCTTCCACACTAGTCCGTCTATTGAAACACCCTTTCTTCTATCAACAGCTAACAGCTAATTATTCCTGAAAACAAGGACCAGCATTTTACCTCTTTGCAGAGAATGTCCTGACATGCGTTTTTGCGAGTCATAGCACTCATGATGCTGCCTTGTCCTGGTCGACATTGCTGTCTCCTCACTAGGTGAAGAGCTTCACGAAGGATGCAACTCCCTTTTCGGTATCTGTGCCCAGAGCAGAGCACAACGGCTGATATGTGGAAGATTCTCCATAAATATTTGTTGAACAAATGAACGATACAAAATGTTTAAATAATGGAAGAGCAGCCATGTTGTAAAGGTACTTTGTGGATGCCTCTACCCTAGACTTTTCCCCAGATAAAGAATTTCAGTTCTTCCAACCTTTCCTTTTAATCACTTTGGTGAAACTCCACACTGAAAAAGACCTTTCCAGCCCTTCGCCCTGCACTGAAACTGAGCTGGGCGTCCCTGAAACAAGGACCTCACTCCTGGTCCTTTCCACTCACTGGCCAGCAGGATGACTGAGCGAGCTGAAAGTCTTTGTAACAATCTGGGTGGTAAAAGGAACTCAGTACACCTAAGGCATGTCATCAGATTTGCCAAATTCCTTAAACATGACTGGGAAGAGCGCCCATATTTTCCATTTATCTAAGAGTTCCCTGTAAACATGTCACCCTCGCTCTTTTGGTTAGAAGTATGTGAACCTACAAATTCACAAGGTAAAAACTCATCTATTCTGGAAGAGGCATAATAAGAAAAAAGTTAAACAAGATTAAAATAAAGGAAAATGCAAAACTATGATGGACATTCCTAATATGAAATAAATGTCTGTACTCAAAAGAAATGCAGATCCATAAGAAGATGAAGTAGTGAACACTTGAGTCAAAGGCCAGATGTAGCTTAAGAACCCTACCAAGTACACAAGTCACCTCATCAGAAAACTAGCTGCAACAACGTGAACTACGCAACTTTTCCTGGCAACAGGAAAGTAGGAAACAGTGAAGTGTGGTAAATTGGTCAGCTCAATGAATCTAGTGAGAAATTATCTGATAATGAATGTTATTTCAACTTGTTTTAACATGAAATGGGAAGTGGGAGTGGAATATATCAAAATAATTTGACATTTGCAAGATAACTTGGAGTGGTAGAAAAGCCTTATTAATATATAGAAGTAGCAACCTAAACCCAAATTGAACTCAAGATTAAAAAATAATAAATTTTTTCTAAGTTGTTTTGCAATATTATGCCACCTGAGGGCAGCAAAGATCTAAAAATATTTTCACTATATTTTCTGAAGTAAAAAATTCTTCAGATATTCTCAAACATTTATTGAGCCTTGTTAATATGTTTCATAGACAAGGAACTGTCATAAGGATGCAAAGATGAACAAAATATGATCACTGGCCTTGGTGAGTGAGCTCAAGGTGTGGGAGGAGTGGCCTTAGTGTTGCAGAGGAGAAAGTAATGTTTTGAATTAATTCCTGGCATTAGGTATAAGCATATCTAAACTATCTTTTTTTTTTTAAAAGATTTTATTTTTCCTTTTTCTCCCCAAAGTCCCCTGGCCCATAGTTGTGTATTTTTAGTTGTGGGTCCTTCTAGTTGTGGCATGTGGGATGCCACCTCAGCACAGCCTGACGAGTGGTACCACGTCCTTGCCCAGGATTCAAACCAGCGAAACACTGGGCCGCTGAAGCTAAGGGCGCGAACTTAACCACGCGGCCACGTAATCTATCTTTGACAGTGGTTCTCTAAGTAAGGCCCAGATTCATGAGAGTCTCTGAGACTCTTTCGGGGTTGGTTGAGGTCAAAACTATTTTTACGGTAATACTAACATGTTTCTACTTTTGTCACTTTCATTTTCTCAAGCATGTCCAGTGGAGTCTAGAGAGGCAATACGATGTGTCATTATGTTATTGCTCTGCTGACTAAGGGAATGTGTTTGTGTATTGTTTTTTTTTAGAAATTTCTCTGGTAGTTGGCTCAGGGTAAAAATTTGTGCATTTTCAGAGATTAACTCAGTTTGTTCTCTGTACTCCTCCTGGGCTTTTACTAGCTATCTTCAGTTATACCTGCTGTCATCTTGGCAATCTCATTAGCCAGTAAATCATGATTTTAAAGCTCACAAGTTTTTCTTGTACCTTTGTGGAAATTCTACGAAGTATACTTCAATATCTTCTTTCATAATATTTTTAAATTCTTGAAAACTTTTCTAGATTTAACTATTATTTCATAACTTTTTTATACCAAAATTAACCATATATTTTTCTTATGTTTAAGCATAGTTTTTGCCTTAAAATAGGGAGATCAAAAGGCGTTTTCTTGATCCACAGCTGTGCCATCTACATCTAAAGATGTTAAAAGAGATGAAACCAACCCAAGTATTTTCTAACTCACAGAAGAGAGGAATCTACTCTAAAGAAACTGGACAAAACTATAAACAAAAGTGTGATGAAAACTATCTTCCCTTGGCTTTATAGATGTTAATATGTTACCTTAAGGTGCCTATGCAGCAGAATATTTTCAAATAGTTTTAGAGTGCTATTTAAGGTGCAGCATCATTTTGAGACCAGAGTTTTTAAAGAAAGAGGAATTGAATACTGTACTGGGTTGAATAGTGTGCCCCCAAAATTCATGTCCACCCAGAATTTCAGAATGTCACTTTATAGAAATAGGATCTTTGCAGAGGTAATTAGCTAACATCAGGTCATACTAGATGAAGGTGGGATCTGATCCAATAATTGGTGTCCTTATAAGAAGAGAAAACAGAGACAGATACACAGAGGGAAAACAGCCGTGTGAAGATGGAGGCAGAGATTAGAGTTACCTTCCCACAATCCAAGGAATGCCAGCAACCACCCGAAGCTAAGAAGAGGCAAGGAAGGATCCTCACCTAGAGCCTTTAGAGCGGGCATGGTCCTGCCAACACCTTGACTTCAGAATTCCAGCCTCCAGAACTGTGAGACAACGAACTTCTGTTGTTTAAAGCCACCTAGTTCGTGATACTTTGTTACGGCAGCCCTAGGAAACTAACATAAATATTCTAAACTAGATGAGATGAGCTCTTTAAAAGCCAAAAAGTGTTTCAGCTTTTCCAAACTGGAAATGAAAAAGCCACTGAAGCATGTTCCAGGTTTCTGTATTGCACTGGAGAAACCCACACATTAGCTGAGAGGCTAATTTGAAGCCCTGATACAACTGACACTGCTAAATGCCTGAAAATGTGGTTAAAAAATCACAGGATTGCCATTTTCCAATGATACAGTAATTCAACAAATTAAAAATTTAGCTGTAAACATGAAGACGGAGTTAATAGTTCATCCTCAAAATTGTATTTGCATTACAAACGGATGAATCTACAGATGTGGCTGCACTTCATGCTTTGCTTATATTCATCTGGTAGCGGCACCAAGATCAAAGAATATCTTCTTTTATGTGAATGCTTGCCAACAAACACGAGTGGTGCTGAAATACTCAAAACGTTGAATAACTTTCTTGAATCACATAGTTTACACTGGAACAATTGGGTTGAACCTTTGTAGTGATGGTGCAAAAGAAATAGGTAAAACTGCTGGTAGTTAAGCATGAATCCAGGTGGTGGCACCAAGTGGTATTAGTAATCATTATATTTTTTTCACTCCCAATTACTAAGAGTAAAGGAAAAAAATACCAGCTTCACTTAAGAATGTTATGTGTAAAACAGTAAAAGTTACTAATTTTATTCAACTACACTTCAGCAATTGGTGCAAGAATCAGTGAAGAATGTTTAAAACTTCTTAGTAAATATAAAAATGTTTATTCAGGCAACACACATTTATTTAGAAAGACACCTTGCTAGACCTCTCTCCATTGAGTTACACAGAAAAAAAAAAAAAGCTTTTGTTGCTGAGCGTTGACTATGTGCCAAGCTCTCATAAGGGCTTTACATGTATTTTTTTAGTCTTCTCAACAATCTTATGAGATAGTGCCAAATAGTATCCCACTTTACACCTAAGGAAATTGAGGTAACTTACCCAACGTCATACGAAAACTACCTAATTAATCCCTCTTTTCCTAATAGTCTGTCAGATACTTGAATACATCTTTCCTACCTGCTCTCTACTTGTCTTATCTTTTGGGGACCCTTGCAGGCACATCTATCTTTTGCTCAGAGTGGCCTGGCCAGACAGTCGGCCTGGAATCCTGGAGTCGAAGCAATTGCTTGATGGCCCTTCTGAGACTCCAGAATGCCTGTGTCAATCAGGTTCAGTAAGACAACTACCTGTGAAGAGCCACTCAGCCTGCACTGAGAGATAGGCTAGGAGAATCTAACCTCTCTTCATCATTATCTCCAAGTCAAAAAAAAAAACTTTAAAATTTGTCAAAGTTAACTGCAATTTTAGCAGCGCTCCTAACACATCAATAGCCAGAACTTAAGGCAAACCACAAGTATTACTTCTCACTAAAGTGGTTTTTAACAGACACACTGGAATTAGACCATCCAAATGACTACTGTTCCCTTCAGAGTAGTCACATTGGTAGGCTCTGCATGTAATGACACCCAGGATAGTACTGGGAACATAGAAGATGCTAAATGTGTGAATGATTTTGGTGATGCTGCCATCGCTTAGATCATTTTTGGAATTCTTTTGGTTATATCTTCCTAAGTCAAGACATATTTATTTTAAATATCTTTAATAATAGCACTTCTTGGCCTGATAGGACACTGCTTAGGAAGTTGTGGAATTCTTTCATCCATTCAATAGTGAAACAAACCACAGAAAAGTGCAGAAAACACACGAAGAGTTTGAACATGCTTTAAATGTATATTGAATATATTTTTAGAAATGCAAAAAGTACCCAAAGATTTTTTTTTCAAAGAAACAAATTTTTAGGTACTGAGAATGTGCCTAGCTAACTGTACAAAGAATTCAAGACTTTCCTTCCCCGGACTTAGCTATGTATAGATACTGATACAGATATATAGGTAAGTACAGTCATGCACCTCATGATGTTTCGGTCAGTGATGGACTGACTGCTCATACGATGGTAAGATTAGTACCACATAGCCTAGGTGTGTAGTAGGCTATACCATCTAGGTTTGTGTGAGTACACTGTATCATGTTCGCACAAAGACAAAATCGCCTAACACAAAGCATTTCTCTGAACATATCCCCACTATTAAACAGTGCATGACTGTAGGATCATGTTTCCTGAGGCAGGGACACATCATCATATCTTTTGGTCTCCTCATTCGCTAAGATTACGTTTTGTTTATAGTAATTGCCCAATAATTATTCAATTATTTGATTTTTAGTGTGAGTTACTTTAGACAGGGCAGAGGGAAAAGGCTTACTAAGAGGGAAAAATTACCTATTAGAACCTCATTTTTGTGAAGTCATTATGTAATAAGGTGTTATTGGTGTTCCGTCTTGGGGAATTTCTCTAACGCAGGCCAGATCCTTGTTCATCCTGACCCCCAACACACCAGGAATACTTTGCCTCTTTCATTGCTAACATGTATACACTCCTCTACCTAGATGACTCGTCACCTGAAGTCACACCTGAATGAGGCACTCACAAGTTTTCCCTCCTACCTGTCCCTGCAGTTTTAAGCAATCATACATATGGACCTTTAAAACAAATCTTTTTATAAATAAATAAAAGATTTTCAAAGCTAAGCAGAAGGAACATGGAGTCTGGCTCTCCAGTTTTAGTATCTTTGATGGCTCCCCACTGATCGCAGGACAGAATTGAAGCTTGGTCAACATGGTAAACAGCGTCCTTCATGATCTGGCTCCTGCTGCCTCACCAGCCTCATCTCCTCCTCCTATATTTATACTGAACCTCACAAGGTTTCCTGAACCCAGAGGCTGTAGCATACCGTTGCACAGGCCAGTTCCTTTGCCTAAAATTCCCTTCTGCTCTGTGTGCCTTAGTAAATTGTTATTGGTTCATTAAAACTGAGCCATGATATCCTCTGGAAAGTCTTCCCTGAACCCTCTTACCCCACCCTATGCTAACCCCACTGCACATACTTGAAAACTCATTTGCAATGTGTTTATCCTACAAGGCTCTGATCAATTTCAGTACAAGGGTTACATTTTTTTTTGAGGAAGATTAGCCCTGAGCTAACATCTGCTGCCAATCTTTCTCTTTTTGCTGAGGAAGACTGGCCCTGAGCTAACATCCATGCCCATCTTCCTCTACTTTATATGTGGGACGCCTACCACAGCATGGCTTGCCAAGCAGTGCCATGTCCACACCCAGGATCCGAACTGGCAAACCCCGGGCCGCCGGAGCAGAACGTGCAAACTTAACTCCAGGCCGGCCCCAAGGGTTATCTTTCTTCTTCATACTTTCAGCACATGGCCTGGCCTAGCAGGCCCTTTTATGACTTCACTATTTGTTTTAAGTTGGGAAGTTGCAGATACAAGAAACATTTACTACTAAATTCATTGATCATATTTAAGTGTAAACTAGTGGAGGCTTTATACATCCACACTTACCCTTCATCCTGGATCAGATCCCTTCTTACCTAGGTTGGACGAGAGAGCAGGCCATTTGAACTTTAGAGTCAGTTGGACTCCGTTTAGCCCTGCCTCTAGCAAGGTACTGTAGAGGTCTCAGTCCTTGCTACAGCAACTTGTTCCTTATTCTTTTCCATGGACTTAGCACCCCCGTGGTACCTCAGGCGTGGCTTAACTGCATCACTTTGCAGCTTCACTAGCTGAGGAAGGTGTTTCCTACCTCTAGTTCGTGGGTTCAGATTCAACCCACCGATTTTACTTCTTTCCCCCATCACAGATGTGGGATCTTTCACTCACTCCCACCCCAGGTAGAGTTCAGTACTGCCCGTCTGTGCCTAGCTGTTTGCCTGAAGCATGCATTGAGATTTAACTTCATCACCTGTTCCTTTCTGCTGAGCTATTATCTAGGCCTTCCTTGTCTCACTAACATCTACTAGACTTCAAATACTGGCACCAAAATTCTGATGGGAACCTGATACCTTCTAATAGTAACTTCCAATACCAAACCTTGGACCCTCACTTGTTTCCAAGCTCTTATCCCATTCTATTTTATTGCCAGTAAAGAGATGCTTCTGGTTCCAATGTATGTTCACATCAAAGATGACATACTCTTCACCAAGAACTTCCCCATCACTTCACAGAAAAGCTCTAATTCCCATCAAAGGCAGGCAAAGACTCTTCCTTTAAAATAAATGGTCCATATTATTGTTGGCAAACCAATTGAGAATGAAAAGGACAAAGTTTTTACCTTTATAAACACAAAGAAGGGAATGCTGACAGAGTAACAAAAGTCAGGAAAGAAATTATTCCACTTTTAGAGGAGAAAAGGGAACAGTCTGTCCTTTTAAAACTGTCCCTATGTTTTACTAAGGTTTTCCTATTTTCTCAGTAACACAGTCTCTATTTGTACTGCACTGATAAATTTGCCTTTCTTTTAATGTGATTCAGGATGTAAAACATTTTATCCTGTGTGGATACAATACTACAATCACATTTACAAAAACGGGCAAAATATTTTCTTAAAAGTTAAGCATTTTGCAAGACTGAATAATCATGCAGGTAATGACGTAAAGAGATCAAATACCACAACCCAATTTTCACTTTACTTAAGTAGTTTCCAAAGGCTTGGTCCTTAAGATTTAGAAAAAGGATCAGCAAACTACTGGGCCCAGCTGGTCAGTTTTACTGGAACACAGACACATCGTTCATTTATATTGACTATGGCTGGTTTCATGCTATAAAAGCAGAACTGAGTAGTTGTAACAGAGACTATACGGCCTAAAATATTTACTATCTCCCCTTTATAGAAAGTTCGCTAACATCCAATTTAGAAAAAAATCCCCCCGAAGGAAGTAGCAGGTATCTTAATAGGTGGCATGAAGACTATGCCTCTATTTGGGCATAGAGATAGTCCCTTTACTCCTTACTTCTCAGGACCCAGGTTTTATCTGCTCTGCCAAATGACTCACTCTACAACTCATTTCACCAAGATAATTTTTAAAACGCTAAACATTGTCAAGACAGTAATTCCAAATTTGAGGGGAAAGTACTCACTCCAAATAAAATACTTCTCACTTCATCAAATCAACTTATAAAGCAATTGCACCTGGTCATTACAGTATTCAGACTAATTGAAGGGAAACATCATTGGGTAAACCAATTGCTATTTTGCTCTTTTCTCCAGTCATCAAAGAAAACCACATTAAAATGGCATTAAAGCTATGACAACAAAGTATACTCTATCCTAAAGGCACACTCTAACATCTAAGAAAAAAATGCTATTACAGAATCATAAACCTCTTACACAAAAGCTGGCAGCTATTATCTCATTTTCTTAAGCCAGCAATGTCACCTAGACCTAGTGAGCTTGCTCTATAACAGAGTGCCCATTTAAAAAGGGTAATTAGCTAAAAGAAAAGTTCTCTCCCTCTCAACACAATTCTCCAGCCCATTATCTCTGTTCATATTTAGCATCCCAGAAAAAGGAAAAAATTTTCAGAGAAATGGAGTGGAGGTAGCAAGTCAAACTCCAGCTTAGAATTATCTCCACAAATATCATGAAATGATGTGACCATTGGAGGCAACCGTATTTTTTCTTTTTTTTTTTTTTTTGCTGGGAAAGATTCACCCTGAGCTAACAGCTGTTGAGGCAATTCCATTTTTAAAGATTGGAAAGCACTAAAGTCCATATTTGCAATTAGTTCACAAAAATATGATTTACCATTAAAGTTCAATGATTACATTTCAGGAAACTAGTAAACCTCACTTTAAAGATTATATAAATCAGATCAAGCTCAGTTCATAAATGAGCATAAGGCCAAATAAATGAAACAGAGATGAAACAGCAGTTTTAATTCTCTGCAAGAACTCAACCAGATGTTTCACACCATATATAACCATTTAGAATAATATCTACCTCTTTAATATGTAATTTAAAGAATACGTACTACACTCTACTGGAGTTCCTGTTGAATAACATGGTGTTAACAGTGGTGAAATAACAGCTAATTTATGGAACACCTACTACTTGCCCAGGATTTACACCAGATGCTCTTCATGATTCTTTTTATCCTCACAATTAACTCTATGGAATAGATATTAATGTCTGGGGAGGTTAAGTATCTGGATTAAGGTCACAGCTCAGAAGGGGAAAAGCCAGGTTTCAAATACAGGTGTGACTATTTCCACCATACTGCATGTCAATATATTAGAATCACCATTTTGAAGCTCTCCAGTGACGCCAATGTGGAGACAAGTTTGGGAACCACTACAGCTCTTACATATACCAAGAGTTGGGACACTGCTGCATTGACCACGCCACAGCAGTGACCTTCCAACAGACCTAACGATTTGACACATTATAAGCTTCAATCATTGTGCCAGATTAGGTTTCTACAAAACAAATACTACATAAGGGTAGGTGCAGTGAATTTAGAGGAAAAATTAAATGCCAGCAGGTCACTAATTCCACAAGTTATGTCTCATAAGCAAACAAGAAAAATTCACAATTACAAAACCTTTTAAAGTAGGTAATTACTGAATTACGCATTCCCAACCCCTTAACTATAAACTTCTCAGGTCCATGTGTCCCAAAGTGCCTATAATTGTCTATTAAAACCACCACAGCTCTCTTTGGAGCTCCATCACTTTTGTTAAGTTCTAGCATTCACCCTAAGGCAAGGAAATAGTAACATTAAGTAGCAAAACACAATCCCTGAAGCTTCTCTGCAGCACTTCGAGGCTTTTAGGGATTTTGCCATTGCTTGAAATGTCCTGCTCACCCCTCCCCAACAGCCAAATAACCATAACCACCTCCAGAAACAAAACCGTCCAAAAAAAAGTCAAAATATCCAGCTCTCAATTAGTGGCATCCTTTTAAAAGTTCTACTAGTATATTCTTAAATTTATCGTGTAAGCCAAAATAAAAGTCTCGCTTTACAGAAAAATTTCACAAGTGCGTGCCTTTCTAATCCAAGTATCTAGATTCTAATAAAAGCACTTTTTAATAAAACATCTTTTATAAAAAGTTTGTAAGAGATTATGGAGCATCCAAATAGACTCTCATGTCAGGTTAAATTATGGGGGGTTTTTTGGTGAAAAACAAGTCATTTATGACATATTCCTAAATAAGTTTAAAATGTTTATATAACCACATTCTAACAACAGTACACATAATCACTAGCGAAAGCAACTAAACATATTTGTTTTGATACCAGGCCCTTTAACATACTGAATTTTAATTGTTAATATAAATCTGTTATCAAATCAATGACTTTTTTAGGTTAACACTTCTGTATCTATTTCAACTTTAATGGAAATATATTTATGGAAATAAAAATTATCCTAATCCTTATCTTAATAAAAAACAAATGATACAAGGTTTGAAGTGCTATTTTAAACCCATTACCATAAGAATTTTGCTCATTAATTGCATTTTATACCAAAAAGAAAAAAAATGCTGGGGGGAGGGGCGTAGTAGTAAGGGGGAAGGAGTACACAGGAGGCAACACCAAAAGGCTTTTGGAGATGACAGCTATGTTCACTACCTTGACTGCAATGATGGTTTCACAAGTCAAAGCTTATCAAATTATATACTTTAAATATGTAGTTTGTCAATTATACTTTAATGAAGTGGTTTGTAAAAAGAATCTGCTGCAGAGAAACTGACTTTGAAGCAGCCAAAAGTACTTTTTTTTCCAGACTTCCATGGACTATTTCTCAGTTCAGCAACTGCACACTGGATGTACAATTTAACTAGTTTCTGTAGTTGTGGGCTCCCTTTCAAACAATATAAACCAAACTCTTTACCAGCTACCCATTATTTAGACAGCAAGTTAAAATTATGCTAAGCTTTAACAGTTCTATCAAATATTTGCATGGCTCCACCCCCTCAATAACCAAACTTGTTAATACTATCATTTAATACATAGAGTAACGATAACACTGTACCTCACCAAGTTTATAAAAGGTAAACTACTAAACACATTCCATACCACAATGCATGGATGCACAATAAACATTACTTAACTGCTGATAAATGGGAATTCAGGCCAAAGAATTACGGTGCCAGAAAAATAAAAAATTACAGAATTTTTTCTGAAAGCTATTTAGAACACACAATAAGGTAGACTTTAAATGTAAACTACATTTCTCAGGTCCCTTCTAGCTTGGATTAGCAAATACAATTTGTATCTGATAGATTTCATTAATCTATTAACCAAATAGTGCAATCTAAGAGTCCAAAAACATTCAATATGTGATACAGACAGAACTTTGTCAAAACATACTTTAGGTTCTTTCTGGCTAATGCTACATTTAACATTAAGTGATTGGACTGACTTGTGACATACAATAAAAGTCTACTTAAAAAAATTAAGATACACTTAATAATTTGTTACCACTCTAACTCATCCCCATAAATTTTGTGGGGATGAAACTGTGTTATTTTTGTTTTAATTTCTCCAATGCCACCAGTCTCAACATGAAAAAAAATCTAGCTTCTGGTGAAAGCTGGGAATCTGGCAAGATATTGAGGTGGAAACAACAAAAATACTGCAGCCTTCTTAAAAAACAATTTTTAAAAAAAGGAAACTCTGAGGATTAGCTCAATCTGACATAAAATGTAAAACATTTTTGCTCTGGAGATCATACTATTTACAATTACAATGTATTTAAACATGGGAGTGGGATGGTGGAAGTAAAAGCAAACGCAGGTCAACAAAACCAGAAAAATCAAAATACAAAGGTATAGAGCCAAATTACTCTTCCAATCAGCAGTAAAACAGAAATAATTCTAAAATTAATGTGCAAATAAAAAATAAAGTGGTTGTTTTAACATTCATTCATTTAATAAACTTGTTAAGCAGTTGATAATAAAAAGGTTATTTTCCATAGCTTTCTTTTTCTAAACTCAGAAAGTAATCAGCATCTTTAATAAAGTATAACTTGGTTTTAATCAGTGAATAAAGCACATTGTGTTTAGAGACCAATACCTTGAACACTACAGAGAACGACAATATTCTGAAAATCCAGTTTATTTTCCATGTTGTGGACAGATCCAGTCAGTGTGATCAGTTTTTCTGCATGTGTAATAATTTATCAAAATAAGTTTTCCCACAAGACTCTTTTTCCATCAACTCTGAAAATCCTGGTCTGACAACATACCCAAATAAAGCTCTTGAAAATCATCTCTTAAAATTTGGAAGAAAGTGTGGCAAGTCTTTCCTGTAACATTTACTGAACTACAAATGGCTAAAGAGCAATTTATGTTTTAAAAGGTGACTAGTATACAGTTGCGTTCAGGAAATTAATGTTTTAGTGCACTTTGCTCCAGTTTTAGCCAACATGCTACATTGTCCTTTTGGGGGGGAGGGGGAGTGGGGGCAAGAGCAGGGCTGGGGGGGGCGCACAAAGTGGACTTGAGGATTTCCATTGTACGAAAAAGATATGACTCTGCAAGCAAACAGTGTAAGCTGCCTTTTTTCTTAAGACCTGGACATTTTAAGACAGAAGCTTTGCAAAACATTACACAATTTTTTATTATTAAATGAGAAAATCTCATTTGTTACATCGTCACATTGCTAGTCAGAGAAATGCTGCAGTGATGAAGAAAGTCAATGTTGGATCAACCAAAGTCCTCATTTCTACAACATTCATTTACAAAGAAATAATGTTCAACACAGCCCAACACAACATTCTTGGTTTTCTTCATATTGAAGTCCCCCAAAAAAATCATCTTCTAATGGGGTATTTTACTACATAAATTATAGTTCTTCATTTTTACAATTCACCCCAAACTGTATGAGAGATGTATCACACTAAAATTTCTAAAGCTGTTAGGAAATCCTTCACACATCGTCGTCATCCGATGTGTCACTGCTACTTGTCTCTGTGTCATCATTCTCAATAGTGGGTTTGAAAGTGCTGTTTTTCCAGGGTCCAAACTTGAAGTCACAGATCAGGCCATTTTTCAAAATACCATTTTTCCTCAGACCATTCTTCTGTAACTAAAATGTCAAAAATAAATAAATTAAATAAACAAACTATTCTCCAAAAGTTACTTACAAATTAAAAGGCTATAATAATTAAATGTAGCCACAAATACAATAAAGTTAATAAAACTGTATCCTACCCTGAAAATTCTAGATTATCGTATCCTTTCTGAAAAATTAGGTAGATATAACTAACTGACCCAACTTATCTAACAAAGTTTGGGAGAACCACATTTACCAACCACCAAACCACTATGAAAAAAAAATATATAGTATGTAGTATTAGAATAGTGGAAAGAGCACAGATATTGGATCCAGACAGGGTAGATGTAAATCCTAACTCCATCGTCACTTATTAAGGTATCTTTACAAATTTTCACTTCTTTAAGTGAAAATTGTAAAAATACCCTGATGCTGCCCAGAATATAATCAGCAATCATTAAGCTATAGCTGTTATTTTTATTACTCTGCTCTAACTGGGCTATTAACACACCCCAGAATCTGCTATACTCATATTTTGTGAGTAGTAAGAATAAGTAGAATATAAACTATTCCAGTAAGTAAGTAGTATTCAAGTAAGGTACACTAAGTAACAAAATCAAATAGAGCTCTTTGCTTAACCACCGAGATTAAGATAATGGAAAATGAACAGTCTTCTAGTTTCGAAAACAAGAAATCAGAACTAAAGGGTTAGTATGGTAACAAACAAGAATTGGGTCCAAAGATCACATGGCGGGGGGGGTTGGATGGACCAAATTAGGAACAATTTTAAGATACAAAATTAAGTTAAATTAATAATGATAACATACATAAACTCTATTAACTCTGGCCTTTTGAACTTCTTTTATGAAAAATGTTTGAGACTCTGGTAATTTTCATAAAAATCTCTAAATATAATCTTATATAAGACCAAATCAGCTATATAATAATTTAATATTTGGAACTATTGGTTTCATATTCTAGAGGCTTTTTTTAATTATGAGGATTAGGATTAAGATAAAATCCAAATCCAAAGAGCTACTTACATCATAGCTACTTTTGTTTGTTATAGACCTTGACAAACCAGAAATAACAAGTCTAGGGTCTTAGGTTTCAATTTTCCTTTTTCCATCCCTATTTAAATTCCCTATTTTCCACAGCAGATTTTCTTTTCTACCTAAATTCTAAAATTTAAGCTACCTCCCTTCACTTTGAACAAATGAGCTCTTATCTCTTTACTGAGAAAAACCATGTATCCGCCTCTGGTGTTCTCAGCCACTGTGATGCTTACAAATACCCCCAACCCTCTTTTTTTGTTTTTTTAAAGATTGGCACCTGAGTTAACAACTGTTGCTAATCTTTATTTTTTATTTTTTTCCTGCTCTTTCTCCTGAAATCCCCCCAGAATACAGTCGTATATATTTTTTTAGTTGTTGGTCTTTCTAATTGTGGCATGTGGGACACCGCCTCAACATGGCCTGATAAGCAGTGCCATGTCCGCACCCAGGATCCGAAGCAGTGAAACCCCAGGCCACTGAAGCAGAGTCCACAAACTTAACCACTCGGTCACGGGGCCAGCCCCTTCCTGCCCCTCTTTTTAAAGGTACACTTTTCCTATCCCCCAAAGTTCTATCCTTGCTTCACATGACTTATCATCCAATGCCACCTAATCTTTCCATAGCTTGAAATCTGCTGTGGAGAATTTTGATAAAAACCAAATCTAAATCTTTATCTCTGATTTCTCTAAATGCTTGCACCATCTCCAAGAACATCTAACTTACTATGTTTAAAAAAAAAATCCTCCTAAAAACCAGCTCCTCCGTCTGTATTCCTCTTTATAACAATAATATAATTATCAGTCCCACAGGTTGAACTTTCAAAATCCCGCTGATTCTATTTCAGAACTGTTACTCTTCTCAAGACTCATTTTTCACTGTCATTTCTCTACTTTGGGCCCTCATTTATCCAGCCCCTAATTATTAAAATACATTCCAAACTAGTCACCCTTTCTCTCGTCTTCCAAAGTACACTTTACACCATACCAGTACTTCCTCATGGACAAATAATGATCGTTTCACACCCCTTAAAAAAAAACCTCCAAAGGTTTCCTATCACAGAGCATAACTTATACTCCTGATATGACATACAAAGATCTTCATAATATCACCACAATATATTTTTCCAACTTTCTATCATAGTTAAAGGCACAGGCTATGAAGTCAGCCAGACTTGGGCTTAACTTCCAGCTCCACTACTGATAAACTGTATGACCTACAAAAAATTACGTAACCTCTAAGAGCCTTAGGTTCATCATCTATACAGCAGGAGTAATACTATTACCTACTTCATACAAATGCTACAAAAATGCACTTAGCACAATACCTAAAGGGTATTAAGGGCTCACATAATGTTAGTTCAAATGAGGGAGGCCATGTAATTTATTCAAACTACCACACTTTTGAGAATGAAAGCAAGCACTTGTTATTAATAACTACAGCTGGATAACATGCATAAACTAGCATTCTCCAGGGCAAAGGACCGAGTCTACCTACTACTGTTATCATAATCTTTCATTAAAAACTATGTACCCCATGCTCCAGCCACTGTAAACCCCAGCATATCCTATACCCTTACGTTTTGCTTCTGTTCTCTCCTTTCACCAGGAATGTCATTTCCTCATCTTACCTGTCAAAGGCCAATTTAAATTTAATTCCTCAATTATGCTTTTCCAGATCACTGCAACTGGAATTAATCTCTAGATTAATCACAAGAATCTAAGTTCTATGTGGGAAACATTTTTGTGTTTTTCCCAGCTTTACAGAACAGGGGCTGGCATGTAGGAGACACCCAAAAAACATCTGATAAATTTGCCATGACACTTTCTCTCTCCTGTCTCACCTTAAACATTTTAAAAACTGCTATCACATTCTGCTTTATATGGGAATCTAACTACCTTCATTGAACTGTTAGCCCCATGAAGGAGTTCATCTCTGCAAACTCTGTAATATCCTGGGCATAATGAACACTCAATAAATGTCTGCTGAATTGAAGAGAGGAGTTTGGACTCAGATTCTCCTCTGTCATATAAATCCTTTTATAAACATCATCGGGCTCTAATGATTTTTCAAGCATCTAAATGTCAAATGACATGTCATCATTAACATATACCCATGTCTTTATCATTAGTTCAGAAAAATATGGACATTGTATTTACATGCCATTGCTCTCCAACCCATAATATGCACAAAATTCTTATATCAGTTTTTTTATTATCAGTAGGGTTTTATCTACCTGCCCCAGTCACCACAAGGTTTTAAACCCAATTATCTTAGACAATATTATGCTTTCCTTAGAACTACTACCTTATGGTAATGGTACCTGATGGATTTCTCTTGATGCCTTTCTTCTGATTCAAATCAAATCCTTCAAATAGATACACAAACTGGTAAACCCATACACTGGACTACTACTCACCAAACAAGGGTGAGTTTCAAAAGCATGAAAGCAGTCAGATCTACGACTATACAGTGTGTGATTTAATTATGAAAACATTCTAGAAAGGCAAAACTATAGGGACAGAGAACAAATCAGTGTCTGTCACGGGCTGGAGCTGGGAGTGAAAGGATTGAATGCAAAGGGAGATAATGAGAAGCTTGTGGGGATGATGATTATACAACTGTACATATTTTTCAAACTTCATCCAACTGTGTGCTTTAAGTGAATTTTTTGCATGTAAATTATACAATAAACATGATAAAAATCCTTCAAAACTATTATCTGTCATCAGCTTCAGAACCATTTGTGAAAAATAACATGGCTTGCTAGAAACTTCTGAATAATTTAAACACTTCTATTTATAACAGCATTAAAAAGAATGAAATACTAAGGAATAAGTGTAAGGAATAAACTTAACCCAGGAGGCAAAAGACTTCTAAACTGAAAACTAAAAAACGATGGTGAAACAAAACACCATTAAGTGCAAAGACATCCCATAATCATGGATTAGGCGACTCAATACTGTTAAGATGCAAATACTACCCAAAGCAATCTATAGATTCAATGCAATCTCTATCATCAAAATCCCAAAGGTATTTTTTGCAGAAATAGAAAAACCCATCCTAAAATTCATATGGAATCTCAAGGATTCCAGACAGCCAAAACAATCTTTAAAAAGAAGAACGAAGTTGGAGGTTTCATATTTCCTGATTTCTAAATTCCCTACAGAAATGCAGTAATAAAAACAGTGTGGTACTGCCATAAAAACAGACAAAAAGCGGGGCCGGACCTGCAGCCTAGTGGATAAGTTTGGCACGCTGCACTTTGGTGGCCCAGGTTCATGGGCTCGGATCCCAGGCATGGACCTATACCACTCATCAGCCATGCTGTGGCAGCAACCCATATATAAAATAGAGGAAGAGTGGCACAGATGTTAGCTCATGGCTAATCTTACTCAGCAAAAACAAAAAACAAAAAAATAGACATAAAGACCAATAGAGCAGAAAGCCTAAAAATAAACCCTTGGAAATATAATCCAAAGATTTTTGACAAGGGTGCCAATACCACTCAATGGAGAAAAGATAGTCTTTCAACAAACAGTATTGGGAGAAAGGGATATCCACATGCAAAAGAATGAAGTTGGACCCTTGCCTTACACCATGTACAAAAATTAACTCAAAATGGATCAAAGACCTAAATGTAAGAACTAAAACTAGAAAACACTTAGGAAAAAACAGGGGGAAAGCTTCATGACATTAGATTTGGCAATGATTTCTTGGTTATGATGACAATAGCAGAGGCAAAAAAATAGATAAATTGGACTATACCAAAATTTAAAACCTCTATGCATCAAAGGACACAATCAACAGAGTGAAAAGGAAAACTACAGAATAGGAGAAAATATTTGCACATCACACATGTGATAAGAGGTTCATATCCAGAATATATAAAGTAGTACCAGAACTCAAATAATCCAATTGAAAAATAGGCAAAGGACTTGAATAGACATTTCTCCAAAGAAGATATACAAATGGCCAATAAGCACATGAAAAGATGCTCGACATCACTATTAAGAGGAAAATGCAAATCAAAACCACTATGAGATCCCAGCTCACACTCATTGCAATGGATATTATAAAAAAAAATTTTGAACTCTCAAGCACCACTGGTGAGAATGTAAAATAGTGTAGCTAGTACAGAAAAACAGTATGGCTGTTCCTCAAAAAGTTAAAAATAGGTGACCATATGATCCAGCAAGTCCACTTCCAGGTATACATCCAAAAGAATTGAAAATACGGACTCAAGATATTTGTACACCCATGTTCAGAGAAGCATTATTCACAACAGCTAAAAGTGGAAGCAACCCAAGTGTCTTATCAACGGATGAACAGGTAAACAAAATGTGGTATATACATTAAATAGAATATTGCTCAGCCTTGAAAAGGAAAGAAATTCTGATACATGCTACATAGATGAGTCCTGAGGACATTACGCTAAGTTAAATAAGCCAGTCAAAAGGACAAATACAGGGACAAATACAGCATGATATAACCTCTATGAGGTACCTAGAGTCAAATTCAGAGAGACAGAAAGCAGACCGGCGATTTCAAAGGATGCGGGGGAGTGGAGAATGAAGAGTTATGGTTTAATGGGCACACAGTTTCAATTTTACAAAATGAAAAGAGCTCTGGAGGTGGACAGTGCTAATGGCTGCACAACAATCTGAACGTACTTAGCGTCACGGAACCGCACACTTAAAAACGGTTAAGAAGGTAAATTTTCTTATTTTGTGACAGATTTTTAAACTGCTGTGGAAAAAAATCAATATCTTAAATCCACCCTTAAAGAATTTAAAATTAGGATGATCAAGTCCATTTTATTATGAAGTCAACCTAATTTCCTCAAAGATTTCATTCAAAACATTTAAGAGGTGTTTTTAAGATTACAATATCAATTATAACATCTCCAAGTAGAAAATCACTTCTGCATGACCAGAACTATTTAAAAAAATTATAATGGATTTGGAAAAATATCTCAACTTCCTGACATTCTATCAAACATTTCCTAATACTCTTTCAAAAAGGAAACTAGGGAGGCATAAAACAAGATGTTTTGGAATATGACGTATTCTTGTGCAAGGAAAAGGATAAAAGATGAAGGTATTTGGGGATCTAATGACGCTTTCTATTTCTTATAACCAAGCTATTTAAAAAAAAAAAAAAAAAAAGCCTGGAAAATGACAAATCACAGACATATTGTTCACACTAATTCCTAAGCACTAAACACCCATACATTTAAAGAAGTCATCACTGCAGACCTGTTTAAAACAAAGGCAATTCTGACCTATAGTGTGATATCTAATAAATTTCTATAAACTGTGTAAACCCCTCCCTGACAATGCTTAGTTATACCATGCTGTTCTGATTGAGGAAGGGCAATATAAAGTAAACTTGTATGATTCAGGTCTTCTTACCTGTTCACTAATAACTTGGAATTCTCTCATTTCATCCTCAGTTAAGGGAGCACATGTTTCATCATTTTCGCTGTCTTCTTGCCAGCCCATTTCCTTTAACAATCTGAAAAGAAGGGAGTAAATTAATAAATTTAATTTAGAGCTTCATCCAAGTGGGATAATTCCATTTTTACTGTGTGCAAGAAAACATAATCCATTACACAAAGTCCTCCAAAATACATAAAAAAGGATTTCTGAGTTTATGCTTTGAATATCTTTCTGAAAATGAAAAAACAGGTAAGATTAAGCTTAATAAACTGTCTTAGATAATAAGATCAGAATGAACTACTTAGTTGCTTTACCTCTGGTGTCAGAGGTTCTCTAGGCTAGAAACTGAAGAAAATTTGCCAAATTGTTGTACTAAAAGTACAAGCAATACTCCTCCCCATTTTCTTTAATGCCACCACAATCTATCATAGTCTTAGCTACTTATTAGGTCTTTACTTTGCAAAGAAAAGGTTGGGCTATCTTACCCTATCTTGCATTTTATAATTTATTTATCTATTGATAACACTTCTTACTGGCATGCCAGTCATCATCCTCAACACACAATTCAATTTGAAAGACACATATGTTCTACAACAAAAAGACGACTTTTCAAAAAGTTCTCAACCAGGAACTAAGCAAGTAAAATGACTAATATGGTTATTCTCTTTTCCTTCCAATTTTTAAAGAACAAACCTCCATCTTAGAAAAATAGAGCTTAAAAAGATTAACAGGGATCCGATCCAACCACTTTTCTCTAGGTGGGCAAACGTGAACACTGTAGCTATAGTTGTTGCATTTGACTCAATAACTTCAGTTTCTGCTTCTTATATGGCCACATATCTTGTACTAGTCTGGCTGTACTTTAAAAAAAAAAAATTACATCCCTTAAGTAACTATAATTCCTATTTACACTTTTTTTTTTTAAAAGATTTTATTTTTTTCCTTTTTCTCCCCAAAGCCCCCCAGTACATAGTTGTATATTCTTGGTTGTGGGTCCTTCTAGTTGTGGCATGTGGGACGCTGCCTCAGCGTGGTGTGATGAGCAGTGCCATGTCCGCACTCAGGATTCGAACCAACGAAACACTGGGCCGCTTGCAGCGGAGCGCACGAACTTAACCACTCGGCCACAGGGCCAGCCCCTATTCCTATTTACACTTAATCATTTACACCTATTTTCAATTTGAGCCTGTCACAAATTGTTCCTCTGTAGACTTTTATACCTTTTTCAAACAATCTCATAGAATATCAGTGCTCAGAGACTGTGAATAAAATTTAACACTCTAATCATATTTTACAGATGAAGAATCAAAGGTAAAATAACTTGACTACTTGATGGCAAAGAAGGAAACAGAATTCTGGTTTTCCACCTCCCAAGTTAGTATATGTTACACCAAACTCTGCTGTCTCTAGACTAAAATGTCACAGTCATTGCTAATTACTCTCTTTCTCATTCCCTTCAATCATTTAATTTTTCTTTTCCAATGCACTGTCTTCACTCTTTAACCTAGACAGCCTCCCTGTGGAATGGCATTTCTATTTCCAATGCCACATAGTCCAGAGTCTATAGATCTAGATTGGTGAAACAATCTAACTGCTTTTGCTAGATCCTTAATTACACCTGTTTCACTTTTAAAAACTGAATCTTAACTAAACAATAATGCAGATGGAACAAATTATTTCAAATGTTATAAAACACAAATATTCCTAACTGTCCATTCTCCTCTTTTCCTTCTCTCCAGAGGTTATAAAAGTTAATTGTTTCTGGAATACTTTCAAAACAAATACTCTGGGGCCAGCCCCATGGCCGAGTGGTTAAGTTTGTGTGCTCCACTTCGGCGGCCTAGGGTTTCCCAGTTTGGATCCTGTGGGTAGACCTACACACTGCTCATCAAGCCATGCTGTGGCAGCATCCCACATGGAAGAACTAGAATGACTTATAAGTAGGATACACAACAACGTATTAGGGTTTGGGGGAGGAAAAAAACGAAGGAAGATTGGCAACAGATGTTAGCTCAGGGCCAACCTTCCTCAAAAAAAAAAAAAAAAAAAGAAAACCCCAAAAACCACCCACCAAAAGACCCCCACAAATACTCTGCGTATTTCTCTTTTCCCTACAATTAGCAATATATTGTAACAGTGATCTGCGCTTAGCTTTTTCATTAGCATTTCCTCCCATTCTCTTTCAAATGATTACCAAATCATCCTGATACCACTTCTACAATTACCACTCTCTGCCAAGTATTTTCAATGGTTTCCCACTTCCTAAAGAGCAAACTGCTTAACTTTAACACCATAAGCACAAATTCAAATTCCTTACATTAGAAAAACCATAGGATTAGAACTAGAAGACCTGGGTCATAATTCCTACTCCATCACAAACCACATATATGACACAGGTCAATTTCTTCACCTCCCCATTTCTTCATCTGAAGCGTTGAGTAAGTATGAAGAGATCTCTAAGGCCCTGTCTTTTCAGCGTCATCTCTAATTTCATTAAGGACTCTACACTCCTATCAAGATATTCCATTCACTGCCCCTAAACAAACTAGGTATGTATTCAACTTTAAACATCCCTTCACACCCCAACTTCTTCCAAAATGACTACCCGGTACCCTTGCATATCAATGTCTCACCCTTTAAGATTTAATTTATGTCCCAATTAAAACTTTCTGACTGGTACTCAAGCCATAATGCTCTCTTACCCCTAAACACCCTTGAATTTCTCTGGCATTCATTTCTACTAATTCATTTGGTGCCTAAATATTAAGGTAACAACTATCCTTCTGACGTTGAAACTACCCTCAGTACCTTATAATGATATATTAAAATTTGACAATAAAACTAAGAATAATATATGTGCCTGATCATTTCAGATTTTTAGTTTGCATATTTGAACAAAAGAACTGTCATCCTTGAGAACTGTATTACTGATACCAGATTTGTTAAATTCAACCAATATGAGTACTTAATATGTACATAACTTCAGAATCACATAGTTTATAGAAAATCTGAAGCCATGTGAAAGTATCACTCCATTTTCAGAGAGAAATAAAACCTGAAATCTAAAAGAAGCCATTACTTCGTGACCTCAAAAAACTCCATTAACGTATGTCTTTGGAGCACTTACAAACATGCATTGTACTAAAGAGTCAAGAAAATTCAAGATAAGAAATTTAAATTAAAATGGTTCCAAATTAGCAGCACCTTTACTTCCTCCTTTTACTGACTCAGGATCTTTTCACAGCATATGCAATATTTACACAAAATAATCTACAGCATCTTGGGTTAAAATAAGTTACAAAACAAAACAAAGATGTATATTATGAAATATTCGTTCAAGTAGTCATCATTGGTATCTCTTTATGCAGCATGCCTTCCCCCACAGAGTTCATGCTAATTTAGGATGTTTTCTTCCAGTTCTATTTGGCTTAGTTCCTGAATCCCATTCTATTTTCTCCTGTTAGTAGTCACCAGAGAACCAAACTCTATCAAAGTATGGAACTAAAGTCTCTCTTCCACGAGTCTTCATAAATCAAAGAAACCACCAAAATGCTTCTTACACTAACTATATGCATGCAGATTAAAAAATAACAATCAAATAGTTAAAATATTCATTAGGGGTATTAGGGGTTATAAGAGTATTTTCTAATAAGTGTGGTTCAACTTTCTTTTACTACAAAATACTGAACAGAAATATGAAAACAAAAACGTATTAAGTGTCAACTTTCTCACTATAACCTTAATAGATTCTATAGGTAAATAATAATCTTTTATTGCCTATGCTGTATCTTCCTATAAGAGAACTCATCTTCTATTATCATTAGAATATCTGGTTTGTTTGTATACTTCTTTTCTGTGCACAGGCTTTCTTCCTTTCTACCAACTGACTACAAATACTTAAACGACTATTGGTAAGATTGGAAATTAGCAGAACATTTTTGGGTGATAACAGTGTAGCATGTGATTATTTTAAATATGTGTGCCATTTGACCAGTCAACTTCATTCCTAGTAATCTACTCTATGCACACTTATACCAATGTTCAAGGATATGAATACAAGGATGCTCACACCAGCATTATTTTAAGAGATGGAGGAAGGGAGGGAGAGAGAGTGAGAGAGAGGGAGAAAGAAATGGGGTAGGGGAACAGCTAAATCTTCATCAATAGGGAAATCGTTTCACAAATTATATCCAGACTAGAGAAGAGTGGCTTCAAACTGGGGGATACAAGATGATCTAATAGAATGATGGGAAAAAACACTGGAATTTCTATTTATGCTTATCTTTTAAAAAATGAATTAACATTTACTTTTATTTTTTACATGGTATCACTTTGCAGTCATTACTCGGCCTACAGATCTGAGGGTCACAAGTCATAAAATATATTACGAGGTACAGGGGAAATCCACAACGTGAGTGAGAATAAAAACTGTGGTTACTCATCCATTCATATTAAATGCACAAAAAAAGGTAGTTTGTTTGCCCAAACAAGTGAATTTATAGATATTAGCTAGTTAAGTTAGGTTCATATTAATCCAGCTAAATTAACTCTCATCAAATGGACATTCACATTTATCATCAGCCCAATAAATTATTTTAGGCAAAAGATAGTCCAAGTTAGTGTAAGAGGATTACAAAATCAAAACAAATGCCTAGATTTTCAAATACAATAATTACAGCTAGATCTAAAAGAGCAAGCAGGATATGATTTGGTAAGGGGGAACAAAAATGATCATAGATATAAAGAATAATGTATGAATTGGGCCAGAAAGACAAGGACTTAAAGGGATCTTTAATAAAGGTTATAAATCTCATGGGTAGGAGAAATGTAGACTAGAATATTAGAAATTTGAGGTAAAAGAAATACTCCCTCAAAATAAGTACAGTTTTACAGAGCAGATAAAAAAATACTGGAGGAACTGCTACATCATTCACTCATTTAACAAATTTAAGCACATAGTGAGTGATGTGTCATGCACCGTTCCAGGCACTAGAATACAGCAGTAAACAAAATGGACAAAATTTCTGTCCTCATGGAGCTTTGATTCTTAATGGAAACAAAAGTTGAAATTATAAAAAGTTATTCCACAGTGGGTATAACCCAGTTCCCCAGTGTCCTGGAATTAAAGGAACTTCCAGGAGAACTGGCATTAAATCAAACAAAAAGTCAAGTCAATCAATTGGGCTATTAATGAGCACCAGCCCGAACTGAGCCTGGTCCTAGAGGGTGTAAAAAATTTTAGTGGAAAAAAATTCAGTTTATACAAAGCACTTATAGAGTAATATGTGACAATACAAGTGCATAAAATAATTTTAATTGCATTAATAGTTATAATATTTCAGTTATTAGAAAGGAATTGAGACTAACAGATTTAAAAATTCTATCTGATGTTGAAAGACTGCAAAAATATGCAAATATGCATAGAAAAATGAAAACTGTAGACTGACTAGTAATCTAAACTAATCCTAGTATGTATGACAGAGGAGGGAAAAGTTTTGGTGCCACAATTTCTCCCTTCATGGTTGGACTTAAATCAGCTGCCGTGTATTTCTGTACAACTTAAGTTTCAGTGAAAGTGTGCTTAATTCAAACACACACACACAAAAGGAACTGAGAAGTCCACAAATCTTTCATGTACTGATGCTAAACCATGTGATCTATTTCAAAACCACAGGAAGTCTTTTCTGCAAAAACGTCTGTTCTTAACCATAAAATCAAAGAAAAATAAATACAAAAGTCCAATCTAGACTTGAATACTTTTCAATTCTCAGACAATATATTAAGACTATATGATGGAAGCAGAAAGTGCTCTTGAAAGTTTACAACAAAATAAACTACATATTGGGAGAAATGGATATCCACCTGGAAAAGGATGAATTTGGACCTCTACCTCACAACACACAAAAAATGTTGACAAGCAATAAAAGGAAAAAGTTGATAAAATAACTTCATCAAAACTAAGTTTCTGAGTTTCAAAAGGCACCACTGAGAAACTGAAAAGAACTCACCGAATGGGGAAAAAAAAAATCTGCAAATATAACGGACTTAAATCTAAATAGCTCTTATAAAAGAACTCTTAAAACTAAATAATGCAATTTAAAAACGAGCAAAGATTTCAACAGATATTTCTCCAAAGAAGATATACAAATAACAAATAAGTACACGAAAAGACACTAATACTTAGTCATTAGGGAAATGCATGTTAAAAACCACAAAAAAATACCACTTCATATCCATTACAATGACTATAATAAAAGACAGATGGTAGCAAGTGTTGACAAGAATATGAAGAAATTAGAACCTGCATAAATTGCTGATGAGAACGTAAAATGGTAGTCATTTTAGAAAACAGTTTGGCAGTTTGTCAAAATGTTAAGCATATGTCGCAGCAATTCCACTCCTAGGTATCTACCCATAAGAAATCAAAACATATCCATACAAAAACTTGTATGTGAATGTTCGTAGCAGCATTATCCAGAATACTCAAAAAGTACAAAGAATGTAGTATCCATCAATTGATGAACAAAACGCGGTAAAACCATTCAGTGTACTATTTGGCAATAAAAAGGAATGACGGAGCAAGAAATGCTTACAACATGGATGAACCTTGAAAACAGTATGCTAAGTGAAAGAAGCCAGACATAAAAGACCAAATATTGTATGATTCCACTTATATAAAATATCCAGAAAAGGCAACTCTATAGATATACAAAGTAGATTGGTGGCTGCCTAGTACAGAGCGTAAAAATGAGGAGTAACTGCAAGTGAGCATGGGGTTTCTTTCTGGGTTGATGGAAATGTTCTAAAATTAGATTGTGATGACAGTTGCACAACTTTGAATATACAAAAAAATCACTGAATTGCACATGTAAAAAACACGTGAAATTCATGATATATAAATTATATTTCAATAAAACTGAATATTATTTCAATCAAATTGAAATTATATTTCAATAAGAAATAAATCATAACATCTCTATAATAACATCAAAATCCTGGACGTAGAAAACACAGAGAAAAAACTGTAAAAATAAATACTAACCTGTGTTCTGCCTCAAGTGAACTTGAAAGAACATCAGTTTGTGGGAAGGTTGAAGACCGAATGATCTGTTGGGAAATTACCGAGGCATTGCCATTCTCTTGTGGAATTTCATTTTCATCAAAGTTTCGATTTATATCCCTTTCTTGGTGAGTACTATTGCTGTTATGCAAATTAAATGAGTCATCATCCTGATATTTAGGGAGTTAAAAAAAAAAAGAATAAGTTAGAGAAAACAGTTGTTAAAAACTTTAATAGATCCTGGTTAGATTTCCACATAAATGTAATACTTAATAATCATTAAATTTAAGTGACATTCTCTCAAGATATGAAGGATACCCATAGCTTTCTGACTCTACGTATTCACATCTATTCAACAAAGGCAAAACCAAAAGAATGAAGGTAGGCAAGATGGGGAAAACAAAAGAAAACATACATAATATGAACACGAGTTTCTTTAAATTTTTGCAGAGCAACTACAGAATGAGAAAAATCTAAAGAAAAATTCCTTTAGAAAGGAAGTCATTATTTATGCAAATAGTTAGCGAGCCTTGCTTTCAGGGAGATGAAAATTTGATTAAAGTTTATTCAAAGGTCCTAAATGATATTTGCCGAATAGTTCAATAACATGTTAATGTCAAACCAAGAGTTACACTCCACATTCAATTACCTTCTCTGAGCCAGCATGGCTTTCATCTTCATGTTCCTCTTCTACTCTGTCCCTTTTCAATGCCTTCAAAAATTCACTCTTCTTATCAGTGCGCATACGTGTCAGTTTGGTTAGACGGGGCTGCTGATTAAGTTTATCAACAGGTGAAGAGGAATTTGAGCGATTACACTAAGAAAAAGTTCAAAAATATTAATAAATATGTAGACAGAGAACTAATGTCAATATAAAGTTCGAAACTGCCACAACTTCCTATTTCATCTTTATTCACAATACAAACGATTTTAAAGTCTATTTTCCTCTATTCCTGTATGTTTTATCTATCTTACTGAATGAGTAAACAGAAGAATTTTCTTACCCTAGAAACAATTATGGTCTGACAATACTAAGAACTGTGATTCTACATTAGAAGCTTAAATACTATTTTATAAAATGAATCCTGAAATTGTTTAAACATTTCCATAATACAAAGAAGAACAGAGTTTTACACTGTGTTCCACAGAGTTCTAAGGTTCCAATAACAGTTCCAATGAGACCTATTTTATAATTATTTACACACAGGTGTACACAGTGTTTATCAGGTAGGATTTCACTATGGGAAACTTTTGTGGGAGGGCAGGAGGCAGGGGGGAAAGGCATACGTACTAGAGTCCTTTTGTTTGGGGTGTTTTGTTTCGACATTGGAATACAACAGAAAATAGGATGTTAGAACTCTGTGTCAAAGATTTTTAAGCCATGGAAATAAACCATAATGCTTAACTGCTGGTAATAAGGTCCACAGACTACAATGAAACTAAGCCACAATTCATCAGCTGAGAATGCTGGTCCTTCCTCCATAGCTCTAAAATCCTATGATTGAGAACTAGTGTATGGAGGGGCTACAATGTTTCAATACAGTACCCAGAGCAATTTCAATTATAACAATATACAGTCATACGCTGCATTATGACATTTCAGTCAATGACAGACTGTATATACAACAGTGGTCCCATAAGATTAGCCCCACAGAGCCTGGGTGTGTAGTAGGCTATACCATATAGGTAAGTACGCTCTATGACATTCACACGACAACCAAATCATCTAACAACACATTTCTCTGAAAGCATCCCATCTTTAAGTGACGCATGACTGTGGTCACAAGCATCTTTTGACTCTGAACTGGTCAGGGAACTCCCTGGTCTGGAAGTTTCAGAAAGCTGGTCAAATGTGAAAAATACTTTAGCTGTCAGATACTTGGAGTCAGTAAAATAACAGTATCTACACCTTTCTCTCTTCTTCCTCTTCTCTACCCCCAAGTGTTAACACTAATAACATGTCCATCATCCCCCAAAGAAGACTACATAATACAAATCCTCATTTTTAGTCAAGGTACAATTTTATGGCATAACATAATTCTATCACAAATGAGAAAATGGCAATTTTCATACTTCTTAAAGATTATTCTTTCTGGTTGACAGGTATGCAGGTGTTTGTATTATTTTCTCTACATTTTAGGGTATTTGGAAATTTTCATTAAAAATCTTAAAATCATTCCTATTTGAAGTGTAAAAATGGTTAACAAACAGATGGAAGTATCTGATTCGAGTTTTCTGAAAGAACTGTAATATCTCATTTTAATGAATTAATTTAATGAATCTATGCCTTTTGTTCACTGTTAACTAATTATCATGATTAGAATGTGCTGCATTCCTCGTGAATAATTTTAAATGTCATACCTCTTTCACAGAAGTTGTTGATGGACTAAAATTCTTGGCAGTTGACTTAAAAGCATTAAAGTTGCCAACACCATATGTAGACTCATGAGGGAAAGAAGTCCCAACTTTATTTTCTTTAGTTTGGCTTTTCCATTGTGTAGGCTATAGAAAAACACACAAATACTAATGCATATCCAAAATAGATTATACAAAGAGTGAAAAACAAAGTGAACACTATAAAATAAAGATGACTACATGCGGCTCATAAAAACAATTATTTTTATATTATACTTTCATCATTCCTACATGGTTCTCTTCTGTCTTTTTGCACAAATAAAATCAAAGGTTGGTATTCAGATAAAAACATCTGACTATGCTGCTATATTTTCAAAGTTTTATAAATCTAAAGTTAGGTTTCTTTTGCTTAATATCAAGAAAACACAAGTAGGAGTTTCAAAAACCTAAAACTGAACACAAAGGAAACAGCATTATGTTATCATTAAGCAAATACATCATAGATGCACCTAGGAAAACAAAAATTTTATAGATTTCACTTACTACTACTAAAACAAGAAAATACATACAAGGACAAACAGACACACCACTAAAAAGACAATTAAAATTAATGACAATGGACAAACTCGTTCCACTTAGAAGTCAACACGCCACCAAAAACCCCAAACTTTGGTATAAAATTTTTAACATTCTTTTCTCAAAGTGACTCAATTGATATCAATTTAAAACTTGCATTTTTAACAATTTATAACTTACTTTTGTAGGTGGAGCAGCAGGTTTAGGGACTAAGCCTTTATAAACACTTGGACCAGTCCCGTTCTTAACTGGCTGTGACTGAAGATTTCCTACCACTGGGAATCCAGATAGCTGTAAGTCTTTTGTATTACCTTTCTTAATGACCAGCATCCTTGGAGCTCTAGATTTAGGATTCGGAGGATATTCTGCACAAATAAAGCACAAGCAAGAGTTACACACAGCTTAAATTTTGGCATAAAATTAAACCACTAAAAGAATAGTATATTCCAAACCTTGATTATATTTAAAAAATAGGCATTCCCTGGGTAAAATAATCGAGCTAAGTATGAACTATACTTCCTGCTTGAGAAATGAAACTAAAACATAATCAAACAGATCATAGCAAAGAACTGAGCAATGTAAAGTAATACAGATGAATTCAACTAGACAGTGGCCTAGAATATTAACTATGACCAAATCAAAATTAATCACACTTTAAAATATTTTTCATTAATGTTTTTAAAAACTGAAAATTTCGTCCTAATAGCTCTTATGACATGGAATATAAAGTACATTATATTTCCTTCTCCTCCATTTTGAAAGGAGAATTTCCCTAATTTCTTTTCCTTCTTTTTATTTCACTTATAAAGTTATTACCAATAAGCAAGGAACTACAGTACCTCTTTTTCTAAATTTCTACTTAAGTTATGACTAATGAAAAAGAGAATTCTATTTTCACAATATCAATATCAATATCAATTCAAATATTTACTGACCATCTAACTGCATTGAAGGCATTATGCAAATTACAGGGCAACCAACTCAATCCTGGCTTCTGAAGACAATACGAGAAAATAAAGTTGCTAATAGAAAGCTTTTCTCAAGACTACTGCAGTGGCTAAAGTATGAAGACAAACTCCTAGAGTTTAATCAGTGTATCTGTAATCAAACAGGTGTTACACACGAACATGTTCACAATTATTGCAATGAAGTATGTCCTCCCCTTCCCTAAGAAAATTTCTGAAAGCATCAGTTTCATAGTTGGAGAGTTTGGAATAAAATAATCAATTCAAAAAGAAAAATCTCAGAAAGTCTAAATTAAAATTAGCTTTATGTATTAAATAAGACATGGTACTGTGAGTCATGTAGATGTCTGTGAAGGTGCCCCTGCCTCAAACAAACCAAACTTCCTACTGGATCATCTCAAAAAATAAACTAAACAAGGACTCCTAGACATGGAGGGACTCTCAAAGTTCATCTGAAGCTTCAAACACTTAAAAATATACAGTTGGTATGATGCTTCATTATAATGCTGAAGGATAAAAGAACAAGGACCTAAAACAAAATGAGACATGGTTCATCCTTCCAGAATTTAAACACACGTTAATCTACTATGGCAAACATTCTAACTTCTTGGCTGCCTAAAGAGGTCCAAAATATGAAGGCTGCAGAAGACATCTTCAGGCACACATGGACACAGAAATTTTATCACCAATATATACCTTTTCTGAAGAACTTACAAAATGAAGTCAACAAATTAAAATTAAGACTAAAGATCTCAAACAAGAGGTCAATGAAGGACACCAGAGATAAATTAAACAACTTAAATTTTGCAATTATTAGCTTTGGTAAACTGATAATGACAGCATGAATAAAATAGTAAGAAAAGAGATTCTTAAAATTAGCAATTCTTGAAATTAAAATATAAGAGAAAATCTGAATGGCTTGGTACTCTAAGTTAAATGAAACTCAGGGATCTGAGGAATGACTGAGCTGGGAAATGCAAAAGGCAGTAAGATATACAAGGTCTCATTTTAGAGGAATCCAAGTGTTGAAGCAGGGGGCAACTCTATCAGTACACAATTAAACATGTTCAAACATGACTGATGAAGACTTCCAATTCAATATGGCCAACTAAACAAATTAATCTATCTTCTTTCCCTTCTAGATACTTATATTAAAATTACTATAATGAAGAAAAACAAATACAACAACAAAGAACAGGAAAAGGTTCATCAGCAAGGAGTAATCTCAACCCACATTACGAAGTAAAGGAAAACACATCAATTTAGAAGATGCACAAAGGAACTCAGCTGAAGGGGTGGCTAATCTGCCCTGTAGACTCTTGGATTACAGACTGGGACTTGGAAATGCTAGATATGGCAGAAGGCAAAAATGAAACTTTTCAGACAAAAATCAATCACCAAGGATAAATCCTTGCTAAGGTAAATCATGAACAAGGTATTTTAGGCAGAAGGAAAATGATCCTACATGGAAGGCTAAAGGTACAAGAAGGAAGAATATTTTTTGTACATAAGCAATCACTGATCAAAACCAGAAGGCAGAGGAGTGGGATCAGCATCATGGTGGACTGAGCTCTTCCTTTAGACTCTCCCCCTAAAATAGAACAAAAAGGACATTCATAAACCAACAGAGGACATTCACACAACACAAAACACGTCTGAGAGACCCACGCAGCCATACGTCTGATGGTGGAGGTGCTGGACCCCGTGGAGGAAGAGGAGCAGGTAGGAGATCTCCTCTCCCTCCCCCAACAGCAGTGACCCAGGGGAGAGGATCAGGTGCAGCTCTGAGAAAAGAGGGGGGAGGGAAGGCTCTCTTTGGGAGCACCTTCGCTCTCCCAAGTTCCCTCACAGCCTGTGGGAAAGCCCCACACAGAGGTGGCTAAGCCATTAAAGGGTAGAGGAGTTTTCATTAAGCCAGCACACCAGGAGAGTAGATAGTGAGGGCAGAGTGAAAATGCCCCCGGGATTGCACAGGGAAAAGAAAGCACCCCTCCTCCTGCTCAGCACTTCAGCTCAGCTGGTCAGCCAGAGTGCCCAAGCATACCTTAGAAAAGCAGCAGTTCTAAGCGAGCAAGCTGGTGATCATGGCAGGTTCACAACACACAGCTCTTGACCTCCACCCAGTGACAGCAGGTGGAATCTGTGACCACACACTATCACTATGCGGAGGCATAAATCCATGCCATCATAGAGTATGAAGAAATATATAAATAGTCCAAACCAGAGGGAAAATGATAAGCACTGAGAAATCAATTCTGAAGGCACAGAAATTTATAATCTAAATGACAGAGAATTCAAAATAGCTATCATTAAAAAACTCAACGAGTCATAAGAAAATACAGATACACAGTTCAATGAAATTAGGAACAAAATAAATGAACAGGGGGAACTCTTCACAAAAGAGATTGAGACTATAAAGAAAAACCAAACAGAAATGTTGGAGATGAAAAGCGCAATGTCTGAGATAAAGACAAATCTGGTCTCCCAGAATAACAGAGCTGATATTATGGAGGAGAGAATTAGCAGTCTTGAGGACAGAAATATAGAAATGCTTCAGATGGAATGAGAGAACTAAGACTCAAAACGAAATGAAGAAATTCCCAGAGAAACATCCTACTCAATTAGGAAATGCAACATAAGGATTACAGGTATTCCAGAGGGATAAGAGGATGGAGAATGGAGCAGAAAGCTTGTTAAAAGAAATAACAACTGAAAACTTTCCAAACCTGGGGAAGGAGCTGGAAATATAAGTAAAAGAAGCCAACGGCACTCCTAATACTATCATTGTAAAAAGATGTTCTCCAAGACATATAGTAGTAAAGCTGGCAAAAGTCAATGACAAAGAAAAAATTACTACGGGCAGCAAGGCAGAAGAAACAACTTAATAAAGAACCCCTATCAGGGTTTCAGTCAATTTCTCAGCAGAAACCTTACAGGATAGAAGAGAATGGAATGATATATTCAGAACTATGAAAGACAAAATGTTTCAACAAAGAAGACTCTATCCAGTGAAAATATCCTTCAAATATGAGGAAAAATAAAAACTTTGCCAGATAAACAAAAGCTCAGAGAGTTCATCACCACAAGGACCCCCCGCCCAAAAGAAATGCTCAAGAAGGCCCTCGTACCTGAAAAAAAAAGAAAGGGGTTACAAAGCCTTGAGACAGGAGATAAATAGGTAGACAAAATCAGAAAATTGTAGTTATACATCAGAACAGGTTAGCAAACAATTATAACATTTAGATAAAGGGAAGGAAAAGATCGAAAATAAATATACTCGTCACTTTAACCACAAACTCACAACAGAAGATGGAATAAGTTGAGACAATAACAACTTAGATGGGGAAGATGTAAGGGATGGAATAGGCTCAGTCTAAGGAAATAAGAGCCTCTCAGAAAATGGGCTATCTAGGAGACGTTTATACAAATCTCATGGTAACCACTAAACAAATAATCAGAACAGAGACAGATACTTTAAGCTAATGGCAAACAAAAGAAAGCAGGTGTTGCCATACTTTTATCAGACAAAGTAGAATTTTCAAGATAAAACATGTAATGAGAGACAAAGAGGGGCAGTATATAATGATCAAAGGGACTCTCCACCAAGAAGACATCACACCTATAAATATATATGCAACCAACAAAGGAGCACTAAAGTACAGAAAACAACTATTAACAAACCTAAAACGAGATATTAACAACAACACAGTAATAGTAGGAGACCTTAACACCCCATTCACATCAACAGATCACCCAGACAGAAAGTCAACAAGGAAATACTGGATTTAATCAAAAAAATAGACCACATGGACTTAATAGATATATACAGAACACACCACCCAAAAATAGCAAAATACACATTCTTCTCAAGTGCACATGGAACACTCTCAAGGACAGACCACATGTTGGGGAACAAGGTAAGTCTCAATAAATTTAAGAACATGGAAATCATATCAAGCATCTTTTCCAACCATAATGCTATGAAACTAGAAATCAACTACAAGAAAAAAGCTGGGAAAGTGACAAATATGTGAAAACTAAACATACTACTAAACTACCAATGGATCACCAAAGAAATAAAAAGAGAAATCAAAAAATATCTGGAGACAAATGAAAATGAAAACACACCATTACCAATTCATATGGGATGCAGCAAAAGCGGTCTTAAGAGGGAAATTCATAGCTATACAGGCCCATCTTAACAAACAAGAAAAATACCAAATAAGCTATCTAAAACTACACCTAAAAGAATTAGAAAAAGAAGAACAAACAAAGCCCAAACTCAGCAGAAGGAGGGAAACAATAAAAATTAGAGCAGAGGGGCCAGCCCGGTGGTGCAGCAATTTAAGTTCGCACGTTCCTCTTCAGTGGCCTGGGGTTTGCCAGTTTGGATCCCGGGTGCAGACATGGCACTGCTTGGCATGCCATGCTCTGGTAGGCATCCCACATATAAAGCAGAGGAAGATGGGCACGGATGTTAGCTCATGGCTAGGCTTCCTCAGCAAAATGAGGAGGACTGCCAGTAATTAGCTCATGGCTAATCTTCCACCAAAAAAAAAATCAGAGCAGAAATAAATCAAATTGAAACAAAAAGAAAAAACACTAGAAAGGATCAATGAAAGAAACAATTGGTTCCTTGATAAACAAAACTGACAACCCTTAGCCAGACTCACTAAGAAAAAGAGAAGGCTCAAATAAAATTAGAAATGAAAGAGCAGAAATTACAACAGATACCAAAGAAATCCAAAGGATTCTAAGAATACTATGAAAAACTATATGACAATAAATTGGAGACAAGCTACAAGAAATGGGTAAATTCTTAGACTCAAACAACCTCCCAAAACTGAATCAAGAAGAAATAGAGAATCTGAATAGACCAATCACCAGTAAAGAGACTGAAACAGTAACCAAAAACCTCCCCAAATATAAAAGTCCAGGACCAGATGGCCTCAATGGAGAATTCTACCAAATATTCAAAGAAGATTTAATACCTATCCTTCTCAAACTATTCCAAAAAACTGAAGACAGAACACTTCCCAGCTCATTCTACAAGGCCAACATCATCCTGATCCCAAAGCCAGAGAAGGACAACACAAAGAAGGAAAATTACAGGGCAATACTCCTGATGAACATACATGCAAAAATCCTCAACAAATTTTGGCAAACCGAATAGAACAATACATTAAAAAGATCATACACCATGATCAAGTGGGATTTATACCAGGGATGCAGGGAAGGTTTAACATCCACAAATCCACTGAAAAACTATTAGAAATAATCGACAACTACAGCAAAGTTGCAGGGTACAAAATCAACTTACAAAAATCAGTTGCATTTCTATATTCTAATAATAAACAGAGAACTAAAGAATACAATCCCATGTACAACTGCAACAAAAAGAATAAAATATCTAGGAATAAATTTAACCAAGGAGGTGAAAGACCTATACAATGAAGATAATGTCTTATTGAAAGAAATTGATGATGACATAAAGAAATGGAAAAGTATTCCAAGAACATGGATTGGAAGACTAAATATAATTAGAAGGTCCATACTACCTAAAGCAATCCACACATTCAAAGCAATTTCAATCAGAATCCCAATGACATTCTTCACGGAAATAGAAGAATCCTAAATTTCATATGGGGCAATCCAAGACCCCAAATAGCTAACGCAATTCTGAGAAAAAAGAGCAAAGCTGGAGGCATCACAATCCCTGGCTTCAAAATATACTACAAAGCTATGTTAATCAAAACAGCATGGTACTGGTATAAAAACAGACACCCAGATCAATTCAACAGAATTGAAAGCCCAGAAATAAAATCACCCATCTACAGACAGTTAATCTCCAACAAGGAAGCTAAGAACATACAATGGAGAAAGTCTCTTCAATAAATGGTGCTAGGAAAACTGGACCGCCACATGAAAAAGAATGAAAGTAGACCACTGTCTTTTGCCGTACATAAAACTTAACACAAAACAGATCAAAGATTTGAAGGTAAGACCTGAAACTATAAAACTCCCAGAAGAAATATAGGAAGTACACTCTTTGACATCAGTCTTACAAGGATCTTTTCAAATACCATGTCTACTCAGACAAGGGAAACAAAAGAAAAAACAAGTGAGATTTCATCAGACTAAAGAGCTTCTGCAAGGCAAAGGAAACCAGGAACAAAACGAAAAGACAACCCACCAACTGGGAGAAAATATTTGCAAACCATTTATTGGACAAAGGGATTATCACCAAAATATAGCAAGCACTCATACAACTCAACAACAAAAAAATAAACAACCCAATCAAAAAATGGGCAGAGGATATGAACACATAATTCTCCAAAGAAGATATACAGATG
The DNA here is from genome assembly GCF_041296235.1 of Equus asinus. Classification (NCBI taxonomy): domain Eukaryota; kingdom Metazoa; phylum Chordata; class Mammalia; order Perissodactyla; family Equidae; genus Equus; species Equus asinus. The sequence continues at coordinate 66,444,464 of NC_091799.1, forward strand.
GAGCATAGGCACATGAAGAGATGTTCAACATGGCTAATCATCAGGCAAATGCAAATCAAAACTACACTTAGATATCATCTTACACCCATTAGAATGGCTATAATCACCAAGACAAAAAATAGCAAATGTTGGAGAGCATGTGGAGAAAAGGGAACCCTCATACACTGCTGGTGGGAACACAAACTGGTGCGACCACTATGGAAAACAGTATGGAGATTTCTCAAAAAACTAAAAATAGAAATATCGTACGACCCAGCTATCCCACTATTATTATCCAAAGAACTTGAAATCAACAAGTCAAAGAGATTTATGCACCCCCATGTTCACTGCAGCATTATTCACTATAGCCAAGAAGTGGAAGCAACCCAAGCGACCATCGACTGATGATTGGATAAAGATGATGTGGTATGTATGTGTGCGTGTGCGTATACATACAATATATGTGTATATTTGCTGAGGGAATACTACTTAGCCGTAAAAAAAGACAAAACTGTCCCATTCACAACAACATGGATAGACCTTGAGGGTATTATGTTAAGCAAAATAAACCAGACAAAGACAAACACTGTATGATTTCATTCGTATGTGGAATATGAACTAACATATGGACAAAGAGAACAGTTTAGCAATTACCAGAGGAGAATGGGTTGGGGAGTGGGCACAAGGGGTGAAGGGGTACATTTATATGGTGACGGACAAATAATAACGTACAACTGAAATTTCACGTTATAAGCTATTATGACCTCAATAAAACTTAAACAAACAAAAAACCTAGAAGGCAGAAGAGAAGGAGAGTAGATAAGCAGGCAGGTACATTTATCTTTAAGCCTCAATATAGTCTCTGACTACAAAGTTCACCTTTTCTAAAACTGGATTCCTGGACACCTAGTAATATTCTGGCTGTTACCTCAGAGGCTTTCAGTGCAAAGAATAATAGAATACCCTATAAAGAAGAAAGGTAAAGCATGAGAAATCAATCATAGAAGAGTAGGTAGCAAAGTAAAAGATGATAAAAGTGCCTAAAGGAACATGATAGAGATTAGGAGAGAAGAGAAGCAGACATAGTGTCAATATATTTATTAAGTATTCATATTCAAATATTATAGTGCAGAGATTAAGAACATGTGCTTTTGTACCAGATTTACAAAATCTGAATACTTGCTCCAACCTTACTATAAAATGGAAAATAGCTCCTGTTTCAGAGTTACTGTGAAATGCTTTCTTTAAAATAAATACTAGAAAAAAGGTTCAGAAGAGTCATACACTATCTCCACTATGATTTGCTTCTAATCATATTTCAAATTAAAGGTGTCTTTTTTTGAGAATTTTAGGTTGACCCACAAGAGTAAGGAAGACGAGACAAATTGTAAAAGAAAGAAACATAAAAACTAACCTATGTCATGTATAACTATGCTGAATTTACTACATAAACCTGCCCATTTAAGAACAAGTGTTCTTAATGGTAGTTAACTACATATAAGCAAAGAAAAGGGTGATAGCCAAAACTAAATTTATGTCACTTACATCCATTCTATATTACTTATAAACTAGTTCATCTATTCATAAAGTATCTCTACAAATTCTCCTGACACAAACATTCCAAGCTAATTGTTGAAGCTGTTGGATTCCAACAGTATCCAATGTCTCCTTCTACACTTTCTCCACTGACTTTCTTAATTGGTAAACTATATGAAAAAAGACTCAAATTGCTTATTCTTTTAAAGAGAAAATTTATGTACTGATGAAAGATATAAACACATATAAAAGAATTAGAAAGTAAGTGACCTCAGTGACGTCCTTCAACTTACATGTGCTTTATTACCTCAAGCTCATATAAGCAGGAATTCTTCAAATTTAAGTTCAAAACATCTGAAGGTAAGTATGAGTTCTGGATTTTTTATATCATTATTTCCCTCTTTCCTCACAAACAAGTGGAATCTGACAATAAGTGATTTTAAATATCCCTTTATTATCTTGTTATTCATGCTCTCTCAGTATCTATGAATAAAATAATTAGTTTTAGTCCTTAAATACAAAGTCAGTGGTGGAGGAGTAGCTCAATTCTTTGGAAGATCAGAATTAAAATATTGCTATATACAATACAAAGGAAATTGGCCACATGCATAATTCAGAGCTGACATCTCAATTCCTCCTTTTCTTTCACTACACTCTCCATATAGTTGCCTTCTATATATATATATACTTTATTTATTTTTAAATGTGGGGTTTTTCGGTTTTGTTGCAGGGAAAGATTTGCCCTTAGCTAACACCTGTTGCCAATCTTCCTTTTTTTTTTTTTGTTTTCCTCCTCCCCAAAGCCTGAGAGCATAGCTGTATATCCTAGTTGTAAGTCCTTCTAGTTCTTCTATGTGAGCTGCCACCATAGCATGGCAAGTGACAGAGAGGTGGTATGGTTCCACAATCGGGAAGCAAACCTGGGCCAACAAAGTGGTGAGAGCATCGAACTTTAACCACTAGGGCAGCAGGGCTGGCCCCACGTATTTTCTGATTCAATCAATTCTTAATTTATTTTTTCAACTATCACTTAGAAATTCCTTTTTTTTTTGCCTTTTAATAAATCTACTACCATCTCCCTCATTTATTGGATTTTAACGACATAATTAGCTAACATTTATTAAACACCTGTAACATGCGCAAGGATTTTATATGGTAGGTAATTTAATATTTAACAATGCTTTTCTCATTAGAATTGCTGTCATCATCCTCATCTCACAGATGAGAAAATCCACTCAGAGAGATGAAGTAATCTGTCCAAAGTCTAAATAACCAATAAGCAAAAGACCTAATGTCAGGGTCCAGATCTACCTGAGTCCAAAGCCAATGCACTTAACCACTATATTATACTACTAAAGAAAATGAAAATTAAAGAACTGTTAGGCCAGATACTTCAAAATGTTTACCATCCTCAACTAAAAATACTAATAATAAGCTACACTGAATGGTCAGAATAAGAAGCCTAAGTGTGCACTACTAAGTGATGTCGGGGTCCACCCTTTCCTTCACCATCACATTGATGCCATTACTAACTTAGTTTCCTCATTATCTTGACACAAAAAAAGCAGCAACTTTAATGTGTGAACAAAAGCATATAACCAAGTGATGGGTAAACAGTATCTGAATTAAGTTTTCACACTAATGAGGAGGAAACTTAAGTCACATGAGACACAATAATACTCAAAGACACTGTACCACAGCAATTAAAACAAATTCCTACCTTGAACACTAATTTTAATACAGAAATTATTTTTCTATAGATTGATGCTGTTTGAATTTTGTTGGTTTTGAATTTTATCTAATGTACAAATCTGTTTTGTTTTATAGTAGTATCAGAATTTTAATCAAATGAGTTTTACTAATTTAAAATTTGTCAATAGCAGAAGTATGGTATTTTTCCTTTAACAAAGTCCCCTATATTACTCATATGAAGACTAAGCTTAAAGAAATATACTTCTAAAATAAAAATAACTTATATGATGAACAAGTAATATTTCTAACTCTGATCAAATAAAGTCTATATGTATCAAGCTGTCTAATCAAACCCTATTAATTTTCCCTTCTCAACCTTAAACTTGTGTTGCATTACCTTTTTCTTCATTATAATTTTAACTGTTTTCATATAAGACACTGAAAGAAAGTGGAGCCATTTCAATACATAAATAATGTATCAACAGAATGCTTTTACAAAGAAATTCAATAAAGATTATTCCTTTCTCTTAATCTCATTTACAAAGTTCGTTAAGCGGGGGGGGGGGGGGGGGGGGGACGGGGACGGGGACGACGACGACGACCACCTCACTGGTTTGCATCATAATCTAACTCATTTAATCCAATCATTTCACTCAATCTGTATGCTTATGGCTAATATCATTGGAATTCTCTAGGAAACAACCCATCTTTAAGAACTGGTCATCAATTTGCTTTATTCAGAAAGCTAAACAAACAAAATTCTTAAAAATGAACTCTGATGCTCTTTTAGTAGCATATCAAATATGAGCAAAACTCAGGAAAGTTCATCAAGCTATCAAGGAATAGACACAAATATAAATACTGAGTTGAAACAAAGACAATGCTTAAGTTAATTACTAGTGACTGAAATTTTTCATTATTTAGTATCTTAGGCACTAAGTGTTAGGCTGTGTCAATAATATGTTGCTGACATACTGCATTGACACAAAAATAGCCTAGAGGAATTCTGAAAAGACACAAATCAACTGTCACTAATGTCTCAAACTGCAAACAAACATATAAACACAACGCATTTTTCTCTTTCTCATGGCCCCCCCAAATAAATCAATCACACAACTAAATTATTTTAAAATTCTCACAGGTACACTGAAGTACCTTGAATTTTTGCTTAAGTTTTAAATTATTAAGGACATGGAGATAGATTAATTCAATAAGTAATCTCTTAGGCACCAAACAAGAGCGATCCTGGTTAAGACCAAAACACTATAGAAGTCAAAGATAGAAGCTGCATGAAGGTGTTTCCAATAAAACTAATTAAATTCTAAGTAGAATTAAACTTAAGTAACTATATTTTAAATGGCCTAATTACGTTCCCTCAAGATATTTTTTAAATTGGGATACTACAATTAGACTCCTGCAACTTTTAAACTACAAAAGGATAGTTTCAGGGACAAACTGGTTTGTTTCCTTAATACATATTACATTTCCATTATTAAATTTTGACTTACCTGGAAGGAAGAAGGACTAGAAAAGTTCTATTGAAGTCTTTCCTAAAATTCTCTCATGTCTTCCTCAGGAACATAGCTAATTTAAATGTTGCAATGGGGAAAACAATATTTGGGAACCCAGGGGGAAGAGTGAGAAAGGAATAGTGAAGTGTAATACAATGAAAGCTTCATTGTATTCCTATGGGAAGTACTAGGAATTTAACAATTAACCAAGCCACAATTAACCATTTTCTTTTTTCTAATGCAGACACACTTCTTAGTTTACCTAAGACACAGTAAAGAGCACATCTTCCTTTTAAACATCTTTTCAACTAGTGCTCAAAATCCTTAGATCAACCCTGAAACAGCAGAACCAAAATCTTTAAATTAATACATTTTATTCTCAATATTTTCAGATGTATTTGCCTTTAAATCATTTCTAAAATTATTAAATTAACCAAGGATCAGTACCAATAGTATCTATAGGTAGTTTTATATGACAAACGCTCACTAACATTCTTGATTTTTTAGTTACTTTCATTGTAACCAAATCCAAATTACTCCTACTTTCTTAGAGATTCTATTTAACACCTTCCAGGTGGTTCTATATTCTTACGCAATCAGCTGTTCCCAGAAAAACTGAATAATAAGGAAACATACCTAAGAGAGGAGCTTGGGAGATTTTTTTGGTTGGGTATGTGTGTGTCTGGGCGTGTAGGCCTGGGGAGAGTGGTAGAAATACTAATTTGCAATACAGAAAAAACAATGCCATTCACATGGTTCTAACAAAAGTGTCTGACCACCCCCACCCCCACCCTCAAAAAGCCCTTAAATAAATTGGGAGATCAAAAGAAAACAAAATAATTCCCTAGAGTATCACCCCATAAATACAATAAAGAACAGCATAGGAAGTGGCAAAGTTTAAAATAATGCCTTTATTGTTAGGACTAGTATGCTGTCATAAGCCACAATCCTTTTGTTTTGGTAAGTTGTTGATTTTCAATAGAAAAATACAAATGAACATGTGTACAAGTTCCAAAGTGGATACATCACCTTTGAATTTCGTATCAAATAATTAAATTTATTTTTCAGATATCAAATGTTCATATTTAAAATTTTTTCATTATTTTAAACTTCACTTGAATCTCGAACAAGCTGTCTAATTTGTACTATATGAGTGCAGTTTAATCTTCTGTAAGATGCTATCAAATTAAACTCTCAGCAGTTTTAAAGAAAAGGGCGTTATTACCAGAAGAACTGTCATTAAGCTTTGACAATCAAAAAGGCAAATAATTTCAAACATAGACTAATTCCATAGGCAAATTTATAGATTTTTAATACTCTCTATGTATAACCATTTTCGTAGATAAAAAGATTAATTTTATGTCACACTACGATTAGAAGTATTTATCTTTCCAGTTGACTAAGTTTTCAACTTTGAAAAACTAAAAATTAATTTAAACTAAGTTTTTTGTTTCTTTAGATCAGGCTTCTCTCCAAACAACATCAGTTCATCACATTAACTTATGACCATTTAAAAAAAAACTCTTATTTCAGTATACTTAATGGTACTAACATATGCAAATCAACTATTTCAAATCAAACTCTTCTTCTATCCTCAATATCTTGTTTTTAAAGATGTTACCTTTTTCGTAGCTTAGCATATCAAAAACAGATATTTAAAGGAGAAAGTTTAACTCTAGCCTATTATTTTACAAAACACAAGTAAAACCTACAAATAATATTTTATACCCCTCAAAGATAGATCAAAAATTACTTACCCCATACACCTGCAGCTAAAGATTTATTCTGATTTGGTTCTCTCTCATATTCAGGATTTAAAGACGGCTGAAAGAAAACGGAAATTTAAAGAATAAAACAAATGTTTAAACTGCTCACATTTTAAAAATAAATTCTTTTAAAAGTAACCTCAAACCAAACTAAAAAACCTGACACATTATCAACTCTTTTAACGATTAAAAACTAACTATTCATAAAACTTACTTTCATCTTATTCTGCTAACCATTAAAATGGTTACTATCTATACTCACTCCTAGTCAGGGGAAAACAAGGAAAGTGTCTTCAAATATTCTCCTCATCCCCAACTACCTGAGGAAAAGGTGTGAACTAAAACAAACAAACAAACAAACAAAAAAACCTAGAGCAAACTCAAGAGAATGCAGTCTTTGCATGAATCTGAGGAATCATCCTTTCTTAGCATAAGGTCAAGAAGCAAGGAAGGGGCCAGCCTGGTGGTACAGCGTTTAGGTTCGCACGTTCCACTTCTCGGCGGCCTGGGGTTCGCCAGTGAGGATCCTGGGTGCAGGCATGACAATGCTTGGCAAAAGCCAGGCTGTGGCGGGCATCCCATGTATAAAGTAGAGGAAGATGGACATGGATGTTCGCTCAGGGCCAGTCTTCCTCAGCAAAAAGAGGGGGATTGGCAGTAGTTAGCTCAGGACTAATCTTCTTCAAAAAAAATAAAGAAATTAAAAAAGTAAAAATAAAAAAGAAGCAGGGAAGAGGAAAATCAGATCATTTCCCAACTATTCTGTTAAATTTTCATTGCTAGGTGCTTTAGTTAACACACTCATTCTCAAAGCAAAGGGCAAACTTTTATTTCAACAAGTGATGCTCAGGATTTTAAGAACAAAACTGAGTTGAGCATTAAATGTCTACTCTAAAGCTAATCTTAGTATACGCATTCACTCTCTAGAATCCTAAACTTCCAGCAATTGTATCAGATATTTTCCACGTTACCTAGCAACATAGCCCGCCTTAAAGAAGGCTCTTAACACATTTGAATAAAATGAATTCTAATATAAATATTTAATTACCCACAATAGTTAATTAACACTCTACTGACTTACAGCAAAGTCCCAAAAGAGTATGCACACATACCAGTATGATTCCTTGATACAAACTACACAGGATTGAGAAGACTTTAGTGGAGGTTACACGTGCTTCTTAAAAAATATAGTATTAGAAATTACACTATAGGTCTATATTCCAGGTATAGGATTATAATAGCTAAGGCCCACCACCTTACAAGTGGAGGTGGGGTATAATAATAACAAGAGCAACAACTAGGTTTTACTGAGTGCTTACTATGGGCCAAGCACTGTTTTAAGTGATCTACTTGTACTACTCATTCAACCCTCAGACACTATGAGAGCATACTACTATCATTCCTGGTTTGTTTATATTACAAAAATTCCCTTTTGTGGTAATTAGCAAGTGGAAAAAATGGACCATAAAAATGAGAAGGCATAGTGAGCCCAAGGTTACTTGATTACAGGACCCAAGAAGGTCTTTTCCTCACAACTCCCCTGCCCTAAATCCAATCTATCAAATTCTCTCACATCCACCCTCCATCCATTCTACCATCAAACCATATCCAAAATCACTTATCTTCACTTACCACAGCTACCCAGTTAAAGCCACTGTTTTCTCCTGAACTAGGGACACTGCTGCCTAACTGGTCTCCCTGCTCACTGTAACCCATTTAAGATACAAGAACTGGGGCTGGCCCCGTGGCCGAGTGGTTAAGTTCGCGCGCTCCGCTGCAGGCGGCCCAGTGCTTCGTTGGTTCGAATCCTGGGTGCGGACATGGCACTGCTCATCAAACCACGCTGAGGCAGGGTCCCACATACCACAACTAGAAGGACCCACAACGAAGAATATTCAACTATGTACTGGGGGGCTTTGGGGAGAAAAAGGAAAAAAATAAAATCTTTAAAAAAAAAAAAGAGAGATACAAGAACTGGCACAGTCTAAAAAACTAAAATCAGATAACATGACTTCCCTCCAGAGAGGGTTCCTGCTGCATGTGGAATTAAACCAAAATTCTCTACCCTTATGTACAAAAGCCCTACTCAACTGAAACCCTTTCTTACCCCTCTAACCTGGTCTAATACTACTTTTTACCCACACTGCCCTAATTTTTATCCCTTAAACACTACAAGCTTGCTCCCACCTTAAGGCCTTTGCACTAACTCTTCCCTTCTTCCTCCCAGTCTTAACAAAGCTCACTCCTTATTAAGGAGGTCCCAGATTAAATGTCACTTCACTAGAAAAACCTCTCCTTTCCCAAACCAAAGAAGTCACCAAGTCACTTCCTCTCTAAATTCTCTGCAGAATACTATTTTTCCTTTTATGTTCTGAATGTCCCCTATAGAATAGAAACTCAATGAGAGTAGGGACCTTCTCTATCTTGTTCACCTACGTATTCTGAGGGCCAATAACAGCTAGACTCACAGAGCCACTCAACTATATGTTAAATGAAGAACGAACAACATATACAAAAAAATTAATTACCAGGAATGAATCACAACTAGATAAATAAGATTATATACTAGATCAATTTTATGTAGCTTGAGAAGTATAGTGTTTAGATAAGCCACATGGTGAAGATTTAGTGATAAGAAAAAATTAAGAAAATTCTGTTTCTAATTAGTTCATACTTGTTTTCAACAGTGGAGTTAACATTCCTAATTGTATGTGACCCAGGCTAACAATTAGCCTGCCTTCCCTAACCACAATGAAACTTCTGAATAGACAAAGTAGCTAAAAGACAAGGAGCGCTATCCTGGGGTTAGTTTAAATGTCACACATGAATAATCAAGTATTACTTAAAACAGACCATCAAGTAAAATATACCGGTAAAACATCCTTTCCAAAAGCTTAACAGCTTTTTAGAGATATTATGATGCACTTTCAAATAAGCAATTAAGTTCAGCCATCATTTCTAAGGGAAACTGTTCAAATTTCTATAAGGAATAAAAGGACATAAATTTATCAAAAGTTTTAAAAGACCACAAGATGAGACACAGGAATAAGCAGGTGGAGGAGAGAAAAAGGGAGAGAATTAGGGGAGGGGAAAATTATGAACAAAAACCTCACAAAATGTAAGGATTAAAAATAATTGGACCTGTCAAGTGTGATCTCTATAGAAAACAAGGTATACTGATAAAACCTCATGAGAGCACCTTGATGCTAAAATGGTACTTACAAAAACCTCGTTTGTATTAAAATTACAAGAAACTTACAAAATCCTCAGCTTCAAACTGTTTGCGTTCTCTCTTGTCTTCCTTCCTCCCCATTTCATTGTCAGGTATGTTGTTTTCATGTAGTCCTTGGCTTTTTCCAGAATGGAAAATACTGCTACGAGAACGGGAATTTCCACCATGGTATCCCCCTCGATGATTTACGTTTTCAGTACCATTTCTTCCATGCGTACGCCATCCATTTTTTTCTTTCCTTCCGAAGTTACCTTTATTTGATAATGGTAAAGTTTTATAAATTCAAAGAAGATGGTTAAGCTTAAGATTGAATCACAAAGCATTCTTAAAAGAACATGAAGAAAATTATCCTTAAACTCTATCATTCCTTAGCAAATTTTACCTCCATTAGGACGTCCAATACCAGAATCAAAGCCATCTGAAGAGTTGTGTCGTCGACGATTCACATCATAACGATTTTCCGTCCATGAAAAGTTTTCAGAATGCTTCTCAAAATTCAATGACGACTGAAACAAATTATAAGAATATAGGTAAACATACATACAAAACCTGAATATAACTTTTTAAACTAATAATAGTCTGGCTTAGTTAAGAAGAACATTTTGTAGCTATTTTCAATGTTTGGTAACTGGTAACATAAGATGGTTTCTATTGTTGGTCCATCTTCTTCCACTTAATTGAAACAAGAGCACCTGAAAGAGCTCAACAACTACATCCACTTAGGCAAAAACCTTAAGGTAAAATGCGACCATAAGGAAAGCAAGACAAAATATAGTGCACTTCTTTTACAACAAAACGTTAACAATTTTTGTCATACACTACTTGATTTAAATAGCTGGAGGTTTTCTTCAACATCAGAAATTATAGCAAAGGAAGCTACAGTTCTATTTTAAGTTCTCCAGATTTATTTCCAAACTTTTTCCCCCAAAAGCAAATGTTTAAAAAATTCATCAAAGAATGTATAAAAACTATTTGAAAAAAATGAGAAATGTATTAAAAAACATACAAGTCACAACTATTTATAAAAGTTACTGGTTTTCCCCAATATTAATCCATCGATCTGATAAAATCACAAACAAAACTCGCAACTTTTAACATTCTGACAACTTCTCTTGGGTTGCACTTCTATTACAATTCCCTCTAGGACAAAGAGCAGATTTGCAATTGCCATTGCAATTGCAATGAAAACCCACTGCACATACCCCTAGCATCCCACTAGGCCCTTCCACATTGCCCCTGTGAAACTTGTTGGTGTCAGTTCACCTACTGCCCCCTGCCTCAGCTTCATGCTGCTTGCTGTGCTGTCAAAGATAAAGTCCTTGATCATCTCGTGTCTTCTGCCAGCATTCATGAAACGGTAACAGGCTAGCGTGCTAAGCTTGCAAGTAGGGTAAAATCCCAAACCCTTTACAGACCCTAGCAGTTTTAGTAATGAGGATGTAATACTGACAGAGCTAAAATTTTCTGGAAAAAGAAAGACATGGGTAGATTAGGGCACATGAGAAGACTCTCCAGAATTTGGCAGTAACTCCTCTCATCCAAGTGATGGGTGGAAGTAACAGCCCCTCACTGTTTAGTGGCCAGCTGGCAAGAGGCAGGATTGAAACAAGGTGTACAAATGGTGCTTTGGTTGTTTTTAACTCTCCTCTGAGTAGGAAAAGGAAGAGATGTTTTATCATGACGATGAGGTTTGAGATGAAAAGCAATATGGCTGTGACTGCAGAGTCAAGGGGTCTCCAAAGCTGAAATAACTAGTGTCAGCAATGAGGACATAGAGTTTGGAAGAAGAGAAAACATGAGAAGTAAACTTGTTAAGGCTGAGCTACTGCTGCCTCCTGGAAACAAAGTAAATGAAGAGCCTAGCTTCCTGGAGTGGAAGTGTTCTGTGCCCTTTGTACTCCCTGATCCCTTTCTTCCCCACTACACTGATCTCAGCTGCCCTCTCAAGAAAGTCAAGTATGCCGAACTTAAGGACAAACTTAAGACAAACTTTTATAGCTCTGCTGAACACAGGCACTCAAGTCACCATCCTACCCACTCCCACAGGGAGGAGATAGTACTAACCATAGGGTGGCTAAAGTACTGGTATTGAGGAGTGTGGTGCACGGCGGCAGGAAAAGCACCAGCCTAGTACTTGCTGGACCCAGGAGGCACACGGGGAGGAAGCAACACCAACCCTGGGTTGAGGAGCTAGAAGAGAAACAAAAAGCCTCCAAGACACCCATGCTATCCCCAAAGGTAGTCTTCTCCTCCACCGTGTACTTTCCCACATTCCCAGCAGAAGGAATCATTTAATCTCCCGAAAGTTTAGATTATAGTCCTGACACGCATGTACTAAACTCCTTAGCCTGTGTCCTCACAGTGAGAAAAGGAGCCCTAAGTGCCCCAATTTAACTAATGGAGTTTAAAGAAAATTCAGCAGTAGGAAAAGGAAATTAAAGTGATCTTGCAGGTGGAGCCTTTAGGCCAATTCAATATACTGTTCTTGTATTTTACAGTTGGTACTGTTATATTCCTGTAATGGAAATGCTCAAGGTTCTGCCTGATTCCCAACCTCTTCTAAGCAGTCTAGCAAAAAGAGTACAGGCTCCTAGAAGGAAAGAAAAGAAAATCAGAGATGTAGTTGAAGACTTGACAGCTACTAGAGTATTCAGAGAGGCTATTTCCCAGTACAGCAGCGCCATCTGCCTGACACATACACCAAGTACACTCCTTTTTTAAAGGGAATGTGGCTCTGGCCCTACCGCTGAGCTCTTATTCAAAGAGAACAATCAAACTAAAAACAAACCAGTAAGGGCCGACCAGGGCTCTTGATCAAGTGGAAATGGTGTGTTCAAAGGTGCAGCCAGCCTGGTCCTAGGGACATTTCAGTTCTGCATGAAGAAGTAGCAACTACCCTTTAGGGTAAACCTTATTCCCTTTCCTGCCACCTGTAACAAGCTACTGGTTCATTAAGGCTCTCAAATCACAGAAGTTCCCTAAATACCTGGAATTGGTTCACTGATAGTTCAACGAAGTTAAAAGATGATGGTGTCCACTGGGTGGCAGCAGCCATCCAGCGCCAAGAACTGAAAAACCAAACGGGTATATGCCAGTCAGCACAATGGGCTAAAATTAAAGCTGTGACCCTTGCCTTAAATAATATTAAGGACTACACATTTTCTATTTTTCTGACCTTGGGCTGTTGTCAATGGCCTAATCATCTAGTCTGTCACCGAAAAAACTACAGACTAGCAGATTAAAGACACCTCTTTGGGGGTAACAAACTGTGGAAAACTGCAGCTGCTGCTGAGACAAATCGAGTCACTCATATAGATACTCACAGTAAGGATGCTGTCTGATGAGAGTGAATGGCATTGAGAATGGCCAATATTAGAATGTTGATCAAGCCTCTAACATGCTACTCAGATCCATCATCACACCAGACATGGAATATATCCACTATCATAGACTGGTCACAAAAACAAAGGAGTTTATCTTTTGATGCAGAAGCCACCACTGCATGCCAACTTGTGACTCCTGCAAAAGTTGGTCCATTTGTCTCACTGAGGAGCAGACCACATTACACAAGGGGAACTACATCAAACCTTTGATCACTTCTTGGATCTATCAATGGTGTCTCATCACTGTTGAAACTTTCAGTTTATGGTGTTACTGTTGCAGTCTGGTCGGCTAACTCTGGTCACATTATTTTGACTCTTAAATTAATCCACATCTTGTTTTTGGTGTTCCAGACCACTAAGAGTCCAATAACACAACGTCTTTTGTCAAAAAGGTCACCCCGCAATGGGCCGATACTCAAAGTATTCAATGGACATTCTATACTCACTACTATCCACAGGCATCCAGTACTGTCAAGCATTCAAACAGTCTCCTCAAAATTCAACTCAGAACAATCTACAACTCCATGTCCCTCATCTCTTCACACACCATAGAAAGAGAGTTTGGTTAATGAACGCAGGATAGCCAAAAGATGATCATCTCCTCTTAGCCACTTTCCGGTTAGTAATCAGGATGAAAGAAGTGAAGTTATTAGAGAGACCTCTTTTAAAAATTCAGGATTCTGCCCTGATTATCCCTGGAGATGATGTTTCTTTCCTTCCCCTAAGAGCAACTACAAGCCAGGCCACTCCTCAGGGTGATGGCCTACCCAAAAAGGAACCTAGGGAATTCAAACAATCTGGTTTGGCCAACTGGAATCTCTCATTGGACTGACATGGCCCTAGATCTGTAGTCAATGACCATTTGCTTGAGAATACTTTTCACCGAGTCCCCCCTACAGTGCCCCTACAACATGAGGGTTATTACAGGTCTCTGCAAATTATGTAAAAATATCCTTGTCCCACTCATATCCAACTCCTCCAGATAAAAAGATCTGGGTGCAAGTAGGGATTTTTTTTTAAGTGATGTCAGAGCTACTGGAATGGGGGACACTGATTTTATGGCTGTAGAGGGAAAGCAAAAACATCAGTACCCGAAGAGAGAACATCTTTGACCACAGAAGGTGCAGGGAGGAAGGAGAACAATTAACGCTCTCTGTATTCCACAGAACAAGCACCAGAGCCTGAATCAAACAGCGGCTGGGGATAACACCCTGACCAACTCCTAGATTTGTCATCCCCATCAATATGCTTTGAAATCAGAAAAAAATGCATGTGGCCATGGACAGTCCTAAACTACTCTGCTGTGCCTGATATCAACAGCATCTCCTAAAAGTAAATGTGTAAAAAACACTCAAATAGGCACAACCTTGTTTTAGTCTGACTAATAAAAACTCATTTGATTCTCCTAACACCTGGGTGGTCTTAGGTTATACCATGTGTGGCAACAGAGGTTGCAACTAATGGTGACACTGTTCACGTTTCTTAACCAAACTAATATAATAGCAATCCACATCAACTTTAATAACAAACCCCAAACTGTAGTGATCTGTGCCCTTTCAGGTGATGTTTGCATGTAGGGGAAAATAAGCCACAGAATGTCTTCTATTGAGGATGAGGTCTGCTTTTTGGCCCATCTATTCCCCCCTATAATTATAGGTAATGACACCAAGTATCAGGTCAGTTTAAACTCCCTTAAGTAGCTTTTTGTGGATAACAAAGTGCCTTAGACCACATATTGGCAGGCTAAAAAGAATCATCTACTGGATCCCCCCAGGACTTATTCACAGTTGGCTGAATCCTGGCCTCATCCTGCTGCTTGGGATGTTGACAGTAGCCTTAATTAAATGTTGTATAAGGCAAATTAAATGGATTTGGTTCTAGCCTCTGTTAGTCAAATGAATCAGAGTGGCTGACAGAGTGGTACAATCGTGAAAATTCAAGTTCAGCCGAGAACATGTAGGGCTGACAGGCAGATTGTTGGGACAAGTAATCTACCAAGGGCCCTGAGCATCCCAGCATATTCTTAGTTGTACGCCAAGAATGCAGGGCCTTGACTGCTCTATATATGGCCCATTTCTCAGAGTTATGTTTGCAGAGACCAACATTGAGGGATAGGTAATATCCTTCTCCAGGACAAAGAGTAGGCTTATGATAAATGTGATACATTACCCACCCAGTCCAAGGGCAGCATCCACCTGGGCCCCTCCATGTCAGCTCTCAAAGGTTTTAGTACCAACATCATGCTTATGCTGCTTGCTGTGCCATGAGTAATAAAGTTCTTTGTCTCTGACCCAGGAATCTACTGGCATCCATGAAAGAGTAACAGGCTAGCCTGTTAGCCTGCAAGTAGGGTAAAATCCCAGACCCTTCACAGAGTCTGACATATAGTCAGCACAGTAAAATACGAGTAAGAAACACAAGTGACAGGATTGAAGAGGTAGAAAGAAAACTGATAGTATTTGTGAACAAATGATTGTCCATATTAAAAAATCTAAAAGACACTACAGAATAAGAATTAATCAAAGTTGCTAAATACAATACTAACATAAGATACAATATATCTGCAACAAAGACTTAATAAGAAATCTTTTAAAAATAGCATTTAAAACAGCAACAAGTACTACAAGGTACTTGATACATTTAGTGAAATACATGCAAGACTAGAAAAAAATTAACTTTAAAGACATTAAAAATGACATATATATGTACGTACATATAGACATACATATACATACACACACATACACATATGTATGGACGCATGTATGTATTTCCTAAGCCAAGAGAAAACAAAAGTAACCCAAAAGAAATAATAAACAAAGGATGTGAACAGGCAATTCACAGAAATGTAACCCAATGTCCAAGAAACAGTGAAAATGCACTTTGTAACAAAGACTGGCAAAAAATGTTAACTACCATAATCTGACAATGTCTTGCCAAGAGTACAAAGTACAGAGACTAGTTATACACAGCATACAGGAGTGTAAATCAGTACACCACATGGAAAAGGAGTTTGGCAATATCTAATCAATGCCCAGCAATTTTTCTTCTAACTATAGGTTAGAGCCTTGCTATTCAAAGTGTGGTCCATCCACAGACAAGCAGAATCAACACCACTTTGAAGACTGTTAGAACTAGGGCCCTATCCAAGACCTACTGAAATCAGTATTTGCATTTTAATAAAATCCCCAGCTTATTTTACCTATTCAAGTTTGAGGAGCAGTGGCCTAAAAAATTCCTATCCACTCCTATCCCTATTTTGGGTGGTTAGTAAGTGTTCATTTAATTATTCCCTATACTTCTTTGTATGTTGAAATATTTCATTAAAACTTTTCATATGGTTTTTAAAAAAAACTTACCAGAGGAAAATATTTGCAACAGATATGGCAAACAAATGCTTCAACATGAAAAGAGCTATTACAGATTACATGAACAAGAAGTTCTTAGAAATAGTTCCTAACACAAAAACATGCTCAACCATAATTAAACGATGCAAATCAAAAGACTGAAGTAGTATTTTTCATCCAAATTCATGAAGACTTAAAAACGTAAAAATATCCAGTTGCCAAAATTGAAAAAACTGGCCTCTTCATAAAATTCTGATGGGATTATAAATTGGTACAGCCTTTGTGGAGGGAAAGCAATTAGGCTATATCAAAATGTAGAAAGCTTTTAATCCACTGATTCTACTGCTAAGAATTTACCCTACGAATATATTCAAGAGATGCCCAGATAGTCCTGCAGCCTAGTCCATTAACAGGTAACTAATTAAATAATCCATGTAGATCTACTCAATAAAAGATTATATAGGCACTGAAAAGAGTCAGATTCCCGTGTACCAACTACAGAAAGATACTGGAGATGCCATCCTTGAAGGGGGAAAAAAAGGCAATTTCATGTGTTTATCCAAACCAGGATAAAAATATATTCCGGTGTATGCATAAAAGCATCCTGATATTTCACTTCTGAAAATTAGTCTACTACCTAATAATCAAGAAAAGAAAGTTATTAAACTGATAAATTTTAAAGTCTGGCACACCAAGGTTCCTATCCTAGCTTTAGCACTTTGGGGCGGTGACTTCTCTCTCTCAAGCTCAGCTCCCTCATCTGAAAATGGGGGAAAAAATCAGAGTATTTACTTCTTACAACTTTTATTAGCCACCATACAAAGCATTTTACACAATGATTAGTATGTAGTAATGACTCAAGAAACATAAGATACTACAATGAGCAAGGAAGAAAACATCTCTCTCCCTTTTACACCTTTTAAATCTTTTTCTGGATTCCTTTAAAAAACAGTTTATCAATTTTCTCTCTCTGATGCCCAGAATATCTGAATCAGTAGTTAACATAAAACTCTACATAGTAAACAAGAAGTTTCAATGAACTTGTCTACCAGTCTGCCTGAATTTTCTAATCCTCTCTGAGCCTAAAGTTTAAATAGCACATATTTTCAGTGCAAACTGACACTGCTTACATCACTGAAGAAAAGTTTTGGTACAGTATTATCATTTTTTAAATGTTGCCATAAAAGAATCAATAAAACAATACTGTTTTAGAAAGAGAAATAAGTAAAGAATATCAAATAGGAATATGATAATGTATTGACTATAGTTCAATCTCATCAAAACATGCTATTTTTGTTTGTTTAAAAAGAATAAAAATTCCCCTACTTTCTGCCTCTTAGACTCATCTTACTCTTTTAAAACCACATCCCAGGGACATTCCCCTTCTTCAAAGGATTACTACTATGAAAGGACACCTCAGCCTGATTACAGGGACCATTTTATCATCCTTCCTAGGGTATGATGATAAGAAGGAAAAGGATCTTAAACAAAGGGGTATCTAAAAAGGTATCTAAATTTTTCAGTATCTACAACCATTTCAATTGAGTATTCCTTCAAAAATAAAAATGCTACTTTTCAAACTGCAGTCAGAACCTATTAAAGGATGATGAAATCAGTAGCAATTTGCATTTTTTTAAAAG
Organism: Equus asinus; assembly: GCF_041296235.1. Taxonomy (NCBI): domain Eukaryota; kingdom Metazoa; phylum Chordata; class Mammalia; order Perissodactyla; family Equidae; genus Equus; species Equus asinus. The sequence continues at coordinate 66,462,550 of NC_091799.1, forward strand.
AATAAAAATGAACAGAAGACAAGAGAAAACATTAGTGCGCCACAGGTATATGACTTTTTTTTTTTTTTTTTAAGAATGGCACCTGAGCTAATATCTGTTACCAATCTTTCCTGCTGCTTCTTCTTCTCCCCAAAGCCCCCCAGTACACAGTTGCACGCTCTGGTTGTAGATCCTTCTGATTGTGCTATGCGGGAATGCCACCTCAGTGTAGTTTGATGAGAGGTGCCACGTCCCTGCCCAGGATCCGAACCAATGAAACCCTGGGCCACAGAAGTGGAGCACTCGAACTCAACCACTCAGTCACCGGGCCAGCCCCTGACTTTTGTTTTAATTATATCTATGTGGATACAAAAACATTAAAATTTACTTCTTACTGGGTCCCAATCAACAGTTCAAAAGACAATGTCCTATGTTACAGACATAAAATCAACCACATGCAGTTTAAAATTTCACCACATGATGGGGCTAAAATTCTACACACCTCAGAAAACTACTTATGTGAAGTTCTGAAAATATTTTTACCCTTAATTCAAGTCTTCACATCACCCCTTCAAAAACCAAATAAACAAAAAACTCTGATTAAGTTGAAATAGAGACCCCAATAGTAATGAATTTACTCAGTTCCTGAGTGAGTACTCAGTAATTAATTTTGAACTCAGTAGTTCCATTTACTCAGGATAAAATTAAAAGGGCTCTGGCAGAAAGAAGGAGGTTAATTATAAAGAAGAATCCACAAATAGTGATTTTTGAGAGATGAAAGGATAAGACAGAAGGTATAAGAAAAGAAGTCATTACTAAAAGGTGTGTGTGTGTGTGTTTGTCAAAACCACTTTGGGTAAGGTTTAAGGAAACAGTTTCAAATACTACTAGTTAAGAGTTTAAAATGATACCATTTTCTGGACATAATTTAGAATAAATTAGAATAATTGAGAATTTAGAATAGGCAATCCCAATTCTCAAAATCACCATCATCATTCAGGAGGGCTTATATCCAGATCAAGAGTCAGGTTCTAAAAAGCAGTAAGGATTTCACCCCACCTAACAACAGTCGATCTTAATCAACTCAGATTAACATCTAGATGAAGACAAAAAGTTATTCTCAAGTTTTCTAATGTTTTATAACTAACTTTCCAGGTGCTGGTAACTTTTACGGATCTGCTTAAAAATGAAAATAAGTCTTACACTTATTTCAGAGAAAATGAGCAAAAGAGAAAACGGAAATAAAGGGGAAAGCAGAAAACACACAATATATTCTGAAGTAAGCCTAGGAAAAAAACGAACCCACTAAAAAAAACAAGGAAGCAAATTCCAGAGACCTACATTTAAGAGGAACAGGGGGAAACAGAGAGTCTATAAGAAGTGATCTCGGTAGCTTAATCCGTAGAAGTCATTCCCTAACAACTTCGAATCCATTTTAGAGTCTATGAAATGAAATGTTTAATCATTTTACAGAATCTCAAAATGAGTCGTACGGGAAGAGTACAGAATAGGAAATGCATCCTGGATTCTAGTCTAGGCTCACACTAATTACGTGAAAACAGGCAAGCCAATTAACCTTCCAGAGAATCCATCTATATAAAATAAGGTCAGTTTATATGATCATTAAGATCCATCTTTAAACATCAAAATTCTGTTAGATAATATAATTATCTACCATAATTATCTAATAGAATTTTGTCACTCCAATGCACCTTTTTCAATATATTGGGAGCCAAATTTACTATGATCTGACAAGTCCTTATTGGGGAACAACTTTCAGAATTTAAAATTGTTCCCAGAAGAGCTGTTTTTAATAACTGTTTTATAAGTACTGCCTGTACCCAAAATGAATGCCTTAGCATGGTAGAGCTTGATTAATAGGCAAGCAGATGATCAAGGCCCTCTCTTGATTCCTTTGCACTATGGGGAAAAAAACAAAGTGGAAGACAGCTATTAAGCCAGGTGGATTGATTCTATACAATTCCAAGATCCCTCTTAGCACATCTTTTAAGTCGATGACAATTTCAATGCCTAGTAAATCTTATACAAACTATTCTGTCTTGGTTTTTAAGTAAAATAAACATTTCTTAGATTAGTAAGTCGTGATATGTAACAATGTTGCAACATTCTCATCACTACTGAAAGTTTAGTAACATGCCATTCAGTCTTATTTATTTGGAAAAGAAATCCTCCAGTTATATGGAAAGACTTCAGAAACTACCGATTTTTTTTAACAATTATATACAGTAAAGTAAGTTATCAGAAGAATAGTATAGAAAAAGGTAAGATGCAAAAATAATGTTCAATGTATCTAACTAGTTTGAATTAAAATGTGTGGAACTTCGATTAATACAGAAGACAACTCTGAGGTAAATGGTTTAGTATGCTGACAGTATATTGAAAACAGACTTTTTAAACAATAAAAACCAATAGATTAAATATGAAATAACTTGGTAATACAAAAGCTTTCTTTGCAAAAGTATTAAGGCTTCACACTTCAACTACATTTGTGCAGAACATGAACGAAAAGAAAGGCAGGCAGACAAAAAGGAGAGAGAGAATGCAAGAAAGGGTACCTTTGTTGATGATGGTGGAGTAGGAAAATTAAGCCAGGCTGGAGCAAAGTCATGCTGCGCCATTTAGGTCCAGTCTCTCCAACTCAGTGAAACAAGGCTTCAACACCTCATGGCAAGTCCCTGTCGTATAAAAATGGAAGGAATTAGACCTGTAGCTCCTGGCCAAAATTATCCTAAGCCATATCTCCTTTAAATTACAATGATCTTACTCTAAGATTCCACTTACAATGAAATTCTAGAAAAGGTAAAAATATGAAGATAGAAGGGCCAGCTCAGTGGCATAGTGGTTAAGTTCACGCACTCCACTTTGGTGGCCCAGGGTTCGTGGGTTCAGATCCCGGGTGAGAACCTATAGGTCATTCATCAAACCATGCTGTGGCAGTGGAGTCCCACTTACAACACAGAGGAAGAATGGCAAAAGACGTTTAGCTCAGGGACAATCTTTCAAGCAAAAAGAGGAAGATTAGGGGCCAGCCCTGTGGCCGAGTGGTTAAGTTTGCACACTCTACTTCGGTGGCCCAGGGTTTCGCCGGTTTGGATCCTGGGTGTGGGCATGGCACCACTCATCAAGCCATGCTGAGGTGGTGTCCCACATAGCAGAAGTAAAAGGACCCACAACTAGAATATACAACTATGTACTGGGGGGCTTTGGGGAGAAGGGAAAAAAAAAAAAGACTGGCAACAGATGTCAGCTCGGGGCCAATATTCCTAACAAAAAAACCATAGAAAGCTAGACCAGTGGAGTAGGGGTGGAGGGTCTGGAGAGCAGCAGAATAAATGTGAAGGGGGAAATTTTCAAGGTAATAAAGTATCATCTTGGCTGTGGTGATGGTTATATAGAATGTACACATTTGTTAAAACTCATCAAATTGTATGCTTAAAACTGGCTAATTTTATTGTAAATAAACTATATCTCAATAAAGCTTATTTTAAAAAACTACAATGGTCTTACCACAAACAGACCAGACATCAAGTGTCTTCTGATATGACACGAAGGGATGTACACAGCACCATCTATGATGTATTCTTGCCCCCACCCCATACGGAATCTGAAATCTAACTACTAATTTACAGGAAATTCAACATAAAGGAAAAAGTTAAAGGACATCGGAGGGACGTAATCCACCAAATACAGATCACAGCATATTCTAAAGGTCAAACAATCTGGTTTCTTCAACAAATAAATGGCTTTCAATAGGAAGGACAATCATATATAATGTGTAGACTTTATATAGATCTTACTCAAAGCAACCAACCTTTAAAAAACAAAAATATAAAACAATCAAAAATTTGAACATGAATTGATATTAAATCACATTAAGAAATTATTAATCATTTTAGATGTGATAATGGTTCGTGTGATGATGGTATATAAACGAAAGACATAGTGAAGTCTTTACGATTAAACTGATACATATGGAATTTGCTTTAAAATAAACTAGGGAATGCTGAATAAGTATACAGTTGAAAGAAAGCTGTCCACGTGTTTATAAATGTTGGTACAAGGAGGTGTATAAATACTCTTCTCTCTACTTACACGTATGTTTGAAAATTTCCATAATTGAAAGGGTTTCTACTTTGTTTTTAATTACAACCATCACAATGAGCATCTCAAACATTTTAGAAACTGCTGCTCTTCTGCATTCTAAATTTAACTTTTTTGGGAGCCTCTCTCAATTGCATCATAAAAGTTTCAAGTTGCCAGCTGAATCTAAACATAGTAAATTCACAGTTTCTTCAAATAAGGCAAGAAGCCAACTGGGGAATGGTACTCATTTGAATATAGAGCTTAGACTATTAGTCAATGAAAAAAATCAAATTTTCTGAACATCAAAATGTCTAAGTTTAAATGACAAATGTTTTATATTCACAATTGCATAATAATCTCCAAAGTGAAATCTTAAAGAACAAAATTATCAACACCATTGTTAATCTCCCTTTTTCAAATTCTTCTTTCAAACGTAAGTGCTATGGTAGAATTTTTTAAAGCCACACAAATTTCTTAAAATATTTACCAAAAGAAAAAGTCTCAAGATATTACAGAATTATTCTACTTCTACTATCCCAAACTGCACTGGTCTATTAAAAGAAAGGTTAAGAGTGGACAGATACAAGGGCCAGCCCCCATGGCCGAGTGGTTAAGTTAACGCGCTCCGCTTCGGCAGCCCAGGGTTTCGCCGGTTCGAATCCTGGGTGCGGACATGGCAATGCTCATCAGGCCATACTGAGGTGGCATCCCACATGCTACAACTGGAAGGACCCACAACTAAAAATGCACAACTATGTAATAGGGGGCTTTGGGGAGAAAAAGGAAAAATGAAATCTTTTTTTAAAAAAAAAAAAGAGTGGATACAAGAAATAGATGTAACTGGTTAATTCACTATCACAATAAAAATGTTTAAATGTTAAATGCTCATATGAGACAGGGTAGAAAACCTGAAAAGCCTGAGACAAATTCCAACAAAACACTTATGAAACAAATGCAAGATTTTAAGAGCATACTTAATCAAAATGAACTACATAAAAATTCAGGCATTCTGAGCTCTAATTCTACTACCATCTTAGATTACATTTTGAAGTCTTCTGACATAAAAACGAAAACTGAAGTGTTTTAGGATGTATAAAGGATTTTAATTATCTATTTTGATATGAAGCTAAATAGAGAACTGTTCTGTGATGTTTGTGATCTGATGTTACTTTCCCAACAACTTTTTGTTGTACTCTTAAAATTATAGTTCCAATACCTCAGTAGGAAAGAAAAATTACTTTTACAGCTTATTTTATATACCAAATAAAATTTCACAAGAAACTACAAAGGACCTAAATAAAATAACCAATAACTTAAAGCTTATCATTTTAAACAGAGTCCCATCCAAAACAATGGTTAAGTGAGAAGTTATATACTAAAACCTACCCCTGGGAGGTAAACCACTAAAATTACCTACTCATTTCTACAATGTCTTTATGCATTTTAGTTTAAATCTACTTCTTAAAGAATAAAGTATGACTAGCTAATGGCAGAAGTTTTCATGTTCTGAAAAAAAGATAAAGAGCAAATAGTAGTTAATATTATGGCATTTACCCAAGTGTATGAAGGGATCAGGATATGCCACTTTGACATGGATAATTCTGAGCTGAAAGCATCTGAGTTCCTGAAATCCCTTTTTTTACCTAAAAGCAGAGCCTCCCCAAAAAACTTATAAATCCCCTCCCCTGGAGCAACTCTAATCTTCTCTAACTGGGAGACCAAAAAGAAACCTGGCACCACCCCTGGACGTTGCCACAAACTATCAATTCTCACATCAATTCTCCTGAGGGCCCATTTATCTATCTTTCCAAAGAGTTATTCTCTTTTCCATCAAGTGTTCTTTCCCCTCCTCTTTCCCCTATAAAGTTAGGTACAGAGATCTCAAATTCTAACCATCTATTTCAGTTACTCATCTCTGGATACTCCCACACATGAGTACATGCTAATAAACTTGTTTTCTCTTGTTAATCGGTCTTTCGTCAGTTTGATTTATAAGGCCGTAGTCAGAGCCCTGGGAGTGCAGAAGGGAAAAAAATTTTACTCCCCTACATGTGTAAAGGCAAATTAAATTTTCAAAAGCTCCACCCTATTCACTTTCTTTTACCTGTGCTTTGTGCCATCTGAATTCATTCCATCTTACTTTCCCTGTATAAAAATGTTATGAGTTGAATTGCGTCCCCACCCCCACCTGAAATTTCATATGGTGAAATCATAACCCCGTACCTCAGAATGTAATCATATTTGGAGATAAGGTTTTAAAGAAATAATTAACTTAAATGAGGCTATGAAGGTGGGTCCTATTCCAATCATCTATGTGCTCATAAGAGGAGGAAACTTGGACACACTGCGAGACACCAGGGTTGCACAAGCAGAGAAAAGATCATATGAGGAGGTAGCAAGACAGTGGCCATATGCAAGCCAAGGAGAGAGGTCTCAGGAAAACAATCCTGCCAGCATCTTCATCTTGAACTTCTAGCTTCCAGAACTATGAGAAAATTAATTTCTGTTTAAGCCACCCAGTTTGTGGTATCTTGTTATGGCAGCCCTAGCAAACTAATACAAACAGAAACATCAGAAACACATTAATTAAAAATATTTAGATATTTCTTTTATACATATATCAACTGGTCATAGAGGAGATTACTACCAAGGGGAGGGGGCAAATCAGCAACTCTATTAACACCCCAAGGATTCCAGCTTGTCACGAATCTTCTACCAGATTACCTTATAAGGTCTGAAGGTTCCACGTGGACATAGAGTTAAGATCTTCAGATGCTGCTGGTATGAAAATCCTAATTTCTCATCTCTCACTCAATTTACAACTTGTTCATAAATCCATGCCTGAAATCTGAACCACTGACAATAAAAATTCCCCAGGGGAAAAGTGGTTCTGAAAAAAACCTAATCTACATTCTGTACTTTTTTTTTTTTTTTCAGGAAGATTAGCCCTGAGATAACTACTGCCAATCCTCCTCTTTTTGCTGAGGAAGACTGGCCCTGAGCTAACATCCATGACCATCTTCCTCTACTTTCTACGTGGGATGCCTATCACAGCATGGCTTTTGCCAAGTGGTGCCATGTCCGCACCCGGGATCCGAACCAGCGAACCTCGAGCCTCAGAGAAGCCGAACATGTGAACTTAACCGCTGCCCCACCGGGCCGGCCCCATAAATTCTGTACATTTTTAAGTGTATGTGCCTGACTTTAAAAAAAAAAAAAAAGATCACTGATTAATAAAAAGTCCAAAATATAGTTCTTCTGAGTGAAAAATAATACACTATGGCAAAACATACACATAAATGGGATTCTCCTTATTTCTTGTAATGTTTCACTTCTGAACCCACCAAATTTGTGCCAAATATTTTCAAAGAAAAACTTAGTCAAAGTGATTTCATCAGAATACACATCGAACTTACTGTCTTTATAAAAGTTTATATTTCAACTAAATAAGCTTTAAAGTCATGAAGCCCATCAAAAATACCCAAAATCAACCAACAGCTAAGAGATTCTAACTAGAGGCAGACACAGATTTTTCAAAAAGATCACAGGCTTGGAGTTCAACAGTCCTGGATTCAAGTCAGCTGAACATGTTACTAGACTGGATGATCCTGGCAAGTCCAAGTCAGATTCTCAGTTTCTTCTCTTCATTAAAATTGAAATAACTACTACTTACCTTGCAAGATTCAACCTGAAAAGTGCTAAAATTATAAAAAGACAACTATCCTTTACTAGCAGACTATCTATCCACATACAACCCTTGAATAAGGTTAAATTTTTCAAACATTTAGCCAAACTGCTAACATTCCTTTATCAAGAAGGCAAGAAATAAAAGATGACTATTCAAATTGATCCTTAGTTCTCTTTATAGTAAATCTGTGAAATACTCTTTTGGCATAAGCTACGTTTAATATATGAATAGAATTCATTTAAAAAGTGAATCTTCCTCTTCCCAGTTCAGGCATAAAGCCATTATATGGCGCAGAGCACAGGAGCCAAGGAATTTACACTAGGTGTTACAGCCAGAGTAAGGATGAGAGAGGATCAACACAAAGGACAGGACCAGGGGCTGGCCCCGTGGCCAAGTGGTTAAGTTCGCGCATTCCCCTGCAGGCGGCCCAGTGTTTCATTGGTTCGAATCCTGAGCGCGGACAGAGCACTGCTCATCAAACCACGCTGAGGCAGCATCCCACATGCCACAACTAGAAGGACCCACAACGAAGAATATACAACTACGTACCGGGGTGCTTTGGAGAGAAAAAGGAAAAAAAATAAAACCTTTAAAAAAAAAAAAAAAAAGGACAGGACCAGCACAGGATGTCAGGGTCAAAGCAGGGCGAAGAAGTCATCCATGCAGAGAGACAGCCAGGGGATGCAGCTCTGAGCCGAAAAACATGGGAAGGCATCCATGTGGGAGGAAGGAAGTAGCCAGAACAAGCAGCGTAGACTAGAGACTAAGAAGGGAGTGGAGGGTGTCCCACTCTCCCTATGTGGTATCCCCCTCTCTCCATGGATGAGGGGGCAGCAGCTACAATAGAAAATTGGTTATATAAAGGGGAAATGATCAAATAAGTAAATATATTTAGAATAATGAAAACTAAGCTTCATAATGTCAAAGAAAGCAGTAATTAATATTGGAAAGGGTGAAAACTAGAGTGAATGCTATGGTGCTGTATTGTGTCAGTATGAGTAATGACTACTTCAAAGTCACATATTAATAATATTGAGACTAATATTCACGTATACCACAAAGGTAAATATTTCTGTTTATGTATATATATATTCCTCCTGCCCCCCAGCTCTAATGCACTGAGTAGGCGTGAGCAAAGTGACACTCCAATAGCAACGAGCATACTTAACATCTGGGTCTTGGTTTCCAAAAGCCATTTTCCACTAAAAGAAACCAGGGCTTTTGGAGAAATAGCTGATTCCAGGGCTAGGAAAAGAAGATGATAAAATAAGCCTGGAATATTTCGTTACAGCAAAAAACAAGAAAGTGTCCAAATAACGACTGGGAAACATCAAATGGACACAGAAATCAGCTTGAATGGGTTCCCACTGGCCAAATCAGAGACAATTTGAGCACTAAAAATGAGAAAAGACGGGGCTGGCCCCGTGGCTGAGTGGTTAAGTTCACGCGCTCCAGCGCAGGCGGCCCAGTGTTTTGTTGGTTCGAATTCTGGGCGTGGACATGGCACTGCTCATCAAACCACGCTGAGGCAGCATCCCACATGCCACAACTAGAAGGACCCGCAACGAAGAATATACAACTATGTACCAGGGGTCTTTGGGGAGAAAAAGGAAAAAAATAAATAAAATCTTTAAAAAAAACAATGAGAAAAGACACGTGAAGGACATCAACACAAAAGGTGAAATATGGAACTCCAAGAGCCTACCCTTCCACAGAAACACCAAAAAATCAAGGAAAATCTGTCAGAATCAACTTTGTCAGCACTCTGAAAAAGCTGAATGTTTACAGCAACCAAGCAAAGACTGCATCAATAAAACGGAAACTTTGCAATGGTAGAAAAGCTTTGTGACATTTTGACTTGCCCTTGACCCACATCTCTCCTGCACACAGTGGAGGTCTTGAAGACCTTAAATCTGGTCCCTGGTTCAGGAGTGAGTAGAGTAGACTTTATTCTCACAGAATTATGTTTGTTTGTGTAAACCTGTCTGGGGGCTACCCAAGGAATGACAAGAGGCACTTGCCTTCGTTTTGCCTAATGCAGAAAGATAAGTTGCTATGCGAAGGCCATTCCTCCAAAACATTGTAAGGCAAATGAACAACTCCATGCCTGGAATAAAGGTGTGCAACTGAGTAAACAATAGCACACTCAAAGCCTGGGAGGAAAGGCTGAGAAAGAATTTCTTTGGTAAATTATGGCATTGTAAAAAACTCCCTTCTAGCAGGGAACTTACAAAACCACACAAATGCCCAGGGCAAGACACATATTCAGAAAACGACCTGAGAAGACTCTAAGCTTTCACCTCTGGCTGATCTTTAGCTTTAGCAAAAGCAGAAAGTGAAGGCTAAGATAGTCATAAACGACATGGCTAAACATTGAAGAAATGCCTCAACACAGAGCCAACAGGCAAAGACTGGCAGAGTTCTTATCTTTTTCTTTCGCTTTATTTTTATTTCTTTTTGGCTCCAGACACGCATCTGTAACAAAACACTAGCGGAAGACAGTAAAGATGGCTCTTGTTAGAAGAGCTGTGAGAGCTGCAGTATCCATGGACAGCTGAAATAAAACTCATATTGTATTGCACCGAAATTACTTTCTGTAACCAACGAAACCTTTAGTAAAAAGGCTGCAACCTGTCTCAGCTGTGCTGTGAGCTATAATAGTTGTTTGATTGGCCCATGTGTGAAGGATTTGCAATCTTTAGACAAGATAATACACTGATCCTGATGGTAAAATTCATCGTTGGTTTTTTTATATTAATTTTAAAATTTCATTAAAATATTATCTCAAAAAAAACAAGAACAACAAAACACTAAGTGACCACAAACTAAGGGACAGAGACTACTCAAGACTAAGAATATAGACTGCAAAAATAGTTTAGAAAAGTCACTAAATGAACACACAATTACAACCCACAGCAAGCAACCCTGAAGGATAAGGAAAAAATATTTCATTTCCAGTCGCCAAATTACAATATTCAAAATGTTCAATTTTCTACAAAAAATTACAAAGCATGCAAAGAAACAAGGAAGTATGGCCCATTCACAGTAAAAATAAATAAATAAATAAATAAATTAGTAGAAACTGTCCCTGATGAAGCACAGACATTAATTGTCTTAAATACAAAGAGCTGAAGGAAACCAGAGAACAATGTCTCAACAAATATAATATCGATAGAGATAAGAATTACAGAAAGGAATCAAACAGAAATTCTGGAGCCAAAAAAGCACAATAACTGATACAAAAATTTCACTAGACAATTTCAGTAGCAGATTTGAGCCAGCAGAAGGAAGAATGAGAGAAGGTGAAGATAGGTCACTTAAAATTATCAATCTGAGGATGAGACAGGAAAAAACAATAAAACTGAACAGAGCCGAAAAGACCTAAGGGACAACATCAAGCATACCAACACACATAATGGAAGTTCCAGGAGAGGAGAGAAGAGGCAGAAAGAGTATCTGAAGAAATAACACTGAACACTCACCAAATTAGATAAAGACACAAATAAACATACCCAAGAAGCTAACCAAACACCCAGAAAAATAAACACAGATTCGCACCAAGATATATCAATTAACCTGTCAAAAGCCTAATGCAAGAGAATCATCAAAGGAGTGAAAGAGCAATTTGTGACATGAAGTCCTCAATCGATATTATACACCACATTAACAAAATGAAGGAATACTACCAGGTGATCACCTCAACTGGTACAGAAAAGGCATTTGACATAGTCTAACACCCTTTCACGATAAAACAACACTCAACAAACTTGGAATAGAAGGGAATTTACTCAACCTGATAAAGAGCATCTATGAATAAAACCACAGCTAACGTCATTTTCACTGGTGAAAGACTGAAAGTTTTCTAAGATCAGGAATAAAACAAGGATACTTGCTTTCACCACTGCTATTCAACACTGTATTAAAAGTTCTAGCTCAGAGCAATTAGACAAGAAAAGAAAAAGACATCCAAATTGGAAAGGAAAAAGTAGTACAACTATACATAGATGACATGATCTTATAGATAGAAAACTCTAAAGAATTCATGAAAAAAATTACTAAAGCTAATAAATTCAGGGGCTGGCCCAGTGGCGTAGTGGTTAAGTTCGCACACTCTGCTTTGGCGGCCCAGGGTTTCACCAGTTAGGATCCCAGGCGTGGACCTAGCATCGCTAATCAAGCAATGTTGAGGCAGCATCCCACATAGCAGAACTAGAAGGACATACAACCAGAATATATAGAACTATGTACGGGGGGCTTTGGGGAGAAGAAGAAAAAATAGATTGTCAACAGATGTTAGGTCAGGGCCAGTCTTTAAAAAAAGCAGTCTTTAAAAAAAAACAGACTCCCTAAAAAAAAACAAACAAAAGCTAATAAATTCAGCAATGTTGCAGGACACAAGATCAACACAGAAAATTCAGTTGTATTTCTATACATTAGCAATGACAATCCAAAAAGGAAATGACAAAAAAAAATTCTATTCACGATAGCATACAAAGGAATAAAATATCTGGGAATAAATTTAACCAAGGAAGTATAAGATATGTTCACTAGGGGCCGGCCCAGTGGCATGGTGGTTAAGTTTGCGCATTCCACTTCAGCAGCCCAGGGTTCACAGCTTCGGATCCCGGGCACAGACCTAGCACTGCTCACCAAACCATGATGTGGCAGCATCCCACATAAAATAGAGGAAGACTGGCACAGATGTTAGCTCAGCGACAATGTTCCTCAAGCAAAAAGAAGACTGGCAACAGATGTTAGCTCAGGGCCACTCTTCCTCTCTTTCTCTCTCTCTCTCTCTCTCTCTCTCTCTCTCTCTCTCTCTCTCTCTCTCGCGCACACACACACACACACACACACATACACGATATGTTCACCAAAAACTACAAAACATGGCTGAAAGAAAATTCACAAGACCTAAGTAAATATAAAGACATCCTATGTTCAAGGAGTGGAAAACTTAATATTGTTACAATAGCAATACTACCCAAAATGATCTACAGATTCAAAATGATCCCTATTAATATTCCAACAACCTTCTTTACAAAAACAGAAAAGCCATTCTCAAATTTATTTGAAACTGCAAGGGGCCCCAAATACCAAAACTATGTTGAAAAAGGGAAACACAGTTACAGGACTCACATTTCCCTATTTCAAAACTTATTACAAAGCTACAGTGATTAGAATAGTGTCCTGCTAGTGTAAGGGTAGATACATAAACTAATGGAATAGAACTGAGAGTCCTGAAATAAAATCATACATGTATGGCCAATTGATTTTTGACAAAAGTGCTAAGATTATTCAATGAGGGAAAGCACAGTCTTTTCAACAAGTGGTGCTAGGGCAACTGAATATCCAATGGACCTCTACTCACAACAAATACAAAAATAAATCCAAAATGCATCAAAGACCTAACTATAAAAGCCAAAAGTATAAAACTATCAGAAGAAAACACAGAGGTAAAGCTTTATGATCTTGGAGTTGGCAACAGATTTTTAGATATGACACCAAAAGCATAAGTACAAACAGAAAAAAGAAATTGGACTTCATTAAAATTTAAAACTTCTGTGCAAAGGATATTATCTAGAAAGTGAAAAGACAACTGACAGAATGGGATAAAATATTTACAAATCAAATTTTCTAACAGTCTAGCATCCAAAATATATAAAGAATTCTTACAACTCAACAACAAAAAGACAAACAACCCAATTTAAAAATGGGTTAAGGGGGTCTGGCCCTGTGGCACAGTGGCTAAGTTCGGTGAGCTCCATTTCAGTGGCCCAGGTTCACAAGTTTGGATCCCAGGAGTGGACCTACACCACTCATCAGCCATGCTGTGGCGGTGATCCAAATATAAAGTGGAAGAAGACTGGCACAGATGTTAGTTCAACTAATTTTTCTCAAGCAAAAAAGAGGAAGATTGACAATAGATGTTAGCTCAGGGCTAATCTTCCTCAGCAAAAGAAAAAGCGGGGGGGACAAAGGACTTGAATAGACATTTCTCCCCCACCCTCTCAAAAAACGCAAGAAAAGAAAAAGCAGTAAATAAACATATTCGTGTTGGCAAATATGTGGAGAAATTGGTACCCCGGTATATTGTTGGTGGGAAGGTAAACTGGTGCCAACACTGTGGAAAACAGTTTGAAGATTCCTCAAAAAGTTAAACATACACTACACGATCCAGCAATACCACTAATATACATACATATATACCCAAAAGAATTGAAAATGGTTACTGAAAATTCTTGTATACTGATGTTCATAGCAGGTCTATTCACAATAACCAAGAGGTGGAAACATCCCAACTGTCCATCAATAGATGAATGAATAAACAAAACGTGGTATATACATTCAGTGGAAGAAGGAATGAAGTACTGACACATCCTATGAGGATTAATCTCAAAAACATGCTAAGTGAGAGAAGCTAGACACAAAACATCACAAACTGTACAATTCCAGTTATAAGAAATATCTAACAGGTAAATCCATACAGACGAGAAGCAGATTGGTGAATACCAGGGAATACTGGAAGGGAGGAATGGGGAGTGACTGCTAAATGGATACAGATTTTTCTTTGGGAGTGATGAAAATGTTCTGGAACTTAATACAGGTGGTGGTTTCACACCACTTGTGAATGTACTAAATGCCAACGAATTGTACACTTTAAAATGGTTAACTTCATGTACTGTGACTTTCACCTCAATAAAAATAACTGAGTGCTGTATTATAACCCCTTGAATAAAACACCATGAATCTAGATAGATACAAATAAATGCATACATGAAAAAATTTAAAGAGGAAGAGGTTATTTATACAACTTCTAAGTACCTCCAAAAAAAAAAATACTTATTACAAGTTTTGCAGTGAAATAACCTGGCAAATAGCCTGGGAAATCCTTAACCAACAGAGCAAAGTGACCATCATCAGTAATAAAACATTGAAATTGTGTGCCAAACGACAGAACGCAAGATGCATAACCCAAAGCACAGCCTTTCTAAACATGAGAAAAAATCAACTTGAGAGATGTCAAACTAAAATAACTGGCCCATAATCTTCAAACACCAAGTTACAAAAGTCAAGGAAAATCATTTTTTAAAAATGATCAGGCTATGACACATGTTCACGCTGAATTTTCATGAGTTATGTTTTTAACTTTTGAAATTATACTTTGACATTTTATTCCATTGAATTTTGTTTGCTTTACTGTTGTAATACCATTAATAAAATCTGATAAATATTTAGTAGGTTTCTTACTAAGTGCTAAGTGATTTCCAGACTTCCCTTGTAAAAAGTAAAAAAGGTCCCTCCCCTGTAGATTCCGGTTCAACAGGTCTTAAGCAGGGTCTAGAATTCTCTTTTTAAACAAGCACTTAGAGTGACAGTCATCAGCAAAGGATAGTAAAGAGTATAATAAATATTCATCAAGAAAAAAAATCCTTGCCTAAGGAACATGGCTTCTAAAGGTAGCAAAATATTCTATTGCTTGACTATGTTTTACTGTTTTGGTCATGAAAGAAAAGTGTCCAATACTGTTACCAAACTCTACTTAAAATTAGAGATTAGACAATCTCAAATATAAAATAGCATTAATAAATTTCATAAGAAATCGAAAGTACCAGAAATTTCAACCCTTTAAAGAGTTTCATTTTAATGTTTGCTCTAACCTAGAATTTGGTTAGACCCCCTATCCTCCTATTTATCTCTTACGAAGTTGCTCAGAACTTTTCCATGCTTTACCTACATGGAAAAAAAAGTCATTAAAAAATAGGAATGTTATGAGAATTGTTATTTGTTAAACTGCTACATATGAAAATTGCTACCTTCATCTCTCCTAAAAGAATTTTATTTAAGGAGATAAAAGCATTACTGGAAATAGGATACTTTCAATTCTCAAGTTTCTAGACTACTAAAGGTGCAATACACAAAATACAAATGAAGAGCTTCAAAAATTATAATGAACTGACAATTTTCATAAAAAACTCACCACTACAAAAAAATAAGCCTTACTCTGTAAGTAAACAAAGTTTTACTCAATAAGCATCTCTTTCCTCACAAAACTGAAGCAGGTGAGACATTCCTGATATTTTTTCTAAGTCAGCCTATGGGATCCTTTCTAAGGGCTAATAAAGGTAAATTTTAATTTAGAATTATATTGCAAACAATATGGACTAATTGAGATAAAATTTAATTCAAAACAACTCATTTACTGAACAGTTAATATGGGCAAAACGAAGTGCTAAACAATGAAGATACAAGGCTCAAGAGGGCACTCCTGCCTCTAACAGCTAACAAACTACCAGAGTTAAATAATTGTAAAACAAGTTTGCTGCCTCAAATCCTTTATCAGCAACACTGAGGTATAAGCAAGTTATTTTTTTATACGAAGTATTTACCATGAAAAAAGTGCCAACATTTAAGCGAAATAAGCCAGTCAGAGAAAGACGAACTCTATATGACTCCACTCATAGGTGGAAGTTAGTATATTGATAAAGAGATCTGATCGGTGGTTACCAGGGAAAAGGGGGGGTGGGGGGAGGGCACAGAGGGGGAAGTGGTGTACCCACAACATGATTAACAAAAATGTACAACTGAAATCTCACAAGGTTGTAATCTATCATAACATTAATAAAAAAAAAAAAACAAAAGTGCCAACATTATGAGGATTCAAATGAAGTAAACAGATACACTTTAAAAAGAAAAAAAAAGATATACTGGGATCACCTTAAACACCTTCTCTGAAAAAAGGGCAGAATTACAAGAGATAAGTAATTGACCCCTAAGCTACACGGCCAGTAATGACAAACCATGGACAATATGAACGCGGATTCTTCTGCCTCAAAAGCCACGCTCTTTCGTTCACTGCCATTCTCTCTCACACTTTCCCACAGAAATTATCAAAGTTAACAAACCCATACTCCAGCCACCTCTAAAAGAATATATTTTGAGAAAGTAATCAAAATAACTCAAGTCCCATTTTACAAACTTATGAAATTTCTACATGTACTACAATATGTCCACGTATGTTTTAACAAAAAGAATCTTTAAGTTATTTACCATCAAGTAAAATAACCTTGCAGCAAGAGGTGCTTGGTTTACCCTACGGGTTTCTTAAACCATGAGTACGAGAAAGCACTGCTACACTATGTAAGATCCCAGAGATGGCTTAATTCAACTGGAATATCAACATATACAAAAATGAACATAAACATATACAACTATAGTAAGACCAAAAAGAACTACCTTGGATCCAAGTGACAATGTCTCACACATAGTGTAAAATCTAACTTTTTCTAAGCCACGGTATTATACACTAGAATCAATAATTACTAAGAAGTTGCTAACGTACATCCCTTAAGATATAAAGGTAGCCTTTGTCATCAAATATTTTCAAACTTATTTATCCCGACACAAAACTATAATGCTTTATGTTTTAATTAAGCAGAAAATTAAATTACCCTCTCAAGCCTCCCCCCACATCCTGACCAGTCACATGATTCTAAAACGTAAAGAAAAAAAAAACCTGAAACAGTCACTTTGTCTTAAGAATTTAAAGTATGGGATATTTTCTTAACAGGTCTCTTCAAATCACTGGGGGCTTCCTTTCTAATTGGTACTAAACCATTCTGTTACAAAAGTAGCTGAACTAATGAATCTAGTCACTATACTCTCAACATATCAAGCCAGTAACAAACAAGTCAACCAAACACCACTTACTATGCAGGGTATATCTAAATCCAAGTAGAGAAAGTACTTTGGGGACAGAAAGTAGAAGGCCTTGAACAGCCCACAGGAATGAGAAACCAGAACTTAATTCAGCTGGCAAGAGAAGCACTCAGAAGTTTTATGGTTGCAATTAACGTCTGGAAATGTGCTTTTAGAAAATAAATCTGGTAGCTTGTTCTAAAACGAAAGGTGGAGGGATTCAGTAAATCAACTGGAGAGGGAAACATTAAAATCTACAACTTTTTATAAGAGACCACTACAAAAAGCTATACCACCAACAAACTGCATAATCTAGAAGAAATGGATAAATTCCTAGACTCAAGCAACCTTTAAATACTGCATCAAGAAGAAAATAGAGAACGTGAATAGACCAATCACCAGTAAGGAGATCCAAACAGTAATCAAAAACCTCCCCAAAATTAAAAGCTCAGGACCAGATGGCTTCCCTGGTGAATACTACCAAACAGTCAAAGAAGACTTAATACCCTTCTCAAACTCTTCCAAAAAATCGAAGAGGAGAGGAAGCTGCCTAACTCATTCTACAAAGCCAACATTACCCAGATACCAAAACTAGACAAGGACAACACACAGGCAAAATAATTACAGGCCAATATTGCTGATGAACATTGATGCAAAAATCCTCAACAAAATATTAGCAAATCGAATACAACAATATATTTAAAAGGTCATATACCATGATCAAGTGGGATTTATTCGAGGGATGCAGGGATGGTTCAACATTCACATATCAATCAACATGACAGACCACATTAACAAAATGAAGAATAAAAATCACATGATCGTGTCAACAGATGCAGAGAAAGCATCTGACAAGATACAACATCCATTTATGATTAAAACTCTGAATACAATGAGTATAGAAAGAAGGTACCTCAACATAATAACGGCCATCTATGACAAACCCACAGCTAATATCACACTCAATGGAGAAAAACCAAAAGCTGTTGCTCTAAGAACAGAAATCAGACAAGGATGCCCAGGAATCAGACAAGGATGCCTACTTTCACAACTTGTATTTAACATAGTATTGGAAGTCTTAGCAAGAGCAATCAGGCAAGAAAAAGAAATAACGGGGATCCAAACTGGAAAGGAAGAAGTGAATCTGTCATTACTTGCAAATGACGTGATTTTATATATAGAAAACTCTAAGAATCCTCCAAAAAACTTTTAGAAATAGTAAACGAATATGGTCAAGTTGATCAACATATAAAAATCAGTTGTATTTCTACATATTAACAAGTAACAGAAAGACAAATTAAGAATATAATCCCATTTACAAATGCAACAAAAAGAATAAAATATCTAGGAATGAATTTAACCAAAGTCAAAGATCAGTACACTGAAAACTATAAAACATTGTTGAAAGAAACTGAAGAAGACACAAAGAAATGGACAGATATTCCATGCTCTTGGACTGGAAGAATTAACACAGTTAAAATGTCCATACTTCCTAAAGCAATCTACAGACTCAGTGCAATCCCTATCAAAGTTCCAATGACATTTTTCACAGAACTAGAACAAAGAATCCTAAAAGTTATATGGAACAACAAAAACCTCCAAGAGCCAAAGGAATTCTGAGAAAAAAGAACAAAGCTGGAGATGTCACACTCCCTAAATTCAAAATATAATACAAAGCTATAGTAATCAAATCAGCATGGTACTGGCACAAAAACACACACACAGATCAATGGAATAGAATTGAGAGCCCAGAAATAAACCCACACATCTGTGGACAGCTAATTTCAACAAGGGAGCCAAGAACACACAATGGAGAAAGGAAAGTCTCTTCAGAAATGGTGCTGGGAAAACTGGACAGCCACATGTAGAAGAAGGAAAGTAGACCATTATCTTACACCACACACAAAAAATAACTCAAAACAGATTAAAGATTCGAATGTAAGACCTGAAACCATAAAACTCCTAGAAGAAAACAGAGGCAGTATGCTCTTCAACATCGGTCTTGGCAGCCTATTTTCAAGTACCATGTCTGACCAGGCAAGGGAAACAATAGAAAAAATAAACAAACGGAACTACATCAAACTAAGAAGCTTCCACACAGCAAAGAAAACCATCAACAAAATGAGAAAACCACCTAACAACTGGGAGAAAATATTTGCAAACCATGTGTCTGATAAGGAGTTAATATCCAAAATATATGCAGAACTCAAACATCTCAACAACAGAAAACCAACCCAATTTAAAAATGGGCAAAAAGGGGGCCGGCCCCGTGGCCAAGTGGTTAAATTTGCGTGCTCTGCTTTGGTGGCCCAGGGTTTCGCCAGTTTAGATCCTGGGCGAGGACATGGCACCACTCGTGAGGCCACGTTGAGGCGGCGTCCCACATGCTATACAACTATATACTGGGTGGATTCGGGGAGAAAAAAACAGGAAAAAAAATGGGCAAAAGATGTGAACACATTTTTCCAAAGAAGATACATAGATGGCTGAGAAGCACATGAAAAGATGTTCAACATCACTAATTATTAAAGCAATGCAAATCAAAACCACAGTGAGGTTATCACCTCACACCAGTCAGAATGGCTATAATTAACAAGACAAGAAATAAGTGTTAGAGAGGATGTGGAGAAAAAGAACTCTCATACACTGCCGGTGGGAGCACAAACTGGTGCAGCCAATATGGAAAACAATATGGAGACTTCTCAAAAAATTAAGAATAGAACTACTATACGATCCAGCTATTCCACTGCTGGGTATTTATTCAAACAACATGGAAACATGAATGCATCAAGACACATTCACCTCTATGTTCACTGCCACATTACTCACAACAGTCAAGACTTGGAAGCAACCTAGGTGCCCACCAAGGGACAAATGGATAGAGAAGATGTAGTATATATACACAACGGACTACTACTCAGCCATAAGAAATTAAGAAATCCAGCCATTTGTGACAAGATGGATGGACCTTAAGGGTATTATGCTAAGCGAAATAAGTCAGAAGTAGAAAGTCAAATACCATACAATCTCACTCATTAGTAGAAGATAAAAACAACAACAAGCAATCACACAGAGACAAAGACTGGGGTAGTGGTTACCAGAAGGGAAGCAGGGAGGGAGGAGAGTGAAAGGGCTGATTAAAATTTTTTTTAAAACAAAGTACGATGAACATTTTATCAATTTTTTTCTCCTGCAGTTCATGCATTTTGTGTTTATAAAAGAAATTGTGACTGAACCACAGTCATACAAATGTTGTCCTTCCTGTTTTCTCGAGGAATATTACAGTATTGTTTTATGTTAAAATTTAAGATTCATTTTGAAATGAGGTTTATATATGGCAAAAAAAAAAACGAACTTTGGTTCACACCACCAACCAATTCATGACAGAAGTTTTCAGAAGCTTTGTGTTAAATTTTTTTTAAAAGGACTATTCATAGGGCTGGCCTGGCGGCAAAGCAGTTAAGTTCACACATTCTGCTTCGGCAGCCCAGGGTTCACTGATTGGGATCCCTGGTGTGGACATGGCACTGCTTGGTAAGCCATGCTGTGGTAGGCGCCCCACATATAAAGCAGGGGAAGATGGGCACGGATGTTAGCTCAGGACCAGTCTTCCTCAGCAAAAAGAGGATTGGCAGCAGATGTTATCTCAGGGCTAATCTTCCTGGGGAAAAAAAGGACTATTCATGAGTTTTCCAATGAGTTCAATTTAAAAGAGTTTCTCAATGTTTTAAAAACTGGAATATAAAAGCCAAACTCAAAGCTCTATTCTAAAGACTGGAAGTAAAGAAAGCAAGAAAAAGGGGGTCGTAGCAATGGATATGGAGCTAAAAATAGGCAGAGAAGGGGGGAGATTGCAGAAACAGAATCTACAGGTGGATGATAGCAGAGGACCGGATGTGGAGAGCTAAAGAGAGACAGAAAACCAAAGATCAATAAAATTTTAAAGTTAGGAAATGAAGGGGACATAAGGAGAG
This sequence comes from Equus asinus, assembly GCF_041296235.1. Taxonomy (NCBI): domain Eukaryota; kingdom Metazoa; phylum Chordata; class Mammalia; order Perissodactyla; family Equidae; genus Equus; species Equus asinus. The sequence continues at coordinate 66,483,994 of NC_091799.1, forward strand.
ATTTTGGGATGCTAGTAAATGGTGTTAACACAGTGTATTCACTTCGTGAGAAAGTATCAAGCTGTATACTTAGAATTTGTGCACTTTTGTGCATGTGTTACTACTGATAAAATTTTCAAATAAAAACTGTTTTTGAACAGAAAACCAGGAACAAAACCCTCAAGAACTTAGTTTGGTAATTTTGAGTTAATCATCAATGGCCAAAGACTGAATCATTTAGGCTTAGGTAACCAAACCTCCCTAAAATCCCTAAAACAAGGAGTTCAAAGAGCTTCCAGGTTGGTGAATGTATCTACGTGCTGAGGCAGTGGCACACCCCAAACTCCACAGGGACAGAAGCTCCTGTACTCAAGACCCTTTCAGACCTCACCCCAGGGATTTCTGTCCTTTCTAATATCTTTTACAACAAACTCGTAATAGTAAGTAGTGTTTCCCTGAGTTCTGTGAGCCGTTATAGCAAATTACTGAACCAGAAGGTGTGGGTGGGGTGGTCGCAGGAATCTCCAATTTGCAGCCAAATCAAACAGAAGTGTGGGTAACCTGGGAAACTACTACTTAAGATTAGTTTCTGAAATGAAGAGAGGTAGTCCTACAAGACTGAACTCTTAACCTATGGGACCTACACTAACTTCAGGTAATTAGCGTCAGAAAATTCTAAGTGAATTAAATTAGAGAACACCAAGTTAGATATCCACAAAGAATTGGAGAAGTGCTTGGTGGTGAGCATGAACAAATACACAAGCATCCACGGAGTAGCTAATAATCACTCAAAAGAAAGGGTTGGATCCTCTAAGAAGCTAACATGGGCACTGGCACCATAAAGATATTTGGCTTTTCAGGGTCCTTCAACCTAAAAGTCATTCCATAAGCACTGCTTACATACACAAAACACCCAAACAGCTTTTCATCACATCATTCTCAAATATGAACCAATAATCATCAAACATTTTAACAAAAGTAGCAACACGAAAGAAAACAGGAAAATCTATGAACACGACTCTTGGGAATGACGTCAGCATCATGGTGGTGTGAGCTCTCCCAGTCATCTCTCCCCTCGACCATACAACGAAAAAAACATTGATACTTCAATAGAGGACATCCAAACATAACACGAAAGACGTCTGAGAGACCCACACAGCCATATGATGGACAGTGGAGAGCGTGGAGCCCTGCCTCAGAGGATGTGGAACAGGGTAAGAGAAAACTTCGCTCCCTCCCCAAAAACACTAAAATCCAGGACCAGGTGTGATCTCAGAGAAGGAAGGAAAGGGGGAGGGCACGTTCGTTCACAGGAACATCCAAGATCCCCAAGGGCCTTCACAGCCTGGAGAGAAGCCCTCTACCAGGGTGAAAGCTATCACAGGGGGTGACCTCATCAAGCCATCATCCCAGGAGAGCAGAGAGTGGAGAGCAGAGCGAGAAAACCTAGAGAGCACGCAGGAGAAAGTGCCCCTCCCCCAACCCGTCCAGGGCCAGGTCCAGTGCCTGGGATCTTGGCAGAAGGCAGAGGGATCAGACTACACAGTTCTTGACCCCAACCCAGTGGCAGCAGGCGGTAACTGTGACCAAATAATACCACGATGTGCAGAAACAGAGCCACGCCCTCCAGCAGTATCAAAAGTTATATTAAATCTCCAGACAAGAGAAAAAATGACAAGTACTCAGAAATCAGTCCTGAGAACACAGAAATGTGTAATCTAAATGACAGACAATTCAAAATAGCTGTCATTAAAAAACTCAACAAGTTAAAAGACAATGTAGAGAAACAATTCAATGAGTTCAGGAGCTACTTCATAAAAGATATTGAAACTATAAAGAAGAACCAATCAGAAATATTGGAGATCAAAGACACAATGGATGAGATTAAAAAAAAAATTGATTCCCTGAATGCTCGAGCAGACATCATAGAGAAGCAAATCAGCACAATCGAGGATAGACATGTTGAAATGCTCCAGACAGCAGAGGAGAGAGAACTAAGACTAAAAAGAAGTGAAGAAAGAGCCAGCCTGGTGGCACAGTGGTTAAGTCTGCACGTTCTGCTTTGGCAGCCCAGAGTTCGGCAGTTCAGATCCCGGGTGTGGACCTACGCACCACTTGTCAAGCATGCTGTGGCAGATGCCCCACATATAAAGTAGAGGAAGATGGGCACAGATGTTAGCTCAGGGCCAGTCTTCCTCAGAAAAAAGAGGAGGACTGGCTGTGGATGTTAGCTCAGGGCTAATCTTCCTCAAAAAAAAAAAGAAAGAAAGAAAGAAATGAAGAAAGTCTCCAAGAAATATCTGACTCAATTAGGAAATACACTAAAGGTAGCAAAGCAGAAGAAAATAACCTACAAAGGAACCCCATCATGCTTTCAGCAGATTTCTCTGCAGAAACCTTACAGGCTGGGAGAGACTGTAATGACATATTCAAATCTTTGAAGGACAAAACTTTCAACCAAGAATAGTCTACCCAGTGAAAATATCCTTCAGATATGATGGAGAAATAAAAACTTCCCCAGATAAACAAAAGCTGAGGGAGTTCGTACCCACAAGATCCCCTCTACAAGAAATCTTCAAGAAGGCCCTCATACCTGAAAAAAAGGGGGGGGGGGAGGACAACACAAGACGGAACAAGCTGTGAGAAAAACAACTTAGAAGGGGGAGAGGAAAAGGACTGAATGGGTTTAGTCTAAGGAAATAAGAGGCCATCAGAAAATGGACTATCTTATCTATTGAGATTTTGAATACAAACCTCATGGTAACCACTAAACAAAAAAGCAGAACAGAGACACAAATAATAAATAAGGAGAAAATAAAGAAACACAACATAAAATATCACGTAACTCAATTGGTAAACCAAAATACATAGGACGAGAAACAAGAAATGCAGGAGATCCAGAAAACAAGTGATAAAATGGCAGCATTAAGCCCTCGATAATCACCCTAAATGTAAATAGACTGAATTCTCCAATAAAAAGACAGAGTGGCGAGATGGATTAAAGAACAAGACCCAACAATAAGCTGCCTCCAGGAAACACATCTCAGCTCCAATGACAAACACAGGCTCAGAGTGAACGGATGGAAGACGATACCCCAAGCTAATGACAAACAAAAGAAAGCAGGTGACACAATACTTATATCAGACAAAGTAGACTTCAAGATAAGACAGGTAAAAGAGAGAAAGAGGGGCAGTACATAATGATCAAAGGGACACTCCAGCAATAAGGCATAACACTTATAAATATCTATGCACCCAACACAGGAGCACCAAAGTACATAAAGCAACTATTAACAAATCTAAAACAAGATACTAATAATAACACAATAACAATGGGGGGCCTCAACACTCCACTCACATCAATGGATAGATCATCTAGACAGAAAATCAACAAGGAAACAGTGGAATTAAATGAAAAATTAGACTACTTGGACTTAACATACAGAGAACACTCCATCCAAAAACAGCAGAATACACACTCTTCTCAAGTGTGCACAGAACATTCTCAAGGACAGACCATATGTTGGGAAAGGCAAGCCTCTATAAATTTAAGATGATTGAAATAATAACCATCTTTTCCAATCACAATGCTATGAAGCTAGAAATTATATTACAAGAAAAAGGCTGAGAGGGGCCGGCCTGGTGGTGCAGTGGTTTAAGTTTGCGTGTTCCACTTTGGTGGCCCAGGGTTCGCCAGTTCAGATCCCAGGCACAGGCCTATTCACCACTTATCAAGCCATGTTGTGACAGGCGTCCCACGTATAAAAGAGAGGAAGATGGGCACAGTTTCCTCAGCAAAAAGAGGAGGATTGGTGGCAGATGTTAGCTGAGGGTTAATCTTCCTCAAAAAAAAAAAGAAAAGTTGAGAAAGGGACAAAGATGTGAAGACTAAACAACATGCTATTGAACAACAGATGGACCACTGAAGAAATTAAAGGAGAAATCAAAAAATATCTGGAGACAAATGAAAATGAAAACATACCATACAAATTCATATGGGACGCAGCAAAAGCCATATTAAGAGGGAAATTCATCACAATACACACTCACCTTAATAAACAGGAAAAATACCAAATAAGCAATCTCAAACTACACCTAACTGAATTAGAAAAGGAAGAACAAAGCCTAAAGTCAGCAGAAGGAGAGAAATAATAAAAGTCATAGCACAAATGCTATTGAAACAACAAAGATAGTAGAAAGGATTAATGAAACAAAGAGGTGATTCTTTGAGAAGATAAAAAAAAACTGACAAACTCCTAGCCAGACTTACAAAGAAAAGAAGAGAGAAAACTCAGATAAGTAAAATTAGAAATGAAAGTGAAGAAATAACTGATAGCACAGAAATACAAAGGATTGTAAGAGAATACTACAAAAAGCTACATGCCAACAAAATGGACAATCTAGAAGCAATGGATAAATTCTTAGACTCTTATAACCTCTCAAAGATGAACCAAGAAGAAATAGATAATCTGAATAGACTAATCACAGGAGACTGAAACAGTAATCAAAAGCATCCCAAAAAAATAAAAGCACAGGACCAGGTGGCTTCCCTGGAGAATTCTACCAAACTTTTTTTTTTTTTTTGAGGAAGATTAGCCCTGAGCTAACTACTGCCAATCCTCCTTTTTCTGAAGAAGACTGGCCCTGCGCTAACATCCATCCCATCTTCCTCTACTTTTTTATATGTGGGACGCCTGCCACAGCATGGCTTGCCAAGCAGTGCCATGTCCACCCCCAGGGATCCGAACCCGTGAACCCTGGGCCGCCGAGAAGTGAAACGTGCAAACTTAACTGCTGCGCCACCAGGCCGACCCCATCTACCAAACTTTCAGAGAGGATTTAATACCTGTCCTTCTCAAGCTATTCCAAAAAATCAGGGAAGATGGAACACTTCCTAACACATTCTATGAGGCCAACTTCACACTGATTCCAAAGCCTGACAATGACAACACAAAAAAGGAAAACTACAGGCCAATAATGCTGATGAACACAGATGCAAAAATCCTCAACAAAATAGTGGCAACCCGAACACAGCAACACATCAAAAAGATCACACACTATGATCAAGTGGGATTTATACCAGGGACACAGGGATGGTTCAACAACCACAAAATCAATCAATGTGATACACCACATCAACAAAATGAGGAATAAAAACCACATGATCATCTCGATAGATGCAGAGAAAGCATTTGACAAGATCCAACAGCCATTTATGATAAAAACTCTGAACAAAACGGGGATAGAAGGAAATTACCACAACATAATAAAGGCTATATATGACAAACCCACAGCCAACATCATACTCAATGGCGAAAAACTGAACGCCACCCCCGAGAACAGGAACAAGACTAGTATGGCCACTATCACCTCTTATTCAACAACACAGTTCTGGAGGTTTTGGCCAGAGCAATTAGGCAAGAGAAAGGAATAAAAGGAATCCAAATAGGGAGGGAAGAAGTGAAACTCTGTTTGGAGACGACATGATCTTATATATAGAAAACCTGAAACAATCCATCAGAAAACTATTAGATATAACTAACGACTACAGTAAAGTTTCAGGATACAAGATCAACTTGCAAAGATCAGTTGCATTTCTATACTCTAACAACGAATTTACAGAAAGAGAACTCAAGAATACAATTCCATTTACAACTGCAACAAAAAGAACAAAATATCTGGGAATAAATTTAACCAAGGAGGTGAAAGACCTATACGATGAAAACTATAAGACGTTATTGAAAGAAATAGATGATGACATAAAGAGATGGAAAGGTTTTCCAGGCACATGGATTGGACGAATAAACATAGTTAAAAATGTCCATACTACCCAAGGCAATCTACAGATGCAATGCAATCCCTATCAGAATCCCAATGACATTCTTCATGGAAATAAAACGAAGAATCCTAAAATTCATATGGGGCAACCAAAGACCCCGAATTGCTAAAGCAATACTGAGAAAAAAGAACAAAGCTGGAGGTCTCACAATCCTTGACTTCAAAATGTACTATAAAGTCATAGCAATCAGAACAGCATGGTACTGGCACAAAAACAGGCACACAAATCAACGGAACAGAATTGAAAGCCCAGAAATAAAACCACACATCTACAAACAGCTAATCCTCGACAAAGGTGCCAAGAACAGACAATGGAGAAAAGACAATCTCTTCAATAAAGTGTGTTGGGAAATCTGGACAACCACTTACAAAAGAAGGAAAGTAGACCATCATCTCACACCATACACAAATAAAGTCAAAATGGATCAAAGAGTTGAAGACAAACGCTGTAACCATAAAACTCCTGGAAGATAATATAGGTAGTATACTCTTTGACATGGAACTTAAAAGGATCTTTTCAAATACCATGTGTTCTCAGACAAGGAAAACAAAAGAAAAAATAAACAACAGAGACTTCATCAGACTAAAGAGCTTCTTCAAGTCAAAAGAAACTAGGCTCAAAAGGACAACCCACCAAGTGGGAGAAAATATTTTCAAACCATCTGTCTGACAAGGGGTTAATCTCCATAATATATAAGGAACTCACACAACTGAACAACAAAAAAAACAGTCTGATGAAAAAACGGGCAGAGGATATGAACATTTTTCCAAAGAAGATATACCTATGGCCAATAAACACATGAAAAGATGTTCAACATCACTAATCATCATGGAAATGCAAATGAAAACTACACTAAGGGCTGGCCCGGTGGCACACCAGTTAAATTCGCACATTTTGCTTCAGCAGCCTGGGATTCACTGGTTGGCAAGCCACACTGTGGGAGGCGTTCCACATACTAAGTAGAGGAAAATGGGCCCAGACATTAGCTCAGGGCCATTCTTGCTCAGCAAAGAGAGGAGGACTGGCAGCAGCTGTTAGCTCAGGGTTAACCTTCCTCAAGAAAAAAAAAAAAAACACTATACTAAGATACCACCTATCACCCATTAAAATGGCTATAATCATTAAGACTAAAAATAACAAAGGGTGGAGAGGGTTTGGAGAAAAGGGAACCCTTATACACTGCTGGTGGGAATGCAAACTGGTGCAGCCACTATAGAAAACAGTATGGAGATTCCTCAAAAAACTAAAAATAGAAATACCATATAAGCCAGCTATCCCACTGTTGGGTATCTACCCAAACAACCTGAAACCAACAATCCAAAGTAACATATGTACTGCTATGTTCACTGCAGCACTATTCACAATAGCCAAGACATGGAAACAATCCAAGTGCCCATCAACTGATGAATGGATAAAGAAACTGTGGTACGTATGTACAAGGGAATACTACTCAGCCATTAAAGAAAAAAAACAGTCCCATTTGCAATAACATGGATGGACCTGGAGGTATTATGCTAAGTGAAATAAGTCAGATTGAGAAAGACAGACACCAACTGATTTCACTCCTATGTGGAATATAAACAAACACATGGACTAAGAAAACAGTTCAGCAGTTACCAGGGGAAGGGGGTTACTGGGTGGGCACGGGGGTGAAGGGGAGCACTCATGTGGTGGCCAACAAGAAATAACGTACAACTGGAATTTCACAATGGTGTAAACTATTATGAACTGAATTTTTAAAAAGGTGGGGAAAAAAACAAAAAACACTATGAACACAAAAGAAACAATTCAAGAAATATCCAGCCAAATGAATGAAATTTTCAGAACTCCAAGGATAAACAGCAACTTCTAGAGGAAAAAAGAGCATTCTCCCACAAATGAAGGAAAAAATCAGATTGTATCAAACTTCTTAAGCATCTCATCCTATAAGAACATAAAATAGCCATCAAAGTTCTGGGGAAAATTACCTTGGATCTTAAATGCTAGACCCAAAGTATCAACTAAACGTGAGGCAGATAAACACCTTCTCAGGCAGGCAGTTCCTAACAACTAGGAGGAAATAAAAAGTCCAGTAACTAACTTTTTTAGTCAGCTAAATACATGGACAGTTCACAAAAGAAATCAAATGACTATTAAACATAGGAAAAGGTGTTTAGCTACAGTCATAACAAGAGAAATACAAATAAAGATACTAGAACTACTCACCTACCAGACTGGCAAAAAAATCTTCTTTAGGGTGAGTCCAGAAAAGCTTGTAGGCTAGGGTTAATTTTGCCCCACTAATTAGAGAAAATACTTTTGAAGACTGCCTATATTCCATCTATTAGGAGGTCCTTCCACACTGGCTGATGGGAACATAACACTTTTTCTGGCCCTATGTAAATCTTGGGAATTGTTTCACCTACTCCTTTCTACTGGTTCTATCTCCACACTCAGTAGATTCCACATGCACATGTGCAAGTCAGTCCTAAGCCAAAGCCTTGAGTGGACACTTCTAAGTTCTTTGTCTCATTGCAGAAATTTCCTATCGTTTTGCCCCACAAGTCTACCTATTATGATCTTCTCAAATTTTCAGCTGTTTCCTCAACTTTTAGTAAGACCATCAGGCTATGTGTGAATTCACGCTACCTGTGTTGTGATCTATTAATTTTCTTCAAGGGATGGGCTGGGGCATTTATAAGATTCACCACCTCCTGTCATCCAATGTCTAAAAGTCTGTTTCATATATTTTGCCTGACTTTTTAGATTTTTAAGGTGAGTAGGTAAATCTGGCTATCTGGTTTGCTGTTATTCCATCATGGCCAGAAGTAAAAGCTTGCAAGCCAATTCAATTTTAACATTACAGGAATTTTACTGAATTGAATGTTTCAATTGTATGTATTTTCTCTCTCAGCATTTTATTGAAAAGATCCAGCTAATTCCTAGTAATTTAACTGTTCCCTAAAACAAAAGCCAAACGATGAAATCTAGCAAACAAAATGAAATTCATAATTTTCATCATCCAATCAAAAATTATCAGTGATGCCCAAAAAAGGGCAGAAAAATACCACCAATAATAAGAAGGAGAATCAGTTTATAGAAAGATATCCATGGCGCCAGCCCCATGGCTGAGTGGTTAAGATTGCGTGCTCCGATTCCTTGGCCCAGAGTTTCACCAGTTCAGATGCTGCGTGCGGATATGGCACTGCTCATCAAGTCATGCTGAGGCAGCGTCCCATATGGCACAACCAGAGGCACTCACAACTAGAATATACAACCATGTACTGGGGGGCTTTGGAGAGAAGAAGGAGGAGGAAAAAAAGAGATATCCAGAAACGAGAGATATGATGAAATTGTATCTGCAAACAAAGACATTAAAGCAGCTATTAGAGATATGTTTAAAGTAAGGGAAAACACAAACACAAGGAAAAAAATAAAGATACAAAAGATCCAAATGAAACTTCTGGAGATAAAAAATGTACTAACTGAAATGAAAAATACACTGGATAGGATTAACAGATTAGACAACGCAGAAGAAAATGATCAGTGAGTGAACTGATAGGGTAGCATTCAAATTAAAAGGCATTAAAGGAGACAAAGCAGACACCTTAAAACTGAAATGTACAATTAACAATTGGGATGATTATTTCTAATATTTATGCACCCAATAACAGTGATACACTTTCATAAAGCAGAAAACACAAGTGATACAAGAAACAAATAGAAAACAACTAATAGGAGACATGAACACACCTTCCTCAGTCCAATATAAACCTGCAAATCTATGAGATAAAAAATTAGTAAGAATATGGAAAAATTAAACCATATTCATTTAAGTATTAACAGACTTCATATACCAAATGCTAAACTCTCAAATACAGAAAGCATATCTTCTTCTCAAGCATCCACCTTAGGACACACAAAAAACTTTAATAAATTCCAAACAAATATACAAATAGCATAATTTGACCACAATTCAATTAATCGAAAAATAAAATCAAAAAACAAAAAGATTTCTTCACATGTAATTTTAAAACAAACTATGCTAAAAAAACAAAGTCACAAAACCAATTAACAAAGAACTTATAAATCCCAAAACTGTTGTCTGGGGTAAAAAAACCAAAACAAGCCACTAGGACAAATATACAAAAGTCCAAAATCACAAGGCATATTTAAAATCATAAGAAATACTTTAAACAACCCTATGTAAATAAAGCTGAAAACACAGATATGGATAATTTGGGGAGATACAATTTACTAAAAATGTACCCAGTAGAGAATGAATCTAAACAGAAAAATTACCATACAAGAAAAAGTTCTATTACAAAAAAAGCACAGTCCAAAGTGTCCTTGATAACGGAGATTCTAGGCACTAGAAAAAGGAAACACACATGTAAAACAAAAGGAAATAATAAAAACCCTGTAGTACTGAACATAAATTGGAAGTATCCGTACAAAGTTATTCAGTACTGTAGGGTAAATACACATTAAGGACTGGTTTAGAACTTAAATGCTACTTTGACTGTCAAGCATTCAAAACTTAATTCAATGCAATAAAGCAACTATCATCCTTTTAAAAAATTTTCCATCCACAGATGAACGGATAAAGCAGCTGTGGTAAATAAGTACAAAGGAACAGTATTCAGCCATAAAAAACGAGGAAATCCTGCCATTTTGCAAGACCTTGGATGGACCTTGAGGATATTAAGTCAGAGAAAGGCATATACTGTATGATCTCACTTGTATGTGGAATCTAAAAAAAAAAAAAACCTAAATTCATAGATTTCAGATTTGTGGTTACCAGAGGCAGGGGCGCAGGGAGAGAATGGGATTGGAGAAAGGTGGTCAAAAGGCACAAACTTCCAGTTACAAGATAAATTAGTACTAAGGATGTAACATACAGCACGATTATAGTTAACACTGCTGTATCATAAATATGAAAGTTGTTAAGAGAGTAAATACTAAAAGTTCTCAAAGAAAAAAATTTTTTTGCTTTCTCTTTTTATTGTATCTATTTGAGAGGAGGCTAACTAAATTCATTGCAGTAATCATTTCAAAATATACGTTAAGTCAAACCATTATACTGTACACCTTAAACTTACACAGTGATGTATATCAATTAATCTCAACAAAACCAAGAAAAAAAGATTAAAGGCATACAGAAAAATCAAAAGAAACAAAAAAATCCTTAATTTCACAAGTTACTTACCAAAAGATTTGGCGTACATATATACACTCTTCTATTAAGCGCAACTGAGGTTCCCATAAAGAAATATTTGATACACTCATTTTCTGAAGGACATAATTCATCAGCAAACATTTATGGAGTAGCTACTACAAACAGTACTTCAAACAATATTCTCCACAAGGAGACAGACAGTATGGAATGAAAGAATGGAAGGAGGAGAAAGGAGGAGGAAGATTATTAGCGCATTCTTCCTGGTACCAGAAGTGGCAATCACAGGTTAAACAAACAAACAAACAAAAACAAAAACAAAGGTGCAATAATGATAATGATTAAACTTCAAATTACAAAAATGTAAAACCCATCAGAGTAAATTATTATGAATCTGATATCAAATTAATTCCATAATTGGCTACTTTGCGCTGGAACTCTGTATCACTAGATTTATTAGCAAAGGAGTAGAAATCTTGACCTTGAGGACTGAGAGAGGTAGAGATGGAAAATTACTGACAAAAGTAAACATCATACAGAAGGGAAAGACAATACTTACTAAGCACCTACACAAACATCATAACACTTTACCTATCTCAATTACTCCTCTTAACAAGAAAAGGTATCTTAACCCTCATTTTACTAAATAAAAGCAAGACTCTCTTACAGTGGTTGTGCCTAATGAGTTTTTAAATACAAATACGTTTTCCTTCAGTCTTTTAATCTAAATTATGGCAAATAATTCATTTTTTTAAATATAACTTTCATAACAATTTACAACAAAATAATGGGCTTGATAATTTGCTTGTCAAAGGCAAATCAACTTGCAGAATTAGAAAATCCTAAATTAAACATTAAGAATCCAGTTTCTGGGACCGGCCCGGTGGTGCAGTGGTTAAGTTCACATGTTCCGCGCTTTGGTGGCCTGGGGTCTGCCAGTTCAGATCCCTGGTGCAGACATGGCACCACTTGGCAAGCCATGCTGTGGTAGGCGCGCCACATATAAAGTAGAGGAAGATGGTCATGCATGTTAGCTCAGGGCCAGTCTTCCTCAGCAAAAAGAGGAGGATTGGTGGCAGATGTTAGCTCAGGGCTAATCTTCCTCAAAAAACAAAAGAATACAATTTCCTGCAGTCTATAAGAGCCTGAAATAATTTACACAATGTTATAAGCTGCCAATATGACCTCGAAAAAGTTTCCTTAATTCCAGAGATTAAAAGGCTTTTTAACACCCTTTTATTTAATAATAACTCAATTTTAAAAGCTACAGTGATTAAGACACCATATAGCATTAATACATGAATAGAAAAAAACATCAGTGGAAGAGAACAGAAAGTCCATATAATACCCAAACACATACATAAATTTAGGGGGCAGCCCAGGGTTTCCCAGGTCCAGATTCCTGGGCATAGACCTAGCACCACTCATCAAGCCATGCTGAGGTGGCATCCCACATATCAGAACTAGAAGATCTACAAGTAGAATATATACAACTATACAACTGGGGGGCTTTGAGGAGAAGAATTTTTAAAAAAAAAGAAATTTAGTATGTCAAAAAAGTTGGGACAACTATCTCAAAGCTTACTCAAAATAATCGTCAAATGGATGAGAGATTCAAAGGAGAAAAAAGCAAAGTCACTGAAGAAAAAGGTGGGGAAAATTTTTATGATCTTAGGAGGGGGAAGGAAGGCCTTTCTAAGTATGACACGCAAAAACAGAAGTTATAAAAATATATTAACATATTCAAGTATATGCACAAATGCAAAAAGCGTTCTATGCGACAAAATTCACAACTAAGGACAAAGGAAACAACAAACTGGGAGGAGTGTAATACTCATCACATACAGCACACATAAAGGGTTGACTTTCCTTCATACATAAAATGCTCCTACAAATCAACAGAAAAAAGAGCTCAAAAGACACATGGGGAGAGGATATAAACAGAGTTCACAGAAAAGGAACTTATAAATGAAAAATTTTCATTCTCAAAGAAAAAGGCAAACGCCTAAGAAAAAGTCTGATACCCCATTAGCGCTGGAAATGTAAGTTGGTATACCTCTATGGAGAGCAACGAGGCATAGAACTCAAAATTAAACTCAGCAATTCCACTTATAGGAATGTACTCCACAATTATAATGATATTCATGCATATTGTTCAAAATACATAAAGAGAAAAAGAAACAACTTAATGTACACATCAATAGAGGGCTGGTTAAATAAACTATTACGCAGCAATAAGAAAAATAGGTAGCTTTACATGTGTTATATAGAATAACCTTCCAAGAAAATTCCTTAAGTAAAAAACGCTGTAGAGCAGGGTGGACCTCATGCTACTACTTGTATTAGAAAGGAAAAGAATATAATGTGCTTATATATACATAATGTCTCTACAAAAATACAGAAGAAACTAACACTGGTTTCTTCAGATAAGAACTATTGCTGGGCAATAGGAGTGAGGGGGTAACTTCTCTAAAAGTCCCTGTACTTTTTGTAATTTGCACTGGGTACATGTATTAAAGATAATCTTAAATCTTCTTCAGTCTGGCAACTCTACCATTTCCTGAATCCTCAGACTCTTAGCATAATCCATCTTTTTATAAAGCCAAATTAGCCTGAAAAGCAGTATTCCAAGAGCAGCAAACAAGTTGCAACAGGGGGCTGGCCCCATGGCCGAGTGGTTAAGTTCACACACTCCAGTTCAGCAGCCCGGGGTTCACCAGTTCAGATCCTGAGCGCAGATCTGGCACCACTCATTAAGCCATGCTGAGGTTGTATCCCACATAGAAGCAGTAGAAGAACATACAACTAGGATGCACAACTATGTACTGGGGGGACTTTGGGGAGGGGAAAAAAAAAAAGAGGAAGACTGACAACAGATGTTAGCTCAGGGCCAATCTTCCTCACCAAAAAAAGTAATATAATTTTTTTTTAAAGTTTCAACAAATGAATTTATAAAATGAGCCTAACTCTATGAACAAACAGTTCACAAAGAAAGATGAAATTGTGGAAGAAAGATGAAAGATGTGGAAATTCAAGTACCTTAATTTAAGGACATAAAAAATATACAATCAATATATATGAATATATATAAAAATATATATACTGAATGTATACTATTTGATAGGCAATTTGCTTACGGCACAACAGGTATTATCTCATTTAGTCTTCACTATATCCCTAGGAGGTTGATAGTATCTTTTCTTCAAAACAAGAAAAACAGGTTTTTATATAGATGTGAAGTACATTTTAAGGTTCCCAAGGGCACAGTACTAGTCAGTGGTAGCTGAGATTCTTAAGCACTATACACATATATACATACTGTAAATAACTGAGCATACATTAGGTAAAGATTTTACCTTATACAAAACATTAGCCTGAAAAACAGGTATGTAAATAATTCTCTAAGTTCTGAGATTAGTACCTGTCAGGTACTGTCTTGAGCTATAGCTATATCAAACCATACAAAATACAGACCTCAAGCTCCAAGACAGGTAAAAAAGGAGCAGTTTGAGCTAGCACTGCAGTCACAACTTGCCTTCCACTAACCTAGCCAACTTGGTCCCCAAATACTCTAGTCCTCTCATCAAATTCACTCCTTGTAAGGTCCTAATTTAAAAGACCAAGGCAAAAACATTTTCACTCACTTTCCCCCCATTTCCACAACGTCCCTATAAAAGGAACTCATTTTAATGGAAGAGAGGCCAAAGAGTAATTCATGTGAAAAATCTGAAACTACCAGTTGGGTTAAAGGAAAAAACTAAGGCAACTAAGGCTTCCATAAGAAAAGTCCCTACGATACTTTGATTATCAGGGGAATTCATTTTTCAAGTAATTTTCAACCTAGCTAGTGTTCCACTAAACAATGATTTCATCACTCACCTGATGATACTCACTGTAATAGCCTCAAGCTTAGGATTCTTCTAGAGCTTTAGTAAATAAGCTTCCTTGCAAGGGGTCTGTAACATGCTCTTCTTAGAAAGAACCAAAGCAAGTTCACGCTGAGAAAATTTGTAATACCAAAAATAATTAAAGTTGTGTGGGCGGAAATCTTCATTTGTATCTTCAAAGAGGAAACAAAAGAATTGTTTCCTCCTCAAATACAGGCACACACTGCATAACGTTTCAGCCAACAACAGACCGCATATACAACAGGGGTCCCATAAGATCAGTACCATATAGCTTAGGTGTATAGTAGGCAATACCATCCAGGTTTGTATAAGCATACTCTTACGGTGTTTGCACAACGAAATTGCCTAACAACCCATTTCTCAGAACCTGTCTCCATCATTAAGCAATGCATGAATGTAGACATTAGTTAATATAAGTGAACTCTCATGGTCTTCCTGATTTCTGAAAACGAGTAGCCCAAAATTCTGTTTATTCATGTATTTCAGAGTCACTCTTTGAAACCTAAAGTGTGTTTTATATTCTCAAACCTGAGAGGACAATTTCACTCGGTTTCAATCTCTCTGTTCAAAATTGGGGAAAATTTTTAAAGGCAAGTGTCTAATAAAGAAGTCTTTACCAGGCAGTCCCTTCAGAAAGCTAATAGCAAAACCAAAGCCAGTCTTGAATCTGGCAAACTAAATAGAAGCTCATGTAACAAACTATTTAAGTCTAGGCAGATAAAACAGCTTTTAAATGATCAGACAACAAATCAACTCAGCTAAAAATAACCCCCTAACAAATTTCACCTAGTCCCCAAGCAGTTAAATAGCAGTTGTATCATAAAAATACCAACTGCATATACTCAGTTCTGGGGGGGAAATCAAAAACAGGAGAGCCGGCCCCATGGCATAGTGGTTAAGTTCCATGCTCCACTTCAGCAGGCCAGGTTCACAGGTTCAGATCCTGGGTGCAAACCTACACCACTCATCAGCCATGCTATGGCAGCAACCTACATATAAAGTGAAGGAAGACTGGCACAGATGTTAGCTCAGCACTAATCTTTCTAAGCAAAAAATAAATAAAAATTAAGCTAAATTATCTAACATGTTGTTAATTCTTTTACTTTGCAAGTAACTACTGAGAATACAACAAACAATGAGACAAGGTCTCTGCCCTCAGAAGAGTTTATGTGATAAAAATGGGTGAGACTAAACAAGATAACTAGAGACTGTGCTTTAAATGAAATAAATAGGATCATATAGCATAACAAGAGAAATCAAAAGGTATGGGAAGGGGGTTGCCCATTTTACACACAATGGTTGAGAGACAGTCACTCAGAATGTACTCTGTGAGCTAAAATTGAGCTAACAAGGGAAAAATAGAGGAAGGAGGAACAAACACAAACACCCTAAGACAGGAAGGAAAAAACCTAGTATGTTCCAGGAAGAGAAAGAAAGCCAAAGGCCAATGGTCTAGGAAGACACTGAGCAAGGTTGCAAAGAAAAGGAGGAGACAAGCAATGCAGATACTTGTAGGCTACAGACGCTGCGTGTTATTCTTAGGTCCAATGGGAAGACACACTCTTCTGTGAATTATGAACTACAGGGGTATAAGAATGCACAGGAACAAAGTTACAAGGCTACAGCAGTAGTTCAGGTGAGAGAAGAGGGTGCCTTGGACAAGTCCAGAGGCAGTGAAATAGAAATGGACACAGTGGGGAGATGTGAAGTAGAGCAAATAGATTTGCTAATTATTAGTTGGAAAGAAAAGAAGGAATCAGAGGTGATTCCCAGCTTTTTTAGTTGGAATACGTGGATAGTGTAGGCATTCACTGAACTAGGAAAGAAGAGAAAAGTATAAACCTGGGTAAGACTCAAAGGAAAGAAGTTTTGGACATGTTAAATTTGTAAACCAAGTGGGAAAGTCAAGAAGGTAGTTAAATTACAAGAGTAGAATACGTGGAAGAGAACTGAACTGGAAATTTTAATTTGAGATCGTTTGTATAAAGATGCCATTTAAAACTATATGGTACCATATTGCAGATTACACAAATATCACCACAGAACAGTGTAATGCATTATGTGTCAACTATTTTAAACATGTCATAAAATGCAATCTAAATATACCTGGTTTCTGCTCAGTTCCATCCCTTCAATTTTTATTTACCTGTGGTCCCCAATCCACAATCTCTCCCTCCTGGTTCATCAAATGGTCCTCACCCACTACTATCTATGTGACCCAGCCATAACAATACTACTAACAATGTTTGTATCATTTTACAATTTCAAAGCATTTAGCATTCATTATTTCACTTGATTCTAGTGATAACCTTGTGAAGTAGGAAAAGAAGTTTTATTAAGCAGGAAATAAGAGTCTTATAAAGGCTGGCCTGGCCAACATAACATAGCTATTACTTACTAGATAGGATGAAGCCACGATTCAAATTTAAGGACTCTATTTACTCTATATTCACAGAACTGCAGAGCAAACTATAGAAGTTCAGGAATCTTACGTTTTTGCCTTGTTTGCTACTACATGCCTAGCACCAACGAAAGTGCAGGCACATGGTAAGCACTCAAACATCTGCTGAGGCAATGAACAACTTCTCTAGCACAGAGTAGGACTCAAGAGACAAGAATCCCAAATCCACTGTTAAGTCAATGTTTTACAGCAAATAAGTTGACATGGTTGTATCCTGCTTTCTCATTTCCAATACAGAAATGTTATCATTTATTTTCCAAGTATGCTCAAGTATAAATTAGATAATATCTAACATTTCAAGCCACTCAAAAGATTGCTCTATGAATTCAAGATGGCATTATTTTGTCCATAAAACCATTTGTCCATTACTATGCCCATAAAAACATTTCCCCATTTTAATTCAAATTTCTGATAAAAGATTTTAGAAAACAAAAGAAGACGTCAATCAGGTTTTAAAATAAAACAAAGAAAAAAGTCAAATGCTATCATTTGTTATTTATGAACTGTTGTTTTGTGGAATTGACATAATACGTAGACATCAATGAAGGGTCCACAGAGACAGTTCCACACATATATGGTCAAGTGATTTTCAACAAAAGTATTTCAAAGTGATTCAATGGGAAACAAAGTCATTCAAAAAATGGAACTTAGGGGCTGGCTTGGTGCTGCAGCAGTTAAGCACACACGTTCCACTGTGGCGGCCCGGGGTTCGCTGCTTTGAATCCCAGGTGGGACATGGTACCGCTTGGCAAGCTATGCTGTGGTAGGCATCCCACATATAAAGTAGAGGAGGATAGGCACGGATTTTAGCTCAGGGCCAGTCTTCCTCAGTAAAAAGAGGAGGACTGGCAGCACATGTTAGCTCAGGGCTAATCTTCCTCAAAAAAAAAAAAAAAAAAAGGAACTTGGGACAAGTGGACATCTACACCACCGCCCCCCAAAATGAACCTCAAACCTCTCCTCACACTACATGCAAAAATATCATTAAAAATAGATCACAGACCTAAAAATATGAGGTAAACTACAAAATTTCTAGAAGCAAGCAGGAAAAAGTCTCATGACCTTGGGTTAGGCAAAGACTTCTTAAGACTTCTTGTGTAAACTGTGTAATTTGTGTAAAATAAAAGCACAAAGCAAGAAAGAGAAAATTAACCAATTTTACTTCAAAATTTAAAAATGTCTGTTCTTCAACTCAAAACAAGTTACTGTTGATAAAATGAAAACACTCTTTTATTTACTCTTAGACATTTAGCCCCGTTATTTCCCCTGCCCTCTATCACCCCAGGGCCAAGTACCTGGCAACGAAAGACCACTCTTATTAGCCCAGAACCTATCAATTATATTCCAGCTATCCAATCCTAAACTCGTCTACCCTGCCTTGCCCATTCCTCCCCTGTCCTCCTCCTCCAAAGCACAATAAAGGCAAAGTGTTCTCAAAAAAAAAAAAAAAAGTGAAAATGAAAACAAACCATAGATTGGGAAAAATCATTTGCAAAACACATATCTGATTCACTTCTATCCAAAATATATAAAGAATTCTTACAACTCAGTAAGACAATCTCATTTTTTTTAAATGGGCAAAAGATTTGAACATACTTCACTAAAGCACATAAAAAGATGTTGAGCATCATCAGGGAAACACAAATTAAAACTACAGTGCAAATTCAAACTATACATCACTATGATGGTTAAAATTAAAAGACCAACAACATCAACTACTGGCAAGAAATAACTAGAACTATACAACATACATTGCTGGTGGGACACAAAATGGTTCAGCACTTTGGAAAACAGTTCAGCAGGTTTTTAGCAAAGTTAAATACACACAATGCATACGACCCTGCAATGCCATTGCTAGGTAACTTTCCCAAGAGAAATAAAAACATAGTCCACACCAAGTCCTGTACTGAAATGTTCACAGACGCTTTATTCATAGTAGGCAAATAGTAGAAATAACCCAAATGTCTAGTAACCAGAGAAGAGATAAACAATTGTGGTATATCCAGACAACAGAACACTTATCAATAAAAAAAAGATGAATTATAATCCATGCAACAACATGCATGAAAGCAGCCAGAAACAAAGTCTACACACTGTTTGATTCCCTTTATATGATGTTCTGGAAAACAATACACAATACTAAAAACAAGAAACAGATTCGTAGTTACCAGGGACTAGGGGTGAGGAGAGGGGACTGTCTGTAAAGGACCAGGTAACTTTCTGGGTTGATGACAATGTTCTATATTTTCACTGTGGTTGGATTACACAACTGATCTGTCAAAATCTTAAAACTGTAGACAAAGAGTAAACTTATTCTACATAAATTATACCTGAATAAACCTAATTTAAAAATGAGTTCATACCCCATTTAAAAAATTAGCTGGCAGACATTCGTTTATAAAGATCAACTCTTAAAAATGTTAATTTTTTACTGTAAAAACATAGGATTAATACTGTTTCCCCTATATTACCCTAACCTTAGACTTATTTTCTCTAGTCTGAGGATTTAAATTAATGCTACAATTTTTCCTCTACAACAAGGACCAAGTCCACTAATCCAACTGGACGATTTTTCCCATTCAATTTACGTGAAGGGAAACTAATAATTACTTTTTTGATTACTTCTAGAAATACCATGTCACTATACCATAGAATAGCTTTAATGTTGTCTAATTGCCCATTCAACTACACTAGCAGTAAATATTAGGAAAATAAAGGAAACATACTCTAATCACTGTATTAACCACCTGGAGGGACTTTTCTTCCTTAAAGGACAGAAGTACTTAAGGACACTAGATCTTTATTTAAGAGGGGCAAATGCAAATGACCTGTAGAGGGTGTTTTGGAAATGGGAGTGGGAGGTGTTTGTTTTCCAGAATGGTCACACCTGTGCTATTACTACATATTGAAATACATTATTACAAATGTCTTTCCTTTTATTTAACTTTTTTATTACAGCTGTATTTTATTGTGATCTTACATGCATAGAATGTTTTTTTTTAGGATAGTAAAGGGGACTTTAAAAGGTATTTGTTATAAAAGGTGTACAGAACTGACTGAATTCTGTACCCACTGCTCTAGAGTTGAGCTGTCCAATATGGCAACTAATAGACACATATTGTTACTTAAACTAAAATCAGGGGGAGAGATGAAGGCAAAAGTGGTGATTATGCATATATGTGTGGTGATGGATGGTAATTAGTCTTCAGGTGGTGAACATGACATAATCTACACAGAAATCAAAATATATAACTAGGTACACTTGAAATTTATAGAATGTTATAAACCAATGTTACCACAGTAAAAAAGTAACTTTTTTTTTAAGATTTTTTTTCCTTTTTCTCCCCAAAGCCCCCCAGTACATAGTTGTATATTCTTCGTTGTGGATCCCTCTAGTTGTGGCATGTGGGACGCTGCCTCAGTGTGGTTTGACGAGCAGTGCCATGTCCGTGCCCAGGATTCGAACCAACGAAACACTGGTCCGCCTGCAGCGGAGTGCGTGAACTTACCCACTCGGCCACGGGGCCAGCCCCAGTAATTTTTTTTTTTTTTTGAGGAAGCTTAGCCCTGAGCTAACAGCTGCTGCTAATCCTTTTTTTTTTTTTTTTTCCCTGAGGACTGGCCCTGAGCTAACACCCGTGCCCATCTTCCTCTACTTTATATGTGGGATGCCTACCAGAGCATGGCTTGCCAAGCAGTGCCATGTCCGCACCCGGGATCTGAACTTGTGAACACCAGGCTGCCGAGGCGGAACATGCAAACTTAACTGCTGCACCACCGGGCCGGCCCCAAAATAATTTTTTTTAAAGAATAAAATTACACTTCAGGGGGAAATAAAACCACTATGAGATACCACTACAGACTCATCAGAATGGCAAAAATGAAAATAAAAATACCAAGTAATGGAAAGGATATGGAGAAACCAGAACTCTCAGAGACCACTGTTGGGTGTATAAATTGGTTCCAATCACTTTGGAAAACTATTTGGCAGTACCTAAAACTTAACTATGCATACCCTATGACCCTCTAATTCCACTCCCCCAGGTAGTTGCTCAACAGAAACGTAAGGGTATGTTCACCACCATAATTACTAGAATTTTCATAAACCATACTATTCCTAAGAGCCCCAACCATAAATTTCCCTAAACGTCCATTAACCAAAAATTGATAAATAAATGTTGGGATATCTGCATTATGGAATATTATATGGCAAGGAAAATGAATGTTCTATTCTACAACTATGCAACAATATGGGTGAATCTCATAAATATAATGTTGAGCAGAAGAAGCTGGGCAAAAATAATACCTATTATATGATTCCATTTACATGAAGTACAAATACAGGTACAACTACTCTATGCTGTTAGAAGTGAGGATAGTGGTGACCCTAGAGAGTGGCCAGTGACTGGACAGGAGGCACGAGGGGATCCCTATAATACTGGTGTCTTCTGTGTCTTGATCTGGGTGCTGGTTATATAGATGTGTTCAGTTTGTCAAAAATCTACTGACTGGGGGCCAGCCCGGTGGCGCGGCAGTTAAGTTCGCAGGTTCTGCTTCTCCGCAGCCCAGGGCTCACCGGTTCGGATCCTGGGTGTGGACATGGCACTGCTTGGCAAGCCATGCTGTGGTGGGCGTCCCATATATAAAGTAGAGGAAGATGGGCATGGATGTTAGCTCAGGGCCAGTCTTCCTCAGCAAAAAGAGGAGGACTGGCAGCAGTTAGCTCAGGGCTAATCTTCCTCAAAAAAAAAAAAATCTACTGACTGCATATTTATGATATATGCACTTTTGAGTAGGTATATAATTCAGTAAATATCTTTTTAAATAAAATTCTGTGACCTTAAAAAAATTAAATTAAATTAAACAAAATTCAGTTCCTCACCTGGACTAGCTGCATTTTAAATGTTCAGTAAGGACATATGGCTAGTGACTACCATATCGAACAGGGTAGACATAGAACACTTCCATCACTTCACAAAGTTCTATTGGACAGCACTGCTCTAGAATAAGACCAACTGCTTAGAACACTAAGGAAGTTAACTATAAAAGACTACAGATAAAGAGAATTCAAATTCTCGCTCCATCACTTACTCAGGACTTGGATAAAATATTGAATCCCAGACTAAGTTTCCTACAACATTAAATGGAAACAGCACTTATTTCACAGGGCAAACATTATATAAACATTAGTTACGAAGTAATTCAAAAAGAAAATATTCCTTACTAAGAACAAACCCATGTGAAGAGCATATTATAAACAAATCACAATTGCATCATATTAAGAAAATAAAATTTAGTTGCTAAGGATAAAATAAATATCTTCCAAGTTCCTGAAACAGAATATTTTACTTTCCTTATATTGTCACCTTAAAAATGTTACCTATGAGCCAGAATGATTGGGAATCTAAGCTCTGGATAAAAAACCTATAGGTTCAGAAAAACCACTTATTGGTTGTGTGACATTGGCAAGCAACTTAAAATCTCCGTGCCTTCATTTCACATCTGTAAAATGAGGACAACAATAGGACCTTCCCACACTCAATGTCTATGACGATTAAATCAGTTAATACACTTAAAAGGCTTAGAACATTGCCTGGAAGATGGTAGGCATTGATAAATATAAATTATTAAAATCTATTCATTATGATAAGTGTTGAGATCCAGAAGATATAAAGAACTCCTATGACTCAACAACAAAAACAATCTGATTAAAAAATGAGCAAAGAACTTAGACATTTCTCCAAAGAAGATATACAAACAGCCAATAAACAAAGAACATGACATTACTAATCACATCACCAATCATTAGGGAAATGGAAATCAAAACCACAATGAGATACCACTTCATACCCATTACAACAGCTATTACCAAAAACACAAAAACTAACAAATGTTGGGAAGGATGTGGACAAACTGGAACCCTTCTACACTGCTGGTAGGAAAGAAAAATGGTGCAGCCACTATGGAAAACAGTATGGAGGTTCCTCAAAGAATTAAAAGTGGAATTACCATATGATCCAGCAATCCCACTTCTGGGTACACACCCAAAAGAATTATAAATAGGGATTCAAACATATTTGTACACCCATGTTCACAGCAGCATTATTCACAATAGCCAAAAGGTGGAAGCAACCTAAGTGTCCATCGACAGATAAATGGATAAACAAATGTGGTATGTACATACAACGGAATATTATTCTGCTGTAAAAGAAATTAATTCTGATTCTGACACATGCTACAACTCCAATGAACCTCAAAGACATTATGCTAAGTAAAATAAGCCAGTCACAAAAGGACAAATACTGCACAATTCCACTCATATTAAGTACCTAGAGTAGTCATATTCATAGAAACACAAAGTAGAACGGTGATTGCCAGGGGCCGGGGGAGAAGAGAAAATGAGGAGTTAATGCTTAACAGGTACATGGAGTTTCAGTTTGGGAAAATGAAAAAAGTTCCAGAGATGGATGGTGGAGTTGGCTGCACAACAAGGTGAATGTACTCAATGTCACTCAACTGTACACTCAAAAATGACTAAAATAGTAAATGTTATGTTTATTTTACCACAATAAAAAAAAGTTTCCTCATTACACTGATTGGGAGATTATTGTGAAGGGGGGAAAAAAAACTTATCTCCCTATCTCATACAGTGGATAGAAAAGTAAAAAGACTTAAATCCCCTAAATTTGTATAAATTTAGAAAATGCTTTCTTCTCTAAAATTATAACACCCCAACCTCCTATTTGTGGGGCGAAGACTTTGGCTAATTATGTTGACAGTACTGTTGTGAAGGATTACCTCCTATTGTAGTTTTTAAACATGTCCACAAATTCTTTTCACAAAAAGGGAAGCCTAATTCCTCTCCCCTTGATTGTGGGCTAGACTTCTAAGAAAAGAAAGGGGCAGAACTGACTTCTGAGAATAGGTCATAAAAGGCACTTCACTTCTACCTCTCTCTTCTCAGATCACTTGCTCTGGGAGATTCAGCTGCCATGTTGTAAAGAAATTCAAGCAGCAGCTCAATGGAGAGGTCCACATATGGCAAGAACTGAATCCTCCAGACAGGACCCAGCATCAACCTGCCAGCCCAATGAGGACACCATCTTGGAGGGAGAGCCTCCAACCCCAGTCAAGCCTTCAAATGACTGCAGCCCTGGTCAACATCTTGACTAAGATTTTATTAAAGACCTTGAAGGAGCCAGAACCACTCAGCTAAACTGCTCCCAAATTTCTAACCTACAGAAACCATGTGAGAGAGTAAATATTTACTATTTTGTTTAAAAAAACTCACTCATTAAAAGTTATAGTTATGTTCACTGAAAAGGAAACTAATGTCTTTTTACTAGTATGCATATGTAATAAAGATGACTATTCCTAAAAATTTTTAAGAATTTTTTAAAATGCATTTGCAAGTTATGACTTTTAAAGGAAACACAACCTATTTAACTAGGATTTTAGAACTCTTGTTCTTGCTAAAAATAAAAAAAAAATGAATGGGAAAAACTTTTAAATATGGTTTTAAAAAATATAATCTGAAAACTGAATTAAAGGGCAGAAAATGAAAGACCAAAAATATTGCACTCACCAAGACGTGAACATGAAGATGACTCAAAAACAAGAAACTGAGTGGGATATCTTGTATAAAAAGATGCAGAAACTAGCAATTACTTGAAGGGATATAGACCAAAAAACCTGTAACTATTCAGCTGGGTGGGGCAACTGACAAAAAGGGAAAAAGCAAGCAGGTAAAAGTGAAAAAGAGACCCAATCACAAAAGGTTTGTCAGTAACTCTAACATTTTGTTTCTCAGGAGGGTCCTGTTCAAAGTGTAGGCCTGCTCCCCATAAAAATACATAAGCATCCCCAAAATTATCAATTTCGGAAAATTCTCAAACCACTCTCTCCCATACCCACCCACGCAGCCAAAAACAATTCATGTTAGGAACTCCTGACACATAAACCATTGGGGGGGGGGGGGGACATCTTTCTCCAACCTGCTCTCCTTAAATATACCAAACACAAGACCCTAAGGGCTGCTTAAACAAAAAAACCAAGAGCTGTACTTTAGGTAGATCTCTCTGGCCACAGGAGAGATTATGGGGAGAAGAAAAGGGAACCAAAGGTGAAGAGAGGAGTTAGCAAATTACTTCCCTTAGTCAAGGACCAAGCTAGGATAATAAATCAAACTGGAAATGGGAAGGCAGGACATGAATGAGATGCAAGTGATGCCATTAACAGAAACAAAAGAGAGAATAAATAATTTTGGAGACTATGATAAATCCTGGTTTGACATGTAAAATCTATTGAGCAGAATCTTAAAATATAGGAATTAGAATAAAACTTCACATCTATACAACACTTCACAATTAACAAAAAGCCTTCATATACATTATCTGCATCAGTTTTATGAAGAAACTAAGGCCAAAAGAGGTTAGATGAATATACAAGGGTCACGTAGGCCCTTTCCTAGATATTCCAAATCCTAAAGCAAAAATCTCCTTTCTAACTCACAACCATTATTTTTTTCCTACATCACTACCCTTACCTGGATCTAAATTCTTATCTAAACACTTTTCGGAAAAATTACACTTGGGGATGGCCCGGTGGCACAGCGGTTAAGTTTGAACGTTCCACTTCAGCGGCCCAGGGTTCACCACTTCAGATCCTGGGTGCTGACCTACACACCACTTGTCAAGCCATGCTGTCAAGTGGAGGAAGTTGGGCACGGATGTTAGCTCCAGGCAAGTCTTCCTTACCAAAAAAGAGGAGGATTGGCGGCAGATGCTAGCTCAGGGCTAATCTTCCTCAAAAAAACAAAAAATAAAAAAATAAAAATTACACAGAAAAGGTAACTAGGTCAAAAATAATTAGATAATCTGGTCTTGGTTTAGGTTCTGTCCTCGCTTGTTACTTTTACTTTCAGAGGTTCCCATCCTTATTCCCTTCTGTAAATCTTTAAACATTGTAAATATTTATCAAAACGTTCAAGTAAGTAAATTTGTCCTTGAACAACTGCTGGAAGCAAAGTTCACAAATGTTAGAGTATTCAAGGATTAAAGTTAATTGTTAAGATCCCTGATCTCTGGGGTAATCTTTATCCTGATACTACTGCTTGGGTAACAACATCAATAGGAGAAATTTAAAATAAAATAATCACAGACTATATATGTTATGTGATTCTATGAATAAAGGTCATTCATTTCCAGTTCAACTTCTTAATCACATTTAACAGGCATATTCTTAGAAAATGCTCAAAAAATAACTTGAAAAACCATTAAATTGAGGAATGGATAAAATACAGGCTCTCAAAAGGAAAGAGGGGTACAATGTTCTCACTACACTTTTACATAAATCAAGAGATAAATTCAATTGCAAGTACTACACACAGCTCTAACAGAGAAAACACAACCAAGTCTATTTTAACAGAGAAGAATTATTGAACTCTAATCTCAATTTAGGTCAGAAAATAAACGCTACATACGCATATCTAAATACCTACATTCTTTTGGACTCTACTACCTCTTCTAAGTGAGATAAGAGGATTCAACAGTACAGCAAAAAAAGTTTTGTTTCCAAGTAAATGAGCAACTGACACATTATTAGGCCATCTTGGAAAAGTGTTCAAAAATTACAACCTTTTATCTCAGAAAGATAATTAAATGAAATAAACTCTAATTTTAGCTACATTGATCTGCTAATATTAACTGCTTAAAAAATTTTAGTAAATTTATTAAAAATAAACACTCCTAATGAATGCCTATGATTCACTGAAAGACGAAATGTAATAACTAATGGTGATTAAAAACACCATCAATCTGGAAAAATAAAAATATTATTAAAACATAATTCTCTCATTTGTCAAAAGAATTTCTGTCACAACAGTTAATATTTACAACTTTTTTTAAAAAGCTGTATAAACTTAAGCCAGCATAACCTTCCTAGGAGAAAAAAAGTATACTCATTTTTTTAAGTTAAAGATTCTTAATCCATCTTGCTCAGTTCCTCTTAGTTTCTGTTCCTAGTAATGACGTGACTCTTGGAACTGAGATCTTAAGGAATAATTCAAAATGCAAAGCCACTTCAACAAATTGTTTGAAAAGTTTAATTTCTATCATGGATTAAAATGTTAGGAACAGTTATGCCTTAAAACAAACTACTTCATGAAATATCAGATTAAAAATCAAGGCCTATAACTTGTTTTAAAGAACTACCTAACTAGAAATGGGAACACTAAACTGCATTTAGAACACAGTCTAAACTCACATTTAGAAAGTAAACCAGCTATCGAGACGTGAAACATTTGTTGGGTTTTCTCCTACATTTCTACCAATCTATGAATCCAATATGCCTAAGGTGAACACTGACCACACAGATTTTGTTTTTTACTTTAGGAGCACAAAAACTTAAAATCTGGACTCTTAGATCTGAAATATTCTTAAATCTTAACATTTTCTGCATTTCAATTTACATAATAGCTATTTTCAGACTGTCCAGGAAACCGAAGCCAAGGAATATTATTGCAAGAAACTGAAAAGCTATACCACAGGATAAACTTGACTCTCATTACAGTTTGCAAATGAACATTTGATTTGCTCACCATATAGTACTTACAAATTCCAAGAGGACTGCACAGGAAGGTGTTGGGTTTTTCTCCGTAACCTTTATGTTTTCCAGTTTGTTTTTTTATTTTGTATCCTCTGAAATAATATCCAAGTTCTTTGAAGATACTTAACCTACGACTATTTGACATAGAGTTACTTCAAGTCAGCTACCCATACTTCTGTTTTAAAGTTTTCATATGGCTATCTCCAGAATTAGCCAAGTTCCTTGGATTTGAGATTATAAAGTCTTCTTTATTATTCCATGTACTTTCACTGTTGCACTTATCCACTCCAGATGAAATATCCAATTTATGAGGCAAAAAGCAAAAACAAAAAGAAAATTTCACATCTGAAGAGCATTCCTAAACATCAGCATATAGAGACATAGCTATCTCAATACTACCATGCTGCTGGGAAACTGCAACATCTTAAATTTCCACGTAAATAAAAGATTAAAGGAAAAAAACTCTGTATTCTTTCAGTGTCTTCATTTAGAAAAGCTGTCCCATTGTGACATGAAAAGGGATGAGGTCAAAAATTCCTAAAACTTTCAATAAAGGTCAAAATAAACTGCCATGAAACTTCAGCAATATTTAAACAGTAATTTGAAACTGCTGAAACTACTCAGTACACAAATCAAACATATCTTACAGTTTTGGCTGAAGAACACCAACAACGGGGAGGGGGTTGGGGGGAAGGCAAAAAATACCAGCTGAAATACTTTGAGTTATATAATCCGTTTGAACCAAAATACTGAAGAAATGCCTGGGTCTCTTTGTAAGTAACTTGTAGAACTGTTCACTACTATCAATTCACTTCAGAGATGATTCTTGCCAATTTTAATAAACTTCTGGGGCAAAATTATCCAAAAACATTGTAATTCCAAAATGGCCACTTGAAATATCCGGGGCCTTTTTACACAAAACCTAGAAGATGATCTTCATATCTGAGTAATTCAATCACCTGTAAAAGTTATTAAAAAAAAAAAACTTAAATTACACAGTGAGTTTTAATTTTGAGCTAAAAATTAATCCCCATCTTAAAGAGTCAACCTCTGGAGAAAAATTCACTTCTATACAATCCTACGAGGGTCTGGAAAAAGGCTATGCCCAAACAAGCACCCCAAAAAGTCTACTGTTTCAAAAGGACTTCAGAGTAGATAGAGAAAAAAAGGTGGGAGATGATGCTGTGGAGGGCAAACACTGATTTCAACTGGGAAGGGGGTGCAGATACAACACAGGTGGGTTATATAAGCAAACCTTCCCATACCTTTGGAATAAATATTAAAACTATGAAACTGGCACACAATCTTTTAAGAGATGGCTATTTTCTACTTAATGTACCAAAGGAGAAAGAATGGGCAGCTGTGGTGCCAACAAGCATTAATAAATGACGCTCTCTCCAAATTAGAACGTGTAAAAGCAGCAGCACATTCTCCCCACGAAGGGTGGAAAGGTAGGTGGAAGAGAAGTGGGGCCAGAACATTCCTTAAACTCGCCGGAGGGTGAGACTTGCCCGGCTCCGGAGGGCAGCAGTGGGATAAAGGTGTCGGTTCCCATTTGCCTGAATTAAGAAAACAGGTTTCTCCCGACACTGAGGGGGTGGAAGGTGCCGGCCCTTCTCGTAAAGCACGTCCAGAGGGGCTCTCTCCGCAAACAGAACAGGTCCCCTCAGACCCCACAGGACTCACGGGGACCAGGGAGCACTCGACTCCGCGCACAGCCAGCGCCGCGGACCGGCGAGAGGCGGGGAGAGCGGGCGCGCCGCTCACGAAACCAGCGAAGGCCACAACTCGGCCTCGCCTCCCTCAGCCTCCGAGAGGCCGCGGTGCAAAAGGAGGCGGGTGTGTGCGAGGGGCCGGAGGAAGGAAGAGAGAGCCGGAGAGCGGCGGCCCCGCTCCCAGCCGCCGCCAAACACCTCCCCCCGGCCGCCCAGGCGAAACCACGCACCCCCTCCCCACAACCGCCGCCTCCGCTCGGCCGGGCCGAGGCAACACCACAGCGGCCTCGCCGCGCCGTCCTTCCCTCTGTCTCCCTGCTCTCCGACCCCCCACCCCGGTCCGCGGGCAGGCTCACACCTCGCGCCGCCAACGCCGCTCCCGACCCCTCAAACCCCAACGCCGACACGGGCGCCCCCCGCCTCCCTCGGACTCCGGCGCGGAGCACAGAGGCCGCTGTTACCTTCTGCCACACCAGAGGTGCCCCTGGCCTGGGGGTGCCACTGCGCTCGATCCCGGGAGGAGGTTTTCGGTACTTTGAATAATCCCCTTTTGCCGCTTTTCCCTCCCCCACAACCAGTCTCAGTCCCAAAATGGCGCCGACCCGATCCGCAATGTTCTGAGCCAAATCTCGCGAGATCGTGGAAGGTGGCGAGGCGGGGAAAGAACTAGAGGGGTTGAGAAGGGAGGGGAAAGGCGGGGCGAGGAGGAGGAGGGAGAAAGGGTGTGGAAGAAGCGGTGCGAACGAACCTACTGGGCGGGGCAGCAGGAGCGCCTCCACCAGAGAACCTTCTGGCCCAAGCAACCGCTTACGCCCCAGCCAAAGAAGCTCCGCCCTCTACGTCGGGCGGCTGGGGGGAGGAGAGAGGGCGTGGCTACGCCTTGGGGCGGGGCTTCGAGGAGGCCCCGGAGGCGGGGGCGGGCGGGGGGCGGTGGCTCCGCGCGGTGACGTCAGGAGCAGCTGGAGTCGGGGATTACCCCCTGCTGCTGACGTGGGGACGGTGAACAATCGGGAACGTTCGGTGGAAGGGGGAATTCCCCGCTGCTCCCCGAGGAGCCCCTTCTCCCCGCCGGCCCCCACCACCCCTCGGGGCCGTCCCGGAACCTGGGATGGTGGGGCCGCCGGGAGGGCGAGAGGGGAATGTTGCTCCTGGAGGCGGCCGCGCGGGTGAGTGGCGCGCGCCGCGGCGTCTTCCCCGGCTCGAAGCTGGAATGAACTGCGGCGCGCGCCGCTCGCCGGGTACCGCGCTCGGCCCGGGCGGCTGGGAGATCACAGGCTCGGCTGTACACAGCCCTGCGCGGGCGGAGCTACGGCCGTGCTGGCGCCGGGCTAATTGGACGCCCTGAAGCCAGGGATCCAGCTTCGTATGCAAATAGGAGAGTAGGTCGGCCCCAAATAATATATACGGGAGGCGGGTGGCTGAGTGGGCAACGTTCGCTGGTTGGGAACTAACCCCCAGGTTCTCAAAGGGTAAGAATGGCTGCTGGATGTAATCGTGCTGATTATCATTTTTTCTTTCTACTAAATCCACAGTAGGTGAGAATTATTTCAACAGTGTCTCGGTCCCACACAGCCCATGCAATTTATAGTAATGAAGTTTGTGGTAGTCACAGTTCTCTAATTGCGATACCTTTTCGCCTTATAACCGAAGGCTCAGTTTGAAACCTGTAAAGTGAGCCTTCCAAGAGGAAGAAAAATCACCTTATGTGTTTAGGGGGAATGTGGGGGGATGGTGTCTTAAGGAGGGGAAAATCCAGAAAATAAAAAGTACTTGGCTCTTTGCCCTCCTCCAAGCCACAAAGGCTTCAAACACAGAAACTTTATGGTTCTTTTATATGCATTATGGGGTTTGTAGTTTAATGAGCTGCTTCTAAAAGCTCCCTGAAAGAATGTTTGAATGTAAACGCACCAAAAATTACGCCTCCCAATCTTTTTATTTTAGTCTTCATGGGGGTTATGGACACTTTTGGCAATTAATAATGCCTCACTGAGTGCAAAGAAAAGGAATTAACACTTGCTGGACGCCTTGTTTGTGCCAGGCACTTTAATCCTTATATCAACCTCTGAAATGAGTGCTGTTTTCTTCATTTCGCAGATGAGGAAACTGGTTCAGGTTAAGTAACATGCTTCAGGTTACACAACATGCAAGTTGGCTGCCGCGACTTGCCTGTACCAGACTTAAATTGCTTCCATAGCAGTAACTTCTGTATTGAGACAGTACCTGCTTTTGCTTCTATTTCTAAGCGTGATGTCAGTTCAAGAAACAAAGGAAAATGTTGATAACTTGAAAATATTGATAATTTAAATTGTGCCTTTCATGTGGCAAAAGACATTGTAAAGTTGAAAAACAAATAGTGAAATAGAGAAACAATTGTAGTGTCTGTCAAACAGGTTAATATTTCATTATATATACTTGGTTACTATCCTTAATATCTAATAATATTTGATTTACATAATAAGTATATCAAGAGGTCTTCCAAATCCTTAAGGAAAAGATAACCATGCCAGCTCTTAAAAAGCCAAAGGGCATGAAAAGCTAGTCATGTATGTGTCAGTAATGATATGAAAAGATGTTCTACCTCACCAGAAATTAGAAAAAAATGAAAATGAAACTAACAGATACCACTTTTCACCTAACAGATGGGCAAACATTTAGAAAGAATAAAACCTCACCAAAGGGGTAAGGAATAGGCATTTGCATTAAGCATGTCAACAATCAAAGTTTGGGGTCTGCTTGTGGCCCAGTGGTTAAGCTCCCACCCTCCATGTCCATG
The DNA here is from genome assembly GCF_041296235.1 of Equus asinus. Taxonomy (NCBI): domain Eukaryota; kingdom Metazoa; phylum Chordata; class Mammalia; order Perissodactyla; family Equidae; genus Equus; species Equus asinus. Next base: position 66,516,429 of record NC_091799.1, read on the forward strand.
GCCCAGGGTTTCACAGGCTTGGATCCTGGGCGTCGACCTGGCACCTCTCATCAAGCCATGCTGAGGCAGCATCCAACTTAGCAAAACCAGAAGGACCTCTAGCTAGAATATGCAGCTATGTACCAGGGGTCCTTGGGGAGAAGAAGAAAAAAAGGAGAGAGATTGTCAACAGACTAGCTCAGGGTCAATCTTAAAAAAAAAAAATGAAAATCTGTACAGCCTTTCTGAAAGATAATTTTGCTTTTATTAAAAAAAAAGTCTTGCAGGCACAGGGGGTGAAAGGAAACATGTACATGGTGATGGACAGGAAATAATATACAACTGAAGTTTCACAATGATGTAAGCTACTATGAACTCCATAAGATAAAGTCTTTAAGCTACCCTTTGCCCAGCTATTCTATATCTTAGAATTTATTTTAGTAAAATGATAGGAAAGGTATCCAACAATTTATAAAGATATTCATTGATAAATTGCTTATAACTACAAAAAAATGGAAACAACCTAGATGCCTATAAGTAAAGACGTTGAGTAAATTATGGTACATCCATAGATGGAATATGAAGCCATTAAAAATGGCTTCTTTGAGGCCAGCCCCATGGCCAAGTGGTTAAGTTCACCTGTTCTGCTCTGGCAGCCCAGGGTTTCCTCAGTTCAGACCCTAGGTGCAGACATGGCACCGCTCATCAGGCCATGCTGAGGTGGCGTCCCACATAGCACAACTAGAGGCACTCACAGCTGGAATATACAACTATGTACTGGGGGACTTTGGGGAGAAGAAGAAGACAAAAAAAGAAGATTGGCAATTGTTGTTAGCTCAGGTGCCAATCTTTAAAAAAAAAAAGGCTTCTTTGTAAAAGTAATAGATGGGGCCGGCCCGGTGGCGCAGCAGTTAAGTTTGCACCTTCCCCTTCAGTGGCCCGGGGTTCACCAGTTCGGATCCCGGTGCGGACATGGCACCACTTGACAAGCCATGCTATGGCAGGCATACCACATATAAAGTAGAGGAAGATGGGCACGGATGTTAGCTCAGGGCCAGTCTTACTCAGCAAAAAAAAAACAAGAGGATTGGCAGCAGATGTTAGCTCAGGGCTAATCTTCCTCAAAAAAAAAAATAAAAATAAAAATAAAAATAATGGTCATATGAAAAGATGTTCACAACATACCATTAAGAAAAATAAGAGGTAAGTTACAAAGCTGTCTATATAATGTCCCATTTTTTGTCAAATAAAAAAGCGTATATCAAAGGACAAAGTCTGACTGAATAGATACAAAAATGTTAACAATGCTTATTTCTAGGCAGCAGAATAATGGAAGATCTTTATTTTATTCTTTATACCTGTTAAGGGCCTAGGTTACTTTTCTAATCATTAAAAAAAAAAAAAAAGCTAACTAAAAATTAAATACAAGGGGACCGGCCCCATGGCTGAGTGGTTAAGTTCATGCACTCCACTATGGCGGCCCAAGGTTTTGCCGGTTTCGATCCTGGGCACAGACCTAGCACCGCTCAGCAGGCCATGCTGAGGCAACATCCCACATAGCAGAGCCGGGAAGACCTACAACTAGATGTACAACTATTTACTGGGGGGCTTTGGAAAGAAGAAGAAAAAAATAAATAAAAAGGTTTATTTAAAAAAAATTAAATACAAGAACCTGTCTCCAACCAGTCACGTTTTTCATTATTTTATTAATTTAGTAAAATCTAAACAAAGGATTTATCACATAATAGATTATTTTAATTTATTAATGAATATAACATTGTAGTAATGTAAGAGAACATTTCTTTTTGGAGGAAGATTGGCCCTGAGCTAACATCTGCTGCCAATCCTCCTCTTTTTTGCTGAGGAAGACTGTCCCTAAGCTAACATCTGTGCCCATCTTCCTCTATTTTCTGTGGAACGCCTGCCAAAGAATGGCTTGCCAAGCAGTGTGTAGGTCAGCACCCACAATGCAAACTGGTAAACCACAGGCCACCAAAGTGGAATGTGTGACCTTAACCACTGCAGCCACAGGGCTGAACCCTAAGAGAACATTTTCTTAGCCAAGCTCTATGCAAGAAATTTGAATTAAAGTTGGACAATTCTCTCAATGATTTGATAGGTATTAAACACAAAGAAATTAAGTAACTTGCTCCAAAATAATGTTAGCCCAAGTATACAATGATGTATAAACAAAGGTATTCGTTTCCAAGTTATTTGTAATAGTGAAAACTAAATAACCTAAATTTCTACCTAAAAACTGAGTACTGCTTAAAAAATTAAGGTACATCCATATAACAGAATACTATACAGCTGTTAAAAAAGAATAAGGTATAGCCAAGACATGGAAGCAACCCAAGTGCCCATCAACTGATGATTAGATAAAGATGTGGTATATATACACAATGGAATACTACTCAGCCATAAAAAAGACAAAATTGGGGGCTGGCCTTGTGGCACAGCCAGTTAAGTGTACACATTCTGATTCAGCGGCCCGTGGTTCACCCATTCATATCCCAGGTGCAGACATGGCACCACTTGGTAAGCCATGCTGTGGTAGGCGTCCTACATAGAAAGTAGAGGAAGATGGGCATGGATGTTAGCTCAGGGCCAGTCTTCCTCAGCAAAAAGAGGAGGATTGGCAGATGTTAGCTCAAGGCTAGTCTTCCTCAAAAAAAAAAAAGACAAAGGGGCCGGCCTGGTGCCTGGTGGCGCAGCAGTTAAGTTCTCACGTTCTGCTTCTCAGCGGCCCAGGGTTCACCAGTTCGGATTCCAGGTGCGGACACATATAAAGTAGGGGAAAATGGGCATGGATGTTAGCTCAGGGCCAGTCTTCCTCAGCAAAAGAGGAGGATTGGCAGTAGTTAGCTGAGGGCTAATGTTCCTCAAAAAAAAAAAAAGACAAAATCCTCCCATTCCCAACAACATGGATGGACCTTGAGGGTATTGTGTTAAGCAAAATAAGCCAGACAGAGAAAGACAAATACCATTTCACTCATATGTGGACAATAAACAAACACACTGACAAAGAGAACAGTTTAGTGGTTACCAGGGGAAGAGGGCTGGAGAGTGGGCACAGGGGGTGAAGGGAGCACTTACATGGAGATGGACAGGAAATAATGTACAACTGAAAGTTCACAGTGTTGTAAACTATTATGAAATTATTTTAAAAGAAACAAAAAGAATAAAGTAGACCAATATATGCTGACATGGAAAGATGTTCAATATATTTCGTTAATTGTGGCAAACAACATATAGAGTTTCATCATCTGTTACTTTTTTTAAGTATGTATATTTATACAGAAACAGAAAATGCATAAAGAATAACTCTAATATTCATCAAATCAGGAAATTAAGATTTTTTTATTCCCTGCTGTACTATTTGAATATACTATTTTATAATAATTAATGTTTAAAACATAATTGCCAAGTATCTGCAACAATTGAGGATCAGAATAAAATATTTGTGTAGGAAACCTTGAATCTTTCAAAACTACGTGAGTGTCCTTTTTTGTGTTCCCGTTGTACAACCCTGTGTTTACCTCTATGATTAATTATCTACTCATTTCTGCCTCTGCCTTGTTCCTGGAAAGGTGTCCAAGGCCTTCGTTATCATTCCTCCTACACTTACTGGACTAGATTGTAATTGCCAATTTTTTTACCTGTTTCTACCACTGGGCTCAAATTTCCTTGAAAACATCGACCGTGTCTTATTCATATTTATTCAGAGCAACTAGTGCAGTTTCAGCCACGATTATTTGTCAAATTCGTGACTTCTCTATCTTTAGTCTTTGTTTTAGCCACACATTACCTGCACTTCTCAGAATTTCCCTTGTTCTTGGACAATCTGTGCAAATATTATTCCCTTTAACTAGATTACCTCTCTTCTCCTCACTCTCTACCTCGCAAATTCTTATTTCTTATCTCTAGAGACCCTGTTCAAATAACATTCAGGTAAACAACAAATCAGGTAAAGCTCCAAACTTCCTTCTCTGGATTCTCATGTGGATTTATACTTCCTTTTATCACTATCTGTTCTCCTTTGTGTCCCCCTTTCTAGACGATGATGCCCTGGTCAGAGACCCTGTTCTATTCATCCTCTGCCCCTAAAACAATGCTCAGCCCATAGAAGGTGGTCAACAAATATGAGTGGATAGGGGCTGGCCAGCTGGCGCAGTGGTTAAGTGCACACGTTCCACTTCTGAGGCCCGGGGTTCGCTGGTTCGGATCCCGGGTGCAGACATGGCACCACTTGGCAAGCCATGCTGTGGTAGGCATCCCACATAGAAAGCAGAGGAAGATGGGCACAGATGTTAGCTCAGGGCCAGTCTTCCTCAGCAAAAAGAGGAGGATTAGCAGCAGTTAGCTCAGGGCTAATCTTCCTCAAAAAAAAGAAAAAGAATTGTGTAATAATCCATTGGAAGAATTTACCTTATCTTATTTAACCAGTGCCTGATGGAAAGATACTTAGGTTGTATCTAATTTTTCCTCCTATAAACCATATGGTAATGAATGTTTCTGAGTTTTGTGTGTTTGGAAAGGAAGGAGAGGAAAGTGGTAAAAAAATTATGGTAATGTCGATGAAAATAATCCATAACCAATCTATAAATGAAAATTTGGGTGAGTTTATTCTGAGCTTAAATCTTAGGATTATAACCCGGGAGAGTCTTTCCACAAAGGAACAGAGCACTCCAAAGAAGTGGGGGTACACAGGGTGGTTATATACCCTCAAAGAGGGTGTTTCACATATGATTGAAATGTCCTTCCCACAATAGTCACAAGATTGCCCTGTCGGCACAGCACTTGATGGACACAGCAGGTAGTGGGTCTGCTATCTTGGTGGGCGTAACAGGAGGCAAGTCTATTGTCTGGAGCTGGGCGGTCACAGGTGAGCACGGCAATAATCAGTTTCTAGCCTAAGGAAACATACTTAATCCTTAAGGAGAGGCCAAGTTGGGAGGGGGAGGGAAGTTGCACCTTTATCTCAAGGGCCTTTTGCTCTTGCCGTAGGGAATCTCTAAAGCAGATATACAATGCACGCTCAACGGCCTTGGTCAGGCCCTTTTGGAAAGACAAGGTCAGGCCGAATTAGGTTTACACCAAATGGCTTCCTCATATATTCCAATATATCCTATTACTTGCCATTATTATTTGTCAGTAATACGCCAGTGGATAAATCATTGAGTCAAGGATGGTAGTTTAAAAGGAAGATTTGGCAAAGTAACATGATTTATCGAGCATCCAATGTGAACCATGCTGCCATTTTTCTTACCAGTGCTACTATTGTTCCTTTCATAGACTCAGAGTAATCTGGATTCCACAAAGAAGCAGGAGGAGCATGGGTTTTGGCGTTAGACAGACCTGGGCTTGAATCCTAGCTCAGTGCAGTTCAGATTCATTTTATATTAGGACCTATTGCTGTGCTATCTGTTGAGGATATAGAAATGATTAAGACACAGTCCATACTCCAGATTCTTAGAGCCTAAGGGAGGAAGCTAACATAATATCTATTTTGTTCACTGCTATATCCTCCAGTGTCTAGAACAGGGCATAGTAGTAGTAACCACTCAATATTAATATTTGTCAAATGAATGAATTTTGAGACTTTGTGTCAAGTGCTATGTTAGAGTCATGCACAGAGTGCTATGAGGTGGCTTTCCAAGAAGCCTTCAAAACACAATCTGGCGAGTCGAACAGAAAAAACAGTTGAACAGGAGGGGGCCAGCCTGGTGGCACAGTGGTTAAGTTTGCAGGTTCTGCTTTGGCAGACCAAGGTTCGCCGGTTCGGATCCTGGGTACGGACATACATACCGCTTGGATTGGATTGGTGGTAGATGTTAGCTCAAGGCTAATCTTCCTCCAAAAAAAAAGCCCCCCCAAAAAAAGAATTCCAGGAGGAAAGGGCCTTCCAGTTAGAAGCTGTTGCCCAAACAGAGGTGCAAGGATGAAAATATGCCAGAGCAAGTCATTTCCAAAGATGTGAAAGGAAGCCACTGCCACCACACATGCTGCTGGGAACCATAAGAAATGGCTAGAAAACAAGGTGGAGACCAAGCCCAAGGGCTTTCCCCCTGTGCTGGGGAGATTAGGTGTTTGTCCTGAAGGCTTTGGAGCGTCTTTTATTTTAAGCAAGAGACATGACTGGATTCATGCTTTAAAGAAGAGTCTTCTTGTGATCCTCTGGAGAAGAGATTAGAAACATGAAACTCCAGGAGGAGAAAAGCTAAAAGGCTACCGCAGTAATCCAGGTGAATGATGGTGGCTGAGACTGCCGTGGCCATCTTTTGGTCTCTCCTACATACTGTGATTCTCCTCCGTGATTCTTCTAACACACCACAATTGTGTGAACAGTCATCACACAAACTATTCCTTCTAGCTGGAACCCATGTGCTCTCACATTTTCTGCCAACAGTTATTACAAGCTTTCAAGTCTCAGCCTAAATGTCACCTCCTTAGACCGCCTTCTCTGACCCCCTAGCTCCCTCTGTACTCTCCCTTATAGCACTGATCATAATTACAAATTAAAGTTATTTACATGGTTATCTGTTTGATGTATGTCTGCCTCACCCACTGGACTCTATTTCTTGAGAAATTGAATGAGTCAATAAGTGAATGGGCAGAGAAAGATATGAACAGATTCAAGAGTGGATACAGAGAATGTTGTGTTTAAATGTTTGTGAAGGTAAGGCAAGAAAAACCTGGTTTCTAATTTGGTCAGTTGAGTTGATGCTGGTGGCATTCCCTGAGTTGGAAAACAGAAGCAGAGAAACAAGGTAGGTGGAAGACAGAAATCATGAGTTCAGTTTGGGACATGTGGTGGGTACGAATCTCAAAGCATAAACTCAAGTAGACGAGAAATAAAACTCAGCTCTGAGTTTCCATAATAAGCCCTATATCCCAGTGTTAACCTCAGTCAGCTCCAGCACTGACTCCAGTGATAACTAAAATTACTGATTGTCTCAGTCAGAACTATACTTTTTCACTCTTGGAGTTACTTTGCATGCATTTTATTTGTGTCTTTTCCTTCTTGTTTTTTTTTTTTTTTGAGGAAGTTTAACCCTGAGCTACTGCCAATCCTCCTCTTTTTGCTGAGGAAGACTGGCCCTGAGATAACATCCATGTCCATCTTCCTCTACTTTATTTATTTATTTTTTAAAGATTTCATTTTTTTTCCTTTTTCTTCCCAAAGCCCCCTGGTACAAAGCTGTATATTCTTAGTTGTGGGTCCTTCTAGTTGTGGCATGTTGGATGCCACCTCAGCATGGCTCGATGAGCAGTGCCATGTCCGCACCCAGGATTCGAACTGACCAAACACTGGGCTGCCTGCAGTGGAGCGTGCGAACTTAACCACTTGGCCACAGGGCCAGCCCCCTCCTCTACTTTATATCTGGGACGCCTGCCACAGCATGGCTTGCCAAGTGGTGTGTAGGGATACGAAGTGGCAAACCATGGGCCCCGAAGCAGAACATACCAAATCAGGGAACTTAACAGTACGCCACCAGGCTGGCCCCAGAATGGCAGTTTCTTGAGGGAACCCATTCGGTATAGTATGAGTGGGACTGACCCTACCACATTATCCATTTCCCCTCGCCAGCCCTCGGTTCCAGGTGTGGACTTGTGTCATAGACCTGCCTAATTGGAATACTAACTCCATGGCCACAGTGTTGATTTGGGGCAGCTGACTCAAGCTAGATGAATCAGAACCTTCTCTGAGACTTTTCTACTGATGCTATTGGGAAGGCATTCTCCTTCTGTTGAGGCTACTAAAACTGACAGAGTGTAAATCTGGAATTTCCAGTAGAAAAACTCTGGACTTTCCACTCTGCCTACCATGTAGCTCTCAGAAACAAACATAATCAGAGCCCTAACATTCTTTCAGTCCTTGGGTCTAGTCCTTCCTGAAGGAATGATCATCTCTGGACTTCACAGTCATGAAAGCAAATAAATTCCATTTATTGCTTTACTAGTTTATATTAGGTTTCTGTCACTTTCAGTCTGAGGAGTACCTATGAATTCAGGTCTTTGTCCTATAAGGTGACTGATACTGTGCAATGTTTTCTTTCATCCATGATATCCAAAGTCAATTGTGAAAGACCTTCAGTTTCTGGTAAAGGAACTGGCTGTCTGATACAACCAATGGGGTAAGTGATAACAATTCTGGTGTTTTTCTCTCTGTGTCAACACTATACCTAGCCCAAAGAAGAATCAAACTCACTTATTCTGTCTATAAATAAGTTTCCCTTTAAAACAGGATCCCTTTTGTGGAAAATAAATTGAAAAGGAAGCAATTTATCCTATCCAATTTTCCTCTTTCATCCAGGGCAGAAGCTCTTTTCACTTCAGCAGAATGAAAAGGGATCTGAGACAGACTCTGCGAAGTCTCTTTACAGTTAGCATTCTCTTCTACTGAAAAGGATGAATTCAGCCAAACTTCTAGAAGTGTAAAACGAATAGGTGAAGGAAGGCAATCACTTTGCAGGAAAAATGTTGGTGACTCAGAGTGAGAGAAGAGTAGAATTGGAATGAGAAAATAAAATTGGATAAGAGAAAGAAAACCAAAGCAGGAAAATAACCTGACTTAGAATTTTGTTTGTTCTTTGCTTTAATTTACATGCAGAAAATTTATTTACCAATGACATAATCATTCATCCATTAAAAAAAATAGTTATATAAAGCCTACTCTAACCTGGGCACTGAGCTAAATGCTGAGGTTGTAACAAGGAGTAAGCTACTTATGATTCCATCTACATTTATAAAACTGAAAATTTGATTGTGAGAAGGGAAGAGAAATGAATATCAAGCATCCACTATGGGGCCGGTCCCGTGGCCGAGTGGTTAAGTTCGCGCGCTCTGCTTTGGCAGCCTGGGGTTTCGCCGGTTTGGATCCTGGGTGCAGACCTAGCACTGCTCATCAAGCCATGTTGAGATGGTGTCCCACACAGCAGGACTAGAACCACCCACAACTAGAATATACAATTATGTACTGGGGGGCTTTGGGGAGAAGAGGAAGAAAAAAAGATTGGCAACAGATGTTAGCTCAAGTGCCAAGCTTAAAAAAAAAAATCCATTCTATTATCGTGGTCAGGTTCTCCCCATTACCCAAATGCCCTGGGCAATGGACAAAGGGAGGAGAGTGCTTAGGCCATCCTTGAGCCAATGAAGACAGAAGCTTGGAAGACATAGGACACCTGACTCAGTCCTGAAAGTCTCAAGTCTCTAGTTTTCTGACCACAGACCTAAGCAAGAGGACTGTGTTGGGAACGGCCTGCGTTTGAACTGTGGCGAGGTAGAGAATGCTGAGTTACCCATGAGCCAGATGTGGCTTCAGTGAAGGGAACTAGACTTCACCCAGAAGACCACCTGGAAGGCTGTGGTGACTCCAACAGAGAGGTGGGTCACTGGAAACTACCAAAGATAAGCAAAGCCAGACTAGTTGCAGTGGTAAGGACAGACTATAATCAGTAATATACTATTGCAATAGGGAAAAGAGTCTAGTGTGAACTGAACTCGACTTCAATTTGTACAGAGGTGACTGGGTATTTTGAAGAGCGAATGAGGAGGGAGGAAAGCGGGTCTTAGTAGAGTGAGGGAAGTGAAAAATTATAAAAAGCTGGAGGGGGTGTTGGTCTGTGTGACACCCATCTATGTTTGTTGACTGGTCCTTATTAGAGTTAGACTTCCACCCTCCCACAGAGACTGGGAGATGGCTCTATCTTCAGGTGTTGGGTGGAACAAACAGTCAATTCTTTTGGCAGCATTGAGTTTTCTTAAGCAAGTTCTTTAAGGGGGGCGAAGGTCATCCTAGGGATGCAGCCTTGAGCTGTTAGAAACTATGTCAGTGTTTGTTTGAATCTTTATTGACCAAGGCTGAGGCCTTGTAAGAGAGCTCAGAGGTGCCTGGCTAGAGTTTGGTCAAAGAGAGAATCTTTGTTAAAACCAGGGGCCAAGGGAGGATCACACGTGGCCGTCTAGAGGAGCCAGTAGGAGCCTAAACTACAGTTTTTAAGGTTAGACATTATCCACATGGGAGGATTTACTGAGTATCTAGAAAAGCACCCTGTGAGAGAGAGTCGGCGCTTGGAATCCGTCCATCCAGAGGGCACCAATACCAGATTACGACTGTGTAAGACCTGTCTGCTCCTTATCTCTGTCTCCTCCCCCAACCCCCTCTCAATAAAACATGAGGAGGCAATGTAACCTTGAAATTGGGGGCAGGGGAGTAGAAACAGGGAAGACCACACCCCTCCCTCCAACAAAGCTTTAAAACCTGAAAGATTACAGCCTGAGGGGGTGGAGAACTTGAACTGGAGAGAGCTGGGATTATAGATTATTGGACTGGACTGGTCTTTTTATTAACTGAAAGCGACAGTAAAAATACTATGGAGTATGCCCAAGATTTTGTCCTGAGACAGACAGGAACATTCAGGAGGGAGGGTTTAAACTGGGAAGGAATAAGGTTGTTTTCTGTTTGCACCCTGCGAAGTCTAGCTTATTTATTCAAGTATTCACCCTCCTCTCTTACATCAGCTTCCAAATAACCTCCAAGAATGGTTCCATTTGCATGTACTAAAGCACAGGGTGCTTACACACATGTTTATGCTTTTGTGTAGATGGGCAGTCTCCTGGTTTTCATCATGTTCTGAAAGGGGTCTATTGATCCCAAAGTGAACAGCTCTTACTCTAGGTGGGTGGGTCTACATGTCTACACCCTCCTCCCTTTTTTAATAATAAATATTTTGTGTTGCTCTTTACTATGATAAACTGGAAGTAATTTATAATAAATCACACAGTTCAATGCGTAAATGCTTACTCACAGTTTCATTAGAATGCATAATGAGATAGTTGTATGTCTGGACTGTTAAAAAACTAGACAATGGGCCCAAAATGGAGTTGTTTCTGCTAAGCCCCATTTCACCAAACCAAGACTTAACTTTATTATACTTTTGGCTCTTCCAGAAATGGAATCTTAAGCCAGTCAGTCAGGAATCGCCTGGTCAGCACTGGTTAGGTAACCTGCTTGGGAGACCCCTGCCCTCCCCTTAGGAAGGTAACCTTGCAATAGCCAACCCGCTTTTTTGCCTATTATTACTTCCTGGTTCCTGCTCCCTCTGACTACAAAGTCTTTCATTTTGTACAGCTCTTTGGAGCTCCTTTCTATCTGCTAGATTGGATGCTGTCAATTTAAAATTTTTGATATGCCTCAGTTTATCTTTTAACAGTTCCCATATATGGAATCACTGATGGCAAAAGCTACAAATGCAGACTAAGACAAGTGTACTATATTGATTTAAATAATATTAGGTGACATATTACTAGTATATTATTTTCTAGAGTTCTGAATGTTTCTTGGTAAAGTTTTCCACAAAAGGAAATACAAGTTTCCTTCAGTTTATTCAGTAGTTGCATTCCTAGAAAATTCAATGTACATTAAAGCCAAGCAAGAAATACTTAGTGTTTATTTTTTATTTATTTATTTTTTTTTAGGAAGATTAGCCCTGAGCTAACATCCGTGCCCATCTTCCTCTACTTTATATGTGGGACGCCTACCACAGCATGGCTTACCAAGCAGTGCCATGTCTGCATCCGGCATCCGAACCGGCGAACTCCCGGGCCTCCGAGAAGCCGAACATGAGCACTTAACCGCTGCGCCATCGGCCGGCCCCAGTGTTTATTTTTTAAAAGCAATTAGGTTGATTAAATTTAGGCTCACTGTACTAAATGCTGTCTTTGTAACAATCAAAAGTACCCTCACAGGGGCCAGCCCTGTGGCGCAGTGGTTAAGTGCACATGTTCCACATCGGCGGCCTGGGGTTCGCCTGTTCGGATCTCGGGTGTGGACATGGCACCCGGCAGAAATGGTGAAGGTCATCCACTCCTACTTCTCCCTCAGGCCTTCTCGTTCCTGCCTACACCTCCCTCTAATGTTTCTTCCTTTAACGGGAATTACTGGGTTAAAGAGAAATCTCACAGTATTTTTTTTAAGAAGGAGATCACAGATCTGATTATCTAATAAACTCAAATCTTGATGGAATTTTGGATGCTCTAAAACTCCCCAAGTCACTCATGTTCTCAGCCATTCCTTTGTAGTGATTTTCTTTTCAGAGGATTCTCTCTATATTTGGGAGACTCTCCTGTACAAAATCCCAGAACCATGCTGATTGGCCCTATTACAAATGTACAAGTCTCCAATTTCAGTTTTCATGGATCTGTGTACTTTTCTCAGGTTAGCTCCTCCCATTTGCCTCAGACTAATCCTCAATCCTTACCCCTTTCTTTAAGCCTTCTTTTTTTCCCTTGAGGAAGATTAGCCCTGAGCTAACTACTGCCAATCCTCCTCTTTTTGCTGAGGAAGACTGGCCCTGAGCTGACATCCATGCCCATCTTCTTCTACTTTATACGTGGGATGCCTACCACAGCATGGCTTTTGCCAAGTGGTGCCATGTCCGCACCCAGGTTCCCAACCGGTGAACCCCGGGCCACAGAGAAGCGGGACATGCACACTTAACCGGTGTGCCACTGGGCCAGCCCCTTCTTTAAGCCTTTTAACCCAACCATCACTCCAGTTGAAAAGCTCAGTTCCAGGGCTGGCCCGGTGCCACAGCAGTTAAGTTCCTACCTTCTGCTTCAGTGGCCCGGGGTTCACCGGTTTGGATCCCAGGTGGGAATCTATGCACTGCTTGTCAAGCCATGCTGTAGCAGGTGTCCCACATATAAAGTAAAGGAAGATGGGCACGGATGTTAGCTCAGGGCTAATCTTCCTCAAAAATAAAAAAGAAAAGAAAAGAAAAGGAAAACTTAGCTCCTACCTCAGTGAGTCAATTAAATTTATATAATCCTTCCATTTCCTTTCCTCTTTCACTTGCCAAAATCACAACTTTCTATAGCAGCATGCATCCTGGCACCTTGTTAAGGAGGGAAAATAACAGAGACCCAAGATGGAGTGCTGAATGAAAGTTTTTACTGCCAAGCAGGGGGATCTCAATCCAGCTGAGTCTGGTCTCTAAGGGATGAGGTTTGGGGAGCGAGAAAATGGTGTAGTATTTTAAAGCCAAAAAACCACAAACTGTCTCTATCCTGTATTAGGACAGTGTTGCTGTGAGCAAGGACCGGGTGGGGCTGGAGGGGATCCTCTGCATCTGTGGGGTTCCTGTCTCAGGAGCATAACTTCCAGTCTCTTCTGCTGCAAGCTAGGTGGACAAACCACGATTTGAAACCCTCTTCCTTCCGGTGAAATTTCCATGCCATTGCCTCCATCTAGAAAGAACCAGGAGTATAATTTTATTTTTTTTTAATTTTTTTAATTTATTATTTTTGTTTGAGGAAGATTAGCCCTGAGCTAATTACTGCCAATCCTCCTCTTCTCCCCGAGGAAGATTGGCCCTGAGTTAACATCCATGCCCATCTTCCTCTACTTTATACGTGGGACACCTACCACAGCATGGCTTTTTGCCAAGTGGCGCCATGTCCGCACCCGGGATCCGAACCAGCAAACCGCAGGCCACCGAGAAGCAGAAGTGCGCACTCAACTGCTGTGCCACAGGCTGGCCCCAGGAGTATAATTTTAATCACCCAAGATATCCATTTGGGTCAGAGGAAATAAACAAACTGGCAGGGGCCGGCCCGGTGGCGAAGCGGTTAAGTGTGCACATTCCGCTGCGGTGGTCCGAGGTTCGCCGGTTCAGATCCCGGGTGCAGACGTGGCACCGCTTAGCAAAAGCCATGCTGTGGTACGCATCCCACATATAAAGCAGAGGAAGATGGGCATGGGTGTTAACTCAGGGCCAGTCTTCCTCGGGGAAAAGAGGAGGATTGGCAGTAATTAGCTCAGGGCTAACCTTCCTGAAAAAAAAAATTACTTTTCTGCCTCTGCCAAGTATGACTTTATGGCCCCTGACTTATTTTGAAGGCTCTGATATCACTTCTTTTCAGGTACAATACTTTCCTCTGCTTTCAGATGCCGCCTCCTTAACCTTCACAGAACCCTAGAAGATTGATTGGTCCATTTCTCCTTCACTAAGAAATGGGTAGTGACATTTTTAAGAGAATTACCTCCAGGTTGTGAAATTATAGGTAAAGGTTTTACTATTTTTTATTTTCCAGATTTTGAACAATAAGCATGCATTACATTTAAAAATTTTTTTTAAATTTATTTTATTGGGGTCACATTGGTTTATAACATTATGTAAATTTCAGGTGCACATCATTATATTTCAACTTCTGCGTAGACTGCATCAAATTCACCACCAAAAGTCTAGTTGCCGTCCATCACATCACTATATACATGTGCCCCTTTACCCCTTTTGCCCTCCCTCTGCCCTCTTCCCTCTGGTAACTACCAATCTGTTCTCCATATCTCTGTGTTTATCTTCCACGTATAAGTGAAGTCACATGGTAATTGTCTTTCTCTGTCTGACATTGCCCCCTCCCCCCCAGCAAAATACTCTCAAGGTCCATCCATGTTGTTGCAAATAGCACAATTTCCTTTTTTATGGCTGAGTAGTTAGTATTCCATTGTATTTATATACCACATCTTCTTTATCCATTCATCTGTTGATGGGCATTTAGGTTGCTTCCAAGTCTTGGCTATTGTGAATGATGCTGCAATGAACTCAGGGGTCCATATTTCTTTTAAAATTACTATTTTCCTGTTCTTTGGATAAATACCGAGAAGTGGAACAGCTAGATCATATGGTATTTCTATTTTTAATTTTTTGAGAAACCTCCTCACTGTTTTCCATAGTGGCTGCACCATTTTACTTTCCCACCAGCAGTGTATGAGAGTTCCCTTTTCTCCACATTCTCTCCAATACTCATTATTTCTTATCTTTTTTTAATAGTAGTCATTCTGACGGGTGTGAGGTGATATCACATTGTAGTTTAGATTTACATTTCCCTAATATTTAATGATGTTGAACATCTTTTCATGTGCCTGTTGGCCATCTGTATATCTTTGAAAAGATGTTCAGATTCTCTGCTCATTTTTTGGTTGGGTTGTTTGTTTTTTTATTTTTGGTTTGTGTGAGTTCTTTATATATTTTGGATATTAACCCCTTATCAGATATATGACTTTTTGTTTTTAGGCCCTGAGCTAACTACTGCCAATCCTCCTCTTTTTGCTGAGGAAGACTGGCCCTGAGCTAACATCCATGCCCATCTCCCTCTACTTTATATGTGGGATGCCTACCATAGCATGGCTTGACAAGCTGCGCCATGTCTGCACCCCGGATCCAAACCGGCAAACCCCAGGCTGCTGAGATAGATGATTTGCAAGTATTTTCTACCAGTTGGTGGTTGTCTTTTCATTTTGTTGATGGTTTCCTTTGCCTTGCCTGAGGAGACATTAAGTTAAAAAAGATACTGCTGGGGCCGGCCCAGTGGCACAGTGGTTAAGTGCGCACGTCCACTTCGGTAGCCTGGGGTTCACAGGTTTGGATCCTGGGTGCGGACATGGCGCAGCTTATCAAGCCATGCTGTGGCAGGCATGCCACGTATAAAGTAGAGGGAGATGGGCATGGATGTTAGTTCAGGGCCAGTCTTCTTCAGCAAAAAGAGGAGGATTGGCAGCAGATGTTAGCTCAGGGCTGATCTTCCTCAAAAAAAAAAAAAAAGGTACTGCTAAAACTGATGTCAAACAGCGTGCTGCCTATGTTTTCTTCTAGGAATTTTATGGATCAAGCCTTACATTCAAGTCTTTAATCTGTTTTTTTTTTTTTAAGATTTTATTTTTCCTTTTTCTCCCCAAAGCTCCCCGGTACACAGTTGTATATTCCCAGTTGTGGTTCCTTCTAGTTGTGGCACGTGGGATGCCACCTCAGCATGGTCTGATAAGCAGTGCCATGTCTGGGCCCAGGTTTAATCCATTTTGAGTTAATTTTTGTGTATAGTGTAAGATAATGGTCTACTTTCATTCTTCGACATGTGACTGTCCAGTTTTCCCAACACCATTTATTGAAGAGACTTTCCTTTCTCCGTTGCATGTTCTTGGCTCCCTTGTCGAAAATTAGCTGTTCACAGATGTGTAGGTTTATACCTGGGCTCTCTATTCTCTTCCATCAATTTGTTTGTCTGTTTTTGTCCCAGTACCATGCTGTTTTGATTACTAGAGCTTTGCAGTATGTTTGAATTTAGGGAGTGTGACATCTCCAGCTTTGTTCTGTTTTTTCAGGATTGCTTTGGCTACATTTTTTTTCTTTTTTAACTTTGAGAGACGTTAAAAGTACAGTGATGTGCCACATAACAATGCTTTGGTAAATGATGGACTTTGTACGCAACAGTGGCCATATGATTAGTACCATATAGCTAGGTGTGTAGTAGGCTATACCATCTAGGTTTATGTAAGTACACTCTATGATGTTTGCGCATTGATGAAATTGCCTAACAATGCATTTCTTAGAATGTATTCCCATTGTTAAGTGATGCATGACTGTACAGAAAAATGCAGAGAAATATATAACTAGTATCTGTGTTGCCATAATCCAAAGCTCATCTACAGTGTTTATAATTAACAAAGTAATACCAAAAATTAGTGTAGGTTACAGAATGGATGCATGAGATATGTGCCTAACTGACAGCCTCAGATCCACTTGGTGGGCTTTCAGCACGTGCTCCATTTCTATAACCTTTGTGTTGCTGATTTTTTTTTCATTTTTCTGAATAAATAAAGTAAACCATTATCTTGGAGAATGTAAGGAGGCAGACCAATAGTGGATCTGAAGAGAGAGGTCAGTACTGAATGTGGAAAAAGTACAATAGTATTTTCTTAAGCCCAGCTACTCTAGAGAGAGTAAAATCACAGGTAAGGAATAATTTTAAAAGATAGTAAAGATACCTTTTGCCCTGAAAATAATGGTATAGAGCTTACTATGTACCAAATACTGTTCTAAGTCATTTAACCTTGACAATCATGTGGTAGGGTTATCATTATTATCATTACTGCCCTATTTTATGGATGATGAAACTGAGGTGTAGAGAGTATAAGTGGCTTCCCTATAGTCACACAACTGGTAGGTGGTGGAACTGGAAATATTCACCAAGACAGTTTAACTCCAACGTCCATACACTTAACCTCAACCCTCTGCTGACCCCCTATGGGTAGAAATGCTTAGAACCCCAGTTCTAAACCAAGTTCACCTTTCTCCCGTTAGAACCAAAGGAGTATATCAGTTATCTATTGCCTCACTAAAAACCATGCCAAAACTCAGTGGTTTTAAGCAAAAAACAATCATTTATTTAGCTCACCAATCTGCAGTTTGAATAGGTTTCAGCGAGGAAGGTTCATCTCTGCTCCATGCAGTGTCAACTGGAGCAACTCAGTTGGAGGCTGGAACATCCACTTCCAAGATGGCTCACCCTCATGACTGGTTAGCTGGCGCTGACTGATGCTGAAAACTCAGCCAGGGATGACAACAGGGGACACAGTTCCTTTCCATGTATGTCTCTCCACAAGCTGCTTCAACTTCCTCGTGGCACAATGGTTGAGTTCCAAGAGCCAGGATCCCAAAGAGACAGGAAGTAGAGTTTACCAGTGTCTTAAGGCCTGGTGCTGGAAATTGTCATAGCATCACTTCTGCCATATTCTATTGGTCAGGCAAACACAGATCCCAGATTCAGGGGAAGGCACATGGACTCTACCTCAGTGGGAGAAGCACCAAAGCATTTGGGACCATATTTAAAAACCTCCACAGTGCCTATTAGAGTTCATCTTCAAGTTTGTATAACTGGGATCCCTCAGCTATTGGTGACCCTGTAGCTCCCAGTGAGATGAACTGACTTTGGGCTATATTGTAGCCTCCATACTGAAGTTATTCCTCTCATTAACACCCTGGAAGATCTAATAAGTAATGCTCCACTCCAGGAAGGAGAAAGCTCCACCAGCCCCCGTGCTCCGCCAGTGTTGACAGCGGTATTAGACCTCAAACCTTAGACCATGCCTCCTACCACTCACAGCAGTCCTCTTGTGGGATTTTTCTGAAGTGCTCTGTTAGTTTCTCACAATATCCCACTTGGAGCCATCCTCTTGTAAGCCTGGGTCAGAAGACACTGGAAGAAACAGCATACAATACAACTCTCAAAATCAAACCGCTCTGCTGACTGTTACCGGACTTCCCTCACCCCTGCGTGTGATCTCTGACTCTCCAACTTCAGGATGAGTTCCTCCAGCAGCAGGGACACTGAATCTATGAGGTTAAGAGGGGTCCCTAAGTGCCTGCCCTGCCCCATCTCCCTATTTTTCTCATTGCTCCCCTTTTTCCCCAATACACATCTTGTTTGAGAGCTTTAGCTCCAAGCAACACAGGCTACATAATCTGCAGGGCCCAGTGCAAAATGAAAAGGTGGGACCCCTTGTTCAAAAGGCAGGAAAAAAGTGCCCTTTAAGGGCATCTTTAAGATGCTAAAATAAAATATTTATTTTCTTCTTCAGTCTCTCCTCTGACATGTCATGGTGTTTTGTCATTCTAAGGAAAGAAAAATTAAAGTAAGAAATTATTGTCATGAATTTCACCATGCATTTACATAGGATGCAATGTCAGTTTAAAATGCAAATATAAGAGCATTTAACTTGCATGCAGAATCACCAACATTACACAACTCATATTTCATAGTTTGTATTTGAATATATATTTTGTTCTTATCAGAACAATGAAACAGTGCACAAAACTAACTCATCTGTTTTTATTTCACTTCTTTTTTTTATATACTGTAATTTAAACTCAGATTCTTAAAGGTTTTATTTTTTTTTTTCCTTTTTCTCCCCAAAGCCCCCCAGTACATAGTTGTATATTCTTCGTTGTGGGTCCTTCTAGTTGTGGCATGTGGGATGCCGCCTCAGCGTGGTTTGATGAGCAGTGCCATGTCCGCGCCCAGGATTCGAACCAACGAAACACTGGGCCGCCTGCAGCGGAGCGCACGAACTTAACCGCTCGGCCGTGGGGCCAGCCCCGAAACTGAGATTCTTTAATTCATTTCCAAAGAGAAATTAGAGACTAACTGTAAATATGAGGTCCAAATGACTACTTCTCTGGGTACAGGGTTTCTTTTGGGGTGATAGAAATGTCTTGGAACTAAATGGAGGTGAGGCCTGCACAACTATTCACTTCTTGATATGCTTCCTTTTCCACCAACACATTCCACCCTCATGATGAGTAAGGAACTACAAAAAAGGAAAGAAAAAATGAGTTGCCTTACATTTCTCTTTCCTTGTACATCATCATTTTCACATAGCTAAAACAAAGGATTAACATAGGTAAGAAAGGATATGCTAAGAAGGTTCCCTGGTGATTCACATTTCTTAGAACACCATTGCCTTTTTCTCTGTTTTAGAAACAAGTTCTGGTTCAAGCAGATAACGTGGCCTCTGGGGGCTGTCAGGGCCTCCCTCCCTATTCAGTCGTAGATGTGGTATGCTACCTTGTACTTGCTTTGACTCTTGTGGGACTCCCACACATTGTGAGTTCACGGAAGCTTGGTGCCGGTGGGCAGCACAAACCGTACGTGCAGACAGGACAGCAATAAACAGCAGACACACGTCTCATGCATATCTCCTCTTTTCCTACACAGGCTTCCTCGTCCTGTCAGACTTCACTTGCAAAACACAAGTTCAAAGATCAAGTCATTAAGAATTTTAAGCCTGCAACCACAGAGCATCAAACCTAGTGTGGAGCCCTTCTGAGCGCAGAGCACTGAGTCCGTGAAGCCCACTCTGGCTCCAGGGCCCCAAATCAGCCCTCTCAGGATGTTTACTAGCAAAAGGCAGAGCCTGGGAAACTACTGAGATATTTGGGGACTTCATTTGGAATTAAAATAAGTTTTAAAAAAATTACTTTATTTCTAATGGGGATGGAGTATTTAATAGCATATGGGTTGAGAAGTTAGACATTCTCTAACTGGCAGCTCTCTTCCCTAATCTTGTCGCTGTTTGATTTTCTCATTTCCTTTCTTTCTTTCTTTTTTTTGCTGTGGAAGATTTGCCCTAAGCTAACATCCATGCCAGTCTTCCTCTATTTTGTGTGTGGGACATCTCCACAGCATGGCTGGTGAGTGGAGTATGTCCTCACCCAGGATCCAAACCTATGAACCCGGGCTGCTAAAGCAGAGCCCATAGAACTTTAACCACTCAGCACGGGGCCAGGCCCTCATTTCCTTTTCTTCATCCATTCTATCTCTTTAGTTTAAATCAAGATATAATTGACATTTAGTTAAATGCACAGATCTTACGTATATAGCTCAATGACTTTTTACCTATGTCTACACCCATGTGACCACTGCCAAGGCATGATATGCAATGTTTCCATCACCCCAGAAAGGTCTCTTGTGCCCATTCCCAGTCAGTTACCACCAATCCCCCACCAGAGGTTGCCACATTCTGACTTCTAGTATCCCAGAATAGTTGTGTTTTTTGGGTTTTTTTGAGGAAGATTAACCCTGAGCTAACATCCACCACCAATCCTCCTTTCTGAGGAAGCCTGGCCCTGAGCTAACATCCATGCCCATCTTCCTCCACTTTTTTTATATGTGGGATGCCTGCCACAGCATGACTTGACAAGTGGTGTTTAGGTCCACACCCAGGATCCAAACCCGGGAACCCCGGGCCACCAAAGCAGAACGTGTAAACTTAACTGCTGCGCCACAGGGCTGGCCCAACCTAGAATAGTTTTGCCTGTTTGCCTTTTTTAAGAACTTTATAATAATGGAATCAAACAGCGCATATTCCCTTGTGTCTGATCTGCATGATGTTTCCTTGCTGTTGTGGGTCTTCTTTTTTTCATTATTGCTGGTTTCCATCATATGAATCTATCAGAATTTGTTTATCCATCCCACTGTTAATCAACATTTGACTTGTTTCTAGTTTGGGGTTATTATAAATTAAGCTGCTATGAACATTCGTGTACAAGTCTTTCTGTGGACTTTTGTTTTCATTTCTCTTAAGAAAGAGTGAAAATGCTAGATCCTAGAGTGGCATATATTTTACTTTAGTAGAAACTGCCACAGAGTTTACCAAAGTATAGTAGTTATGTAATTTGACACTCCCACCAGCACTGTATGAGAATTCTCTTTTCTTTTGCTTCCCCTTTTTTCTTTTTGTTTTGCCCCCTTGCTTCCTCAGTCTCATGATCGTTTCCATATAATTGAGAAGAGAGCTCTTGATTTAGAAACAAACTATGTTCACGGCTAAGAAGAGAAGGAATTGAAAGTCTGAAAGTCCTAAGCAATTTAATTCTTACTAGCATCTCAAAGAAAAGGAAGGGTGTGTGTGTGTGTGTGCGTGTGTGTAGGTAGAGGGAATGTGTGTTCCTCAGGTCTTCTTAGATAAGTCATGGGGCCAACTGGGAACTGGGAACTTTAGGAACATTGGACATATTTCCCTACTTTCATCTTTCAATTTAATCTTTAAAAATTAGCCATCTCAGAATAATATACAAAATTATTTTATTAAAACTTTGAGATATTTATTAATGGTTATGATGTGCAACCTATATGTGACATTTTTAGAAGAGAAAATTTGACAGGTAGTCCCACATAATGTTACCTGTTTATTGAATTCACTTAATGCTTTATTATCTGAGAGGTCTCAGCATTTCCTTTTTTCTTTTCTTTCACAAAATCTTCCTGATCGATAAAATACTTAAGAGATGAAAAAAATATACATATATATATACACACATGCACATATATATATATGTAAAATAACACTGCTCAGATCCTGTGGCAGCAGTAAAGAGTCTGAATGCACAGCTGCGATTACCGGACCTGCCCCAGCTCAAAGGGAAGCTGGAACTTATAGGATTGCTGGTCAACAGCAATGAATGGCTTAGGGACCTGATCCCAGAAGAGGGCAGCCAAGAGCTGCCTTAACTACTAAGGAGAGAATTGGCTGAGACCTTCAAGGGTGATTATGAAAGCGTTTCTTGTCCATTGTGGAAATTCCCGGAAAGATATAAAGACCAGTTTGGGGCCTTCTGAGCTCAAACTTGACTAGACTAAGAATAAAAGCTAGTGGAGGAAGCTAGGAGCTAGCTCAGGTACCCTAGAGTGAGATTGAGAAAAAGCAGAAAGTTGCTGGCATGTTTCAAAGTCAAGGACAAGAGAGATGGTAAGATCCAGATCCACAAAAGGAACAGATTGACTGGCAAGCTTTTTCTATTTTTAAAAAAAATATTTTTCCTTTTAAAATGTTCATGATCCTTACGATATGCTGGAAATTACAACGAAGTTTTGTTCTAATGATGAGTTTGGGGCACTTTCAGGGCTAGAAGTCATAAGGAAGCTGTGAGAAACCATTGTACCAGGCCTTAAGCCTCCTTTGGAGTCTTTTTGGGAGTAAGGGCTAATGCTTAAAAGCTACTCAGATGTCAGCTGAGGTCTCCTAAGTTATGAGATCTAGACAGGATTGGCTTGAATGCTCATTATCTACTGTGGAAGGTCCAAAGCCCTCCCTAAGATTTCTGTGAATCTCTGGGAGGGAGGAGGACCTTCCCCTTGAAAACTAGACTCTTGTTAAAAGTCCTTTTCCCAGGAATTGTTCTCTTGGCTTCCCACCCATATAGGGACTCAGCAACACATTAGCTAGCTTGTTTCTCTTCTGCTTTCCTTGGTCCCTTATCTCCTTCTCACCCTCTCCTTCCTGGATGGCAGCCTCCAATGCAAATTCTTATTCTTTATGCAGAGCATAGCAGGTCTCACTGCTGTCTACTTCCAAGCCAAGGTCCAGACCCACTTTTGCATATCCAAACCCATCCAAATGTTCAGCAGAATGAAAAGGCTTTTATTGCCATCTTCCATTCTCCTTCTAAGGACATTGTGGTTATAAATTTTATTTTCTACCTCTTCTTTGCACAGGTAGAGCATGCGAGGTAGAGTGAGGGAGATTTAGCAGGAAGCCACCAGGAGGAAGACAAACTGGGAGAGAATTGAAGAATCCTAGGGAAGAGATTAACATTCGGGCAACAAGTCTATAGTAACATGGCAGTTTCAGTCTGGAAATCCAAAACCTAGAGGAA
This sequence comes from Equus asinus, assembly GCF_041296235.1. Taxonomy (NCBI): domain Eukaryota; kingdom Metazoa; phylum Chordata; class Mammalia; order Perissodactyla; family Equidae; genus Equus; species Equus asinus. The sequence goes on from NC_091799.1 coordinate 66,539,402, forward strand.
TTCGGTTTGTAGGGAATGAGGCATACTAAGAATTCCAAAACAAATCAAAGGAAAGGAAGAATAGAGATAAATCCTCTCAAAATGGTAGGTAAGATAATCAACCAACTCCACGCAATTACCGGGGGGCCTGATAGTTACTCACCTATATTCCTGGAACCTGTGTTGTGGGCCTCAAGGAAAGGTATGGAAGAAATCCCTAAACTTGAAAATTCCATGTGAGAAGGATTTAAGCAAACATCCTAGCTACTTGATATGGATCTGAAGACCCTTTGACATTCATGGTATAATTAATAATTTTTCCATTCTTGGGGGAGACAAGTGTGATTAAATAAAACATTGCTGTCTATCACTCTTAAAGAATTCACATAATCACTATGCGCCCCTTCCCATAAGATAAATTGTACCTATCTTAACAAGGGAAAAGAAAACATAATGGTAGCATAATTTCACTGAAAATCTATTTAAAAATTGACCAAATACAACATAAATATAGAATTAGTCACATTTATCCAAAGTCATAATAGTAACAATAGTATAGAGCTCACATAGAAAGACAGACTAGTGGAACAGAATGGAGAGCTCAGAAATACATGGAAACAATATTTGATAAAGTAGTATCGTAAAACAATGTGGAAAGGATAGATTGTTTCTTAGGTAGCATGAAAACACTGTCTCGCGATACAGAGGAGCTTGAGCCTGTGTTTTTATCATATGCAAAGGGGACTCAAAGTGGATTTTACAACCTACTAAGGTACCAGAAGATGCAGGGGACCATCCTTTTGTTCGGGATGGGGAGAAAGATTGGCCCTGAGCTAACACCTTTTGCCAATCTTCCTCTTTTTGCTTGAGGAAGATTGTCGCTGAGCTAACGTCTGTGCCAGTCTGTGGGATGCCACCACATTGTGGCTTGACGAGCGGTGCTAGGTCTATGCCCGGGGTCTGAACCTGCAAATCCCGGGCCGCCGAAGTGGAGTGCACAAACTTAACAACTACACCACTGGGGCCACCCCTGGTGGGGGAAAGTTTTTAAACAAGACCCAAAAATGCAAACGTGAGATGAAAAACGATTATTGTGACTGCATAAAATTTAAGGATTTCTGTTCAGTGAAGTACAAACTTAGGAGACTGGTGACTGACTAGGAGAAGGTGTTAGCAATGACTAAAATCCACAGGGCATTAAAGCAGAATATACAAAGAGTTTCTGCAAATCAGGAATAAAATTAGAAACTGAATAGAAAAATAGATAAAAGATATGAACAGGAAATTTGAAGCGAGGGAAGTCCAAAGGGCCAACAAATAATGAAGAGAAACTCAACCTCACTAGGAAGTAGGTAAGTAAAAATTAAAGCAAAAATGATACGCTGTTTTACACCCATCAAATTGGCAAAAACTAGAAAGGATGATAACAGCAGTTTGGCAAGGGTATGGGGAAGTGGTGTAAACTGGTACAGGTGTTCTGGAAGGCATTCTGGCAGAATTCAGTGAGGATAAGTTAGTGCCTCGGACCCAGTTATCCCAGGGTATACATATACCAGAGAAACTCTTGCATGGATCTGAAAAAGCATTATGCAAGGATATTCATCGCAGTGTTTATGGTAGTTGTGAGCCTGAGGTGTGCTAGGGGATAGGTCTGTAAAATGCAGTGATGTGGAATGCTACGCAGGTAGGAGCAATAAACTATGCATACATAAATTTAAAAAATTTATATATAAATACAGCAATATGGGTAGATCATAAAAACTTAATACTGAGCAGGAAAGATTAAGAAATAGAACAGAATACATAGCATATATCATTTATGTAAATTAAAACACATAGACATGCAATACAAAACTGCATATTTTACAAGAATGCATGCATAGTTTATAACCTGTATCAAACACATTAGAGGGGCCGTCCCTGTGGCCGAGTGGTTAAGTTCGTGCACTCTGCTGCGGCAGCCCAGGGTTCGGATCCTGGGCGCGGACATGGCACTGTTCATCAGGTCACGTTCAGGCGGCATCCCACATGCCACAACTAGAAGGACCCACAACTAAGATACACAACTATGTACGGGGGGTTTAGGGAGATAAAGCAGAAAAAAAAAAAGATTGGCAACAATTGTTAGCTCAGGTGCTAATCTTAAAAAACACACACATTAGAGTGAAGAAAGGAAAATGGGATTTGGGAGTGAGGTTAAAGGAAATTAAAATAAACCAGTAATAGGCATTACATAGCTGCTCTTGATAGCAAGCAATGAGTTGAGAGTGTGATTAACTAAATTTTCTACAACTGAAGTCTAATGTGAAAGGTAAAAAATAAACGATAAAAATCTAGGCTTATCCAGCATTGACCACCTTGAAAATATTATGATAAAAGTAATAGATAATTGCAATAAAAACATATTTAAGACATAACTGCATTCCTGGATATTTAAAGATTACATGAGTTAAGGGTTCTGGAAGGAGAAAAAAGAAAAACAAGACAAATACCACAAATACATTATTCTTTCCAAGTCAATTTATAATTTAACATCATTTCAGTCAAACACGCATGGGATTTTTCTTAGAACTAGATAAAACTGATAGAAAGTTCACTAAATATAAACAGGTTAAGGTATCAAAGACTAGCTTTAAATAGAAGAGCAAAGAGGAGACAATAGCTTTCAAGATGATGTCATATTATGATGCAACAATAATTTATATAATGACACGAAATAGACTCATGGAGCTGAATAGAAACCTCAGAAATAGAATGTTATTAGACAATAATTTAACATATAATAAAAAAGGCACTATGAAACAAAGGCAGAGGCAAGGATGATTTTATGAATGTTGAGACAACTAGTTGATAATCTGGAGAAAGTTAACTTTGAGCCATACCTTATATATGTACCAAAATAAGACTGAACAATAGTTTCTTTTTTTAATCAACTTTTCACACATTTTACATGTAGTATTTCATTTAATCTTTACAATAACTGTAAGGTAGGTATAATTATTGCAACCATTTTATAGATGAAAAACCGAGGCAAAAAAAATTTTAAAAACTTCACCACCATCAAACCATTAGTATGTGGCAGAGTCGGGCTTTGAACCCAAGCAATATAATTCCAGAAATATGTTTTTACCCAATGTATTATGAACAGTCCACCGTCTGCCAGGAACTGTGCGTAGAATATAAGTGCATTATCTCACGTACTTCTTGTGTTGGATTGTCTCAAAGAGAGGAGACCAAATTCTTTCCGTCCCTGTACCCACTTGCAACTCCTCCTATCAAGAGGTGGAGTCTATTTGCCCGCCCTTTGAATTTGCACTGGCTTTATGACCTGCTTTGACCAACAGAATGTAGCAAAAGCAATGCTGTATGAGTTCCAGAGCTCAGGTCTCAAAGGGCCCAGCAGCTTCTGCTTTCATTCACTTGGAGACCTGAGCTGATATGTGGGAAGTCTAGCTACCCTGCTGAAGAAACCAGATGGAGAGAGAGGCCAAACCAGCCCCAGGTGTGCTGGCCAATCCAGCTGTGAATGATTTTGAATCATCCAGGTCCGGTTGAATCTCCAAATGACTGCAGCTGCCTAGTAACCCCAGGCAAGATGAACAGAAGAACTGACCAGTTGGGCCTAACCCAGAATGCAGAATTGTGAGCAAATAAATTGTTTTGAGTTTTGGGGTAATTTGTCACACCCACTAAGTTTTCAGGGAATTTGTCACCCAGTCATAGATGATAAAAATTCTCCTCATAATTCTATGAGGTAGGGATCATTATTGTTCCAAGTCGCAGAGGAGGAACCAAGATTCAGACTGGTTAAGTAACATGCCCAAGGTCATGTGATCAGTCAATAATTGAGCTAGGATTTGAAACTAGATGTGTCTGATGCCAGAGTGTGAGCCCTCAACCTTACGTCTTTCTGTCTCTGAAAAGGGAATTCACATCTCCTAGTCATTCTGTTTCCCACCCAGAACTTACTAGTCTGTAGAGAAGCATTTCATGCTGCTTTTTGGAGGGTTGTGTCCCCAAATGAATCTTCAGGAATATATAGAAATCTTTGGATTAATAATGGTCAACAGAATCTACAAGAGGAGGTATGCCCAGGTTGAGGGAGGAACATTTCAATCTCAGATATAAGTTATCCTACTTCTGCATTTTCTTTCTTTTTTTTAATGAAGTAACAATGGTTTATGTAACAGTATATAAATTTCAGATGTACATCTTTATATATCTCGATTTCTTTGTAGATTACATCATGTTCACCACTCAAAGACTAATTACAATCCATCACCACACACATGTGCCTAACTACCCCTTTCGCCCTCCTCCCTCCCACTTCCCCTCTGGTAAACACCAATCCAATCTCTGTTGCTATGTGTTTGTCATTGTTTTTATCTTCTACTTATGAGTGAGATCATACGGTATTTGACTCTGTCCTTCTGACTAATTTCGCTTAGCATAATACCCTCAAGGTCCATCCATGTTGTCACAAATGGCAAAGCTCCATCTTTTTAAATACCTGAGTAGTTTCCATTGTGTATAAATACCAAATCTTCTTTATCCATTTGTCCCTTGATGGGCACCTAGGTTGCTTCCAAGGCTTAGCAATTGTGAATAATACTGCTATGAACATAGAGGTGCGTATATCTTTATGTATTTGTGTTTTTCTTTTTTTTTTTTTTTTGAGAAAGATTAGCCCTGAGCTAACATCTGCTGCCAATCCTCCTCTTTTTTGCTGAGGAAGACTGCCCCTGAGCTAACATCTCTGCTCACCTTCCTCTACTTTATATATGGGATGCCTGCCACAGCATGGCTTGACAAGTGGTGCATAGGTCCACACCCGGGATCTGAACTGGCGAACCCTGGGCCACTGAATTGGAATGTGTGAACTTAACCTCTGTGCCACCGGCCGGCCCACTATGCATTTGTGTTTTCATGTTCTTTGGACAAATACCCAGCAGTGGAATAGCTGGATCATACGGAAGTTCTAGTCTTCCTTTTTTTTTTTCCCCTTTTTTCTCCCCAAATCCCCCCAGTACATAGTTGTATATTTTAGTTGTAGGTCCTTCTAGTTATGGCATGTGGGATGCCACCTCAACATGGCCTAATGAGCAGTGCCATGTCCGCGCCCAGGATCCGAACCCTGGGCCGCTGAAGCAGAGTGCACGAACCTAACCACTCAGCCACGGGGCAGGCCCTTAGTCTTCATTTTTGAGGAATCTCCATATTGTTTTCCATAGTTCCTGCACCAGTTTGCGCTCCCGCCAGCAGTGTATGAGGGTTCCCTTTTCTCCACATCCTCTCTAAGACTTGCTATTTCCTGTCTTGTTAATAGAGCCATTCTGACCTGCATGAGGTGATATCTCATTGAAGTTTTGATTTGCATTTCTCTAACAATTAGTGATGTTGAACATCTTTTCATGTGCCTATTGGCCATCTGTATATCTTCTTTGGAAAAATGTCTGTTTAGATCTTTTGCCCATTTTTTAATTGGGTTGTTAGTTTTTCTGTTGTTGTGATGTATGAGTTCTTTATATAGTTTGGACGTTAATTCCTTATCAGACGTATTTTGCAAATATCTTCTCCCAATTGTTAGGTTGTTTTTTAATTTTGTTGATTGTTTCCTTTGCTGTTCAGAAGCTTCTTAGTTTGATGTAGTCCAATTTGTTTATTTTTTCTATTGTTTCCCTTGCCCAATCAGACATAGTACTTGAAAATATGCCGCTCGATGTTAAAGAGAATACTGCCTATGTTTTCTTCTAGAAGTTTTATGGTTTCAGGTCTTAAATTTAAGTCTTTAATCTGTTTTGAGTTAAATTTTTATGTATGGTGTAAGATAATGATCTGCTTTCATTCTTTTGCATGTGACTGTCCGGTTTTCCCAACACCATTTATTGAAGAGAATTTCCTTTCTCCATGTGTTCTTGGCTCCCTTGTTAAAATTAGATGTCCATAGAGGTGTGGGTTTATTTCTGGGCTCTCAATTCTGTTCCATTGACCTGTGTGTCTGTTTTTGTGCCAGTACCATGCTGTTTGGATTACTATAGACTTGTAGTATATTTTGAATTCAGGGAGTGTGTTATCTCCAGTCTTGTTCTTTTTTCTCAGGATTCCTTTGGCTATCCGGGGGCTTTTGTTGTTCGATATAAGTTTTAGGATTCTTTGTTCTATTTCTGGGAAAAATGTCATTGGAATTTTGATAGGGATTGCACTGAGTTTGTAGATTACTTTAGGAAGTATGGACATTTTAACTATGTTAATTCATTTTTTTTTCCCTTTTCTCCCGAAAGCCCCCCAGTACACAGTTGTGTATTTTTAGTTTGAGTCCTTCTAGTTGTGGCATGTGGGATGCCGCCTCAGCATGGCTTGATGAGTGGTGCCATGTCCACACCCAGGATCTGAGTGAAACACTGGGCTGCTGGAGCAGAGTGGGCGAACTTAACCACTCGACCATGGGGCCAGCGCCTATGTTAATTCTTCCAATCCGAGAGCATGGAATATCTCTCCATTTCTTTATGTCTTCTTTAATTTCTCTCAGCCATGTTTTATAGTTTTCAGTGTACAGATCTTTCACTTCTTTGGTTAAGCTTATTCCTAGATATTTTGTTCTTTTTGTTGCATTTATAAATAGGATTATATTCTTAACTTGTCTTTCTGCTACTGCATTGTTAGTGTATAGAAATGCAACTGATTTTTGTATGTTGACTCAACTTTACAGTATTCATTTATTATTTCTAAAAGTTTTTTGATAGATTTTTTTTGTTTTGAGGAAGATTAGCCCTGAGCTAACTGCTGCCAATCCTCCTCTTTTTGGTGAGGAAGACTGGCCCTGAGCTAACATCTGTGCCCATCTTCCTCTACTTTATACGTGGGATGCCTACCACAACATGGCTTTTTGCCAAGTCATGCTGTGTCTGCACTCGGGATCCGAACCGGTGAACCCCCGGCCGCCGAGAAGCGGAATGTGTGAACTTAACTGCTGAGCCACCAGGCCGGCCCCTGGTAGATTCTTCAGGGTTTTCTATATATAGAATCTTGTCGTCTGTGAATATGACAGTTTCACTTCTTCCTTTCCAATTTGGATCCTTTTTATTTCTTTTTCTTGCCTGACTGCTCTGGCTAGGACTTCCAATACTATGTCAAATAAGAGTGGTGACAGTGGACATCCTTGTCTGGTTCCTGTTCTTAGAGGGATGGCTTTCCGTTTTTCTCCATTGAGTATGATACTAGTTGTGGGTTTGTCATAGATGGCTTTTATCATGTTGAGAGACTTTCTTTCTATACCCATTTTATCCAGAGTTTTTATCATAAATGGATGCTGTATCTTGTCAAATGCTTTCTCTGCATCTATTGACACGATCATGTGATTTTTATTCTTCATTTTGTTAATGTGGTGCATCACATTGATTGATTTGTGGTTGTTGAACCATCCCCACATCCTCAGAATAAATCCCACTTGCTCATGATGTACGATCTTTTTAATGTATTGTTATATTCGATTTGCTAGTATTTTGTTGAGGATTTTTGCATTGATATTCATCAGTGATATTGGCCTGTAATCTTCTTTTGTTGTGTTGTCCTTGTCTGGTTTTGGTATCAGGGTAGTGTTGGCTTTGTAGAGTGAGTTAGGAAGCTTCTCCTCCTCTTCAATTTTTTGGAAGAGTTTGAGAAGGGTAGGTATTAAGTCTTCTTCGGTTGTTTGGTAGAACTCACCAGGGAAGCCATTTATCTGGTCCTGAATTTTTATTTTTTGGGAGGTTTTTGACTATTGTTTCAATCTCCTTACTGGTGATTGGTCTATTCAAATTCTCTATTTCTTCTTGATTCAGTATTTAAAGGTTGTATGATTCTAAGAATTTATCCATTTCCTCTAGATTATCCAATTTGTTGTTGTATAACTTTTCATAATAGTCACTTATAATCTTTTGTATTTATGATGTATCTTTTGTAATTTCTCCTCTTTTGTTTCTGATTTTACTTATTTAAAACTTCTCCCTTTTTTTCTTGGTGGGTCTAACTAAAGGTTTATCAATTTTGTTTATGTTTTCAAAAGAATCAGTTCTTCATTTCATTGATTTTTTTCTATTGGGTTTTTAGTCTCTATTTCATTTATTTCTGCTCTGATTTTTAGTATTTCCTTCCTTCTACTGATTTTTGACCTTTGTTTGTTTTTCCATTCCCAGTTCCTTTAGGTTCACTGTTTGATTGTCTATTTGAGATTTTTCTTGTTTGTTGAGGTAAGCCTGTATTGCTATAAACTTCCCTCTTACAACTTCTTTTGCTGTATCCCATAAATTTTGGCATGTCATATTTTCCTTTTCATTTGTCTTCATGTATTTTTTGATTTCTCCTTTGATTTCTTCATTTACCCAATTATTGTTCAGTAGCAGTTTATTTAATATCCACATTGGCTTTTCCAATTTTCTTCCTATAGTTGTTTTCTAGTTTCATACTGTTGTGTTTAGAAAAGATCCTTGATATTATTTCAATCGTCTTAAATTTACTGAGACTTGTTTTGTGGCCTAATATGTCATCCATCCTTGAGAATGTTCTATGTGCATTTGAAAAGAATGTCTATTCTGCGGTTTTAGGGTGGAATGTTTGGTATATATCTAGTAAGTCCGTGTGGTCTAATGCGTCATTTAAGGCCAATGATTCCTTATTGATCTTCTGCTTGGATGATCTATCAGTTGGTGTGAGTACAGTGTTAAAGTCCCCTACTATTATTGTGTTGCTGTCTATTTCTCCTTTTATGTCTGTTAATAGTTGCTTTATATATTTAGGTGCTTCTATGTTGGGTACATAAATATTTACTAGTATTATATCATCTTGTTGGATTGTTCCCTTTATCACTATGTAGTGTCCTTCTTTGTCTCTTGTTACAGTTTTTGTTTTAAAGTCTATTTTGTCTGATATAAGTATTGCTATCCCAGTTTTCTTTTCATTGCCATTTGCATGGAGTATCTTTTTTCATCCCTTCACTTTCAGCATGTGAGTGTCTTTAGGTCTGAAGTGTGTCTCTTGTATACAGTATATATATGGGTCTTGTTTTTGTATGCATTTGCCTACCCTATGCTGTTTGATTGGAGCATTTAGTCCATTAACATTTAAAGCAGCTATTGATAACTATGTACTTATTTCCATTTTGTTACTTTTTTTCTGAGTGTTTTAGTAGTTCTCTGTTCCTTGTTTCTTCTCTTACTCAAGATCTTGTGGTTTGATGGTTTCTTTAGTATTATGTTTGGATTCCTTTCCCTTACTTTTTTGTGTATTTATTATAGGTTTCTGGTTTGTGATTATCATGAGGCTAATATATAATAACATACATACATAGTAACCTATATTAAGTTGATGGTCTCTTAAGTTTGACCTCTTGCTAAAAGCTCTACTCTTTTACTCCCCTCCTCCCACATTTTATGTTTTTGATATCATATCTAAACTCTTTTGTGTGCATGTGTATCCTTTACCCTCTTACAATGGAAATAGATAATTTTAGTACTTTTGTCTTTTGACCTTGATATTATTTTCATAGGTGGTTCGTATGTTACCTTTACTGTATATTTGCGTTTACCAATGATTTTATAATTTTGGGGTTTTTTTTGGATAATTTTGTTTTCCTATTTGTGGTCTTTTCCCCCCACTTATATAAGTCCCTTTAGCATTTCCTATAAGTCTGATGTCTTGGTGATAAAATCCTTTAGTTTTTGCTTGTCTGGAAAACTCTTTATCTTGCCTTCCCTTCTGAATTATAAACTTGCTGGGTAGAGTATTCTTGTCTGTAGGTTTTTTCCTTTCAGCACTTTAAACATATTGTGCCACTCCCTTCTAGCCTGCAAAGTTTCTGCTGAGAAGTCAGCAATAGCTTTATGGGGTTTCCTTTGTATATAACTTGTTGCCCTTCTCTTGCAGCTTTTAGGATTCTCTTTTATCTTAATTCTTGATGTTTTTATTAGAATATGTCTTGGTGTGGACCTCTTTGGATTTATCTTGTTTGGTGCTTTATATGCTTCCTGTACCTGGATGTCTGTTTCCTTCCTCAGGTTAGGAAAGCTTTCAGCTATTATTTCTTCAAATAGATTCTCTGCCCCTTTGTCTCTCTCATCTCCTTCTGGAACACCTATAATACGAAAGTTAGTGCACTTGATGTTGTCCCAGAGTCCCCTTAGACTGTTCTCATTCTTTTTAATTCTTTTCTCTTTTATCTGTTCAGCTTGGGTGATTTCCTCTAGTCTTTCATCCAGCTTGCTGATCTGTTCTTCTGTATTATCTACTCTGCTATTGAGTCTCTCTAGTGAATTTTTCATTTCCAATATTGTATTTTCAGTTCGTATTGGATCTTTTTTGTATTTTTCAATTCTTTGTTGAAGTTCTCACTGAATTCATCCATTCTTCTCCCAAGATCAGTAAGCATCTTTATGGCTCTTACTTTATACTCTTTATCAGGTAGATTGTTTATCTCTCTTCCATTTAGTTCTTTTTCTGAGGATTTATCCTGTTCCTTTATTTGGAACATATTCCTTTGCCTCCTCCTCTGTGCTTATATCTATGTATTAGGTAGGTTGGCTATGGCTCCAAATCTTGGAGAGGTGGCCTTATTTAAGAGATGTCTTATGAGGCCCAACAGTATGCTTCCCTTTCATCGCCAGTTCCAAATTTTCCAGGAGTGTCCCTTGTGTGAGCTATGTGTGTCCTTCTGTTGTAGCCAGGTTGCTCTTGCTGTAAGTGCCCAGTAAGGCTAGGCTGTCCTCCTGGCTGGCTGGTTGTAATACTCAGCTGCGTGCAGCTGCCATAGTCCCTTCATTCACTTTATCAGGCATGGGGAGCCCCAGCGCATTTGGCTGCAAGGTCTAATAGCACATTTCTGTTGCAGTTTTTCTGTTAAGTGAGTAGGCTCCCCCCTCCCCCCCCCCCCGTGTGGCTAGTTGCTATGCTCAGGGGCTTACAGTTGCTGTAGGACTCCAGCCTGCAAGCCTGTTGTCAGCTTTCTCAAGAGTGAAGTTGGTGGGGCCACTCCCCAGACATGAGGGCACATGTTTGTTTCAGGAATTGGAAGGTGGGGCCAATCCACTATGTGGCTGTTTGAGAAGCACAGGTCTCCTGCAGCTGACAAGCCCCACTGCCTGCATGCCCACACACCCCATCAACACAGCCCTTCCCCATGTGCATACCCTGACCCACTGAAGCAGACCCACTCACTCCACTGCAGAGGCCCCACAAACTCTGCCAATGCAGGCCCACCCCTCAAGCATGCCTGCCCCACAGAGGTCGACCCACTTGCCCTGCTGCAGAGGTCCCACACACTGCCCCATGTGGGCCCACAAGTTGCTGGAGGGCTTACTGTTGGGTGGGGCCAGTCCCTAGGGCAAGCTGCCTGAACTGGCTGAGGTGGATTAAACTGGTGCTCTAGTGGGTGGGGCAGACCCTGTGCTAACAGGCCAGGGGAAGAACTCCAATGGTGTCTGCTGGTGTCTGCATCAGCACACCTGTACTAGGTCACAATAATGGCTACCACCGATGTCTCACTCCCTGGGGAGTTGGTCCCAGCCTGGGGAGGTCTCACCTCTCACCAAGATGTGCCCAGAGCCTATCAAGTGAGTCTCTTTTCACCAAAGGACTGTGTGCTTTTCTTTCCAGTGATTTTTAGGTTGCTTTCTGAAATGGGTGAATTTGTGTGTGGGCCCTTTAAAAGTAGGCTTTTCTTTCTGTTATGTCCAATGGCTTTTCTAGGGGTTTTCCCCATTGTTGTTAATAGCCAGTGAAGCCAGATATTATGACACTTATCTCAATTGGGCTGAGTCCAAAAGCTGCTTATTGTGATAAACCTCTCCTGCTCAGATCCCCTGCTCCTCCAGGAAAAGCCTCATACCTTAAGATTCCTCCTGGCTATGAAGCACCACTGCTAGAAGTTGACTTTTTCCTCTCCAGAAAGGAGTTTCTGCCTCTTCCACCTCAGTCAGCACTGTCCCTTGTTGTGGGGGTTCTTTTTATCCAGTTTTCAGTTCTCTCTCAGGGGTAATTTTTACAAAGGTAGTTGTAAATTTGTTGTGTCGGTGGGAGCAGGTGAGGTCAGAGTCCTCCTCTGATGCCATCTTGACACCAGATCCCTGCATTTTCAACAAAGACAGGTCCTCATCTGGGAAGGACATTCAGGCATCTCCAGTGTAGAAATATGTCTTGTGTGGAGTGCTGAGTGAGGCTTTGATTTCTTGTCTAGCTGAGAGTATCACTAACCAGCCTAAGACAAATATTCCAAAAGTGTCTTTGTTCCTTTTGTTGGTTGAAATTAAAGGCATTCTCTCCCAGAGGTTTATTTCCTTCTGTGCCCAACTTGTTGAAGGAATCAATTTCTGCTTTCAGTCAAGGCACTAATAATGGCTACACGGATTGACCAACCTTGGAGGAGAATTTACTGGAGGCCTAAGTAGGATCTTTGTAGCCTCTAAGACTTTCACTTTAATCTAACTTTGAATATAAGTGATGTGATGATATCCAGAGTGTTTCTTAGGATCTTCTCTAAATGAAAAAATAGGTCTGCTTGAGGTCCTAGACGTGGAATTTAGTTCTGAAGACTGATCTTGGCAACTGAAGAGGTTTGTATGCCTTTGTTAAGAACCAATTGAAAGAACCCAGAACAATATTCTTTTAATTTTGTTTGCTCTGTTTGATTGCTCTTTTAAATTGTTCTTGCTCCCCCTGTTGTGCTTTAAATCTGTATCTTTTTGGCTAGGTGCTATATGAGTTGTATTTGTCTGTGCCTTCTATAGAACAGACACCACAGAAACATTTTTTCAAAGGAGAAATGACAGCATCAAAATCACATCATAATTCTGTCGGCCCACGGTCTCTGTTTCCCATCGTGCACTTCATTTTGCTTCCAGAGAAGCAGTTGCCTAAAATTTTAAAATTTGGAAAAGCAGTAGATTTAACCAAGCAGTTATCAGGTATCCCTGAAATTATAGGTTTGAAAATTCTCTCCCTCTCTCTTTCTTTTTCTTTTAGGAGAGAAATATTAAAATGAAAATATCGTGGTTAAAAACTGGAATAAAATATGAAGAATTGGTAGAATAAGATGAGTGAAGCTAAAGTCACATACATATGGGGATTGCAGTAAGGTACTTCCTGAATTAAAGTTAATAAGAAATGAAATTAGGTAGATTCAAAATGTAATGGATGAGTTGACCACTTGTACAAATGATGCAACAAAAGAAATTATCTTCAAATATTAACTAAAGAATTTGGAAAATATCCAAAATCTAATCAAGGAGGCTTGCGTTAACTTCAGGGAGGCATGTTAAATGTTGCAACCAAGAAAACCACCTACGAGTTAGAAATTCAAATATGTATATCAAACTGAGAAAAAGAAATCAACAAAAAAAAGCAACATGTATAATGGGATAAAATATTTATAGATCATAAATCCTATAAGGGCTAATATCCAGAATATATAAAAAACTTCTACAACTCAACAATAACAAAAAACAAAAGCCCAATTTAAAAATGGGTAGAAGATTTGTATAGACATTTCTCTAAAGAAGATCTACAAATGGCCAACAAACACACGGAAAGATGCTCAACATCGATAATCACCAGGAAAACACAAATCAAAACCACATTGAGAGGGGCTGGCCCCGTGGCCGAGTGGTTAAGTTCACACACTCTGCTGCAGGCGGCCCAGTGTTTTGTTGGTTTGAATCCTGGGTGTGGACTTGGTACTGCTCATCAAACCACGCTGAGGCGGCATCCCACATGCCGCAACTAGAAGGACCCACAACTAAGAATATACAACTATGTACCGGGGGGCTTTGGGGAGAAAAAGGAAAAAAATAAAATCTTTAAAAAGAAAAAAAACCACATTGAGATATCACCTCACACCAGTTAGGATGGCTACCATGTAAAAAGCAGAAAATAATAAGTGTCTGCAAGGATGTGGAGAAACTGGAATTGTTGTGGACCATTGGTGGGAATGTAAAGTAGAGCCACTACGGGAAACAATATGGCAGTTCATCAAAATATGACAAATAGAATTACCATATGATTCAGCAATTCCACTTCTGGGTATATACCCAAAAGAATTGAGAGCAGGGGCTTCAATAATATTTGTGCACCCAAGTTTATAGCATCAATATTCACAATAGCCAAAAGGTGGAAGCAACCCAAGTGTCCATCAGCAGGTGAATGGGTAAACAAATTGTGGTACGTTCATACAATGGAATATTATTCAGCCTTAAGAGGAAGGAAATTCTGACACATGCTACAACATAGAGGAATCTTGAGGAAATTATGCTAAGTAAAATAAGCCAGTAACAAAAAGACAAATACTGTATTATTCCATTTATATGAAGTACCTCGAGTAGTCAAATTCATACATACAAAAAGTAGAATTGTGGTTGCCAAGGGCTTGAGGGAGGGGGTAATTGGGACTTGTTGTTTAATGGGGACAGAGTGTCAGTTTTGCAAGATGAAAAGAGTTCTAGAGATTGATTGCACAACAATGTGAATATAACCAACACTACTGGTTAAGATGGGCCGGCCCAGTAGCTCAGCGGTTAAGTGTGCACGTCCTGCTTCGGCAGCCTGGGGTTCACTGATTCAGATCCAAGGTGCGGACATGACATTGCTTGGCAAGCCACGCTGTGGCAGGTGTCCCACATATAAAGTAGAGGAAGATGGGCATGGATGTCAGCTCAGGGCTAATCTTCCTCGAAAAAAAGAAAGGTTAAGATGACAAGTTTTATGTTATATACATTTTACTACAATTAAAAACAACAACAGCAGCAGCAGCTATATATCAGACACTAGACTTCAGTAAAGGAGAGACAACAGGGAGAAGTGAGAAATATGGTAATCAGGCATGCATTAGCTGATAACCAATTAGTGTCAGAAGTTTCTTGGGTTTAGCTAATTGTTGCTGTAAGGGAATGTGGGTCCAGTGTTGTCTGATGCTCTAGTTTTTTAAAATCTGAAATTTCATTAAAATATACTGACAATTAATTATGTTAACTAATTCAAATATTTAAAAAATTCTTTGCAAAATGAGTAAAATGTTGATCAAGGTAGAAGTCGGGTGATGGGCACACAGTGGTCCATTATATACTCCCTCTCCATTTCTGTATATTTGAAATTTTCAGAGTAAAAAGTTAGAAACCCAAAAGAACCTCTGCTTGCCAAATAAAATATGTCAGCAGGCCATGGCCTAAAAATGATAACTCTGGCTTGTGTGCTAAGTGCTAAGAACACAAGCTCCATGAGGGCAGGATCTCTCCTCAGTGACTAGGATGGTGCTGGGACATAGTAGCCACTCAATTAGTATTTGTGGAATTAACGAATGAAGGACAACACATCCTTTTCAGCACCTACACAGGAAATGTGTTGGACACTTAATACTATTGCTGTGTAATTGTGCTGTGTTTTTTTCTGAAGAAAGATTTAACATGTACAGAATGGTCTGCATTGCCTATATATAAGATGAGTTCAGAGAGACTGTGTTAGTTTCCTACTGCTGCTGTAACAAGTTACCATAAACTTAGTGGCTTAAAACAGCACAGATTTATCTTAAAGTTCTGGAAGTCAGAAATCCAAAATGGTTCTCTCTGGGCTAAAATCAAGCAGGAATGTTCAGCAGGGCTGCATTCCCTCTGGAGGCTCCAGGCGAGAATCTATTTCCTTGCCTTTTCAAGCTTCTAGAAGCTGCCTGCGTTCCTTGGCTTATGGCTCCCTCCTTCATCTTCAAAGCCCATAATGGCCAATCCAGTCTTTCTCACATTGCATCACTCTGACATTGACACTTCTGTTCTCTCTTCCACATTTGAGGACCCTGTGACTACATTGGGCCCGCCCAGATAATCCAGGATAATCTCTCTATTTTAAGGTCAGCTGATTAGCAACCTCAATCCCATCTGTTATCTTTAATTCTCCTTTTCCAAGAACCCAACATATTTACAGGTTTCAGGGATTAGGATGTAGATGTCTTTGGGGAGGTATTGTTCTGTCTTCCCAGGGACTAAAGTCGGCACGTGCCTCCATATCTGAGTAGCAAAGAGGGCTCACTAACTAGCCACAGAGAGGACCCCACAGTACAGGCAGGTGGACCTGTCTGTAACACACAAGTGTGTCTGTCTTTTATAGATAATGTGTATCTTTCTTTCTTAGGTAGGCATATCTGTCTTTTTATAGCTTTATGACAGTAGACATTAAAACCATATAATTTCCCTTGTTCTAATTCCACATTCAATCAATTAACTTCTGACTTTACCCATGTACCCATTTTTTTCAAGATACAGAATGCTCTGATCAGACAATATTAATGGCTTCTCCATTCTTGGGTTATATTTCTTATTGTAAATTAATACCTTTAGGATGCTGGTTTCAGCTTTTTGCATATTTCCTGGACAATGAGAAGCTGGTTCTCTTGGTATGTAAAAAAGGTGGAGTTTTTGAACTTGAGGACTCAACTCCAGATTGTGATGAACACAGCAAAGTTCCACCATTATGTTTGGCTGCTCCCCAGGCAGCATCTCTCTGTCTCACTGGCATTCCTTATGAACAAAGCAAGGATCATCAGTCATCACAAATGGAAGTTGAAATCAGTTATAACCTTTATACAAAAATGACATCGTCAGCAAAGAAGGAGAACTCTGCCTCTCATGCTATCAAAGCAAGAGCAAAGGCTTTGAAGGCCAAGAAGGCCATGTTAAAAGGCAGCTGCAGCCTCCAGAAGGCCCAATAGTAACCTGCCTTCCCATGGTATAGCACACTGCTACTCCAAAGGAAACTGAAGGACTAAAGAAAAAACCAGACCACAATGCCGTCATCAAATTCTCCTTGACCACAAAGAAGATGGAGAACAACATACTGATTTTTACTGTGGATGCCAAGGCCAATAAGCCTTAGATCAAGAACTATTTGCAAAAACTATGTGACCTTGACATGGCTGAAGTCAACACCTTGATCAGGCCTGATGGAGCCCAACAGGCATGCGTTGAACTGGCCCCTGACTATGGCAATTTGATGCTGCCAACAAAACTGGGATCATCTAAATAGTTCTAAACATTTTTATCATACCCCAAAAGAGTAAATGGGGGGGTGTGCACATTATAAATAGAAACAGTTATTTCCGACAGAAAAATGTCCAAACCCTTCAATATGTGCAGCTCGTAGTATTTTGAGATATTAGTTTCAAATTTCTCTCCATATTTTCCACTTGTTCCTCCCCTAGTCAAACAGATAGCTGGCTCGTTTCTTCTGAAAGAGTGCAGAAAACACAAAACTGTCAGACATCTTATTTTTATCTGCAAAAACTCAATCAATCCCACAGGGGAACTGAGAGCTATCCAGAAGAGGTAGAAAGGAGAGGGTTTGTGGGGAAAAGGGCTTACTTGAGGCAGTCGAGAGAGAAGAATTCTTTCTTCTAGACTGCAGAGAGATCTCCCAGGCTACAGGGCAGAAAGGGAAAGTCTCCGGTCTTTTGGAGCAGCGGAGAGCCCCATGGTGCCCCCAGGAAGTATCAGGGGATGCACCAAGCCTTCCAAGAGGAATGACTGCATGGGACATTTAGGGCACGGATCACAAACCCAAATACTTGAAGGCCAGGAAGGTTGCCCTAATCAGCGAAGGGGCTGTCAAGGGTGAAGCCACTACTTATTTCCAGCCCAGTGCTGTCAGATGAGAATGTGGAACCAAAGTTAGCATACGTCCCAATTTTTAAAAAATTAATAAATCTGGACATTGAAGGACAAATCTGATTGTTTCATGTTGCAATTAATTCACATGTCTAATTGCCACTATGTGGACCAACATAAAACCATTTGCAGAGTCCTTGTCTCAAGTGTGACACGATTGTACAGAGCCCCTGGACTGGCATGAGCTATATGCACGGGAGCAAGGTCCAGCTCCACTGTGGCCTGTGTGCAGAGATGGCCAATGACCAGAGGACACTACCCCACCCCTGCTGCCTTGCCTCTGTTAGAGCTTCCTCTGTTGGCACATCCCTAGGAGGAACTCAGAGCGACTGAGCTTCATTTCTCATCAGCCCAGTAGGATGGGGCTTGAAGAAATAATTAAATTCATTTGTAAAAAGTAATGGATCATGACATATCTTTTAGGCACGAGTTTATGGATTGAGAGTCATGCCTGTTACACAATTAAAGGCATCTAAACCCCCATAATCAGGCCTTTGTCCTACCTCAGATCATTTTCTCCATTTCTGTCCACCCACAGGCTAACTGAACTCAATCTCTCCACGTTCTTTGATGACAGAGCCAGAAAGGCCAGCCTATAACCTATTCCCTTTATGTGCCCTCACGTTCCTGGTAGGGCTTTGCTTACTCTATTCCCTCCCCTGGAATGCCCTTCTCCGTCCTCATTTCTGCCAACCAAAAACCTATCTTTTGAATAAGCCCAGAATTCTAGTCAGAATCCATCTTTTCCCCTTCCATTCTCAGATTGTGGTTGCCTTGCCTGTACTGTGCCTCTTCGTAGAGAGGCCTTGTACTACACGTAGTCGTAAATGTTTCCCTTTGCTTTACGGACAAGCTTTATCTTTCAATCTTTGCTTCTGCCATGGTCTCAGAGTAAGGCTGAAAAATGATGACTGACTGGACTTGAACGATGAAATATGTTGTGGCTTAGGAGACTGTGACTTTTCTTAGAGTTTGTAAACCAAACAATGAGTTACATCTAACTAGTTTCTGTGGTGGACAGTCTCATGCACCACCTAGATCCCCTTTCAGGAATGAAGGCCTTATTCCTCCAACTGGCAGGAGTTCTGGGAGGAGTCAGCCCTCAGCTGTCAGCCCCTTTGTGATTGCTTGGGCTTCAAGAAAACTGTGTCGCCTAAGATCACCTGTCCTTTTAGGGCTGGCCTGCAGCCAAAGACTAACAAATGTGGGAGTATAAAGGCCTGACTCCCTGGCCCCAACTCTGGACAACTCTGAAGGGCCATCAGTCTGCAGGGCAACCCTGTGGGGCCAGCTGAGGCCTTTGCTGGGCCTGCATGGCAGCTGGACTTCCTGATCCTGCTTGCCGCCCTCCTTCCTCGGGTATGGACCCTAAGAGCGCTCCCTAATAGAGAAGTTGCATGCTAGCTTCTGTCAGAGTCTGCTTCTGGGAAACCCAACCTGGAAAAGGTTTCACATCAACTAACTACTATTTTCTTGTAAATTTATGGCTGTTCACGTAGACAACAGAAATGTCAAATCCACATTAATTATGTTTATTTTGTGATATAAATTCAGTGAAAGAATAAAAGGGGGGAAGATGGATGCATGGGGTAGGAAAACAGGTAGTAATTACTGAATTGTAAAAGAACATAAATTAGGATCACAAATTTAAAATTGAGTTCATTACTATTTCGAGCACGTTAAATAACTTGGTGTGTTAGCAATCATTTCAATAAAATTAACATTGTGCCCAGCAAAGATTTACAGACCATTCTGGCTTTTGTGCTGTTTGCTTTATGTCTCTCTCCTCTATGTTCTTCAATCAACAGCTCTTTGCTGTGAAGGTTTCGGTTTGGGTTTGTTACCAGGAGCATCCAGGCCAAATATCTTCTGTGGGAGAAAAAAAAAGCTTAAGTGAATTCCCTTTCAGCAGCTTCATCTCTAAATGTGCTTGAAAAAGATAAGGAAGTGAGACTCATCCATGTCAAGCAAGCGGGCAACAAAGATGCCAGCAAGATACTTTCCATGTGTTTTGCTCTTAACTGTGAGCAGTAAGTAAGAGCAGGGAGAACGTGAAGGTGGCCTATAGGCTAACAGTGAGCAGGGAAGTGCTGAAGGCCGGGAAGGAAAGGCGGAGAGGTACAAGAGGTGGAGGGCACAGCAGAGGGCAGGGTGGCCAGCTGGCAAATTGTAAGCTCTTTGTTGTTAGCATTCAAGGGTACAGGTTCTGGATCAGCTTGCTCGGATTCAAAATCCTGGCTCTCTCTCTAGCTGACCTTGAACAAATTCACTTAACTCTTCTGAACTTCAATTTCCTGAAATTTAAAATAGGAATAAGAATAACTCTTACTCTGTAGATATGTCACGATGAGTACATGAGTTATTACCTGTAAAGCCCCTAGAATTACCTGTAAAGGCTGACAATGAAATTGCTTCATGAATGCCTGGCCTTTCTAGAATGGGAGTTGAAGGCTGAGCTCCCCAGCCCTCCAGGAGTGACCAAAGTGCATTCAGCAAGCATCAGCAAGAGCAGGAGAAGACAGCCTATCTTTTATTGTGTCATTTAAGTCAACAGATGTTAATTAGCACCCAATAAATGGGGTGTCCTGTAGGGGCACAAAGATGATTCAGAGACCTATGCCCCAAAAGCCTATTGGTGAATAAGGAGCATATGATCGCCTGGCTCCTGGTGAGCAGACACCCATCCTTTTGGATTCACAGTGGAGTGAGCATCCACTGGCCAGTGGTCTTTCTATGCAGAAAGCCCTCCTTGCATGATGCCACTCGTATAGGACAAAGAGCACAGGTTTTTGGAGTATGACAGCCTTGGCTTTGAATCCCTGGTCTGCTTTGGGCAAGTCTGAACATCGCTGAGCCTTAAGTAGCCTCATCTTTAAATTGGGGTGATACTTACCTTAAAGGATTGTTGTAATAATCGAGATGGTGCAGATTAAACACCTAGCACAGATACT